>NC_140634.1:25956715-26556715 GCF_057382275.1 Copadichromis virginalis | reverse complement strand
CAATCTTTTACCTTCTGAAGCTTGCCCTCATCCTGAGACTGCATTGTTGCCTTCAGCAGCTCCTCTTCATGTTTCTGAATCTGTTCCTGGAAACGCACGTCCTTCTCACAGACCACCGCCTGCAGTTTCTGCAGCTGAAAGTAAAGGAACCCATTCAGAGATAGCACTAGTAGTAATTTTAAAGGTCTACATCCACAGATATTCTGCATCACCTGTTCAGCATGGGCAGCCTCCTTCTCTTGTAGCAGCTGCTCAGAAGCCAGAAGTCGCTCTTCAAGCTCCCGGCTCCTGGCTTCCTCCTCGCTCAGCTTCTTCTTCAGCTCCTGGAGCTCCTCTTCGACTGCAGCGCCGGCTCCAGTGAAAGAGCTGTCTGGACTCTGCTGCAGACAGAACAGATGCTCAAGTCAGATCAAATCAAAGGACATGAGCTTTACTGCTGGTGTGTGGTTAACCACCTGCGTGTCCTTGTCTACACAAACAACAAATAAATTAATGTCCTTTTTTTTGCATTAGACCCAATGGTGTTAGCTGCCTTCGCTTCACAACTTTTAACTGCACTAAAACTCACTGTTGTGCCTTCTTGTCCTTTTAGCTCAGTTATCTGTTTTGTGAGTGACGCCATCTTGGCTTTGGCCTGCAGCTTGAGTTTGGTGAAACGGGCCTCAGCTTCCTCTCTCTCGTTCTGTAACGTGAAGCAAAATAACACTCAAAATATGACAAAGTATGAAGGATCACCCACAAGCACAAACACACAAAGGTTTACTTACCTTAAGCTGAGCATCTTTGTTGGTCAGCTCAGTGTCCTTTTGGAGGAGCTGGGTATCTTTGTCTCGGATGAGCTCCTTCAGTTGGACCACCAGTTGTTCCAGGTGGGCCAGCCTCTCCATGGCCTCCTCAGGTACCTCTGACCCCATTGGAGCCTGACCGTCATCAGAAGGGAGCTGAGGCACTAGCGTGCCCTGTAAAAGGAGTAATTAAAGCTCTGATTCTTCAACATAAGGTTTACACCTTTAAATACCAGGGACACTGCTGGCTCAAAATCTCTTCATTATTGGCTGTTAAAATTTATCTGATGCTCTCTCACCTGCTGTTCTCCATCTTGGCCCTCCTCTCCAGAGAGCTCCTGGAGGACTGTGGCCAGACGGCTTAACATAAAGATGGCACTGTGAAAGTAAAAAAATAAATAAATAAAAAGAAAGAAAAAGAAATCATGGGTTTCAGTCTAGATGAACCTCTAATGCATAAATTATGTCCCGTACTGATATGTGACAAATTTTATATGCAGCAGATATAAAAACTGTACACACCCCTGTCAAAATGCCAGGTTTTTATGATGTTAAAAATATGAGACTACCATAAAAAAATGAAATGTAGAATAAACTGGTTGCATATCTGTGCACACCCTCACACTAATATTTTGTTAAAGCATTCAGTCTTTTGTCCACACTTCCCTTCAATTTAAGAGCCTGTTTAACCCCAACACCACAACCCAAAAGGTACACTTGGTGCAAAACCAGCACTTTGTATCACCAACAGAATGCCATACCCATGGTGAAGCATGGTGGAGGCAGTATCATACTTTGGGTTGCTTTTCTGCAGCTGGAACTGGGGCTTTAGTCAGTGTGGAGGGAATTATGAACAGTTCAAAATACCAGTCACTTTTGCCCTAAAACCTTCAGGTGTCTGCTAGAATTCTGAAGATAAAGGGATTTTAACTTTCAACACAACCATGAAGACAATTATACATCCATGTCAACTAAAGAATGAGCTCATCACAAGAAAATAGAAGTTTTCAAATGGTCCAGCTAGATCCCAGACCTAAATCCAAAGGAAAATCTGTGGGGTGACCTCAAGAGGGCTGTCCACAAGAGATGCCCTCACAATCTGACACCTTTGGAGCGCTTTTGTAAAGAAGAGTGAGGAAGTGCTATAACAGATTTGTTTGTTTTTCATTTGAATTGTACAGGTGATCACATTAAAGGTTGGAAAAATAATTTATTCCTGTAAAATTTATGTATCCCATCAAATGTGGTGGAAATTATAACACTTTCTGTGAAGGCATGAATACAAACATATTGATTTTCCTTTGTGTGCACAGGCAGGCAGTGGAAAGAGGCGTGTTTGAGAGTAAAGGTCAAAACTTGGAGGTAGCAGGTTATGAATTATCCCGTCACACAAAGGCACTGCTGTCATTAATTGTATAAAATGTTCTGAGGTTTGGCTGAGAGTTCTTCAGCCAAAACGAGCAGGAAATTTTAAAAATATTGAGATGAGATGGCCTTTATTAGTCCCAGAGAAGGAAAATTCACATTGTTGCAGAAGCAAAGTAGACAAATTTGTTTAATCATCTGCAGCTCTGACAGCAGGTCAAATGTCTTTCTTAAGCTTTACAAAAGCAATTAAAGTGCCACTAACTGCAAACAGGTTGTTTTGTCAGATTTATCAAACTTTTTCAAAGATGTATGCCAAAAAACAAACAAACAAAAAAAGCCAAAAATCTCTTCAGTTTTTAGCTTAGCTTAACACCACTTAGTATCATAGCAAAACGGGTAACTTTTTTTTTAAATATATATAGCTCCTACACAAATCTTGTTGTCAACCAATATAAGCAAACATATTAGATACAACAAATCAAAGTGTATGCTTTCATGACAATATGGTGGTGCCCTAGTGTTTTTATATGCTGTGCCAGTCAGTAATTTGTTTTGTTTTTTATAGAAGCAAAATGCTGGGAATTTTCAAGTTTTTCCCACTTGGCTTTGTAGATCCCCTCACGCCCATTCCGATAGTTTTAGCAATTTCCCTCCAGGGAGTTGCTGAGATTGGTCAGTCGTTATCTTTATACTATTATCTCAATTATTATTCCTAGGCGATGTTTGTTATTCTCCCACTGCGGAAATGCTTAGGAGGGTACTTAGGAGGGTACTGAACAGACCAATCACAGCAGATGCGGGCTACGACGACGGGTCGTTTCGTTTTAGTTCTAGGGAGGTGTGCGCTGTATAAGTTGGTCTGCCCCCCCATTGAGGTCCAAAGAAGAAAAACAACAACTAGGTTAAGTCGTCGTTTAGGTCGTTGGATTTCGCAGAAGTTTGCGGTTGCGACGTATTTTTCTGTGTATATTTCCCCCCGAAGCATAAATTCCTACTAAGTTCTCCGAGCTGGAGCGGACAGAGCCGAATCTCTCCGAACCTACTGGACGCTCCACTGCGGCTGCGTCACTCTTTTTGAGAACAGCAAAGATTATAAGCTAGCTAACGCGAAAATGGACGGGAACACTTTCCGAGCGGCTGGATGCTGATGTTTTCAGAAACCAGCAAATACATCTGAAGATGAGGAGACGGCGCCGTGAACAGGATGCTCTGTGAAAACATCCGTTTATTGCAGCCGTAGTTTCCACGATACGGTAACAAGTTAGCTGGAGCTCTCGGCTAGCCGACGCTGATAACAGGTAAATAAGGACAGCGTCTTTTAAAGCGGCTTCGCAGAGTTTCGCTCTTCTGTGCATGACAGCTCTGTTATGTAGCCCAGTCAGGGGTGGGCTTTTAAAAGAAAACACTTTTGACTCACCTGTACGAGTGCTTTCCAGGTAAATGTGTCTGGTTTTTATTTGATATATTTCCTCGGATGGATTTCAGAGCAGAGCCACATCACCAAACATTCCCGGAAACAAAACTTCCTCTGCTCTGATTGGACGACCGGGAGCTACGTGTGTAAGGGACTGTGTGCAAATTTACAAGCGCCTACTGCTCGTCGGGGAGTATCTACATAAACATATACACTAAGAAAACGAAGACTGGTATTTAAAAAAATCATATCTGTTTGTAGAGCAATACAGAGCAAATTATAATAATGGTAAGGCATGATCAAAGAGTCCACCTGCTCATCAACCATTGCAAGCAGTTGGGGAGGAGCCTTCTGCTGCTGGCACACTACACCACAGTGTTTGTGGCATTTGCTGGACGCTCAGTGCAGTGGATGGTGGATGCAGTGAAGTGGACAAGCCTGTTTGCACACTACACGGTGGCAGTTTTTGACTCCATCTACAGACACTTGCACTGGAAGAAGAGGAAAAGCATCCATGGTGTGGCCAGAGAGATCTGCCCGGACTCTGATGTGCGACCACAGTGATTTATTCATCTGTTATAACTGTGTCCAACCATGTTACATGGGCAGTAGACCTAGAGAGGACACTGTAAATGAATATGAAGCTGAACAAAGAGTGAAGATAATGCCTTACTGATGCTTTTTACCTTTTTAAGCTTTTAAAATGTAGTTTATTTTGTAACATACGTCTGTTGATGTATGTGTGGATAAATATCCATGTTTCGGAGAAGCTCTTCCAAACTATTGGAAGCTCAATATCCAGGCCAGTCATCCGTTATACCTTCTGTCGCAGGGTAATGAAAGCTAATGCAAATCTGCAGGAAGAACACTTTTTTTTTTAGTTTAACCTTTCTTGTAATGATGCTTTAAAATGATCCCCAAATGAATGAATGAATATATATATATATATATATATATATATATATATATATATATATATATATATATACACCCTCAAGCTCCCAGGCCTCTGGTAGAGGACCCGAGCTTGAAGGATAAACCGCCCACAGGGGCGTGCTGGGTGTTTTTTGTTTTTTTTTTATATTTATATATATATATATATATATATAATTTATTTTTTATTTAAAAGAAGTTTAAACACTAACATGTAGAGTATATATCTGTTATGTCTTTTTATGACCTTTACAAGAATATGCTGTTAAAATTAAAATGCACTCATAGCTGCAGAACACAACATATGTATGCTTTTGAGTTTGACTGCAAAATCATTGTAACAAAGCACTGATGTTTAATTTCATATGAAAGCACTTAGACACGAATGTCATTTTATTTTCTGTGTTTTGATATAATAATACACTAACTTTAACTGTAACGCCTTGTTGGCATTAATCTGTGGTATCCAAATAAACTTCTCTAATGAGATCATTTGTAGTAACCTTCTAATTCTGGTTCATTTTTTTAAAAAATCCACAGAAAAGCTGATGCTGTTGAAGCTTTTTTTTTTTTCTTGATTAAAAATGGCTTAAAGGATAAACAGAGTATTTATAACCTGCGATATATAAAGATATTTGTTTCACAGGATAATTATTAAACAGCATGCCAAACAGGGTCTGTTAAAGAAACTTGCTTTGGCCTTTTTATTGATGAAACAAGTAGCTACATATTACATACATACTTAGATATTATCTAACAAAAAAAACCCTAAGTTGAAATGCAGAAACAGTGCGTGAAAAAGTGAGTACACCCCCGCTTTAGCAGCAGTAACATGAAGTAATCGTCTTCTCTGTAACTTTATCAGTCTCACACATCGTTGTGGAAGAATATTTTTTTCTGGATTTTGTTAATGCATACCTGAACGCTCCTATTTAACAAACTGCCTAAACTTCTTTTACGAGTGTGGAAAAACCACACTAATAATCACCAATAGAATGCTGATTGATGTTTTTAGCAAAAGTTGCAGGTACCAGAAATTTGATTTGCAATTGTTTTGACTTTGTGGGTTTGATGAGACCGGCCCCCGGTCATTTTAAACATTTAAATTCGTCAACATTAACTTATATCATAGGTCTAAATAGAACGTACACAGAAGAACTATGAGAATGTTTTGAAGCTTGCTTAGTCTTCACCCAAAGCATTAAATCTGCATCGCTCATACCCGAGTCCACATGCTGAGGCAGATGTATCCCATCGCTTAGAGGCAGGCACTGCACGTGAGGGATGAAAGCTGCATTTGTGTCTGTCAGCACATCTCAGGGTAATTGTGGAACAGCCAGGCTGCCCTTCAAGCTGGATGATTAAGATGATCATCTGCATGTTTCTCAGGATTACAGCGAGTGATTAGACACAAGGAGAGGACCAAGAGGCGTGGATCACCTCAACCCCCCCTCTACACACACACGCTTGAGCTACAAAAGGGGCCATCCTGCCACTGCTCTCACTCTAAAAGTCCCAGTGTTGTGTGACTGTGAAGAGGGACGGTCTTTGCCTACTTCACAGTAGACCACTTGGGCTGTGAGGTCTGAGTCCAGTTTGTAACAGAGTCCAGCTACCTTATCTGAGTTTTGGAAAAATAAAAAATGGGCAATTCAAACGGCTGCACCGTGGACGACCTGCAGGCTGTGGAGATGCACTTGTGGTACAAGAAGTTCATGACTGAGTGCCCCTCAGGGCAGCTCACCCTGCACGAGTTCAAGCAGTTCTTCGGGCTGAGAGGTTTGGACCCAGAGGCCAACGCCTACATTGAGCAGATGTTTCGCACGTTTGACATGAACAAGGTGAGATGAGTCTGGATTTCACCACACATTTAAACACAATCAAAGATGACAGGATGCCTCAAGAATAAAATAGCTATATAACGATTAGAAGCTAATGTAGAAGAATACATCTATGATTCTCTGAAAATGAAACATGAGCAAATAATTTTCTTTAGTTCTCAACACGTGTGTCTAAACAGTGTGTATCTCCATGGGGGATTTATTATAATGTGTCATATGTACATGTTAAATAAAAATATAAGCTTATGTTACCTGCATATTTCCTTTGAACCCAAATTATTACTGTTTCTCTTTTATCTTGTTATTATTTGTGAAAAAAACATTAACTTTTAATTAAAATTAGACACAATTAGAAAAAGTTAATTCTTTAGGCTGGTTTTTGTTGATTTACATATTTGAATCAGAATCAGAATCAGAAACTTTATTGTCATTGTCATGAGAACAACGAAATTAAGAATGGTCCCCGATCATTGCATCATCCCTAGCAATATCAAAATATAAATAAAACAATAAAATTCAATAAATAAAATAGATAGAATACTTAAAATACTAATAAGATATAACAGTAAAACATTCACATACATTCCCACACACATGCTTCAGACCGCGCATAGATTAACACAAGAGTGGTGTGATGGACATTTTTTTGTAGTATTCAGATGTGTTATTGCAGTTGGATAACAGCTGTGTTTGAGTCTATTAGTCCTTGCTCTGATTGCCCTGTACCGTCTGCCTGAGGGCAACAGTTCGAACAGGGAGTGGCCAGGATGTGAGGTGTCTTTTATGATGTTTTGGGCCTTTTTAAAACAGTGGGCGTTGTGTAGAACTTCCAGTGTGGGGAGAGGGCAGCCAGTGATCTTTTGGGCGGTGTTAATGATCCCTTGGAGTGCTTTCCTCTGAGCCCCTGTGCAGCTAGTGTACCAGATGCATATGCAGTAAGTTAGAACACTCTCAATGGTGGCTCTGTAGAAGGACACCAGCAGTCTCTGTGTGATGTTATTCCTCCTGAGAATTCTCAGGAAGTACAGTCTCTGTTGGGCCTTTTTCAGCAGCTCGGAGGTGTTCACACTCCAGGAAAGGTTCTCCTCTATATTGACTCCCAGGAAGCGGAAGCTTGCCACCCTTTCTACACAGTCCCCATTTATGAATAGTGGTTGGATCTCTGCCTTTTTCCTTCTGAAATCTATTATGAGTTCTTTGGTTTTTGAAGTGTTGAGGAGGAGGTTATTGGCCTTACACCATGACGTCAGCTGCTCCACCTCGTCTCTGTACGTAGACTGGTCTCCCTTGGAAATGAGCCCCACCACTGTGGTGTCATCTGCAAATTTCACAAAGATGTTGCTGTGGTGGCGAGGAGTGCAGTCGTGTGTGTAGAGAGAGTAGAGCAGTGGACTGAGCACACAGCCCTGGGGTGAGCCAGTGCTGAGACTCAGGGCTGAGGATGTGTGATGGCCAACTCTGACTCTCTGTCTACGGCCCGAGAGGAAGCTATTGATCCACATGCAGGTGCTGTATGGAAGCCCCAGGTCTTGTAGCTTGGCCACCAGTTTGTGTGGAAGGATGGTGTTAAAAGCTGAGCAGTAATCCACGAAGAGCATCCGCACATAGCTACCATGCTCTTCCAGGTGAGTTAATGCAGCATGGAGTGCTGTGGCTACAGCGTCTTCCGTGGATCGGTTTGCTCTGTAGGCAAACTGGTGTGGATCCAGGCTGCGGGGCAGGGCTGCTGTGATGTGTCTGCGGACCAGCTTCTCAAAGCATTTCATTACCACTAATTGATGTTTGGAAGTTCTGATGAATTATTATTTTTTAACTACAGGAGTCATAACATAGTGTATTCACAATAATGAAAAAGGCAGAAAAAGCATAGGATAGTCTTTCTGTAGAAGCTGGAACAAAATATTACCAGTAATTCATCGATTTTTTATTTTTAATGTTAAAAAGGTAAAATAAGACTGAATGCATTAAATATTTTATTTAAAAAAATAGCTGCTTACCACATTTATCTGAACGTTGACTACGCAAAAAGGTATTTCTTTCATAATATGAGAAATTGTAGGAAAATTATCTGTTTTTTACAGATAAGTGTTTGGGATTCCTCATATCTGCGGGTTGAAAATATTATTTTGATATTTCCTGACGGTTACTTTCTGTTAATTGAGATGGTCTGTTCCTTGCTTCTGAAATCTTTAATGTTACATTTAAAATAAACAAATGAGAGAAAAAACTTCTTAAAACATGTCTAGATTAAAAATACTTGTATCATTCAAGGACACGAGTTCTCTAAAATTAACCTCCCTTACAACAAGCTTGAATATATGAATAAACTGCGCATCAGACAGGCTGGTCCAGAGGCTGATGTGGCAACTATAAAGACACAAATATAGTCCAAACATCTGCAGAGAGACTGAAAACTTTATACTGAAAGACACAGCTTACTAAAAAGGTGCAACGTGCACAAATCGATGCAAGCAAAGATAAAAATACCTCTAAGACATTCAAAGAAAACACCAATACATGCAAAACAACCACAAAGACGCCATTAAACTACAGACACACAAAAAACAGAAGCAAAATCAACAGAAACAGAAACAAAACAGATGATGTCATACCTGGATTTGTGGTTTCAGTGTAGGGTGCATAATCTACCTGTCCTACCCAGTGTGAATGTGAGGCACCAACATATCTAGGAAATTCCTGCCTGTTTGGAAAACCCATGTGGGGAAAAAAAAACAATTTAACAGAAAGACTTTAAATACCAAAATATATTAGACTTGCAAACGCATGTTCTAAGTATAGGGAGAGTGTGTCCCCTGTATCCCCTTTGATCCCCAGTTTAATTGAGAGCATCTTTGAGGTAGCAGTGGGGTCATGGCAGGATGTCTGTCTGAGGAGCTGCATGCTATATTTAGCCCCCCACCCTGCTCAGCTTACAAAAAATGCCACGGTAATCTCTGAATGATTTAGACAGTGAGATTATCTGTGAATGCATGCTTTGATGCTGAGATTGTTTAGACGCAGACAGGAGATAATCCTCCGTCCTGGCGTGCTTCACTTCCCCTTGGATTGTTTTTGGAGCTGGGGATCTATTTCAGCTGAGGGATGATGCATTTGTTTAGTGATTATAATGAATATAAAACATGGATGGTCGTGGTTGACACTTTGATTCTGCAGGACGGCTACATAGACTTCATGGAGTACGTGGCCGCTCTGAGTCTGGTGATGCGGGGAAAGATGGAGCACAAGCTGCGCTGGTATTTCAAACTGTATGATGTGGATGGGAACGGCTGCATTGACCGCCACGAGCTTCTGAACATCATCAAGGTACAGTCATTCCATCGTGCACCAGCCACACTGCATGTCTGAATATTTGTTTTAGCCTCTAATCTGGCAAACATACTGATTTTCCTCATCTTCTCCCAGGCCATCCGTGCAATCAATGGAAATGAAAATCAGGAAACATCTGCGGAGGAGTTCACTAACCGAGTGTTTGACAGGATTGATATAAATGGAGATGGTGAGTGTGCGCTGGCACAGTACGGAGAAAAGGGTTTAGGACAAAATAGATCATGGGTGGACAGAGATTAGACATTCACTCTCAAAACAAAACATAAGAGACTAAACCTGATGATTTTTTTTTTACTGGTTTAAAGTAGCTTTCTAATATCTATCAATACACATTTATAATGAATAAAAACAGGAAGTATAATGTTGCTCAGTTAGATGTATACAAAGTACTGAAACAGTAGACGTATACTACTTATAGTAGTTCTTATCACATAGAGTATACTTAGGAATATAAATGATATCTACATGGTTCATCATGTACTGAAATGAACCATAGCCAAAGACCACCGCAACATGTGTTTTAACCTATATTTGTTTACAATTTGAGAAAGTACTAACAGTTCAGTTTTACTCTGTTATTATTATTATTATTATATTATTACTACTACAGGTGAAACTACTGTCATACTTAAAGGTACTTTTATAGCAAATCTGAGCTAAAAGGCCACCATTAGAAATAAAAATATGCTCTTAAAGGTACAGTCGGTCATTTTTTGAGGTTATTTAATAGGAAATCTCAATGTTTGAAACACTCCACCTTAAAACTTGTCGCTTTTAGCTTTCTCTCTTCATGCCAGCTTTCCTCTGATTCACTGCCTTCCACAAACTTGCGCTCAGACCGTATGAGAAATATCTACAGTAGCCCTGACAAGTCAAACACACTGCAGCTTAACACGAAAACACAAGCAGATAGAAAAATCCTGCAAAAGACAAAAAAAATATACAATAAAATAAAATAAAAGCTAATAAAACACAATGCAAGTGATGTGATGAATAGCTACAGTAAACAACTCGTAGCAAACATATGAACGATGTGATTAAAAACACAGTTACCTGCATCTCATTTTCCTTCACAACACAGATGGATTCTGTGCTTTCTTTAATCGTCTCATTGCAATCGCATGCTTTGGTTTCTGCTGTCACTTCTGCAACTGTTGTTGCAGGTTCAGTGTGTTTGACCTCTCAGGGCCACCATAAATATCTGCTCCCTTTGACAACAGAGTAGAAAAATTGCCTTAAACTGAGCATTTAGAGCGGTCCGAAGTCTGAACTTAGTGGTACATACACTGACCCCATATTTAATATGAGCATCCACCAATAGATAGGTCCATTTTAACTGTTGGGTTTTATATATTTAAAGACCCATTTAGGAACAAGGTTGCAAACTATCTTAAGTTATAAATACTGTAATAAGTGGTTCTACTTCATGCTGTAAGCTTGCCTCTGTATGATTAATAGCTATGTAGAAAATTTTTGCAAGTTTAGAAGTTAAATGAGGATTTATAATTGCAAAATAGGTTATAGAATACGAGTGAAATGAGTCCAGAAACCTTCGTAAGCTTATGTGTCTGTCTAGCTGGGTGTGGGTGTTTTAGTGTATGAATGTGTTCTCCGTAACTGTGAGATTAAAGGGATGCAAACAAACAAAATAATGACATAAATAAAATGAAAATATTCACCAAATCAAAATTTAAACTTGGAAGTGTTAAACGTGTTTTTGGAATCTCAAACGTTTCTAAAAACACGTTTATCGCCTTTGTAGTTGCAAGCTACCAATAATAATAATTTAAAAGAAAATAGCTGGAGGAAAGTTAGTGACATTTACTGACATTTTCCATTGTTTACTTAATATCACGGCACCAGTAATATTAAAATATCATATCAATATATCAAACTGTCTGTTATGAAAGTGACTTTGTTGCAGGGAGAAATGACAAATTAGCCGAAAACCCACTCAAATCTGACCAAAAACAACATGTGTCTCTTCCAACAGGGGAGCTTTCCCTGGAGGAGTTTGTGGCAGGCGCTCGCAGCGATGAAGACTTCATGGAGGTGATGATGAAGAGTCTGGATCTCGCCCACGTCGTGGCCATGATCCACAACCGGAGGCGAAGCGTTTAGGATCCGTCCCTTCCGATTACCTCATCCTCATTCACGATTTGACCTGAGTGTCTCAGTCACTCGGGTCATTTTATAGACTGAGATTTCTATTAAGATTGAATCCGCTTTAATATGATTCCAGTGTGTCTTGGAGACTGACACATATCTTATGTTTGATCTCTAAAGGAGTGACACATATGCACTTTAAATGGGATGACTCAGTCAGCCTTTGCAGACTGCTCATTGTCCTTGTTTAATGATGGCGATCGCTCCCAAGGCCACCTCGGCATGAGGGATGATCTCTCAGACGGTCCACTTACCCTCAGACACCCTGAGGCATAAAGGAGGGAGATAGTGGAGTAGCAGAGTGGCAATTACATACACTCGACTGGGCTTTCCAAATCTTTTTTTCTTTATATATTTCTGAGTTCCTCTGCACCAAATTACTCAAATCTCTATTTACCCGCTCTTGCCTGGGGGGGTTTACAGGAGGGAGCTATGACACTGCAGTGTGCTCAACATCCATGCTAATTTGATTAAGTCAGTGGCTGTAAAACAGGAGCAGGTGGGAGATGTGGCAGTGAAAAAACAGTTATCAAATGTTTACCTTTTATATACATTTGTAACTTTATTATTATTATTTTTTAATCTTTTGAAAACAAAAGTTTAAGTTGGAGCGAAACGCAGGCTTGTGGTTTTGCAGCTTTTCTCTCTGTGTGTGGGAGTTTCTTTGGCTGAATGGTTTGCTTTTTTTATTCAGCATTGATGCAGATTAGTTTTGTTATGTTTGTTGGCTATGCTCATCTTGTGCCTTCTGTTGGAAGACTACAGAATGTGTTTGAGTTCAGCTTTTGCTTATTTGTACACTAAAAATAAACAATAAAAAAAAACAACACACACACTTTGTCTACTTTTCATGTTTTGAAGATTTACCAGGAACAAATTATCCCAGAAATAATCTTACTAATTTAACAGGTAGAAATTGCAGTTACAGTCAAACTGGGTGTTGGACGTAGTTTTACACCAACAACCATGTTCAAAGCCACTTAAACCACATTTCTTCCCCAGTTTGAGCTTCAGCAGGTCACCTGGCTGATTAGATATTAGCGTTAACAAGCAGATGAACAGGTGTACCTAATAAAGTTGGTGAGTGAATATTTATAACTATGTGATATTCTTACAGCTTAGCAGTTTGTGGGTATGATAATATCAGCCTGGAGACATAGTACTGCATATCTGCTTTTGTTCTTTATCTTCTCACTGATCTATTTAGAGAGTCCTCCAACTACTTTAAAGACTCGCATATTTTTAGTATTTTTCTGATCTTTGCTCTTTCAACCTCAAATTACTGTAAATCCTGGAGCAGAATTTAGGGGATGTTTTTAGACATCATCTTTCATAAACACTTATAAATTGTATTAACAATATGCCCTGACCTTAGTACGCTCATACAACAGATTAAAAACACATTACTGACATAAAATCCCGCCTTTGAGCAAGGACGATGACTCACCTGCATGGTGCCAGGATCACTTTGCATCAGTGCTTCT
The DNA here is from genome assembly GCF_057382275.1 of Copadichromis virginalis. Taxonomy (NCBI): domain Eukaryota; kingdom Metazoa; phylum Chordata; class Actinopteri; order Cichliformes; family Cichlidae; genus Copadichromis; species Copadichromis virginalis. Next base: position 26,543,376 of record NC_140634.1, on the reverse strand, counting down.
ACAGCTGCACACCAGTTTTGTTTTTCCTTTTTCTTATTTAAATCGTAACAAACAGAGTATGTACTAATTTCTTTGTTATACTAAAGCCTAAACTAGATGTTTGCAATATGCTAAAAAATTAAATAAATCTCTAGTATATTTGTTATGAACACACTGAAAATGTAACCACAAAAATAAACCAAAATAAAGTTTCAAGTTACAAAGATTTATTTTCTACAAATACAAACATTTAAACGAGGAGCTCATTTATCAACCACAAGGGGGCAGCGAAATAATTGGATTAATTTCCTCCTGGAGCTTCTTGTGTTTCCAAATACTTGTCCTTAGGTGAGTTCTTGCAGAAACAAATGTGCCTTTGTCTGACTGTCACTGCGTGTCATCTCTCTGTTAATGCACTGGAGGCTCACAGAAAGTCGTACAAATACTTGACAATATCAAAGTTCACCGTCCTGGAAGATAAATCACACAAAGCAGATTTTCAGTGAAAAAAAAAAAAAAAAAAGGAAAACTGTAAAAAGTCAGTTCACTTGAATAATTCAGTCAGTCTCATTCATGTGCATTAAAAGGATGAGCGTGCATGCACACACACGCACAGACCTGGATATGGCGCAGATGAAGTCCAGAGAAACGGCACATTTGTACTTCGGGGCGTCGAGCTGGTCGTCATGACTGACCTGAGCCAGCAGCTGCAGGGTCACGAGCGAAGAAATCTAAACGGGGACAGAGGAAAACCAAAATGAGTCTCTGCTCCACTTCTTAAAACGCAGCTTCTCCACTTTGAAGCAGAGCCATTAAATGATGGTAGCCAGTCACACAGATATGGGGCGAGCCTAATTGCCTAAAAACATTTCATGCTTGGGTCCATAGATAGGTCTGTGTTTAGCTGCCTTTGACCATATGGCTAGGAAACTGTTTAAACTTAAAAAAAAAATAAAAAATCAGGCTTGATTTAACATGAAACACTGCACTGTTACACACAGGAAACAAAAAAATCCTTTACCATCCTTTTGTTATAACAGTGTACATTCCTGTTCAGTGGCTTATCAGGCAAATTGGAAAAAAGTGTGAAATTATTTTCTATATTGGGTCGTACCCTGAGGCCAACTCAGGGTACGAAACTACACTTCAGGACTAAATGAGGGGAAACAGACTATTGCAGAGCTCTGACATAACAAGGTGGTGGTGTTTAAACAAGTTAAGGAGAGAAATATTATCAGATCTCTTAGGAGATGGATTCTTTTTGGATAAGTTATCTTAGTGCACACACAGTTCAGTGGAAATGAAAACACGAACTCTTTAATTCAAATTCAAATTATTTGTTCCATACCACATTATAGAATCATTTAAACACAACAGATGAACAACAACACATGACAAAATAGCGCCATTATTTGTTTAATAAAAATTAAGCCAGGAATAGGAATTAAGAGGATGAGCAGCAGCCAGCTGCTAATCAGATGTGCTCAGTAAATGTGGGCACCTCCATAAAAGCAGAAGTTTTGGTAGCCTTCAGGTCTCAAGCATTCAAATGTGTCAGCACAGTGCCAAGGAGGAAAAATGTCAACTATGTCCCGCTTGCGTACCTACTGACGTTGTTGTCAAATGTCATCTTTATGGGGAACGAGCTAAAAAAGCAACAGTGGCTGCCCATCAATCTGGGAAGGGTTTTAATACCATTCCCAAAAAGTCCAAAATCCATCATTAAGAAATATTATCCACAACTGTTAAAGATTCAAGACAGCTGCCAATCCTCTCAGGGGTCTGAATTTTTAGTGAAAGTTGGCACAAACAGCAACTCTCGACTGCTTTAAACCAGACTGACCTGTGAGAAGATGCTCGCTGTCGGGGCGACTCTGCTGTCCACCACACTGTAAAAGATGGCAAGCAAGCGGTCCAGAGGGAAGGGCTTTGGACCCAGAAGGTGATTACTTGTCTAGAAGACAGACAGATCAATATAAACATTGTGTTACATGTTTCCAAATGAAATCAACGAAGATGTAAGAGTTATGTCAGAATAATCACCTTTTCATTTTTCTTCAGGAAGTTTGTTTTTCTTATTTTACCATGGTGCTGTTGAGCAGAAACAGAAGATGTGATTCATTTGATTCATTCACAAAACCATGACTTAGGGGAGAAGGTTAAGAAAACAAAAAATCCCCCCCCAAAAAGCTTAATAAATGTATTTTTCTCCCAAAGATGAGCATATTTGGGATATTCATTCTCACTAACACAGCCAAGAATAAAGAAAAAAAGAACTTTTGACTCACTGCAAACTTTGTACTTATGCTGACCTCATTATAAGAATTTTTTGCATTACAGTGTATACATGGCTGAACATAAAAAAAGTATTATTATTATATTCCTTTACCTTTAAAAAGAAGCGTTTATCTGTGCGTGCAGGGTTGTAGGAAGCCAGATAGGCAGCAATCAACAGGAACTTGGAGTAATAAGGCAATTCAACATGAGTGTGAGCTGATAAACCTTTCAGAAGACAAAATAAATGCAATAAGTCCACGTCGTCATATTCTTTCCTGCACTAAAATTCTGTTTTCTTGCATAGAAGAAAAGAATTTAAGCGTAAGTGACCAGTGTTTCAGTTTGACATCTGCTCTGTAATCGAAATCAGTGCAAATACCTCGCAAGGCTCCGGCCTCCTTCTCCTCCATTTGCTGCATTTGCTCCCACTGCAGACTAAGCAGAGGACAGAGAATACGCATGGATGATGAGGCTAAAAAAAACCCCCATTAATAGTCTAAAAAGCAGCGCATAGCAAAATAATGCAAAAAGTTCAGACCTGGACACCTCTCGAAGGTAAACCGTCTGCATGGCTTTTTTCAAATGTGGCTCAATGTGTTTCCACAGCTTGTGGGTGTCAGTCTCTTTCACTAAACACACAGCATAATTACAAACACCATCAGAAAGTGGTGGAAAAACAGCAGGAAAACCTCAAAAACATTTGTAGAAACAAAGCAATTAAAGCAGCACAGATCAATATTTTAACCAGCTGAGAATGAACACTCGGCTCAGCTATTTCACAGATTTCCTTCAAGCTTTTTGGGTATTTTTTTATGTGCTGACAGTCTCCAAACTCTACTCTCATAACACTCATTTCCAATCACAGCGGGCGCCCAGAGAGAAGCCGAAGCATCAAACGGACAAACATCCACATACTGTTTTCACAATAGACCCAAAAAGAGACAAGATAGGATTTCTAAATGTCAAATTCATTTTAGTGTCTGGAATATGAGGAGCCTCTGAAGCTACAGTATATCAGAAATGTGGAGCTACCCCACAGGGTTTGAAAGCAGGGACTGTGATTTACCCGCGTGGGCTTCTTGTTTTTGTCTTCGAAGCTTGTTGAAGACAACATGAAGTAGCTTGAAAATTACCATCATTGAATCAAAGAAAATAAACACAAAGACAGTTATGGCACAAAGGGGAGCCTTCACAACATCGCTCATAACATACACTCAGGAAATATACACCCAGTGGCCTCTTTACTGGGTACAACTGTACAAGTGAAGGCAGCCCAAAGCAATACAAAAGTTTTGCTCTATTATTTTTATTTTTAAGGCAACATTGTTAGATCTGAGTGTTTACATCATCTGAATACATGTTTTTGGTTGGTTAGAGGCAGAATTCCAGGTCTGCAAAGTCATAGTTTCACATTATACTGGGAAGTAATTTGTATTATAAAATTTTAACAATTTTATTTCCAAAGATAAAGACACACTTGAGTTAAAATAGGACAGTAAACTATTTTTGACTATAAAGAATCAGTGGTTACCAGGTGATCACATTGAACTTTTCACATTTGGCGACCAATCGGAAATAGTTGCAGTGACCAAGTGGTTGCAGCATGCAGCAAGTCAGGCTCTGGTTGACCACTTTTAGATTGCAAGGTGATCTGGACTGGACTGGCTGTGATCATTCTCAGACATATTGGCAAAGGGTTGTAAAAAAAACTGCCTTCTAATTTAATATGTAGACAGACTGCTAACACACTGCAATTTGACTCTATCTACTCCGATGAGCGCAACTTGCCTGTGATGCGTCTCTTAGAAATAGGAGGCTAATCTCAATAGAAAACAACTTAGGTGCCAACTGATTGTATTCAGGTTATATTCCTATATTAAAGCAAGATTGTCCAGCACCTTTGTCATTCTGCAGTTAAATCACCATCCTGCAGCAGCTGTATGAGGTTTTGGCTGGACTCTGAGTGTAACTAGTTTGAATTTCTGTAGAATGAGAGTTTCTGTCTCCACAGACGGAAAAAGCTTTGCAACAGATTTGAGATCTGGGCCAATTTATCACAGTTAATCACAGATTAAATGCAATTTCCAGCTTGACCTCATTCAGTCTCAAACTGATAGCAGTCTGACTCTGTCTTATTGCTGTTTTATCTCCATCTTGAGGCCCCAAAGTCTCTCTCAAGATGGCATTTGACTGCAAGTTGTCACAAAAGCAATGATTAGTAGCATTAGGTCTGTTTCTGGCCACTGTAAATGTCACATCTATATCTAAAAGCTAATGATCCGCAGTGTCTGCTGGATGTGTAAGTATTCTGCAATTACAGTTTCCATGATAACTTTATACAGGTAGTGTGCGTTTTAGTGTGTTCTTTTCAGATGAATGAAAAGACCTCCTCACAATTACCTTTCCCTTCTGCCAAAGGCTCACAGAACTTTGAAAAGTTCAGGGCAGCCTAGTAGAAAAGAACAGAAGAAAATGAGAAAACAGGTGGAAGAATTAAAAATAATCAATGCAACAACTTGTTAATGTGTGTTTCTGACCAGGTGTCGCAGCTCTCTGAGGTCTCGACAGACAGAGTAGAAGACTCCCAGCAGGATGTTGATGTACGCAGAGTAAAACCCAGCTGAATATGAAGAATGCACGTTCTGGGACAAAATCTGTTGCAGCTCACCTACAAACGGTTTAAGGAACAAGAAATAAAGCTTCTCCAAAAACCAGCCAAGTCTCACAATATAAAGTAAAATGATTCATTCACACGCCAAGTGCTGAATTTATACAGTGGTTCTTAAGAACGCAACATTTTTCCCCAGAGTCGCTGCCTGGAGTGTGAGAACAGTATCACAGGTACAAATGTCACAGCTCACGCTGCATATGCTGACCGTGCGTCATCAATACGCAGCGTGTTGTGAGTTGCTCGTGACACTGGCTGCCGTAGCATGTGTGAGGAGGATTATATACTTTTACTGTAGTCAGGGAAATGCAGCAGAAGCGGCTCAAAGCAGCCTGTGTTTGGTCTGAACTTGTCCCAGGCGATTTCACTGAGCAAGATGACGGTAACGTTGTCCCCAACCTGAAGAACAGATGTATGTAGTTAGGATCAGGGAGCTCAGAGAGATGAAGACTCTGAGAACTTCACAGTTACAGACCTCTTTCCTCAGTTGATTCATGTGTTTTATATATTTAGATGTTTAGCTTTGTTTGCTTGATTAAGTTCTTACTGGACATGTTGACTAAACAAAACAAATGAACGCATTTTTGATTATGCAGAAACAATAAACACTCACAGGTTTCAGCTTTTCAAATGTGAACATTTTGTAGGTTTTTTTCTTACGTGTGATGTGAAACTGAATATAGTTCTGTTTTTCCTTAAAGAGAACAATATTTTATAAGCATATAATAAAAGACCTTCTGAATTTGAGTCTCTAAATATATGGGAAAATTTAAAAGAAATAATTCACTTTAAAGCTAAAGCAGCCACAACACAGGAAGAAGTACTGCACCTACGAATGGCATACACAACAGTTCAGATCCTCTACTCTGAAAACATCAATTCATTTTCTGCTGTTTATCCAGTTGTGAGTCTTAGGAGCAACAGTCTAAGCATAGATACCAGACCTCCCACTACCTCCAGCTCTTCTAAAGGTACATCTGAACTTTCTGAAAGTCTGCCAAGGATGTCCTGAGTGTACGCGAGGGTCTTCTCCAGTAGGCCATGTCATATACACCTCACCTAGGAGACGTCCTAGGCATATGCCTCCTCCTATATCATAATTAAATACTGTAAATAAGGAATCCCATCTCCATCAGGGTGCGACAGAGGTAGGACTACAGAGGATATGTTAGAAAGACAGCACAGTGGTAGTGTGGTTAGGGCTGTCCCTTCAAGCATCTTCAAGCCTCACTATGACTGCTTGGGTTTCCTCATTGTATGCAAGATTTATCCTGCAGTTCATTTTATTTGTTTACTTAGATTCCCTTTAAGGCCTAAGATTTATTATTAAAGTCAATTTGTAAGCATGCAGGTGCATATCATACCATTCACGGTAATACCGGTATAATGTTGGGCAATGATAAGAAAATGAAATATCGCGATAGAATATGGGTAAAACGCGCATGCACAGTGCCTTTGTTTTCATACGCACATGGCGGAAAAAGCATGGCGGCGGCGACGGAGAATGAAATGAATGAAGAATGAAAGCGGACCGTTGAATGAAACGGATGAACCAGAATTGTTTTTAAAAAAATTCTGCAACTTCAGTGGTGTGGAACTGGTTTGGCTTTCGTCCGTCAGATACACAACAAAACACTACTTTTGGTAGAGCATGCTAGTGGACCGTCGTTATTACCGTGTTTTTTGTTAAATACAGCACACTTAAAATCAATCCTTTGATTTTTCTGAAAATCGACAGTGCCCTTTATAATCCCGTGTGCCTTATGTATGAATTCTGGTTGTGTTTACTGACCTTGAAACAATTTCATGTGGTACATGGCGCTCAAAAATCTGTCAAATGTTTCAGTACGACTTTGCTAAGCTATGAACCCGCAGCGCTTGATGGATTGTCGGAGCATTACGGCTATCGTAGGCAGGAGCCTCGTGGAGTGATGCGTACTGTGCTTCAACATAATATTACTGTATTGTGTGTGTTTAACCTCTTTTTAAGTTTTGTGGATATTATACATGGTTATGCTGAGGATGGGTCGGCCAGTTTCCACTGGAAATGCCTTTTGGGTAAACTGACAACAAGGAATTTGCATTTGCACTGTTAAATTTTTATATAACTTTAATGCACATTAAAAACATCTGCTTGTTTAAGTGAAAATACATTGATTTTTTTTTTTTTTGCACTAATAAAGTTGTGGAGTTGTAAAGTATTTTGTCTAGTATCAATTATATCGTCAGTTATATCATTATCGCAAATTTTCAAATGTATATCGTGATAAATATTTTTGGTCATATCGCCCTGCTCTTATACCTACAAACACCACCTGCAGTTAAGCATACTTAATTTAAACACACACAGTGGCTTTAATACTGCAGATGCCTATAAACAAGAGATGACAACATAATTTGCTATTAATGCTAAAAGTCTGCTGCATCATTGAAACATGCATATATATAATGTGCAGAGATAAAAGGGATCTGTGAACATCAATAAAATATGTCCACTGTGACCACCACTGTTACCTAATGCAAGAAATAGCCTTAATCGCTATAACTTCTATGTGTTTAGACACAAGACCATTAATCTAGAGTTGAAGCACTTCTTGAATGTTTATCGGGGTTTGGCATGGTAGTGGTTTTTGGTCTGGGTACTTCAGCTTCCTTCTCTTTTTCTTTTAGCCCTGTGATGGGCTGCTAACCTTCTCAAGTTATAACCTGCCTGTTTTGAAAAACGGGATGGGCTCCAGCCACTCTGTCACCCTGAACTGGTTAAGCAGTTCAGAAAAAGGATGCATGGACGATAGACAGAAACTGGAAAACTGCTTTTTATGCTGATTATTTTCTGCATGTCAGTAACACACACACATTTTACGTCTTTCCTGTTAATGTTTTATTACATTTTTTCCCGAAGTTTAGAGATGAAACAACTCCTCATCATCCTCCCGTCCTCCACGTAAGTGTAAATCTGCATCCTAATTATCACTTCAAAATCCAGTGTGGCAGCACTGAAGCAGCAAGCCATTAAAAAGACAGGTTCCTCTTAACGCTCACAATCCGCCGTTAAGCACTTAGCTTTCATTGGGATGAAACACAAATAATCACATAAGTCTTTTTACTTTTGGTGTTTTTAATTAAAATGCTGTGAGTGGTTGCCATCCTTCCTTCCTTAATAGCATTAAAAAGCACCACACACTCAGCTCAAGGTCATCCGTTACAAATGAGGCTCCTCCAGTCCCCTCTTCATCATCCGCACAGAGCAACAACAATAAAGCAACTCACTTTATAGATAACACAAAGAGCATGCAGCACTTTCTCACCAGCTCCTGAAGACGCAGGAGAGCAGAGAGGAGACTGGCATCAGTATCTCTCAGAAGCTCGGCTTTCTCCATTACCTACAAATTACACAGTTAATGTTAATTTGATCTCATTTTATCGCATTTATAATACAGGCAGTGAACGGATGTTTTATCAGAGAGCATTACTGATTAAACCCACTCCTGTTCTGACTGAAAATTACACTTGTTTTCTCCAGGCTGATGCATCTGGAGCTTTGTTTAGCATCTATTTGCACTTGTTATCACTACTAATCATATCATCACACAAACATTCAGGTGACACATGCGAGGAATAAATAATCTGACATGCCATGGGATTAGGGATAATCTCGTATGCCAAGTGAGGAGTGGTTGTGTGTAAAGTGCACGGCACTCACAATGTATCGCGTCTGTTTGGCAGGAGACTGGGAGCACTGCTGTCTGTAGACACGGACAAAGTCAGACAGGGAGGGACTGCGGGGGAGAAGAGAGGCGGCATCGCAGCCAAAGAAGGACAGCAGCACTTGTTCAAACAGCAACGCAATAGAAACACACTCGACGCAGCTCACTGTGGCGTGAGGAAGCTGCAGAGAGAAGGAAAAGGAAGCATGAAAGAGAATCAGTCTGATGTCTGTGGAGATGATACACATCTTCACACTGTGTTGACTTAATCTTCTGACTGCACTGGACCCTAAATATGTACAAATTACATAATTTTGTGTTACCTATTGAAAGCAAGGACAAGTTATATAAACAGTGGGTTCATTAGAGAGATAACTTTGAATATCTTGAGGTCCAACTTAAGAGGTCACTCCTTGTTTTCCCCAGGACTTTATAGCCAAATGACTAGGGATGGGTATTGTTTAGGTTTTATCCGATACCGGTGCCAAACCGGTACTTTTGAAACGGTGCCGGTGCTTAAACGGTGCTTAAACCGGTGCTTAAAGAATGGAGAACACAAAATTAGTCCAAAAACCTCTCATGTTCAGCTGTTTTTTTGTAAAAAGATAACAATGTTAGCCTTTTCTGCAGCTATAGGGGATTTATGGCATCACTCTTGGCTGGAAGCAGTGCTTAATCAATGGAAAAAAGACAAACTTTGTCCAAAAACCTCTCATGTTCAGCTGTTTCCCTCTTTTTCTTTGGTCATTTTAGCCTTTTTGGCCAGGGTGAAGGGAGCATCTGCCATCAAACAAGAAGACAGCCGTATGTAGCTATGATGATGTTTGCTAGTTCACCTTACATGCATTAATTTAATAACGTGGTTAGCCTACTCAACAAATTACACACGAACAACATGAAGCTACTCATGCAGAGAAGAACGGCTGCTGCTGCCATCATCATCTGTCATCATTTCTGCTACACTGGCAGGGCTAGGGGCCAGGACTCTCCTCTTCGTGTTTTTGGGGGATGTTGCTAACTCCGGGTCCGATAACAGGCAACCCACCCGCAGTAGATGTGCTCGGTGTGAGGTCTCACAGCAAGCTATCAAATACGGCGCATTTCTCGGCTTTTAAAAAAAACGCTATGCGTCGCCAGGTATTTCATCGGATTTGAGGTGTTACCTCCTTTGACAGTATCACAGTATCAGCTTAAAGCACTTGTTGCAGGCTGCTGAGTTTGCATATTTTGCTGTGAAGTACAGCCAGACTTTTGACCGCTTTGCCTTGGTTATTTTTAATCTGTAGCTCTGCTCTAAAAGAACGTACGTACCTGGCCCCGCCTACTATCCTCGGAAACGTAAAATGATTGGCTAGAATCTAAAGTGTATCACAGCTCAGGGAAAAAAAAGCACCAAAATAAAGCACCGAAATGTGCGCTGCTTTTCGGTCTGGTTACTACCGTTTATGTCAGAACCGGTGCCATGATGGCACCGGATACCGGTACCCATCCCTACATATGGATTCATCTATAATAAACAAAATCATAATCAGGGATTAATCTGCATTAAAGGCTGCAGCCCTAGTTGGCAATTAAATTTTCACATTGTGAGAAACCACCCGATGGGAGTAAAACATTATTCAGAAACTGCAGGAACCAAAAAGATCAAGAACAAGTGATTTAAGAAACAATAGTCCTAAGAAGGCTATAAATTCTCCGTATTTGAATTTATTTATTTTTTTAAAAAAAGAAGAAGACTTCCATGTTGTCAAGTCACATTTTTGTGGCTATGCGAGATATGATCATTAATGGAGTATCATTAAACTGTAAAACAAAGCATGCTATGAGTTTTACATTTGCCAGACATCTCTTTGAAGGTGGTGAGGGTTTCTTGGAAGTCCAGGTCTGATCCAGAGTAACATACGCTTTACCCCACATTTATTTTGCTGCGATATGGACACCCTCAGTGGCACAGGATAGCATGCTGGCATGCACCACAGTTCAGGTTGTCTCCTTTAAATGTTTAACATCAGGCTCTGCACAAAATTACAGTAGAACTCACTGCAGATGAAACGGGTCTCTCTTGTAAATGAGACGCTGAGTCTCAATGGGACTATCTAGATATTTGGATATTAAAAATATTTGGATATTTTAAAAAAAAATAGCTGCTTTCTAAGAAAGAGACTTCTTTGGTAGCCATTACCCATCTATACTGAGTGCATTGGCATAAAGTATGTGTGCAAAGAGAGAAAAACATCTGAAGGTCTTTGATCTTTAAATTTAATTAATACAAGAATGCTAGCAGTAAAATTGTTGCTTTTCTTTAATGTTTTTTCCCAGTGATTTTAAGGGAAAAATGCACCTTACACACACTCAAACTATGCAAAGATTTGTGTTCTTGTGTGATTTTGTACTTTCAGTAAAACTAAGTATTTTCAAGGACTCTTTAAGTGATTGAATAAAGAAAAAGTTCATAATAACACAAGTGTCAACTTTTTATTAAAGTTATAAAGGCTTAAAGGAGTCCATAAGTCAAATTTTTCTAACTCAAGTAACTGCCAGTGCAATAATATTTAGCTGTCCATCCTTTATCGCACTTTTACCTGCCATGTATGAGGGGAATTAAGAGTGAAGTTAGTTTTTATTTTATGGTTTTAAATACAGGGCCCTGTAGCATGAACACATAAGAACATTATTCAGAACGTTCACTAAATAGCAGATATCTCCCTCACCTCCAGCTCCTTCATCAAAACGTGCATCACGTGGCTTTTCCCTGAGGCTCGATGACCGTAAATGAGGATTGAAGGGTAGCTGTACTGGTGCGGCTGGAAGAACAAAATTCAGCATCTTTACACTCAGTAGAACTGTCTCACTCGATCAAGACCACTATCCACTTAAACCTTCTATCAGCTTTCATCAGCACATCGCAAAGTAATAACAGCCAAGCTCTGATATGATTAAACCCAGTGTTAATGTCAGTAATCAGCCATAGTGCTAACAGCTCATAGACTCAGCTTACTTAACGAATCTATTTAAAACCCTGAGTGAGATCAAATGACAAGTAATTAATTTTTATAACAAGGATAAAATAAATTGCATATCTATTAATGATTTTAATCCAAGACAGACATCAATTACTGGTACTAAACTGTCCAAAGCTTCAGATCTACATTTTATAATCTAAGATAAACATTTTGAACAATGAATTTTAAAGGGAAATCTCATCAGATGATCCAAATATGTCGACATATTTACTAAATTACACTGGATAACACAAATAATGCAAAACTTAACCCTAGAAATAAGAAAATGACATTGAGCTACTGAGATATTGAGATTTAAGGTTTAGGAAAATGACTTTTATTTTTCCTATACTTTTTTTTATAAAAACAAAAAATATAATAGTAATAATAATAATAATAATAATACAAGAAAATTGTAAAAGAGTGAAAATGGTCTTTAATGCATCATATATCAGTAATAAAACTTTTTAAATCAAACACATAAAACACTGAGTTTTTAGGACGTTAAAAACTGAATTAGCATGTGTCTCTGCGTCTTTTAATGTGGCATACTTTAAAACATTAAACGGAGATGAGTGGAGACTTCTTACCTGCCCCATCAGCGACAGCAACATTTCAGCCTGGACCTCTCTGCAGGGCAACTTCTCTGCTACCCCCTTCAACCTCTCCTCATCGTATCCCGGGTGCTGCAACAGCGCCGTCATGCTACCACCACACCGTTTATGTAGGTGAGCTCAGCAGAGTTCTGCTAAAAACAACTGACTGACGTTAGCTTCAGCTCGTCCAACTCCAACCAGACGACGAATGAACTCCGTTGTTCAGACAAAAAAAATGAGTCAAAGGAGTAATATCATCAAAAATTATGTGCTGTAAAAACCATAGGGTGCTGAGGAAACATTCATGCCGGTAAATAAAATGTCTTTAAGACTTAAAATGCGAAGAAGTCTTCAGTTAAAGTCCGAAACACCTTAAACTCAGTCAAGACCACTTGCTGGAGTTTCGCGCGCGCCTTCAGATTGCGTCACATGCTGTCATTCGGTAGCAGCGAATCACAAGTGAGACACGAATTCTGGGTAATGTAGTTTTGGGAGTGAAACAAGCACATTAGAAATTCACTGCGGATTCAAGATAACTATTTGCGATATTTCCCAATAAACGTGGATCAAAGCAAGTCTTACATACTGCAACATATTTAATTGTGCTTTCACACACTTATAAACATACATTCTAGTAATCTATGGGTAACATCTGATGTAATCTGGTACATTGCAGTGTACTGGTAGTACACTAACATAACCAAAAACAGAAGAAGGTATAGTCATCATAATATTAAAAGTATATATTATTTCAATTTGATGCTTTTTTTAAAATGTTATTTCTTTCTCTCTAGCTAATCACTCACTCAGATACATAATCTTCAGCTACATTCTTAACCACTCATCCATCCATATGGAATACAAAAAAAAATCATTTTATATATCAATGTAATGCTTAATGTAATATCCATCCATCCATCCATCCATTCGCTTCCGCTTATCCTTTTCAGGGTCGCGGGGGGCGCTGGAGCCTATCCCAGCTGTCATAGGGCGAAAGGCAGGGTACACCCTGGACAGGTCGCCAGTCTGTCACAGGGCTAACACATAGGGACAGACAACCATTCACACTCACATTCACTCGCACATTTACACCTAGTGGCAATTTGGATTATCCAATTAACCTATCCCCACAAGTTGCATGTCTTTGGACGGTGGGAGGAAGCCGGAGTACCCGGAGGGAACCCACGCAAACACGGGGAGAACATGCAAACTCCACACAGAAAGACCCCGGCCTGATGTTGGAATTGAACTCAGGACCTTCTTGCTGTGCGGCAACAGTGCTAACCACCGTGCCACCGTGCTGCCTGCTTAATGTAATATTATAATATAATATTTTTAATATTTTTAGCAAAATAATGATGAAAAAGACGTAATATCCTGCACGTTTCGTTCTTGATGTGAGATTATCATTATTATTTTTCTTGTTATTTATTTATTTTTGCCAGTTGCAAGAAATACATATAATAAATCGTTGTTGTAGCCTACTGATCTAGTCTTTGTGCTCAAAAAGCTTAATATCACAGACCAGAAAATGGGCTACAGTTTAAAGAATGTACCAGTCTAGGTAAAACATTAGAGAAAAGACCCTGCATCTTGGCATTTGATTATCAATATTTGAATAGCAGATGCGTTTATATCCACTAATTTCCATACAATTATTGTCGCAGTGATCAGGCGTAAAATCGCTTCGCTCTAGAAGAAAAAAAAAATCAGTGTCTGTTTAAGATTTCGCGGGTGACTGTACGTCAGAGTGGGATTAAGGGATGTGGGTTGGCCCTGTAATATCCGAGGCTATCCTCCAACTCTAATTCAATAGGAGCTCAGCTGCGCTGTCGGTCTGTCGGCGTCGAGAACGGGCTGACCATTTCAGGGAGAGCCGTGCACACAGCTGAGACGGTTTATCGGAACAGCGGACACGATTCAGGCAGAGACATTTTAACATAACCTACACATGAAGGCAAATATGGAAGAAATCCCCTAAATTTTGGATTCCCAGAGCTCGTCTTTTTTTCTCCCTGGAGCGCATGTCTTGATTCTGCCGACTAATGAGTGAAAAGCAAAAAGAAATCAAACACCGACCTTGCCACGGATGAGAGCGTAGTGATGCTGTGATAACTGTGACTGAACAGACAGTAGGGAAAAAAAATCCGCGAGCAGCGACAGGGAGAAGTTGTGCGGGATATTGTGGTCAGATGAGGCAGATGTTAGTTTGCTGAGGAGGTTGATAGATCCCGAGGACCGCGCAGACCACCCTCACATTATGGTCCCCGGGGCCCCCAGCACGACCACCACCATGCTCCCCGCATCCGAGGCTGCCAAGATCTACCAGACCAACTACGTGCGCAACTCCCGTGCCATCGGCGTCCTATGGGCCATCTTCACCATCCTCTTCGCCATCGTCAACGTGGTGTGCTTCATCCAGCCGTACTGGATCGGGGATGGCGTGGATACGCCGCAGGCGGGCTACTTCGGTCTGTTCCACTACTGCATTGGAAACGGGCTGTCCCGGGACTTGACCTGTCAGGGCAGCTTCACCGAGTTCAGCAGCATCCCCTCCGGTGCGTTCAAAGCTGCCTCCTTCTTCATCGGCATGTCCATGGCGCTGGTGCTCACCTGCATCACCTGCTTCGCGCTCTTCTTCTTCTGTAGCACCGGCACCGTGTACAAGATCTGCGGCTGGATGCAGCTGGCTGCAGGTAAGAGGCATGACTACAGGTGGAAGTTTGGAAAGATGGCTTGTAGGGGAGCTCTGGGGGTGAGTGAGAAGAGTCCAGTGAGCAAAATGTTATAACCTAAAACTGTTTAAAGGCACAGATATTACCCTCATCTCCCAGTCAGGGTGTGGACTTGTATAGTTTTTGGCACAAAACATCTGTATATTGTTTTAAGGCACCAACAAATTCAGAGGTTGGAGTGCTTTTTCACTTCAAAAACAACAGCAAAAACATGTAGTTTACATCAAATTACATATGTAAATTAGTTGACCCTGAACTGTAAAACAGAAAAAAAAATGATCACAATGTGCAACAGGTTAAGCCACTGAGCCCAAATTGAGTAGATTTTGTCTGATGAGACCTTTTGTCAGAGACTCTCTCTGGTTAATAAAGCCCTTGTAAAACATTATATAACTGTCTGTGGTGTAGGTGGGCTGGCAACAGCCTTGGAGTGACCAAATCTTCAGCTCCAAACATTGTACTAAACCCTCAAGAATGAAATAATGAAGGCATGCTAATATTTTCATTTTGCTTTCAGAGAACTCATTCCCCCTGAACCTGAAGCTGTGAATGAACTCTCTTCATACACAGACAGCGATTTTAAGTACAAAAATACAGATGGAAGATTTTAATACAAGCTTATATCTTCTTAGTTTCTTCCACTTCAATTCAATATATCGTTGATTTTATAACTTCTCAGTGTTTCCTGTGGTGTGCTTAAACATAAACTGGAAAACGCAAATTCTTCTTTTGCTCATTTAATGACACAGGGAAGGTTTTATCTTCAATCCCAGCCAGGACGTTAAATAATAAGAAAACAAAAACTCACACAAAGAAATGTAATGATGTATAGTACTGAGTGAGCTGTTTCCTCCCGCCTTTAATTATTTTTTAGTTCTTCTCCTTTTTGCAGAGAGTTCCATCCAAAACAAACTATTTCTGTACATACAGGAGCAGAGAGTTTAATAGTGAAATCGTTTCTTATTTTACCCCTTTCATTTATCACAGATGTGTTTTCTGTACATTTTATTGTTTTTCTGTTTTCTGTTTATTTGGATCCCCTTTAGATTTATATCTCCCAAGAGTCCTTATTAAAGTCACAATAGAATACAAGCAGGATACAGCTGTGGCTCAGAGGGTATGTTGATGACTCAATCCCTGACTCTTCCAGCCCGCATGTAGACGTATCCTTGGGCAAGATACTGAACCCTGATACATCCGTGTCTATGAATGTTAGAAAGCGCTTAGAGTGAAGGATGAGACATGTAGCAGAGTGTAGTAGAGAGTAGAAAGACACTCTATAAGTACCACTCCATTTACCATCCTACATACAAACACCACCTCCTAAACCCGGTGCAAAAATACTGCACACATACCAAGTGTTTTAAAATAAAGTATTTTTCATATACATGTGAATGAGAAACATTTACTCCAGTGAAGCATGTACCCCGTGGCCATTTTTCCCTCCCATGCCAACTTTAGGCCAAGAGACAATAAAGCAAGAATCAAGCGTTATTACTATAGTTATCTTATGATTTGTTCACAGCTTGCTGACACTGATTTGTGATAACAGTAAGAGATTTTATTTATATGACACCTTTTAAAACACATTTACAAATTTACATTGTTGGGATAGGCCTGGCAGAACCCTGGCTGGGTATCTCAGGCTGTATCCTTCCATATAAGGTGTCAGAAGATCTGAGATACACTTAGTTTGTGAGCCCACAGTGGGCTTTAAAACCCATCAATCAAATCTTAAAATCAATCATCAAATGAAAAGGTAACTACTGAAGAGAAGCTAAAACATGACTGATGTGCTCTCTGGCTGCTGCATTTTGGACAAGCTGTAGTTTTGTGTAGATGTCTTTGTGTATAAGGACTTAATAACGGTCTACAAGAGAAAACAGAGCATGACTGGACAACTGAACTGATATTCATATTCCAATTGAGGTGGCTGTCAAGATATGACACCCTGGTTTTTACAGTGTTGGCCCAAAGAGCCCAGATGTGCTGTAATACTTCTGTTAGCAGCATTGTGGCCAATTAATGAAGCGCTTACTGAAAGTCCATTTTAGTTTAGACAATTTTAAATGTGTGGGCTTATCAAAGGGCAGCATGTCTTTGGACTGCAGCTTCCTCCCTCAGTCCAAATGCATACTTCTAAGGTTAATTGGTGATTCTATTGTTTTCTGTGTGATGGGCCTGTGACTGGTGACCTGTCTAGCTACCCCATGGCGCTTAGCTAAATAAGCAGCTAAGGAAATAGATGGTCTATTCCTACCTTGTTCATTTTCTGAAAGCATTTAAGATGATTTACTGAGTTCTTCTTAAGAAGAACGTTTCTCTGACATTGTACTAGGGAGTTGGCAGATTAAACACTGGCTAATGTCCAATCTGACTGCTTCTGGACATTTGCATTCTTATGCGAACCTCAGCTAGGATGTCTGGAAAAGTTCAGGGCTGCAGTGTATTTTTGAAATGAACATTCACCAAGGACAGCATCGAAAGAAACAGCAGAGGTATAAGAGCTGTGTAAACTGAGCTTCGAGAGTGGTAGTCTGTAGGCGCTATACACTGAGCCTTACAGGCTCGTGTCTACAGCTGTGTGCTGTCACCTTTGAGCGGTGCTAAAAGTATGTCGAACCACTGGTAATGTGGGCTACTGCTGTTCATGTTTGCTGGTCTACTATGTTAACCTCTGCTGTGGAAAAGACAGCAGTCCTCTACAGAGAACTTCTTCATTAAAAGCAATTAAAGCTTTCCACTGCATGCATGCTTTCTATCTACATTTTCCTCTTTGTGATAAACCTTCCTGTCACCAACTTTTCAACTGGTCTATGTGAACCTGGAATCTTTGAGATTAGGTTCATGCTTTTGGGTTTTTGGAGAAATGCAAATAAAGTGCATCTCCTTAGGCTCTGTTGGTTGAAGGTTTCTTGAATATTGTCATGTCCATATTGCTTGAGATTTGTCCACCATAATGGATGCTACACAACTGCCGAACGTCAGGGAGAAATGTGCATACCCTGACTGGTTGGGTTTCTGGGGGCTGCTCGTTGCCAGAAACAGAGTGCTGCACCACAAACCTCCTTGTGATTGATTTGGTCACTAGCAGATTGCCTGTTGTATGCATGGAGGACGCTGACTTGCTAAATACTAACCGAGGGGCTGTAAGATTTGGAAAAGTGTGACTCAAACCTCAAACAGAGAACTCTTTTGTTTTCTGTCACACTTTGCAGACAACTTCCATTAGTCCATGAAAACTACCAACAACTGCACCAATATGCTAGCGATCAAAGCAATCGAAAGGAGGTTTTGAACAACCACTCGCACGATACACATTTCTTTCTAGTGAAAAATCCAGTTTCCAGATGGTTGTGGACCAGTTTTCTAGACCTGTGTGTCACTGATGCCCCATTCACATGACCCTGGATTATCATACTTCCAAAATGGGGAATAAGTTAGCAGTTTCATGGCTGCAGTACCTCAAAAGCTAACAAGCTAAGTAAATGGGTAATAACACAGGACCATAAATCCTGTTCTAGACCACAGTTCACCAGGTACTGTGATTTTACCTGATCTTTTAACCAAGTTTACTAGATCCGTGTCACACAGTGTGGCTTGCAATAATTTTAGTGCTGATTATTGCTGAAGTCTCACATTAGTTGATCTTATTTCATATTCATCTAAGGATTGTCACAGACCCAGAAAGCAGACTTAGAAAGGAGTTTATGCCTTTCAAGTGTTTATTTATAAGTTGGTGAAAAAGTAAAGAGAGACAGCGTTAATAATACCTCAGTTTGGGTGACTATAGCTCAGAAGGTAGAGCAGGTCCTCTGTTAATTGGAAGGTTGGTGGTTCCATTCTCTTATGCTCCAGTCTACATTCCAAACATCCTTGGCCAAGATAACAGATGATTCACTAGGGCATGTGACTGGTAACTGAAAACAGAAGAGGGATCAGGGTTAACAGGTGAATAGGAACACTAATCACTGGTAACAGGGTTGTCACAAGCTCCATTTGGCAATCTGACCAGGAACTGAGGCAACCTTAAATACCCACACATGATGACTGAATCTAGGACAGGTGTGGAAAGGACAACCAGATAGGAGACTCTGCCCACACCTAATGCCAACCCCACCTCTTCACCTGTGACTAAATAGCAGAATTAAAACACAAGCACAGATCCTCAATCTGGTGCACCACAACACTCACCGTTAATCAGTCACATCATGAGTCAACCTCTGACAGTTTAGGCGAGTGTAGCCTCGAGCAGATGAGAAACATCTGCAGGGGTCCACTGAACCTGCTTGTCTTTTTGGGTTCATTTTCAAGCTTGTAGCCTTTGTCCTCAGCTGACAGTTTTTAATTTATCCAATTTGGATACAACATTTTCACCACATATAGAACAAGTTCTCCAATAAACCTGTAAACCGGCTTTGATGTGCAGGATAGAAGGAGCTCCCTTTTAAAGTCTTTTGATATTTGTTTTCCTCAGCTTGTGATTTTTGTGTAAAAATGCAAACATAAATCTATCTAAATAAGTCCGATGGACGTATGGAAGCTCATTTGTATTCTCATAAAGATTGGTTTAAGGTCAACAGTCCCAACTGGGAACAAAAAAGAAGAATATAGCCGATATCTTCCATTTGTCTTTCACTTGACCTTGACTCAACATTGACTAGAGAGAGGTGGAAGAAAGAAGCAGCTACATGACTCACTGAGCTTTAATTTGATCCAGAAATAAGAGATTTG
Organism: Copadichromis virginalis; assembly: GCF_057382275.1. Taxonomy (NCBI): domain Eukaryota; kingdom Metazoa; phylum Chordata; class Actinopteri; order Cichliformes; family Cichlidae; genus Copadichromis; species Copadichromis virginalis. Next base: position 26,523,678 of record NC_140634.1, on the reverse strand, counting down.
ATTTCATTTCTTGAGAAAATGAACGGCGCTGCACAAATTTACACCCCCGCAGCGAAACATATGATAAGTAATGACTGATAAAGACAGCGATTCTGCGCCGAGTCTCTGGCTCAGAAACGTTTGTGTATATAAATAATCTGCCAGCATCGCATCATGCACCTTTATAAATGCTTGCAGCAAAACACTGCTTGTTCTCAAATGGGAATTAAATGTCATAACCAATAACAATCACATTAAACTGCACTCCTGCTTTCTGCCTACAGAATATGCCCACACATTTGGGGTTCAAGTCTGCTGGCCACCCGGCCAAACAATAAATACCTAATCATTTATAAGTAGCAGAGGTTAGCAGAACCACTGGCCAGCTGTTGGCCTACTCCCAGCACAATGTTCCCTTTTCATCTAAAAATCCCTGAAGCTCTAGCAGCTGTGAGTTGGATTATCTCGGAGACAAAGCACAATGATGAGCTCAATCACGAGCCATTCCTAATGAGGAGCAGTTGGTATCTTTGTGGTGTTTTACTCACAGATCAAAGCTGCTTCTTATTCCTCTGAGCCATGTCGGCCTTCCTCGGGTTTCCCACCAAGTCAGGAGAACAGAGAGTTTTTGCGCTCGCTAATGATTATTTTCATGGCTAATGACTGATCGTAAAATGTCAGAAAAGAGTTTGGCAATCTTCTAAGCTCACCAAGTCAGTTACATTGTTGTCGCACCGTAAGGCAAATAGTAGGGACGCGCTAATGTCCTGGGGAGCCATTTCCAGAGAACAAACTACTATACACTGAGCTGACAACATGCTGACAGTTTCTTAAACTTTCCGTGTTTTTTTGTTACATATGTAAAATAGTAGTCTGTAAAATGCTAAATTTAATGTAATCTTATAACCACTGATTATTTTACTAAATAAACCTGTAATTTTATATATGTCAATTGCGTTTTAATCAGAATTATTGCTTCATATTTTCTGAGGGTGAAGAATCTTTTTATTTTTGAGTTCTCTGAAAAATCACCATTCCTGGAAGATCTCTCAGGTAGCAGGAGAGTTTGGAGTCTTTGTCTTTCACTGATAAGATTCAGTAAGAAATGTAGATTTCTTCTTCGTCTGTTTTTTAAAATAAGAATTTATTGATCTGTAAACATTAATAAATAATAATCCTAACATGTCTTAATGACAGAACATCACGGCTTGTTGTATAGCAGGCAGGAGTTTGAACCCACACACGGGACTTGGAAACAAGAGATATAAAACTCAAAAATGACTTTATTGCTGATAAATAACAAAGAACAACAAGCCTGTTACAAATAATCTGAAACTATAACACTTTTGGAGAAACACACAAAGGACACAGCCATGAGAGAGGACACAACAAAGCAGAGAACAAAAGCAGAGAGTTTAAATACACAAGAGGAGATGAGGTCAGAGTGGAGACGCCTGGAGAAAACAGCTGAACAGAATCTAACTTATGACAAAGAAGCAAAACTGAACATAATGCACGAGACGAGGGGATATCAACATAAAACAGGAAGTAACACAAGAACAGAAACACAGACTTGACACAAAGGCAGAAAGGAAAACCTTCAAATAGGGTAAACTTTATTAATGTAGCGGGTCTTTATTAATGTCCTGCTGACCAAAGCACTTGAAGCACACACACTCATACAATCCTTTGATTACTGAACTCCAGAACAATGCTTTTTTCCTGTTGTACACACCCACACCGCTGGTTTTCCAGTAGACATGTCCATGCTTGTGATTGGTCAGAAGCTTCAAACTCATGCCCCTTCCTGTGAAAGTGCTTGTAGCTAAACTGATAAACCCTGGATTGACTTACCAAGCTCTTAGTGTGATTCCTGATGCTCATTAAATGAAGCTAAATAATGGAAAGATATCCTGGTTATGATGAATTTGGTCCAAAAAATATACTGAGTCCTAGAAAATAAAATAAAACAGGAAACCACACAAAAAGAAGTCAGAGTGAATGATCCAACAACAGTAAAGACAAGACTTTATGTATACAAATACATACATACACAAAACATACATATATATACAGAAGGCAGAAATAAAGCACAGGAGGAGACAAGTAAGGTGAGGCAGGCACAACTGCAAAGAATCAGCAAAAACAATGAAGAAATCAGAATGTAGGCAACGTCATTAAATAGAAATAACGAGCAAGAGGCAGCTAGCATGTAGACAGAATGTAATAACGATATGAAAAAAAAGAGAAACTCAAGACAAAATGGAACCAAAACTCAGCAAATCCTATACAAGGACCTTAAACGATGATCGCTGATACTCATCTGATCTGAAGACCTCCATTACGACATCTGAATGGAGTGAATCAACACTTCTCTCACCTTTCCTCCTCAATGTCATTTTCAAGTCCCAACAAGTCCATATGTGGGACCAGCCACTAAAAGCTCTCTTGGCAGCTTGGATACACAATCTCGAGGAGCTTCCTCTGTCTGATCCCATCAGGATGTAAAAAAAATACATATATTCCCTGTCAGATGCCATTTCAGGTGGTCTGAGGCTGCTGTGATAGGCTGTCAAAGACAGCACATACTGCTCAGAGGCTTCTTTCCAATAATGGGATCTCTTGAATGTTTGATGAGTATTGGCTTCTGGTGCATCAAGATTTCTGAAAGATATGCCAGGAATAATGATGATCTCTTTAATGATGAGATATCCTTTTTTTGATATGAAACAGAACACAGCTTTGATGGTCATCTTTTGCATTTCTTTGTACAGTAGTTAATCGGGTCCTCCATTTTCTCTCTTCTGCGACTAGATTAAAAAAAAAAAAAATCACAGTTTAAAGGTCAAAGAGGTCAAAGATGAGACTGTTTTGATGATGGAGATTTACTTTCTAAGTGGTGTAATTTTGGCTTATGGGGTGTGACAGGCTGTTTATAATAAAAACACATTAATAACTTCTTATGTTTCCTACATTATTTATTCCCATCTTTGTGCTGAGAAAATAAAAACTTTTCACAATGAAAAATAACTCTTTTTAAAAAGCTTTTCAACACAATATATTTGAGTATTTAGCCCAAATTTAGTACAAAATCAATGCTGTACAGCTGATAAATACCAGTAATCTGCCAGTTTATTTATAGTCTTTTACGCTATATGAGCTCTTCTCACGTCTTTGGATTTAAAAAAAAAAAAACAGCAGGGTCTCTTTACTGGACACTTTATGGAGTCATATATTTGATTTACTTAAATTTATGACTGCAGACTAAATTTGTTGGTAGACACACTTCATGGCCATCGCTGAGGGTAGGAATGTAGACACCAGAGATGGGCGTAATCTGATTACTTTTTTCAAGTAACGAGTAAAGTAAGGGATTACTATAGAGATTGACAGACCATGTGACTTTCGCGCATTGCATGCCGGTAACTCGTGGCAAAACAATCCAAGTACCTGCATCAAATGCAAGCATTTGCAGCACCGCAAAACATTCATTCTTCGGTTCCAATAAATTCTTGCTTTTTCTTTGCCCCCCAAAAAGGTATGTACAAAACGAAGGAGAACAATGCTGGTCCGTACAAAGACAGACTTAATGAAAAGTCAAAGAAAAGATACGAGGAAAAAAATCAAACCAGTGAAAGGGTTAGATCCTTACGAGCACACAGAGGGACAAAATACATTAGTGTGCTGCCCAACTTTCACCACGCTCATATTTATAATTATACGCTTCTTGGAGTGAGTGCATACACTCGTGAAGTTTAGTAACTTCAGGTCACTGCAACAAGCCCAGGTACAGTTTACCGACGGATGGGTGCAGGACCTTGAAATGCACCGTGTAGAACGAAAGACCATCGTACATATCATAAGTTTACCAGTCTCACAAATCGTCTTCATAAACACACATTCATTAACCGTTTATTAATAGGACCTTTGAGCTCAATGGTAATTAATTAGTAGTAGAAATAAATTCTGGTACCCATCACAGAAATGTAGCAGTGACAATAATATTGTATGCTGTAATCGCACTGGACAATTAGTGATACAAAACAACTGTTTTATGTTTTTGTCAGTGTACCATGGTAATAACAGAAGCGAAACACAATATTGTGTCAGGACAATTCACTATTTATGCACAACAAATAAAGGAGCATAGCGCGACAATTTCTGTTCAGCGCCAGACTTGCTTGTAACCTATATCACCAATTATGTTAAGAAAAATGACGCATTAACTACAACAGCAGACTGACCTTTGTAGAAATGCTTCGAGCAGACTAACCTGTGAGCTGGAGTGTTCTGGGACGTCTTTGAATGGCTGCAATCCAGTCGCCTCTTTGTTACTTCGGAAACATGGCTCTCTTTACCCGTCGGCTTTCCGTGGCTGTCATGCGACCGGCTATTGCAGTTAATAATACAACAGCTTCTTGCCATTTTTTGTGTTTCTTTTTATCGCTGATCACTGATTTCAATTGCGCTAGTACCTCTTGCCACGAGTTCCCAGAATTCTTTGCGGTTTTACCCCTGAGTGACGTCACATTTTCAATCTCTATTGCAAAAACGGTAATTAGATTACCGTTTCTTTCCCGTAGGAACGCTGTGTTACTGCGTTACTAAAACCGTGATTTTTTGCGAGAATGTCTCACGACAGTGACGTAAGCGAGTGCGCCGTTAGTGACAACAGCTGTGTGCAGATCAACAATGGATCACATATCGATTGTGGCAGAGAGTATGAGCGTGCAGCGTTCAAAGCGTGGAAGTACTGACCTTACTTTGAGTTTGAGTCCATAAAAAGTGACAAAAACATTAGCGTCCATCGTGCGTGGGAAGAAAACTTCTTTTTACAGCGAAAAAAAACCCTAAACTTCCAAGCAAGCACGAGTGCCGTAATGGGAAACTCACAGAGAAACTCGGGATTCTTTAACTGACCGCGGCACACCTGCACCAGGGTAAACCTCCGCCTACCCTGTTCCTGCTTTACAGGTGAAAATAGAGCAACAGGACCGCTGAGTCTTTGACTTTATTTATTTTCTGCTGTGTTTTACTTGCATCTATTTGAAAGAGTGAGTGTAAACACAAAAAATATTTTATTTTATGTGCTGGAATGTGTAAAAAAAAAGGTTTAAATGTTAAACTAATTTATTCAAGTCAGAGAATGTTGCATATAATTAAATTTTTGCTTGATGCATAAAGTTAAAAGATTAAAACTGATAAAACAAGTTAAAAAAAGAGACTTTTCTATTTGATTACATTTTGTATGATGGATTATGCAGAAAAAGTAGAATTGGGCTGAAAGATCTATCGCTTTATCACCTATTCAGGTTGTAAATCGTGTTTTTAAAAAGTAACTAAGTAATTAATTACTTTTGAAAATAAGTAATCAGTAAAGTAACGGGATTAGTTTTTTGGGGAAGTAATCAGTAATTAGTTACTGATTACTTTTTTCAAGTAACTTGACCAACACTGGTAGACACACTAAGCTCTCTCTTTACCACAACAAACCAGTACAGCATCACTACAACTGCAGACCTCCTCATGCTGAAGGGAATTTTATTCATGAGTGATCCTACTATACTGCTCTTAGCAAATTATCTTGGGTGAGCCTCAGCCTCACCCAGAAAAGGTTACCTGGGCTCCACCTTACAGACAGGCCTGGGGGAAGGGCTTGTTGGCAAGTGGTTGTGTCCTGGTGTAAGCCTTTGGAGCCTTGTTCAGCCCAAAATAGCCACACAGGTTCACTCTCCTGTGGCTTCTCCATCTCCAGGAGGAGCCAAAGGGGTCTGAGGGTTTGTGGATCAGAGCGATGGTGATGATGACAAAATATATAAAAATTATCATTAATTATCAGAGCAGAAAGTGTCTCTGATGCCATTTAAACCTGACATCATGTAAACAAAATCCTCTGGACGTCACATACAGTGACAGGCTCTCTGAGTATTGTACTGGATGCCTGCGTGATCCCAACACATCATTAAGAGACTTGTTTTCTCTGGTAATTTGTCGCCCATCTGCTGTTTTTTTGCTCACTTCATACTTTGTGTTTCAGAGGAATTAAAGAGATTGTAAACTGCCACTTTAGTTGCCATTAATAAATCCATTAGTTACAACTTATAAACTTTTAAACGCATGCCTTATTATAAACTGGCACCGATGATGCAAGCAGGCTGAGGTGAGCATGCTCAGTGCGGAGCAGCAGGCACACAGCTCTTGACAAGACGATGCACATCGATGCTCAATAACCTGGATGGGCTCCAGAGCTCTGATGGCCATCTGGATCCCACACAAATGCGCATACATGAACACTGCCTTTGGCATGAGCAGCTGCTTGCTTTTCTGTGACTATAAGTCCATAAAAATCCATAGAATCAGAGGTGGGTTACTCAAAGTGCTGCTGAAGCATTTCCAACCCAGCATCCATTTCCTGGTTGCCTGACCAGCAGCTCCCTGTGCAGTAAGTGGCTCTCCTCATGGTGCTCTCTGCGTACTAAGTGGTCCTCTAGAGAGTGGAGCTGGCATTCAGAGGTAGCAATAAAAGGTCCATTTGGTAGCTGAAGGTTTATTGATCCAAATGTTGCTTTCCAGAACAACAGGAAGCAGCGCTGTAACAGGACACAGCTGCCACTACACGCATGGCCTTTTTGATGGCTCTTCAGCTACGTGTTAGCGTGAGTGACATAGAGACTCAGTGTGAGTCGTGCACGCTCTAGTTGCCTTGTGTTTCATGCATGATAACAGTTTGATACAGCTCCTGACTGACTGATATTATTATGTGAATGCTCGCTGTGCTGCGTGGCATTCAAATTTACACCTCCTCAGAAAGATGTCAAGTGGAACTGGGCCGTACAGCTTATCACCGTCACATTGTGTTTAGGAAAGGAGAGGCAAAGATAGGCGGTTAGACAGCCTCACCACGACGGCGGAGGAGGAGGAGGCCAGATAATGAGAAATGATCCAGGAAATGTCTGGAAGATGAAATCTATCGATTAAAATGCCACTTGTGTGCTTCCTGTCCATGTGTTATAATAATCCAATTAGAGTCATTGTACCTCATTGTTTATTTTCTAATCTAAACCTTTAATTCTCATATGCCTTCTTGAGCAGCAGTCTAAGCAGAGGTGCCCAGACCTCCACCAATCAGCTGAGAGATGTGATCTGTCCAACATGTTCTGGATCAGCCCCAGTTCAAGGTCCTTGCGAGATTTGATACAAGTTCCTTAGCCCCGTAAAGCCAAGTGTATCATATTTGATGCATGAGTTTTTGTGATTTTTTTAAACTTCTAAAAAAAAAAAATAAATTACACAATACGTTTTTAAGCAATAAATTAAAGAACAAGCCTGATGTAGCAAATGTGATACAAACTCATGCATGAAAATTGATATTGACTTACCTTTTCTTTTTTTTGTCAGAAGGTTCAATAAACACTCCATTAAATAGCAATAATAATAACAATAAGGACAATAATAATAAATAAATAAACTCCATTTTCAAATCTTGAATTTTCTGTAATAAATTGGTTTTTAACAAATATTACATTAAGTTTAAAAAAATCTCTACAGAGATGTTTTTGTTTACATGCATAAAGTGTAACAACTCCCTTGAAATGAATCAGATATTGTAGTTAAAAATAATTTACCACACTTCTCTCATAAAATGTTCATGTTAACTTCACATTTTGCCTCTAAAATATTAACAGGAAATCACGCAAACGTAACTTTTGCATGTGATATGTCGGTACATACAACTGCCTCAGTAACTGTTCTCCTTTCAGTAGCAAAGTGCTAAATTAAAATATGTGTTATCAATAAATTGTGCACTTGTATGCACAAACACATCTGTGTATTGTGGTCAGTTGGTGAAAAAGCATCAGAAAAGTAACGATGAAATCCAAATATGCAAAAATGCAATGTCCATTTCTGACATGATTGAGTATTGCACATGAGCTGTGTATTTCTTTGTTTGTAGGTCCAAAGATGAGCATAAAATGGTTGGTTTTGCATATTGTAGATGTTCAAATTTCCATTTTTCATTGAACACTTCAAGGATTTACTCGTCTTGTGTCCTGTGTGTGAATCCTTTGTGCCACATTTCCATATTTCCATATTAATTTATGGAAAATGTTATTCTGTTGTTTGCCTTACAACTGGGACGAAAGTACATTTATATTTGCTGCAAAAATTGCACAACCCACATACAACCCAAGGCGATGTGCACATTTTTAGAAACTTCTACATTTGATTTGTCTTTTTCTTTTTTAATTATTCCGGGGGTTTTTTCTTTTTTGTTTTTTGCACACTATCCGTTTCAGCACAGATTTATACGCCTACACTGCTTTTCAAAGTGCATGTTGTTGGGGCATTTAAAAAAGACCAGACTGTTGAAACGGGAAGGCAGTGGAGGAAAAATCTTCAGGACAATCTTCAGATGTGAAAATGGTCAAAGATAGCTACTTGTGGCTAATTTTAGCACCAAAAAAAGTGCCACCAGATGGATCACTCTAATTTTATTGTTCTGTTTATTTATTCTCTGGAGAAGGTATAACCCCTTAATTTAATCTGTGCATGTATGCATGTGCACTCCAAAATAAACCCAAGTGCTAATGACACTAATGACTGCTCAATCTTTATCCTGTCATCCATATAATGAATTACTGGAAGAGTCTGAGAGGCTTTAAAGTGATGTAACATGACCACATGTGAAAACGCGCGCACACACACAGAGGGAAGAGTCCATTAGCAGAAAGGAGTGAGTGAGGCTTTCACCTGAAGGTGTTTAGATGAAACCCTCTGCTCTGCCGTCTTCTCCTCTACCCCCTCTAAAGTGCTCAGCTGCTCCTCCCCGCCCGCCTGCCCTAGAGGTGCTGCCTGGAACGGAAAACATTTCAATTTTAAGCTCAGAGAGGTCACAGCGGTTGGACGGTTGGCGGCTAGAGTACAAAAAAAAAATGTCAAAGAAGCATAAAGTGAAAGAGAAACAGTGCCGCAGTGTGTATCAACCGAATTAAAAGGCTGCCAAGTCAGCTGGAAGAGATTTTGGATTCCCACTACAGACCCGTTTCGAGTCTGTGGATTAAGAAAGTGGATTGCCTCCTTCAGCTGATGAGGATTTTAAAGAGACAGTAATCAACCTGTAAAATCTGTGTTTACAGCTTCACACACGTGTTACCTTAACAGACATAAAATAGTCCTACTTTGAAAACTGAGATACAAACACAGAGGACAGCGATGGCTCAGTTTAAACGTTTCAGCTTGTGGAGCGCATTTTATACAGTGGCTTCAACTCAAGGTTAAAACAGCAAGCATTTCTAATAATACACTAAAGTGCTGTTTTACTTTGAATTTGAATGAAAAAATGTTGTGCTCACTTGCGTCCCGAGCTCCTCTGTAATCTCAGATGGTTAAGTGTTTTTGGTTGCATGAGCAGAGAAGGCTGTGTCCCCGACGCTTTTACGGGTGCAACGGTGCGAGAGCAGTGATGGGGTAGTGAAGGAGCGAATGAGGTTTTAGCATCTCTACATTATACTGTGGTTTGGGGCAAAGTCATTTAAAGCTTTGTAAGTCTTTACAATCAATTGTAACATGAAGTCAATGTTAGTCCTGGAAAAAACAAAACTTTTATATAGTTTATGATTGAAGCACATACATCTGCATTCAGCGCATCTGTTTAACAGCTATTCAGCACGCTTAGAAACAACTTTGAAAAGTTCATAATTTATATCAACTATTAATCACACTATTATTTAACAATTTTTATATGTCAAGTAATAATTTCTGAGATTTTTTATCCAAAAGCTTATTTCTGTCACTGAAAAAAAACAAACTTTTTGGCATGTATAAGTCAAAGTTTTAGGTTATTATCTAAAATTCTTAACTTGTGCTAACTCAAACTTGTGGAAAAATAACTCGAAATTGAGAATGTAACTTGAAAATATAAGTAATTAGGTTGAAATTTTGAGATATTAACCCTGAATTTTGCTTTCTGGGTGGCTAAAAAAAAATCATCACTAATGTAAACGGTCTCCTGTAATTTTAACTGTAAACTGTTCAAATTGTAACACGAACAGTTATAGTGACACTGTTTTTGTAATTCTGTCTCTGTACACCATCACAGTGGGTTTTAAATAAGGCAGTTAATATGTGAATGAAGTGCAGGCTTTCAGCTTTATTTCAGGGGGGTTAACAAAAGTATTGGATTAACTGTTCAGGAATTACAGGCATTTAAAGTAACCCATTTTCAGAGATTAAATTTAATTGGACTAACTAACAAACTACCTAACTTTAATACTTTTAATACTTGGATGAAAAATCTTTGCCAAATATAGCCTACAGACATCATCAGAAAATATGTTTTCTTTCTTGAGATGCTCTGCGAGGCCTTTACTGCCTTTACTTCAGTTGCTGCTTGTTTGTTGGTGTCTCTGCATTCAGTTTTGTATTTAATGTAAAGGATGCTCTGTTGGGTTTAGATGATTTGACATTGAAGAATATCCAGTTTCTTTACTTTAAGAAACCCCTGGAGTGCTTGACAGATGATGTAGTGTGCTTCTGGTACAAGTTCATCAAACAAATACCTTCAAAGTAAAAGTTGTGCCTTCGGAAACATGTCTGCAGCTCTGCGGCACAGCTTTTACTTTGAAGGCGAACCTCTACTTTCAACAATTTTCAGTTTCACTACAGCTCAGAGACAAACTGGACAGTGTTTGTAGATAAGTCCATCACTTCCATTCAAACTACAACACTAGCAATACATAAGTGACCAAAGGAATCACAGAAAAACGTGTTTTTCATGATGACCGATGGTTGCCAGATGGTTTCAGACCAGTCTCTAAGTTTGTATGACTAAGGCTTTATCCACTCTAGCCTAAATTGATGAGATAATTAATAATAAAATAAACCAATAAAATCTTGCTAGTTGGGTTGAAGCAACTGAAAACAACCAAATAAAGCCAAAAGTTTTTTTTTTAATAACTGAGAAATTTAAGCGATATATATATCTTCATGAAACCAAAAGCCACAATTTTTAAAAAAAAAAGAAGATTGAAGTGTTAACGGCTCCCGCCCTGATGATCAGCGTTGCTCTTAATAGAGCTGTCAGCCGGTGAGTAAATCTAAACACAGCGATGTAAAGGTGTCACAGAGGGTGAGCTGTTTTACGAGGTGTGTGGTTTGGGGGAGTGGTGAGATTGAGCTTTGTGCCCAAGACGATGAAATCACAGCCAGACAGTCAGCAGCTCACAAACCCAACAGTTTCATGGCTGACAGCGCGACCAGTACTGCCTTTACACTAGCAAATATTAAACTGTCTCTCACAGTTAACTGGATCAGACCCTGAGCTTTAGAAAATAATGCTCCAATTATAAATGGTTACAGATTTTTTATAAATATAAAGTCTTACATTCAAGAAAGAACCACCTGGTGTTACTATTACCAAAACAAATGATGTTTTATTTCTGCTCTCTTCATGTTTGAGTAAGAAAGGGTCAAATTCAGTATGGCTGAATATCATCAGAGGGCATATGTGCTGCTCATCCTTGCACCTCCAATTTGTTGTGACCACAAGGTCCCTGCACGCACTAGAGGGCACTGATCTCTGTAAACCTAACTGCATATTTATATGTAGAGTGCACAAGGTTTTCTGTTTGCTGTGTGCTTGGGACATAGGGAACTTTAAACTCAGATTTATTTTATTTTATAGAATAGAATAGAATAGAATTCAACTTTATTGTCATTGCACATGTCACAGGTACAGGGCAACGAAATGCAGTTTGCATCCATCCAGAAGTGCTTTAGCCATGATATAGATATATTACAATATATATTAGCAATAATATAGATATGCAGCAGAAGTCAATTCGTTTTAGCTTAATCAGTCAGTTTAAGCGATCTCCAAACTTCTGAACATCATATACGGAATAAAGAGTATCTAAACAAAAAGAACTGGACAAAAGAAGGCTTTCACAAACTTTTATCTTTACATAAACCTTTAAAAAGCTAAAATACTACGGTACATCTAGTGAGCTGAGATATTTCACAGAGAAAATGAAACTTTGAACTGCTGCTGGTGCCAAAGTAAAGCTCGAGGATCATCAGTGTCTTTCTAAATTTCATGGAAATCCGTCCACCCACCACCAACCGACACTGGCTATCAAGCAAATAAAGACAATGAGATAAAGTCAGAAAATGTCATGACTCTGACATCATGAAGGTCAAAGCATTTCCCATTCATTGCATCTTGTTGATAAACAACTTGTCATTTGATGACGTTTTCAAAAATGAGTCGGCGTGTGATGGACAGATGGGGTCGCAGCAGCGTCTGGAGCCGGTTCGAGGTAAAGCGAGACTGGTGTGTCTGATTGGGGAATCATGAGGTATTTAGAGCCTTAAGTGTGACTGACAGTTTTGATTGCAGAGTAGTTAGGATGTGGAATGAGCAGAGAGATGGAGATTATGTGCGACGGGGAAAGGCAGGAGAAACGGTCGGGGGCTGCCAGCCAAATGAAAATGACATCCAAAGACCCCCTTCTTCAAAAGGCTCTGGGACTGCAATTATGCTCCGCAAAATGGATACTCATTTGCTCAGGTTAAATTTGCAAAGAAATCAGCAGCGATGATGGCGTGTTTACTGACAAACATAATATAATGGCCTGAGGCCAACTGATTCGAGCATGAAAACACTGCCTAATGTTGTTTGACTGAGTGGTGGGGATAGAGTATGGTTTCATTTCTGTTTGTTTATATCTCAAAGATGTTTCTACAGATTTTGATGACCGTACCAACAGATAGTGTTCTTAGTGCACAGCCTGATCTGTGCACATACAGTTTGAAAATAAGATTTACACATTAAAGTTCGGTACGTATCATGTGGACTTGATCAAGATGAGCTGCGGAAGTTCAAACCAAGCATCAGAATGAGGAAGAACGGTGATTTAAGTAAGTTTGAAGGTGGTATTGTTGTTGGTGTTAGTCAGGCTGGTCTAAGTGTTTTAGAAACTGGCCATCTGCTGGGATTTTCTCAGACAAATATCTCTAGGTTTTACAGAGAATGGTGTGAAAGAGAGAAAATCCAAGTCGGAGGAGAAAGGCCAGACTGCTTCGAGCTGGCAGGAAGGCAACAGTAACACAAATATCCAAGTTATGCAAGAATTTCTGAACCCACAACACCTCAAACCTTGAAGCAGATGGACTACAGCAGTTAAGATCAGCAAGAACAGGAAACTGGGGTTACGAGTTGTATGTGCTCACAGAGTAATTTGGACAACAGAGCACCAGAAAAAAGTTGCCTGGTCTGATGAGTCTCAATATCTGTTGCAGATTTCAGGTGGTAGGGTCATAAACGAATGGGAAGTTGTCATCATAGGTGTGCAGCAGACAAATCTGAGGGGATGAGGTGCAGGCTTTCAGATTTGGTTAATGTTAGATGGAATGACCCTGTTGTGTCCAATCAAGCCAACAATTTGGTGTGAATACAGCATAAAGTGTTACTGTGATCCTTATCGTTTGTATCAAACTTCATACTTCTGTTCATGAAATGAGGAAGTATTGGACTTTTATATCTGTGATGGCTGTTTTTGTCTCTCTTTCCTCCAAAACATTTCAGTGTTACAAAAGTTTGCAGCCAAACAGGTGGGTGAAGAAGAAGTTATTTAGCCACATGATATATCCTTTTTCAACAATTGGCTGCCAAATTTCAAACTCTTGAACAAATTGTGAGAATGATGACAGCATGCAATTTTCCACTCAGTGATAAATGTAATTGACCAGAACTCAGCCACTGTGCGTTGGATTCTCTTTAAATTTTGCAAAATTCCCCCTTGTACAGAGATTTAATAGTCCCAGTCAGTTATTAGGTATTGTGCATATATAATGTGTGTCTTTGCTTTAGGGATGACAAGCATCAGAGACACCACAGGCTTCATTTTCTCATCATTAAACCAACTAGAAAGCAGCTGATTTATGCTCATGTTGCACACAACTGCTGCGGGCTTCTCTTAAGCATCGCTGCTTTTAAAAACTGTCAAATGTCTAATTACACCCACAATTTGTTTGCATGAGGCAGCACCATCCCTAATGAGCAACGAGCATCTCTCAGATGTAGGCTACAGCCTTGATTTCTCCTGTGTTTGTCAGAAGTAGGTTTTATTTTCATTCCATTTTCTGCCTGCTTCTCTTAAGTTTTTCCCGAGGCCAGAGAAAGCAGATTTTGGAAGTCTGTTGGCATTTACCGGCGCTGCGTTGCCCTTTAAATTGGTGCGATGGTGATGATTGGAGAGTGTCCAGTTGCCAGACATGGAGAGAAGGTGGCAGCAGAGCTGATGGGGAGATAACGAGGTCTTCCCTGGAGTCTCTGCAGGATATGGATGTGCTGAAGGTATATAGGCCTTAATAAGACTCCTAATCAGGTGCTTGTTATGGAGCAGCAGGAGCACTATCAGCAGGGGGGGTATGGAAGGAAATGAGAGCGCTAAATGGCATTAGGAGAGGAAACCAAGTGATTGGCAGCTCTGAGTCTGACATTGACAGCATATATATGAAATGCAAGAGAGTGCAAGTGTGTTGCATGCAGTAGTCATCAAAATTGTTATTTTCCGCCCTGCTAAAGAAAATGTTCCCAGTCTACTGTTGTATTATCCTATTGTATTATGTATTCCTGAAGGACAGTCACTAAATAGTTTGCCTGCTGCCCACTGCACGAGGGATCAGTGACAAATCCCCCAGAAGGGGTAAGTGATAATCTTGAGGAGCATAAGCTCATCCCAGAGGAGGAGAAAATACCCTGCCTCTCTGTTTTTCCTGGCCGCCTTTTAAGTCTTGTGGGAAGCTTCGGAATAACTTTAATAAACTATTTCTTCTACAGAAATGTGAATATCAATGTGCTCTGCATTTCAAAGGCCATCATAATACTGGATCTATCTACAGTGGGGCAAAAAAGTATTTAGTCAGCCACCGATTGTGCAAGTTCCCCCACCTAAAATGATGACAGAGGTCAGTAATTTGCACCAGAGGTACACTTCAACTGTGAGAGACAGAATGTGAAAAAAAAATCCATGAATTCACATGGTAGGATTTGTAAGGAATTTATTCGTAAATCAGGGTGGTATTAAGTATTTGGTCAATAACAAAAATAAAACTCAATACTTTGTAACATAACCTTTGTTGGCAATAACAGAGGTCAAACGTTTACTATAGGTCTTTACCAGGTTTGCACACACAGTAGCTGGTATTTTGGCCCATTCCTCCATGCAGATCTTCTCGAGAGCAGTGATGTTTTGGGGCTGTCGCCGAGCAACACGGACTTTCAACTCCCGCCACAGATTTTCTATGGGGTTGAGGTCTGCCCCACTGTATGTTCATTAAGAAAAGAGATTTAAAAAATATATAATTTATGGGATTCATTAACTCATTATATTTGATTAAGTGGATACTTTTAAATGTGCTTTCCAAAAATCCTTCCATCCCAGCAATTTGAAAGTTTTGGACTAACTCCATTTAATCAATTACATCTGGACTCAGTCCTTATTGATTCCTCTTTGTAAGTAATTGAAAAGTCCTTTCCAGTCAGACCAGTTTGCAGAGTTTGAACAGGAAATTCTTCTTAACTTAGAGCTGCCAAAATACCATAATGAAATGGAGGAAAAAAGAATTAAATGTTGTGAACAGCCGCAGCTCTGCATGTCTTCTTTCTAATGCTCATTTCCAGCTCCATATGTTTTCTTTTACCAGAGCAGCTTTGCTTGATTCACAGAGTAAAATAATCCCTGTTTATCTTGTATTTGAGTGAGGTGAAAACCCTCAGTTCATACAAGCTGTTTTAGCCACCTAAACCCTGTTTGTAACACACCTTTTTTCTTATTGGCTGTTATTTGCAAACGATGGGATTGAACAGCTGCTGGGTGGGGCTTCTGCACTCACAGACCTAAGATACGATATTATGAGCATCCACTGCTGTAACAGTTTATATGTGAGATAACAACATTAAAAAAAACATTTTTACATGTCAGAATGTCTCCAACAATGTCTTCCTGGAGAAATTATGTAGTGTGAGACTCCTGTGGAAATCAGCAAAAAGTTCAGCATCTCTGTTGGTACAAACTGCCATGTCAAGCACAACACTGAAGTTTTCTACGCCTCATTAAGGCGTTACCGTCTCCCCAGGAGTAACGTAATTAGCGTAACCAGGATGGAGGAGGGATGGAACAGAAATGCTGACCCGCCCCTGCAGCCTTGGTGCATCCCATCCTGTCATCTCCTTGCGAGTTAAAGACCTACATACCGTGTCACCGACTTAATCTTTGGTCTGTCGCAACCTTTTCACCCTCAAGCGACTCATCATAGCCTCAGACGACCAGAGACTTCTGCCTGAGCTTTTTCCGTGGTGCTAAAAACACGACTGAGCTTTGAGGCCCGCCTCGCTGTGATGGGATGTGACAGGCTGAATGCAAGGAACGAGACCCCAAACCAACAGTACGTCAAATTGACTGTCGAATGACTTTGTTGCTTCTTGATCCCTCTGGCCTTTCAGTTTGAGTTCACAGCTGAAATATTTTGGACTTCTTGGCCAATTCTAATGACCTTGCACATTAAACGATGCTGCTGCTGTTGTTGTTGTTGTTGTTGTTGTTGCCATCGTGTCAGGCAGTGGTCACGCAAGCATAAATTATGAATGCAAACATAACTACTTGATTTTGGATAAATCATTGCAGCTGTAAACATGAATGAAAGCCTCCCAGTGAGATGAGCTTTTCTTGTTGTGCAGCTTTTATTTATTTATTTAAAGACATTCAGTCACGCATATGTCTCATAACGTAAATATCCTCTATGAATCTGCAGATGGCAGCTTTGCCTGTCTAAATTCACCGTCATTCAAGAATGCAAATAAATCTGTAACATTTTTCGAATAGGGTTACGTTAGGTTTAAAGTATTGGTACTGGTATTGACAATAGTGGCCCTGTATTTACTTGGCATCAGAGCCAAAGCTTGCAGTATTGCACATCTCTACTGCAAAGTGCAGCAAAAAAACCCCCAAAAAAACAAAACTCCTGGTGCTGCCCGTCTCCTCCTTCCTCCTCCTCCTCCTCCTCCTCCTCCTCCTCTTCAGTCTGTTTGTATTTACACTCGGTCCAAAGTGAGCTCCTCTTTCTCTGGCTTCATAATTACATGATGAAGCCAAAGCGAGTGGAATTCCTCTTAATTAGGACCTGAGGGCAAAGGGAGAGAAGGCTACTTTACACAATTAGTCTCAGCCTCCCGAGGTCTACAACAAGGTAACTCCTTTTTTGATTTTTATAGTTTCTTGAGATGCATTATATGGAACAGGACATCACATTTGTGCAAGCGTGTTTATTTATGTTTCGAGAAGGGAAATTCAGAGTGTATCATGTTGAGTATTTAAGCAGAAAACAGAGACAAGGCAGGCCTGGTGTAAGACCAAGCCCTTTCAATTTGATTTTACATTAGATCCATAATAAATCCACAAGATTTACTCTCTCTGCTGGCATATCTGGGATTTATTAGCTGGTCAAATCAGCAGCAATCCCTCTCTCCCATTTTATTTACTCTCGTCTTACTTTTCTATTTCAAACTTTTTAAGTGTTCTCAATTTCACAGAAACGTCACCAATAAAAGATGTGTTTAATAGTATCAAAAAGCGTGTTAGTGCCAAGATGCTAAACAGTTTTTTTTGTCTGCAAAGAGGCTCATCAGGTAATCCAGTTAATCCATCAAACGAGATGGTTGTGCACGAGTGTGCTCGATAAATACGCGTTTCTTTCAAGTTATTCATGCTGAATGCATTCGAAATCATCAGCCTGTCCGTGGGCTGTTCCCTCCTATTTCCATGTTTCCATGTTGGCAGGAAAAATTGTTTGCAAAAGTCTAGTTTCAAAATTTGAAAGCTGATATGCATGATATGTCCAATATGGAAGCTTTCAGTCTGCCACCATCTGAAGACAGGACAAGAGCGGAAAAACATGCATTGGAAATACACCCAGGGGACCCAGTACTAATATATATATATATATATATATATATATATATATATATATATATATATATATATATATATATATATATATATATATATATATATATATATATATATATATATATATATATATATATATATATATATATATATATATATATACACACACCCCTGGGTGTATTTCCAATGCATGTTTTTCCGCTCTTGTCCTTTTCCACTTTTGAAAAATCACAGCAAACCATTTAGATGCATTTATTATACCAGGGATCTTTTATTTTGAAAAGTGAGCGCAGAAATGTCTCGTGTACTTTGCAAAGTTCCACTTTATTTTAAAAAAGAACACACACGCTTGAGACGATGACATTTCAACACTGAATCTAAATGAAATCTGAGACAGTGCTTTCAGTCACATTGCATGTGCAGCAGCAAGTGTCAGAAGCGGTCACCCTTTTCAAAATAAAACACCCACTTCCTGCTTTCAGTTTAATTTGAAGGATGGAATCATTTTTCATACCCATGAATGCATTCAATGTCCTTACGGAGGCATATTCACCCTAGATGTGTCCATTCCCATCACAGAACCGTCGCTTTCCCACACAAGTGGGCACAAGTGGATCTAAACCATCAAAAATGATGCTCACAGCAGAACAGAGACTCCTACATATCCCTGTAGGGGACAATGTATCTTTCCCTACACTTAAAGCTGGAGGCTGTTTCCTCTTTTTGTAAACAAATGAATGACCAGCGGACAACATCAAGCTTCCCTTTGATCTGTTAGTCTCCGTAGCTGCTGTTGTCTCCTTTAGAGTGCGTTTTAACTGTTGTCAACACGTCCCGTCCTCTGCCGTTGGCTTTCACATGTCTGTGAGCCCTGAGGATTGGCCATCTTTATAGATTTCCCAACGGGAGGTTATCTTGTTGATCACCAGGCTTGGGATGGAGAAGACAGCCGCCTGATTTATTTTCCTCCTCCTGAGTGAGGCAGCAGGACAAGGACATCGTGACCCGTCTGAAGCTCGGATAAGCCCGCGTGCCCATGCGTGTGCGTTTCACTGATGCTCGTTTCAGTGGGTGACAGTTTGAGCTAATGAGTGATGCTGGTGCCGGTGCTCAGGAGACGGATGCACGGGCTCAGCTCTTCCTCATATTTCAAACTCTCTGAGAGGCCTGTTTTGACACCTGGCTGTCATTGTTTGAGACTGAATGATGCTCGGATCCTCCTTAATTTATAGGAAAGGCACCCGGGTGAGGGCTACATCACACAGACCACATTTAAACGCTGAAAAATGGCTGTCAGCTCTATTTTCATATTACAGGTGGTGGTCACTTGAGAAAGCTACTTTCCAAATTTAGCAGAACACACCAGGATCTAAAACCTGCTCAGTTTTCTTCTCACATTTAAACTGCAGGTCTTAATCTCCACTTGAAAATGCACACCACTTATCTTTCAGTGGGCAATCAGGGACACTTTTCATTCTTTTATTTTTCTTTTTTTAAGCATTTTTGCCTGAACTGGACAGAAAACGAAGACAGAAAAATATATAAACACCGCAGCGTAATATGAAAATTACACTTGGACTGGGTTGGTCCATCCTTTATATAAAGTCTGTGGTCTTGTCAGTCCTTACATTTGTCCTTTGTCTTTCCATGCCCCCCTGTCGAGTCCACCTCTTCTCCCCATGTCAAACTAATCCTTGTGCCCTGTTTCTTTGTGGTATATGTTGTTTTATGCGTCTGTATTATGCTTACTTCCCCCGCCTCGTTATATCTACAGTTTTCAGCCGTGCGTCCCACCTGTTGTCTCTCCTCCAGTTATCCTGTGAGTGCCGATATTGTCATCCGTCATCCGTCGTAGTTATGTAGTATGTTAGTTCTCCGTTTCCTTGGTGACATCTTGATCCAGCACTGCTAGGATTTTGGGCTTTTGTGTGTTTTTTTTGTTTTGTTTGAGTTCAGCATTAAAACTGCTTTTCTGAGTCAATCCCTCTTTACCACCACACTTTAGCCACAGATGGCAGACGCAAGAACCACACAGAAGAGGTAGACAGTGAAGGAAAGATGGGACACTTGTAGGGAAAAGTGATCTGACAACATGAAAACATGAACTAAATGCTGCCATTTAGGAGGAGCATTTATAAATGTCCCTAAATTATAAGTTTTACATAAATAAATCAAGTCACTCCCTTCTTCTTCCTCTGCTTCCTCAGTAGCAGAAAAAGGTGTTGTCTGTGTTAGCTCTTTAGTTTTAGAGTGGAATTTATCAATGAGATGTGGTGCATGGAGGGTATACTGAATATTTTAGTATAACAGGACTTTTGTTCGATCAGCCACTTTTTTTTAAGGATATTACTTGGACACACCCCACCTGCCTTTCTCCAGCAGAGCTGTTGCACTTCACCTGGCTTTTTCCTCACATTCTCAGCCCAAAGTTCAGAGTTCAAGCACCATATTCAGTTTTTTTTATACGCGTAGCCCCACTTCTTCTCCAAAGAGCCAAAACAAAAAATCTACATTTACACAGACAGCTTTGTCAGCAGAACTTTTCGTTTCCACAATCACATCCTCTTTACAATCAATACCTCAAAACAGAATGAGGAAGGTGTTTAACGACTGCAGCCTTTAAGCATTACAGACATAACATCCAGAATATTTCTCTCTTAGACTGATCGCGGGCTCTGCGGAGGATTCAAGTGCTCCACTGGGTTGACTGAAGGGAAGCATGACGGCTAGAATAGAATGGAATATCTACATCATGCTTTACTCACATTTACCTGCTGAAACTGTCTCTTATATATAAAGACCAAATGCAGCAAACTGCTCAAACCCATTCGAGAATGGGTTCCCTGCCGGTTCCCCTCTAAGGTACGCTCTTAATTGCACTGATCATCTGTCAACAATTATAACAGCTTTATTGAGCTGTGAATGAGGAGGTGCACCATGCTGCGTGGAAAACAGGACTAACAATGTTAAGGCTGGAAAATATGTTGGTGGGGGGGCACTGAATCAAAGCAGGCTTAGTGAAAACTGGGGGCAGAAGTAGAATACAAATGAGGTTTAAGCTTGAGAGGACATCAAAAGGCTCCAGAGCTCGAGTAGCGACGCAGAGAAGGTTGTTATTTGATAAACTTGGCGGTGGGAGTTAAGAAGTGTGTGTGTGTGTGTGTGTGTGTGTGTGTGTGTGTGTGTGTGTGTGTGTGTGGATGGGTATGTTTGCGTCCCAGTGGACTCACTTATGAGTACACAGGGGAAACAGTAGAGGAACAGTACCTTTTGAGGTGTGAGTCAAGTGTTTTCTTGTGTGTGTATGTGTGCGTGTGTGTGTGTTGCAGGTTAACAGGTGCGTTTGTTTACAGTCATCATTTTGCAGAAGGTCACAGATCAGGAAGCGCGGGCTGAGTTTGTGTGCGGAAAGAAAGAAAGAGAAAGAAAGAAAGAAAGAGGAGCGGAGGGTACGTGTGTTGTTTTAGTGATGCTCATAGCCACCTTAGCCAACCATTAATGCTCTTCCTCACTGCGAGCTTGCCGGTTCCCATGGAAACGCCTCTCCGTGCTGCTGCTGCTGGCAGCATCCTATCACTCCCAGAGGCCTCTCAGAGAGATGACCGAGACGAGCTGCTTGGGATCGGTGGGGGCCTTGAGGAGCTGCGGGCAGAGAGTTTCTCCATAACTCACCTCCCATCATCCACGTACTCGCGAGCTGATTCTGTTTGTATATAAAAGGAAGCTGCTGGTATCAAACCAGATTTGAAGCTATGAATTATCTGGTTGATAAAGTGGAGTGTTCAGCAGCAAAAGAGTCAGATGTCGTCCTCGGGAATTTTAGATACCAAAGACAGTGAGAATTTGGACTCACCTGTCTGCAAACAAGAAGCAAAGTGCCAAAAACTGCAGTTCCTCAAATGGCCACTTGAGACTGGCTCCAAAAGTGATGTTTAAAGCCTTCACAGGTTTAAAGATGAAATAAACACATTCATGGCACTTCTCCAGAAGTTGATTCTGTTCATCTGGACGTAGCATTTTGTGGGAGAAACGTTTCGTCACTCATCCAAGTGACTTCTTCAGTCTCAGCTGACTGCAGGTTTCCCCAATCTTATAAACAGTACATTGCATAATGAAGGAACAATGGGCTGGTTTCAGCCCATTGTTCTGACCATTGATCAACAACCACTGACCAAAACCCACTGATCAATGGTCATGAGTGCCATTCACAGACAGTTGGGGAATGGCTGCAATCACAGCATTGTAAGATGGTGAAAGATGTACCCTTAGGCCCCCTCCTCGATTCAGAGATGGTCTTTCCCTTTTCACGTAAATGGCCTCATTGACTCTGCTCTCAAACCAGCGTTCCTCCCTGTCCAGGTTGTGTACATCCTCATGCTTGAAAGAGTGTCCACTGGCCTGTAGGTGTAAATAGACTGCAGAGTCCTGGCCTGACGAGGTGGCTCTTCTGCATTGTGCCATCACTAACACTATGTTACTCTGTTTGTGTCGGGGGACCCGATCCTTGGGGTGGACCAGTTTTTGGCGCAGCATGTTTTGGGGTTTAAAAGCCACAGAGACCCGGTGTTTAGAAAAAATGCGTCTCAACTGCTCCGATACTCCTGACACGTATGGGATCACTACAGGTTTTCGCTTAGGCAGTGGTTGTCCTTCTCTCCTGGATCGGCTGGAGCTTTCTTATAGCGCCTTCCCAGCTTTGAGAAGTCCAGCTGGGATAACCACATTTACTCAGGGCCTTCTTCATGTGCTGTTCTTCTGCTTCCCTGGCTGCTGTGTCTGTGGGGATGGCACTTTTTTTTTGGCATTTTTATAAAGGTATTGTCAGTCATTCTTAAAGATTCTTTAGTAGAAATTGTGAGATTTCCTTCCAGGCCACTGTATATATGTATGTATATACAGTGGCCTGGAAGGACATCAGAAAGAGAATCTGAACTTACAAAACAAATTTTAATCCTCTTTTCTTCTCCAACACAGAGGACACATCCTTAAATTTTCTCAGCAACCCCTTCAATCCATCCATCTATTTTGTGCTACTTACCTGGATTCGGGTCATGGGAGCAGCGATCTAAGCCATCAAAGAGACGTAAACCAGCATGTCCTGGGTCTGCTCCGGGGGTTTCTCTTGGTAGCACATGTTCAAAACACCTCACCTAAAAGGTGCCCAGGCATTTAAGTAAGATGCCTCAACTGCTCTGTATTTGTGATCTCATTCTTTCGTACAGCACACAGAGCTCGTGATGTAAACTGACTGGCATTAACTAAATAAAGAGATATTTTTTGAGATTGGTTGCTCAACATTGACTTGTACTGACTGACACATTGTTGGGGAAGCGCAATTTAGGAGCTCCAACACGGCGAAATCGCACTTCTTTGTTTGTGCCAGGTGGATTTTCCCTCAGTCAGTCATTTTTCTGGATTTTTTTTCCTGCACCACATCATCAGTCATTAGTGATGCAGAAAGAGGCAGAATGAGGGGGGGGGGGCTTGAAAGAAAGAAAAAGGAGGAGAACATGTACTCCCTGCCGTCACCGCACATCAGAGACACATTAGAAGTTACTGAAATGGAGAGGAGCAATCCCCCTCGGTCCGACTTCAAAGGCAGGCGGTTTTGGAGAGAAAATAAGGACAACCGTTAAAGATTCAGTAGAACTGCCAAAATCATCTGCCACTTCAAGAATACTGTCACAACATCTGATGAAGCAAAGAGCAGGGAGACGCCGCAGCGATTGATCAAACATGTAACATACGTTGGCTTATTAGGAGTGAAACATTCGTTGGATTGAAAGTAATCTGACCATCCAGCTGAGAAAATAAAATGTTTTCATTCCTCTGCTCTCACCTCACATGCCTGCTGATGCTGAGCTCCAAAAACACTAACGCTGTAGCAGGATTTCAGCTTTACTGACAGCAAACAAGGCTTAACACATGTTTCTCGTCTGTCTGGGATACAGCACGGGCCTTGTTCTGCAGATTTACACCTTAGGTTCAGCAGTGGGAGCTGTTAATTAATAGGAACACCTGCTCTAAATCACCGAATCCTGCACACACACACACGCTGCTGATTAGGAAGCAGGGTCCTGCGTTACTCGAAGGGAAAAATCTGCTCTGGATTATGGTCAAGCGTGTCGCTGCGTTGCTCATATGATCGTGCCGATTACTCCAGAGGGCTGGGACATATGGCGTGGGTTTCAATCATGAGAAGAGAAGCAGAGGGGGGAGAAAACAAGAAAACAAGAGTCGACTTTTGTGTCGCATTCACACCACAGTGCTGAGGTGTTAATGCAATCCTGACACTCATCCATACAAATCCACGTATCAGTTGGAGCAGCCACGGCAGGCAGCCCGTCTCCATGGCGATGCAGCATCTCACTCATCGGAGTGCCGACTGGATCCTCGGCGCGGGGAAGCGACCTCTCGCTCCCAAACATGTTCAGCGCTCCAAAAAGAAATCAGAAGAAGCTTTGATTGCACTCATTTTTAAAACTCTGAAGAGAAGACTGTTCCAAGAAAAAACGACTTCAAACAGGAGGCGCCACAAAATGTGAGGCGGCATCAGTGTTTGGATGCAACTTCAGAAACTGTCTCTTGTGTGCTGTAAGGCAGCAGGGGGGCTCAAGCATTAGAGCGAGTATCTGAAGGAGGAAAACAATATCTGCACCCAGGAGGATTATCATAATAACTTCTATGTAGATTATGACTAAAAGAAAAAGAAGCAACTTTGTTTCTGCAGCGCAGCCCCAACAGCATGGTTACTTGAAATAATCCTCACATACTTGGGAAAAATCTGACTTTGTTTTCATCACCCTTAGAGGCTTCAAGCCATTTACAAAACATTAGACTGCATTATTTACCACAGTGGCGTGGTAGCTGTGAAAGGGCATGCCAGGTTGAGCAGCAGCAGAGGGATGCTCTGCATGTACTGAGACTGGAGAAAGAGATGGGGTTTTTTCTAAATTTGGCTTTTTCCAAAACTGTAAACCAAACTGCAACCAATAAATAAATAAATAAAATGTTCTTCTGCTGGCAACGTAAGGATGGATCCAGTGAGTCAGCTTCCATAGGTGCCTGAGTTTGCAGCATTAAAAAGCTACCAACAGTTAATGATTTTATAACTCATCCCTCTGGTTGATGGCTTCATAGCGTAGTGTTTAACAAGTGACATATCCCTGGTCTAATCCTGGGAGGAGGCTGGAAAGAGAACTAAAGATAAACTTTCCTGCATGTCTGTGCTACTAGAGCCTTGCCAACCAAGCTCGGTAGTGTTATGTCTGTGAAGGTTCTCAGTCATCCAGGTCATCGTAGTCAAAGGAGCTTGCAAAGAAAAGCATCTGGACTTCTTTAAGTTACTTGAAGATGTTTCACCTCTCATCCGAGAAGCTTCTTCAGTTCTAAGGTCAAATGGTGGAGAGTCCCAGATTTACTTGGTAGTGTTAGTTTATACCTTAACTTATCACTCACTCTACCCTCCAATCCAAATATGGTATCTTCAGACCCCAAAAGAACTGCAAAACACTAACATTGAATACATGGAATCTTCATCTCCTTCTTTCGGCTGCTCTCTTCCCTCGCCACAACAGATTATCTTCCTCCATCTCATCCGGTACCCAGCGTCCTCCTCTGTCACACCAACCCTCTGCATGTTCTCGTTCACTACTCTCCAAAATTTGATTTAGTTTTAGTCATAGTTTAGGCTTTTAAATCTTCACTTCCTAACTTGTCCTGACTTTCTTCACAACTTAACTGGTTCCGTTTGGATCTCATCTCTCCAGAATATTTTCATCACATTTTTATTTGTTGATTAAATTTACATTTCTTGGCAATTTTAGTCCCTGTTCATTAGTTTTTATTTAGTTATGATCAAATAAAGGTTGAGGATGAAAATTATTGGTCAGTGAAATGAAAACTACACAACACCCATGAATCTGCACTGGTATTTGTCTTTTCCTCCTGGCTGACAGCTCCATCCACACTCCAGCCTTTCCTTCTCTCTCGCTGCCTCCTAACATGCCTTCCCCCTCTCCTATTCCTGTGCACTTGGCCAACAGTAGCGCAGTTTCCACCGGCACCCTGTTGACCAGCAGCACGGAAAGTTGTCGCTGGTAACCTGCACATGAATCATGTGGGAATCTCATCCTTGTTTGATTTGGTTTTTGCACTGGATGCCCTTCCTGACGCAACCCTCCCCATTAATCAGGGCTCGGGACAGGAAATAGGGTCCGACATCACAACAGCTGGATCCATTTTTTATACCATCTAAGCCATAAATACAAAAGCAAACACACAAAGATTGGATTAAACTGTGTTTTCCCAGTTAAAACAAAGTAGAGGGATTTCCAAGGTTAAAAGGTATTTCGCTTTTAATGCTGGGAGTATGAAACATGTGTGGCACCACCAGACAAAAGTATGCATAATAAACAGAAAAAGAAATAGAAACTCCTACATCTCCTCTGGGGTTGGTTTTCAGGGTTTAGAAAATCTATTTTTATTTTATTGGGACAACTTAGGGGGAGACAGGTACAGAGGTTTGGTGAGCTAACAGGATTCCCAGTCTTGAATGTCCAAACATAAGTACAAGCATATAAGCACCTAAACAAGAATATGCCAGAGTGAAATATGTAAGTCTGCTTTAGTGTTTTTCACTGTGCAGGAGCAGGCTCTGGCAAAACAAAAGCATTGTTTGCTCTTCTATTTTTATTTCCACATCCTCTGCATGGATCATAAATTGACGGGGAAGTTTCACCTGCAACATGCTGTTTTGGCTTTGCTGTCTCTCAGCATGATATCTTGTACTACATAACCACCAAGTAAGTGTTTAATAAGCTTTTACAGGACTCATAAAAGATATGTTTGAAGGTTTTCAAAGGCAAGTAATGTTAATCAGTTTAATTAACTATCTCAAGCTGCAAAAGCAGTTTTAACCCCACACAATTGTCCAGCTTTTTTGTCCTCTCTTTCAGTCGGTCAATTAGCCTTAAATGAATGATGAACATAATTTTCTGATTAGCCTGCTCTCATTGACAAACCTCCCTCGACTCAGAGATGATTAGACTGTAAAGTTGATCAATGGTATTGGATAGTCCTCTCAGGAGACCGTCCCCCAAACTGACCTCTTTTTATCCCGGGGTAAAATTTTATTTGCTTTTACATAAATTGAATGAAGGCAGTCTAATGGCTGAGGTGGTCCTACTGCAAGTAAAATAAAGAGCAGATTATTTCTTTTCTTTTTTTTCCTGACTTGAAGTGAAGTCTCTCTTTGAAATGTGGTTTCGCTGTTTCTGTGCCATTCTCTGATGGAGCAGCTCTGCCTGTCTGGTGCTGCATTTCTAAGCAGCTGCTTTCCTTCCCTTCATGTCAGAAATAAGGTGCATTGGGATTCCAGTCTTGTAACCCTTGTTTCTGTTGTATCCCATTGGTCTTTACTTCGCCAAGCCTGAAAATGACACGAGTATCCAGCTTTCATTTTCTGTCCTCCTAACTAATGATCACATCTTCTTTCCTCATTGTTTTTTGTTTTTGTCATCCTGCGCTGCTGGTGTTAACCTTCTCTCTTCTGCAAACACCACACAGACACAAATGTTATTTTAAGCCTGAGCTGTGAACATCAACCACTTCCCTGCTGCTGTCACTCCTCCTCACTTCTGTCTCTTTATTTTTGCTTTTTCTTCCCCACCTTTACTTCCCTCGCTCCTACCGCTTTATCGCGCAGCGACAACAACAACAGCAGCATGGTGTTTAGCTGTTGTTGGAGGTGGTGAGCAAGCCAAAAAAAAGTGTGGATGGGTGGGAGGGTTATACGCTGGCGTGCATACACAGATGCTCAAAGTGACCTCGGTCAGGATCTGAATCAGAGAAATCTTCAGGCTGTGTAGTGCAGAACAGAGGAGCGGGAAACAGCTGTCAGCCCTGGTTGAGATTTCAGCACCACAGGGAGGGGACAGCTCCCTGTGAGGCTTGCACTGGTTAAAGTTCTCATAAGATTAAAGTGAGATATATTTGGTTATTTGATATTTCTGCATTTGTTGTGTTTCCAGCAGATGATCCTGAATGGTTTGGAGAGTTTTCATCTTTCAGTGTCATGTGCGCTTGCAAAGACAGGGAGCCTTGCTGCTGATATAAACAAAACTTCTTTTTAATGATCAGTAAAAAGCACTTACTCAGAAAGCACTCAGCACTATCACCTCAACATCAATAAGATTTCTGGCCTTCTGGGGCCAGACGGACTGCATGGGTTTCCTCTGCTTGTCCCCCTCAGTCCATAGATTAACTGGGAGTTCTAAATTGATTGTAAGGGTTAGACCTGCCCAGGGTGCACCTAAAGTTTCAGATGAGGAGGTTGCCATCCACACAATTAATCCCTGTGAGACAAATGCTCAGCTTCAGACAGTTGTTTCTAGTCTTGCATCTCTATAAAAACCTAGAGAACTTTTACTTTTATTCTTTTTTATTTATATATATTTTTTATTTATAAATTGTGTTATTTTATTTATTATTCTGTATTTATTATTTTGTACTTGATCATTTTCAGAGGAATATGTCTTTTATGTTAAGGTACTTAATGCTGATCCATGAATCATTAAAGCATGAAAAAGGCGCCTAACTGGAGGGATGAACCCGGGCTGTGTCTGCACATAACAGACATTGGCAAAGAACCAATTTTAAATTGTATCTTTAGGCACTTTTTTACCAGCTGTCTGTCAAAAAAAACCACATGGGTTGTTTTTTTTTTTTTCCATTTCTTTAGTTGGGTCTATGAAAATTCCAACAATAACACAGTTTGACAGGCATAAAATAGTATTTCAGCAAATCTCAGCATGATGTCCTTAAAGAAACTGAAGAAACTGGACAAGTGGAAGATAAAAGAGAAAGTGGTAGGCCAAAAAACTATCAGCAGCAGGTGAACAGTATATGAAAGTCCTTAAGAACAGCCGGGACCTCAACATAAAAAAATAGGTTTTAAAGTGTGTTTTATTCAAGCAGTGTGTGAACAACAAAAGTGAGCCAACATCCAAAGAAGGAAAATACTTTAAGAAGAAATTACAACGAGGTTGTGTTGTAGAATGAAGGTGGTTACAACAAATATTCACTTACACAAACTCTGTTTTTGCTTTGTATGTTGTATTCCCAGAACATTCACACATGTCAGTGGTTTAAAAAAAATCCTGTTTCCAATTTTCTCACTAAATTCTAAAGAAATAAGAGGCCATTAAAACGAAACTCTTTTCACTGACTTATCAATATTTGAATACATCTAAACCTACTTTAGACTCCTCATAGTTCATCTGAAGCGCAGCTTAAATGCTTCTCTCGAAATCAATCGGAAAACTTCAAACACTACGTGAGCAATAAATAATGTCCACAGTAAAGTCTGCAGAGGTTTCCTTATAACCGTCCAAGCCAACTTAAAATCAGTGTTAAGTAACTTCAGTTTCAACTAATACATAGAAGATGCCCACGCTACTAGACTTGCATGGAAGCAGACCAAAGAGACTTAAACGGAAGCCTGAAGGAATATAGGTATAAATAATAATATAAATAGAAACGTTGGCGTTATGACATTGGCTGTAGCGAAAGAAAATTAATTATAAATTTATGTTGACCTGATGTCCCTCTTTATGTCGAACTACAGTATTTATAACCCTCGTCTTGTCCCACACCTCGAGACAGGCTCCCATGATTCTTTCACTGACTCTGCAGGATGTGTGCTCAACTATAGTCTGTCTTTTACCCAGTCCATGTGAGGAAAGCATTTTATTCTTATCAAATCTAATGCAGATTTTTGGTGAATATGATGGAAACTAGCACAGAGAAAATGTGGGTTTTTTTGACTGGTAAATACTTTATTTTTACCGAGCCCCGCAATGAACATTGAAAAAATAAATAAAGATGAACTTTTGCGAGATCTCGCAAAAGTTCATCTTTATTTATTTTTTCTCCAATGTCCCTTGCGGGGCTCTGTAATTTTTTGTCTCATTGGATACTTTTTTCCCCTTTTAATTTCACAAAAGGAGTAAGAGAGTATAAGTGTATCAGGCCAAAAGAAAATTGCTAGTGAAATAAGAGACTATCAGAGCAAGCTTTACTCTTTTTGTATTTATAAAAAAAAAAAAAAAAAGAGTTGGAAAAGTCACATTCAACATTTATTTGTGTTTAATGTGCTAAATGCAAAACCAGAAACCTGCTTCTCATTCCATTTTTATTTTTACATTGGACATGAACTGCTAGCATATCCCATTTTGTCCCGCATTCAGTATTTTAGGATCCCTGTTTAAGTTATGTGAGCATTAAGATGACAGCAGTTACACTTCTGGCTTCATGCATATCTTTTAGTGATGCAGATGAAGTGCTGAACAAAGTGTGTAGTAATGCCAATGCTCATAAAATGATGATCATATAGATTTTATGGGCTGAGCATGCAGGCACTCACTCTGTTGCATTCGCATCACTGCATTTTGTTGTTAGCTTTGCAGTATTTGCAGTATCGCCTGTTACAGGTGTGAGTTTGCAATTCAAGTGCTGCTTTAGCTGACATTTACCTCTTTTCACATGAAATCATATTTTCCACTCTACTGTAGCACACAATGTGTGACGCTGTAAGACATGAAGCCTGGAAGTGCAGCGACTTCTAAGCAGCTCATTAATCTGCTGTGCCAGCAGTCGATAGCGCACACCAGCCATGTGAAGCAGTGAACGTAATACAAGAGGTGTTAATGAGGATGGGGGCATGCAGCAGGATTCATGTCGCAAATCATGCCTTATCTCTCAGCTCTCTTTCTCACACACACACGCACTTTCTCGCCCCTCTGCAGGGCAGAAGGATTCAGGGCAATAGGGTGGAGAGAGGTAGGAGGAGGTGGAGGAGGTATTCTAGTCCCCTTTCATTTATCTGCCAGTTTCTGCCCCAATTAACTCCCATTAATATCACTTGCCATGCTCCACCTTGAAGCTGATGCACATGCATACCTTACGAGCGCACACTCACCTGAATATGTGCACAGAAGTCAGATGAAGCTGGGCCTGTGAAATGCATCACAATGAGTGGCTTCACATGTGTGTGAGTGTGTATATGTGTGTGTATCAGTGTGTGTATCAGTGTGTGTGTGTGTGTGTGTATAACATCATGTGGTGATTACAGCACCTCCTCCTCTGATTGTCCTGGTGTCGCTGCCAACAGCTGTCAGCTGGAAAGCCTTCAAGGAGAGAGGAAGTGCAATGAGGACGTGTGTGTGCGTGTGTGTGGAGAGTTACAGAGACTTCAAGGTCGTATGTAATCACTGAAGAGATGTTTGAGAAATTTTTCAGTGGCAAATTTATTTTTTCTACATAACCTCTGACCTCAGTGAGAAGAGATGATTTCCCGCTGAGTGTCAGTATGTGGAAAAGAATCTAACAACATTAGATATCATATAGTGAGTTGAACTACATACCATCCTGTCTCATTATCAGCTTCCCTCAGCGCAGCCAGAGGTGTGTAGAGTCAGGAGTAGTATGATGAGCGAGCGTCCGTGGGAGACGAGAAATCTGTAGTCCTTTTTGATCTCTCTGCGGCTCACAGCTCCCGAGCCTGCACAAGTGTGACAGTAGCGACGCACACACCTGAATGAAAAGTTAGGTGCGCACATGTGAAACCTGCCAGGTTGGCTTAATGCAATATTTTAAGCCAGGGAAGTCAAGTCACAGTTATTTAAAGTGGAACTACTCTGCTTTTCCTTATTTTCTGTCACATGCATATACTGTCATTGTAAATCCAACTGAAGCTTCAAATAATAATGTAAAAGTACTCCTTGTCAAGCTTCAGGGTTTGTTTGTTTTTTACTTTTGGCTCTGTGTGATGTCAGAAAGAGTGGACATCCCTAATGCTATCTCAAGCCTAAAGCCTGCTGTTCAAACCTTGTGTTTGCAGATACAGTGTCAGAAGAAAGCTGGATTTAAGGGGGAGGAGCCATAGGAGCTTTTTTGACACTGAGAATCAAATCCAGAGATGGAAATGACCATAGTAGGTCCGCTTTAAAATCTGCTGGCGTTTTCCTTTAGAAAGTTTATATCCTCACATGAACACATTAGATATTATATTTTATATAGCTTCATTTTACAACTACAGTTTCCTATGGGTGATTTATACTGCAAGGTAAAGATCCTCTGGCACTGGAGTGAAAACCTCAGCAATCAGATTGTTCTTTATGAGCTGCATTTGTGGATGGTGGGGAGAAAGAACCTCCTCCAACAGGAAAAGACCTGATAGCCCCTCCCTGACATTGATTAAACAATCAATGTCAGGGAGGGGCTATAATATACGGCAGCTGGTTGGGAGGTGAGAGAAAAGGACAAAACAAACTATGGGAAGAAATAGGATGTGACAAAGTGGGTGAGAAGACCATTTGTCTACATTCTTAGTTAACATTCTTGTTTTGATTTAACCATATTTCACATGTAATCTGCAATAGGCAAACATCTACTATCCCGGGTTTGTTTATGTTCTGCACTTTTACAGATTATATAATATAACATCTTGGTTTAAATCAATTCATACAAGTTTGTTAAGTTAACATGTTATTTATTTCAACTGTTAATTTGTATTGTTTTGAACTTACCTTTACCTACCTGTCTTCCAGAAGCAAAAGGAGGAAATGTAGTTCTACTTCCTGCTTTATACCTTCTGGGTTCATCTGAGGTCACAGGAAGGGACCAAGGGCAGGAGGGGAAGAATTCTTATAATTTAATAAAGTTGATTTTAAAGGGTTTATAAAGAAATAGATTTAATGTTGTGATATGTATTGATTACACCAGAGTTTATGTTGCCAGTCAAGAGGAGTAGTAGAGGATGAATATAATCATGTTCATCTCACCTACCTACTGAATGGAATAGTCCAGGGGAGAAAGTGTTTGATTAAGGGGACTATTTAAGCAGACGAACTCAGGTGTTTCAGAAGAAGGGTTCAGGTCAGTGTAGCTGTGTGCAGTTTGACCTTAATTTCCGTTGATTTAAGTTCAGTTATGTTTATTTGAATTGAGTTAATTATAGAGTTGAGTTTCTTATTTGTTTCTTTGTAAATATTGTTGGGCCACAGAATGGTGAATAAATCACTTGCTACACTGGACAGCATCAGTCTCCTGCACTTCTTTGACCGCTTAAGTCGAGTCCTACCACATAGGGGCATATATTACAACAGCGGTCCCCAACCGTTTTTGCGCCACGGACCGGTTTATGCCCGACAATATTTTCGCGGACCGGCCTTTAAGGTGTCGCCGATAAATACAACAAAATAAAACTAGTACCGGTACCGAAAAAAAGATTTATTCATAACACACGTGAAAAGACCCAGGAAAACCGAGTTAACGATAAAAACGATAACAAAATAACGCTGAAAACCGATAAAAACCCTGAAAACCATACATTTCACACCTGAGCCTCAACCTTCGCGGCCCGGTACCAAGCGACTCACAGACCGGTACCGGTCCGAGGCCCGGGGGTTGGGGACCGCTGTATTACAACACTAGTGAAAAGAGGAGGGTAGAGAAGAAATGCAGAATCACCTGATCCAGCTATAACTATATGCTATATCAAAAATGAAAGTTTAAAGCCTAACCTTAAAAGTAGAGAGGGTGTCTCCTCCCGAATCCAAACTGGGAGCTGGTTCCAGAGGAGAGGAGCCTGAAAGCTGAAGGTTCTCCCTACTATTATACTTTGACAAACTCCTGAGAACCACAAGTAAGACCGCAGCCTGGGGGCAACTGAATGAGCCCCTGCAGTCAGCTGGTGGAGTAACTTATCCATTTTGTCCAGTTGTTTGGTTGGATTTTTTTTGTTGTTGTTGTTTTTTTTAATGTAACAGTAGGGACCGCCAGCACAAATTAGCAGGAATATAGTGCTGGAAAGCAGGAAAGTAAAGGAGGTGAGGATAAACACATGTCTGAGGGTGGCTTTGTGGGGGCACCACTTCCTGCTTTCATGCTGTCTGATCTGCCATTTTTAGGTAAGATTATAAGTAATTTAATATAAGATCAGTCTTTCCAGATATTCTCATGTCGTAACATTGTATCTAATATAAAACTACAGGTATTTTTCATGATTATGTTTCATAATGCTACAGTTATAAAGTCAGTGCTTTGATCATTTAATTAAACCTGTGATCATATATATACGTTATCATCAGAAATATTTCACAGGGATTTTTAAAAAAATCATTTCTTCAGGTGAAATAAAGTGTTTAAAAAAGTTTCTCTTCTTTGAGTCATAAATACTTTATATCTGAAATTTGAGACCAAAAAATGATTTGTTTATGTTAAGAGAAAGAAAATCTACAAGAGAGAAGAAGACGAAAAGAGAGGAAGAAGGTTGACTAAGGACAATTCTCCATTTAAGTATATTATTTATCGTGCACGGCTGCTTAAGATGTTCTAGAGCACCATTTGAATATTACAAAAGGTTATTTATAGAGAGATCATCGGGTATCATCTGGTCTCTAGATACTACTCTGAAGAAGTGAGTCTCTAACCCTGATAAGATGACTCATTTTTTTCTTTTAGCAGTGTTGTTGCCATGTTATCTGCCCATTATTTGATGTGCCAGGCTTCACAGGGTTAATTCCACTTTGCTTCAGTGGATTTCTGCATTGCTAGCACAGTAAAACATGAAATTACCATTGCAATATGTATGAAAAAGCAAAATTAATCCGTCTGTGAATTCAATCTCTTTCATTCTGTCTTGACCAAACAGGCGTACAGTCTCCAGAGTGACCAGAGAGGAATGGGAGTAATCGAGCTCATCTCCTCTCCGTGGTGGAGAGTTATTCTCAGGAGTCCAATGTGAAATTTAGCTCATTACTCCTCATCCCCTGCAGCGAGTGCTGCCATTCTGAATGAGGCCTTCAGTTAAGAACCTTGTTTGGAACATTTCTGAACTGCTCGATTTGTTTTATTATTATTTATTTAATTTTTTCGTAAGTCGACCTCAAACATCAGGAGACTTTAAAACCTGGATCCCTCAGCTGCTTTCTGCCAATATAAATGTCACAGTTAGCTTTTAGTATGTGCCGTTTCAAAACATCACTCATTTGAAGA
This sequence comes from Copadichromis virginalis, assembly GCF_057382275.1. Lineage (NCBI taxonomy): Eukaryota > Metazoa > Chordata > Actinopteri > Cichliformes > Cichlidae > Copadichromis > Copadichromis virginalis. The sequence continues at coordinate 26,488,672 of NC_140634.1, read as the reverse complement.
CTCAAACTGAGCTGACACGAGTCCTCGGTGGAGGATTTCATAATATTTTTCATTATTCATGACAGCGATTGTGTGCAGGCAGCTACTTTCTCCTCTGCGGCTGAGATGAGGGGGCTTTATCAAACAGGAGATGAAGAGGCTGACCCTGTTGTTGCTGCATGTTTTTACTGTTTTAGCTGCATGCCATCTGTAGGATTGTTGTAGCTGCGTGGCATGAAGATGAACGATTGCTCGCAGCCTTCTTTTTTAGACAGTTTTGGGGATAAAAGGAAAAAAAAACAATGTTTGTCTGAGCGTTTCCAGCTTTGGAGATAACAGCAGAAGACAGAAGTTACACATTATCTGAAGCTCAGATTCAGAACATGTTTGAAAGCAGGAAAAAACAGTATTTACTATTAAAGATGGCATCTAACAGGAAAGCAGTGCGATCAGTTAGTGAGGTAAAGAGGGACATACATTCTAATTCTTTAGTACCCTCGTGCAAAGACTGAACCGTGTGTATTTGGCTTTAGTTCAGATATATGTTGACTTTTGTGGCATCAAACCTCTGTCTACCAGAGGCTGGAGCCTGGAACAACACTGCATATCTCCAGGCTTTCAGATGAGAGTCAGGAAGACAAACCCGGTGTCTCTTTGATCTCCTGTATTTGGCTCTGTGGGAGATTTAAGGCTTGCCGTTGAGATGCCGTGCGCTTCATCTTATTCTATTAATATTACAGCAGAAAGCCTACAGGAGCAGGTTGTTTACACAGGAGACTGTTCACTGTACCAAATCCTCTGATATAAATAAGAAGAAGTAATCACTAATGTAGTGGTGAGGACATGGTGAAACGTTTGAGTTTCAGCAACTATTTCCTAAAATGCTGTTTGTAGAAAGCTCTTTTTGAGTTGAGAGGTGATTTTGGACATTTTGTTTGGGTCTCTTCAGCGATCATGTTCTTGGTTTGATTTTTGTATTCAAGTTGTTTTTCACTTGAAAAAACAAAAGTGCTGTCACAGTCCTGTGTTCTTGTGTTTTCTTTGCTGAAGAACAATGAGTACAGATCCTATTAAAATTAAATAAATCCTATTTTATTTTGATTCCTCTGCTGGAGAGAGATCCTAAACTGCAACTTGTTTAGGATTACTGTGACCAGTACTGAAGCAAAGTGAAGTAAAATGAACTTTAAACATACTTTGATTAATTAATATAGCTCATAGTCTTGATTTAGAGAGCTTATATGAATGCATGCCAACACTTTGACAAGAAGCAGATTTTATTTTATTTGAAATCTATTTATTAAGACAAAAAAGCCAAACCAAGCAAGTACAACAGAAAAAAAAATCACTGATAAAGTAACCATTACTTTGGTTTTACTTTCAAAAAACAAAAAACAAGAAACCCTAATTCACATGCACATAATCCTCATGCATAAATAAAAGCTAATAAAGTAATTTTATGAGTAATTTGAAAAACAAACAAACAAACAAGTCAATAAATAAAGGATTGAGCAAAATGGGAGGATAGGGAAGGAGATCACTGTAAATTTGTATGTACAATTCAGCGTATTTTCCGCTAAATGAAATAATAAAGGAAGCACTTAACTACTTGTCTTTAGTATTTGGAGAATTAGTATTGACTATCCAACCATGCCTCCCCATGCAGATATCTTGTTGTATCATGGTGATTGCTTTTCCTCTGCCTTCCTTTCTCTGTGAATTACTGCCCCGCCTCAAATATCGCCTGTGTTTGTGCCTAATGTTCTGCTTTATCATTTGTCTCTTTGCACAACCTTTTCCCCAACTTCACTTTAAGACGAATGAATGATGAGCTAATGTCTTTTTAGACGGAGCTTTTGCCATGGACTAGGGACTAGGATGTGAGGGGAGGAATCAAGGTTGCGCAAGAGGCAGAAGAGAGGAATCAAAGCAATAAAATGGTAATAAAGTGAGACATCCTTGCCTCTGAGCCTTCAGTTAAATGGTCAGATATACTGGCAGGAAATGTGTAGAAGTACTCTCTGCAGGGTGGCAGATTTCTGTCAGCATATAACTGTGGAGGGGTACTGCATTACTCAAATGTCTGGAAACCTGCAAGAGACAGATTACGGATGAATGGCAAAACTGTTGCATCAAGATATTTTGACTTGCAGCCCCTAGCAGGGCTTAATCATCCAACATTATGTATCCTACAGCTTCCTCTCTTTTAAACTTCAGCTGTCAGCTGTTCAACTGCCTTTTGCGTAACATTTTGGTGATGATCAGAATTTAAAGCCAACATGTCTCTGTTTAAAATGAGTCCAAGATGTAAACCTGCAAAAGATCCCATTCAGCCCAGCAAAGGTAAAAACACCTCGGTAAAGGACACACCTGTGTATCCTCGATTAAGGCCAGCCTCCACTGTCCTCCAGAGGTATTGAGACAACCTTCAATGTGACACATTGAGATTGATGTTTGGGTTAAAGGGAGAAGGACATAGAAAAGCTGCAGGTGTTTCTCCTGTTTCTGTTTTGGAATTTGCTGGTTTTGTTACCCTCCTTTTGACTTTTGTGTATTATTTTGCTTTTTTGGCTAACAAATTAAAGCTTTTTTTGTTCCCTCATTTTGTTTGTTCTTGCATCCTCTCTCCTGGATCATGACAAACACTGCTGGAAAAAGAAAAAAAGGAAACACCAAGCAGCAGCTTTGAGCATGTCAAAATAAAGAAATACTTAAAATATCTCCTTTTCACCCTCAGTAGAAAAAACATGAAATGTTTTCTTGTGAATTTCACTCTTTACACATTCGAATCTTTGTCTTTCTGTCTTTGTTTGGATGACGTGCTGAACTCTGTGTTGACACGATCACAAGCCGAGTGGGGAATATATTAATGAATGCGATCGGACGCCAAATGAGTGGAAGCTCATTAGGAAAAAATACCTAATGAATGCTTTATAACCACCCTGCAGAAAAAGACAGAACTCTGAGGTTCCTGTGTTTGTGCTGCGTCTAATACAGATAATATAAAGAAATGAATTGCCAACAAACACAACGCTGCTTTAATTCCCTGACACTGAGGAAATTGATCTCCAAACTCAGGAAGGCAGCGGGGGAAGTCAATACCCTCATTGCCTCCTGGGAATTGTAGGCATTACAAATGGATTAGAGTGCTTTTACATCAGTACTGGTTATCATTACGGTAGCCTGTTGCTGTTGTGAGGAGGAAGGCTGGTTGTGTAGTTCATCTCTGAATAACAAAGACTACACATGTCACTACTGTACCATCAACTTCTCATGTTCACTGCTTAGAGATGATGAAGGGAAAGGAGCAGGATTGAGAGGCATGAGTCTCTGACATTTCAAGAGATCATCCATCTTTTTAAGCTACTGCAAGCTCACATTAGTGTCCTAACTTGGTGCATACACTCACACAGGTTTAGGCATCTGTGTTTGTGAGGACAGTGAATGGCATAATGCTTTCACATTAGAAACAATATCCCTTACAAGACCCTGATGCTAGGATGAGAAAAGCATGCGGAAGCCATGTGCTGTCTTTTGTTTTGAAGCGTCATCTTGTTTTTTCTTCCTCTTTTTATTTGTTGGATCACTTCTTAATTCTTCCTGCAGTTCAGCTGAGATAACGACAAAATCTGCAATCTGCACACCGTGACAAAAAGAAAGCAATTAAGGAAGCAGTCTGTTAAAATCACAGGAAAACATGTGGAACTGCTGGATGAGAAACGAAAATCTGAATCCATTTTTCCTGTGCAAAAGTCTTGAGTCACCCATTATTTCTTTGTATTTTGTTTCCAAATATCCCAAAGAGCTATTGGCTGGGAAATTGGCATATATGCCTTTAAAAAACTGAGGAAACTGGATAAGTGGAGAACAAAAGAAGAAGTGACATGCTTAAAAAACTGTCTACAGCAGATGAACATTATCGGAAAGTCGTGTCCTTGAGAAACAGGAAAAAATCCAGACACAGGCATCTGTCCTTTCAGCCAATCATCTACTGATCCCTGAAGCCTCAGCAGAAATGGTCTCAGTGAAAGGGTCGCTGTCAAAAACCCAATATTAAGTAAGGGAAGAGAAATCAAAATGAAATCATTCAGTACCATCTGGAAAGCATCTGAAACAACAGCTTCATTTTTCAGCATGACAATGATCCCAAACACACTGCCAGTGCAGTAAAAGCACACCTGGATAGGAAAACACACAGTGGAACGCATCAGTCATGGACTGGCCTCCCCAGAGCCCGGACCTCAAAACAGTGTGGAGTCATCTTGACAGGATAAGAAAGAAAATTATAAACAAAATGTGTTTAGAATTTTACATTAAGGTTAACTGTGTGGTTTAAAGTAGCTTGTTATGTGCCTTGTAAAGGTGACCCAGTGCATAAGTTTATTAATTAGAAAGTATTTTGCAGTGTTCTTTTAAATGTAAATTTAATGGATCTTACTGTGCAAGCACAGCTGCACATAAGTGACTCTGTGAATGTATTTTTATGTTGTTGTTGTTTGTTTTTCTGTTAATGAAATGCCAAAGTGAGCAACCAGTTAACCTTACAAGCCTGTGTTTGGACTGTGGGAGGAGAAGCCATGCAGTTACTGGGAGAACATGCAAAGTAAACACAGACAGGCCCCAGATGACCAGAATGGTTTTTTTTTAATCCAGAGCCTTCTTTTGTAAAACAATCAAATGCTTTGTTGCTAGTCCTTAACTCATTTTAATTTCTGTAGCATTTATTTCCCCCTTTGGACTCCTATAACTAAACATCATAAATCGTAAATATATCTGCTCCTTCATATCATCCCCTGGGCATAGTTTCCTCTTTTTGATTTAGTTTGAAATGTTTCAATAAATATACACTGACAGGACTGTATCATCTCTGTCAGCCTGTCCCAATTCTTCACTGAAGCTTCATGATAAAATAAAATATTTATACCAAAGACCATCCACCCATCTTTTTTAACCTCTTATCTGATATAGGGAGCTTATCCCAGCAGTCATATGGCGATAGGCAGGACACACTCTGGACTAGTTACCACAGAGAGACACACAATCACACACTCTCACATCAGCACCAATTTACAGGCACCAATTAACCTAACGTGCATGTTCCTGGACTTCATTAGTAAATCCCTGCAGGCACAAGGAGAACAAACCCGCTTCAACATGTTTTTGTGTGTTACGTTATACACATTTCCCTAAAGGGAGGGCTTCAGCATAAATTTGAAATAAAGTAATGTGGATTTGGGGTGTGCAGTGGATGTAGTTCATATCAAGAAGGTTCTGGGTGGCTGCCTGTGCCTGCATGGGCTCTCTCCAGCTTCCTCCCCCAGTGCAGAGACATGAATGTTAGGATAATTGGCGATTCTAAATTGGCAGTAGGTGTGGATTTGAGTGACAGCAGTTATCTGTGTCTTCCTATTATCCCTGTGATGGATAGATAGATTTAAACATAGCTTGCCTCTTGCCAAATGTCAGTTGGGATAGACTTCAGCCCCCCCACAATGCTTGTTGGCTAGGCTGTTAGGAAAATTGATAGGTGGACTAAGGGGAATTCAATCAATATATTATTAAAGTCATTTAAATATATGGATACATTGGTAGAAAATATAGGAATGGATGACAAAAGTGCAAAATTGCAGACCACAATTTCAATTAATCCTTTCTTTTAAAGTTCCGTTGTTAAAACTGGCTCACACTTAAAATTTTAGTGACGATCAGGGATAAAGCCATAGATACGTCTGCCTAAGGCTGCTAAATTATAGATAAAAATCAGTGGATTGCCCCTTTATCTTTAGCCCAGCAGTGTGCTAAATGCAGCCCAGCAAAGGTCAGATTCAACCCAAATGACAGCTTTTTTTAAAAAGTTTTCTTTAATGATGAAAAACCCTACGACTCCCAGCCTAACTGCACAGGAATTAAAATTCATCATTCATCATAAAAAAATCTACTCGTGAAGGTTTTGTGCCTTTCCGAAAAGGCCAAACTGTCTCTCCATGAGACACAAATGAGCATAAGCATGCACACACAAACCCTCCCAGATCCTCTGACTTAGCTTTTGGCAGCAGTGTCACAATTACTACAGACCCCACAGCCTCACCGTTGACTTCGCTGCCTCAACCGACTGTGAGAGCGAGTGTGAGAGTGAGTGCGAGCGTGCGATTGTGAAAACAACTCCAAGTGTTGTTAGATGACTCTACTCTGTAACAGCTCGCTGTGTCAACGTCAGCCGTGCAAGCAGACGGCTAACGAAGGCAGCCCGAGTCGCCACATGGTGCCGTGTGACATGTGCTGGCATCTTCGTGCCTCCTTCACCAACTTTGTTTGGTGACTCTGCACTCCAGAGGATGTGTCTCCTTTTAAGAGGGAATAAATATTCATTGTGAATTCTTCTTCAGCTCAACAAACAGGAAGAAGAACAACATAAAAAGTAAACAAATGTAAATGTCATTGGCTTAAAAATTCTCATCTGTCAACCTGATGAGAGCTGATGGCTCTTGGAATGAAGCCTTTTTCAACAGCACATTGCTGTGGGCTATAAATATATATATATAATAATCATTCTTCGGTCACCCAGTCCTATCATTTGCTCACGAAGGCATCACTGTCATGCAGAAATGCACCATGAGGACTCGTATATGCCAAATTCTTGTAGGCAGTCCACTTTAATCCAAAATAAATGTGAGTTATCCTTTTTTAAATGCTGAGAACACCCATAAGACATATTTGAGAAGAATTGCATAGCAAAATGCTTTCACATTAAACACTTTGTTAAAAAAAAATAGCTGCTGGACTTAACTGTGTGTGACACAGAGACTTTAAGCTAAACTACAGGCTAGTGAGGTCATAGACAAAGTTGAAGTTGAATGTCCACCATAAACTGGCAGCCCACACTGGCTGAGGAGAGGATGCGATACCAGAATGCAGCCACATTTCTGTCCTTGATGACTGCATTAAGATTGGATAAAGAATTTGATGGCAGACAATTACCTGTCCTTAAATATAGAAGAAAAACAGAACTTTCTGGAATTCATTCTTACTCTGCCTGAGCAAATCATCCCTGGATCGCTTACAGATGAGACTGCTCACCAGGTCATCTAAAACCTCCCATGTGACACCAATTCTGTCCTGTTGACACCAGCTCCTCATTAGGTTTAAGGTTTTTCACTCTCAGAGCTCTTCATGGTCAGATGCTTCCCTAAATTAGTAAATGCCTACATCCATACCTAACTACGGGGTGTATGAAGTGAGCTGATCGATGCTTCTTAGAGGTACTTCAGTCCAGGTTAACAACAAAAGAAGATCGTGTTTTTGAGATGTGGCCTCCAAGTTGTGGGATTTGTTTCCAGTTGTATTGTTGTATCTTATTTTATCCTGTAAGGCACTTTGTGACTGCCTCTTCCTTTCTGTGCAAAGTAGCTTTGTCGGCTATTTAGGTTACCTTTGAAAAAAAAATGTCACAGTTAAGTACACCAGCCTGTAGATCCACCTTTAGCATCAATAACTGGAAGTGATTGTTTCTGTGTGACTTTATCAGTCTCTCACATTGTTAAAGAGGAATTTTGTTCCAATATGTTTTTTGGCTGTTTATTTTCTTCCTTAACAAAGGTGGTGGAGTTTAGCGAGTTTTTTCTCAAAGCAGACTTGATTGGAAATCATGGAATGCACAATAAGTGAATGTGTGTGCTCTGTGTTTTACATTAATTGTAGTCAGTGACATTCATAATTTGACCAATTATAAATCAAAGTGTGACATCCTGGTTGAATTTCCCAGCTTAAAGGTCAGTTTATGCAGCTTATTTACTATACCTAAAGGTTAAAATGTGCATAAAGCCCTACATCACCTCCTCAGACCACAGTGTACACTGAATAACATGTATTACTACACAGCAATGTGTAACACTGACATCTAATATCACTTGTCTGTCACTGTGTCCTCCTGCTCCAGGTACGTGTCTGATTCTGGGCTGCATGATCTACCCAGATGGCTGGGACAGCGACGAGGTGAAAAGGATGTGTGGCGAACAGACGGATAAGTACACACTAGGCGCCTGCTCGGTGCGCTGGGCCTACATCCTGGCCATCATGGGCATCCTGGATGCTCTCATCCTCTCCTTTCTGGCCTTCGTCTTAGGAAACCGCCAGGACAGTCTGATGTCTGAGGAGCTGCTAGGAGACAGTAAGAAGACACCTGCACACGCTTCCTCTTTGGGGCAGTTTTTATGGTGTTTTATGGTAATATTTCAAGAAATTACGTTATCTGCACCTCACCAGGTGTGATCAATTAGCAATTAAGCCTAGGCAACACCTGAAGTGTCTGAAAAGACGATAAGGGGTGCAGAGAGGTTTAACAATATAAATTATATATATACCTATGGTATGGTAGAATTTTTAAGACTGATATCGATGTGTATACCGATACCAAAACCAACATTCCAGTATGTCAGCCGATTACATTTTCTTTCAAACAAACAAAAACACAATCAAATTTCTCTAATATTTGCTATGTGTAGTTATTTATTCAAATAAATGATTCAAACAGGGAAGCTGCAGAGTGCCCTCTGGTGGATAAACTATGCAACATCAACACTCATAACGTGGTTAAAGGGTGTATCTCCTGTCTCTTTATTTTTTACATTTTCATATAAATGCAGAGGCCAATAAATTGACAAATCGGTAATATTGGCTGATAATATGAGCCTGCTGGTAATTCGGTTCAGATGAATCAGTCAATCACATCAAAACACTTGTTGTTAGGCACACTTATACAACCTGCTCAAAAATAAGCTGGAAAAGTTTTCCTGTGATTGAACATCTAAGCCCTGCAGAAAGTCATTACCCGTTGTTCGTCAGATTTGTGTCGTCATTGCAAATGCAATTTCTAAGAATAAATAAATAAATATCTTTATTACTTTCCAAACCCATTTTATAGTAATTGAGGCAGTTGGGTATACAGCAAACAAATAACGGCTGCAGTGCAATTATACCTGAAATGAGATCCGGGCTGTTTTCAAAGAAAAACAAAAGAGGTGCTACTGAACTTATTAAAAAATCAATTTGACTGCTGGACTAAGAGAATAAGCAGCAGGTCCCACCAAGATTTTATTCCACTTCTGGCCTGGGGGATGTTTCATAAGTATTCAAAGTCTCAGGTGAAGTCAAAGCATTTTGTTTGTTTTGTCAAGCCTGGAGACATTAAACCTATGACTTCAGTCCTCACTACTTTTGCTGTGTTTTTCTGCTTAACTGGCCTTTCTTCTCACATCAAAGACATCATGTTTCCCCACATCCCAGCAGCAGCTTTAAATAAAGAAAATGCCTTTTATTTGCTTGCATGATTTCACATGCACGAGCTCTTAATTTGCATACATTAGACGGGACGTTATACACCACCTGCTCGGCTGGTTTTGTTTGCTCCTGTTACCAGTGAGATTTTTCTTTCTTTGACTGGGCTCAATGACAACTACGCTCGAACCCAAAGAGGATGATTTAAAACCGCGAGGAGGCTGGAAGGAGGCAGGAATGCAGATGAAGGAGGACAGAGATGAAAAGCAATCGGAGATGGGCAGAAAGAAAAAGACGGGCAACTGAATGGAAGAATGGGGATGCTGGACAGAGTCATGAATTACTAATGGCTGTTTACACAGCTTGCTGCCAGCCTGTCTAAATGAATCACAGCCACCCTATCAGCCGGGACACAGTTGCCTGTTAGCTCATATAAGCAAAGTGACTGAGAGGAAGAAGCCATTATCAACCTAGAGACCGGAGAGTGAGGACAAGACAGAGGGAGAGGGATAATGAGGCGAGGAGGACAATGAGAGAGGGAGAGAGGCAAATGTAGATGAAATATGATCCCCAAAGTGAAAATGGGGGATTCATCAAACAGCAGATGAAGTGTAAATGGGATGATTTTCTTATCCTGTCACTCAGGAGGATAGATTGTGACACCTGTCCAAGTTTGAAACCTGAGGAAATCAGAGGACGGGGAGGTGGGCTAATTGTATGATGTTTGATTCTGTAGGGGCAGGAATGTTATGCAATACTGCCGCCTGCTGGTTATGACAACTTCTTCATACTTTCCACTCACATCCCTTTCTTCTTCCACCCCCACAGAGAGCGGTAATAATGCCATATAACGTCTGCTGATGCCATTGCAGCAACACACACACAGGTAAGTGTGTCATTGTAGAGCACAAGAACAATCTCTAAACATTCAAATAAAAATAATAATGTCTTTCCTCATTACAAAAACATTTTATCCCATCCTTTTTTCTCCTTCTTAGGCCCACTAAAACCTAAAAGCCTAATTTACTGATTGAGGTGAAATAAAGGTTTTCGTGGCAATTAAAGTGAGACTATGAATTTTAAAGCATTCTGCCTCTCTTACAAATCAATACCTGAATTCCTGAGTAATAAAATTAGTCAATAAACTTGGGGTTTTTTGAGCCTGTACTGGCTAATGTTAGAAAGCTGTCTAGAAACAGCAGATGTGTTGCTGTATTACTCAGTTAATTTACTGACTTCATTTTCTGGCTGTGGTCCCTCTCGCCTCATGAGTCAGTTCGCCTGTTGACTGTGCCTTTAAACTTTAAAGACACCTCAATCTCCTCGATCGGCCGCTTTAAAGTTTAAAGCGGCTGAAAGTTTAAAGCAGTTGATTGAAGTGCAAACAGTGGCCGCAGCTCATGAAAGGTAGCAGTCTTACTTTTTAAGCTACAACCACCACCACCACCGTCGCCACAAGCAATAAGAAATGATAATCTATTAATAATAAAGCAATAATATATTTTTGACAGTCTGTCACGTTATGTTCAAACTCTCGCATTACCCCCCTCTGCAACCCCTACTTACCTTACAGTAATAGTGTGAGAGCGTTTGGTGTTTTTGGTGTTTAACTGCTGATTGTCTAAGGTGTGGATAACGGCATGCCTGATGCTGGCTTCTCATATGTAGTAATTTGAAATATAGTACACTGAAAAAAGAGAGGTGAGTTTTATGTTTTTGTTTTAAATCCATTGCTCAGTATCTAATTTTAATCTCTTAGAACACCCAAACAGATTATCTGAGTAGTTTTCGGTTCTGGTTTATTGGTTTTAGTCAGTGATGGGATTGGTAATTTTGCTTAACGAGCACAAATGAACTCACTTGTACAACTCAGAACTGATTCAGCGTGCTGTATTCCCAGGCCAGTGGTGTCAGAGCACTAAAAGAACAGTGTACAAGACTCTGTCATCGGCTCTTGCTGAAGCCTTGTACATCCATGAGAGCACCATCTCTGAGCTGACTGTTCTTGGTGGAAATGTGATTGGATAGAGGTGCTGAGATGAGGCACTTCAAACTGTACTTCTGCCATTCTTGTGGCAAAACCTTACCCATGACTGTGCCCACACCCACAGCGCCAGATCATGGAAGGTCTTTCTGGATCAGGAGCATGCCCAGACACTTGCCTGACCTGTATTTAGCCCCGATATGTCTCCTGCTGGGGCAGCACAGTGAGACAGTTAGCTTTGTTTCCTCACATAGAGAAAGTCCTTGGTTTGAATCTACTGGTCAATTGGGGACATACCCATGGGTACTCTAGCTTCCTTACAGAGTTCAAAGATAGGCATTGGTTAGGTTAAGAGTGCCCCAGCTTGCACTCTTAATTGAATAAGATGATGGGGCGTATACCTCTCATATATCCATTCAGAAATGTGCAGTATTGTGAGCAACCCGTCACTTCTTTAGGTTCTACAGCAACTTATTGAACAATGTGCATGCATGGAAACTGAGTATATAAGGCAAAAGTGGAGTTTGTACAACTCTAATGAGCTTGAAAGTCAATATTTGGTGTTACTGCCTTTTTTCTTCAACGCAGCCTGAAGCCATGCTTTCTTGTAATTTCTTTAAGTAGCTCTCGAAGCTTTATGAAGGACACTCAAAGCTCTTGTTGGAATGTTGGCTGCCCTTTCTTCTGTTTTCTGTCCAGATAATCCCACACTGCTTCAGCAATGTAGGTCTGGGTTCTGGGGAGGCCAATAAGTGTTTCATTGTGTGTGTTTTTCTATCCTGGTATGCATATGGAGCTTGGAAAGAAAACAACTGGACTTCTTCAAGTTTAGTGAACACCTTTCACCTCTCATCCAAGAAGCTTCTTCAGTTCTGAGCTTCTTCAGTTCTGAACTGAAGAAGCTTCTTCATTCTTTATAAGTCAATGCTGAGTGTTTCAACCAACAACAAAAAAAGACTTTCCACTGAAAATGGTCAGGTACAATCACTGGACTGAAAACTTTGAAAGACCTTCAGAAAGCTTGGAGAACTATTGCTCAGAACCACTTTTTAAAAAATGACAACAATTTTGAGGCAACTCAAGACTTTGTACAGAACTGTATATTATAGTGTTTATCTATAAAAATCTTAAAAAATCAACTTTTTTTTCGACTCATAAAATAACATTTCTAAAAATGCTGGTGTCTGTCTCCATTTTATGTTGCAGCATATGAGCCAAATATTAACATTAAATCCAGGACACCAGAGTTTGCCAACCTCAGGCATGCTGTTATCCACCCCTTGTCAGGTGCAGACAATCAGCAATTAAACTCAGGCAACGCTCTCAGACTGCAGGCGAGCACAGGCGCTTTTTATCATACCACTATACGGCCACACTAACTGTGAGTTAAGCCACATTTAGTAATCTAAGTCAATAGAGAAACGATGAGAAATGGTGTGTGTTTTAACAATGTCACGTCAGCTTCTATTTAAACCAAAATGTGAAGCATGCATAAAATCTGTAAAATAGAGATGAAAGAAAACAGTTGAAAATAATCAGTCTGTCTGTTCTTTCGTATAAGAATAAGTCTTGTAATAAGTTTATGAAGCTCTCTAAACCTTAGTATGTAACATGGGGCATTTACCTGAGCATCTTTATGTGTGCATACAGTCTAAACTGCATATTATGCATTTATATAAAGATAAAAATAACATACAGATTACAGTTTGTTGCAATTTCTGAGGTATTTTTTGCCCCCCCCCCCAAAAAAATTTTGATCTAAGTATGAAGGGTCTAAATAAATACTGCAAAATGAGTCCTTAAAATATTCAAAGGCCAAAAAGAATCAAATTTTTACAATTCAAATCTTATGTTAGGAAAAGATTTTGACTTCCATCCATCCATCCATCTTCATCCGCTTTATCTGGGGCCGGGTCACGGGGGCAGCAGCCTAAGCAGAGAAGCCCAGACCTCCCTCTCCCCAGCCACCTCCTCCTTCAGCTTATCCAGGGGAACACCAAGGAGTTCCCAGGCCAGCCAAGAGATATAATCTCTCCAGCGTGTCCTGGGTCTGCCCCGGTGCCTCCTCCCAGTGGGACATGCCCGGAACACCTCACCCAGGAGGCGCCCAGGAGGCATCCTTGTCAGATGCCTGAACCACCTCAGCTGTCTCCTTTCGATGTGGAGGAGCAGCGGCTCTACTCTGAGCCCCTCCCGGATGACCGAACTTCTCACCCTATCTCTAAGGGAGAGGCCAGCCACCCTTCGGAGGAAGCCCATTTCCCCCGCTTGTATCCGCGATCTCGTTCTTTCGGTCACTACCCACAGCTCGTGGCCATAGGTGTGGGTAGGGACGTAGATCGACCGGTAAATTCAGAGCTTCACTTTTACACTCAGCTCCCTCTTCACCACGACGGACCGGTGCAGCGTCTGCATTACTGCAGCCGCAGCACCAATCCGTCTGTCGATCTCTGGCTCCCTTCTCCCATCACTCGCGAACAAGACCCCGAGATACTTGAACTCCTCCACTTGGGGCAGGAACTCATCCCTGACCCGGAGTGGGCACTCCACCCTTTTCCAGCTGAGAACCATGGCCTCAGATTTAGAGGTGCTGATCCTCATTCCCGCTGCTTCACACTCGGCTGCGAACCATTACAGTGTGAGCTGGAGGCCATCACCCGAAGTCAACAGAACATCATCCGTGAAAAGCAGAGATGAGATTCTGAGGCCACCGAAGTGAAAGCCCCCCACCACTTGGCTGCACCTAGAAACCCTGTCCATAAAAATTATGAACAGAATCAGTGACAAAGGGCAGCCCTGGCGGAGCCCATCACCCACCGGGAATGAGTCCGACTTATTGCCGGCAATGCAAACCAAGCTCTTGCAACGGTTGTATAGGGATCAAATGGCCCATAGCAATGGGCCAGACACCCCATACTCCCGCAACACCTCCCACAGGACACCCCGAGGGACACGGTCGAATGCCTTCTCCAAGTCCACAAAACACATGTAGACTGGTTGGGCAAACTCCCATGCACCCTCAAGTATCCTTGAAAGGATAAAGAGCTGGTCCAGTGTTCCGCGACCAGGACGAAAACCGCATTGTTCCTCCTGTATCCGAGGTTCGACTAGCGGACGAACTCTCCTTTCCAGCACCCTGGCATAGACTTTCCCAGGGAGGCTGAGGAGTGTGATCCCCCTGTAGTTGGAACACACCCTCCGGTCCCCCTTCTTAAAGATGGGGACCACCACCCCGGTCTGCCAGTCCACAGGTACTGCCCCTGATCTCCACGCAAAATTGCAGAGGCGAGTCAACCAGAACAGCCCTACAACGTCCAGAGACTTCAGGAACTCGGGGCGGACCTCATCCACACCAGGAGCTCTACCACCAAGGAGTTGTTTAACTGCCTCAGTGACCTCGCCTCCGGAAATTGTCGGGTCATTCCCCTCATCCCCAGACTCTGCTTCCTCCTCGGAAGACGTGTCAGTGGGATTAAGGAGGTTCTCGAAGTATTCCTTCCACCGCTTGACAATTTTCTCAGTCGAAGTCAGCAGCGCTCCACCAGCACTATACACAGTGCAGGTAGAGCACCGCTTTCCCCTCCTGAGACGCCTGACGGTTTGCCAGAATCTCTTCGAGGCAGTCCGAAAGTCTTTTTCCATGGCCTCTCCGAACTCCTCCCACACCCGAGTTTTTGCTTCAGCCATTGCCCGAGCTGCATTCCACTTGGCCTGTCAATACCTGTTGGCTGCCTCCGGAGTCCCACAGTCTAACCAAGCCCGATAGGACTCCTTCTTCAGCCTGGTGGCTCCCTTCACCTCTGGTGTCCACCATTTGGTTCGGGTTTTACCACCACGGCAGGCACCAACCACCTTGCGGCCGCAGCTCAATGCAGCAGCTTCGGCAATGGAGACGCTGAACATGGTCCAATCGGACTCAATGTCCCCAGTCTCCCTCAGAATGCTGTTGAAGCTCTGCCGGAGGTGTGCGTTGAAGATCTCACAGACTGGGGCCTCTGCTAGACGTTCCCAGCACACCCTCACTACACGTTTAGGTGCACCAGGTCTGTCCAGCGTCCTCCCCCGCCACCTGATCCAACTCACCACCAGGTGGTGATCAGTTGACAGCTCAGCCCCTCTCTTTACCCGAGTGTCCAGAACATATGGTCGCAGGTCTGGTGATACGATTACAAAATCGATTATCGACCTGCAGCCTAGAGCGTCCTGGTGCCACGTGCACTTATGGGCACTCTTATGTTCGAACAAGGTGTTCGTTATGGCCAAACTGTGATTAGCACAGAAGTCCAATAACAAAGCACCGCTCGGGTTCAGATCAGGGAGGCCGTTCCTCCCAATCACGCCCCTCCAGGTCTCGCTGTCGTTACCCACGTGAGCATTGAAGTCTCCCAGCAGGACAACAGAGTCTCCAGGTGGAGCACCTTCCAGCACCCCACCTAGGGACTCTAAGAAGGCTGGGTACTCTGAACTGCCATTCGGCGCATAAGTGCAGATGACAGTCAGGACCCGCTCCCCCACCCTAAGGCGCAGGGAACAAACCCTCTCATCCACCGGGAAAAACTCCAACGTACCGGCAGCAAGCCAAGGGGATATTAGAATACCCACCCCAGCCCGCCGCCTCTCACCAGGGGCAACTCCAGACTGAGACAGAGTCCAGCCCCTCTCCAGGAGACTGGTTCCAGAGCCCAAGCCATGCGTAAAGGTGAGCCCGACTATGATTAGCCGGTACCTCTCAACCTCACTCACTAACTCAGGCTCCTTCCCCACCAGAGAGGTGACATTCCATGTCCCGATTGCCAGTCTTGGCAGCCAGGGATCAGTCCGCCAAGGCCTCCGCTCCTGGCCGTCGCCCAGCACACAATGCACCCAACCCCTATGGCGCCTCCTGCGGGTGGTGGGCCTGCGGGAAGATGGGCCCATGTCCCCTCTTCGGGCTGTGCCCGGCCGGGCCCCATGGACTATGGCCTGGCTCCAGGGCGGGGCCCCGGTAACCCTATCCCAGGCAGGGTAAACTGTTCCCTCGATGTTTTCTTCATAAGGGTCTTCTGAATCGCTCTTTGTCTGGTCCCTCACCCAGAACCAATTTGCCATGGAAGACCCTACCAGGGGTCAAAAGCCCCCAGACAACATAGCCCCTGGGATCCCTGGGACACACAAACCCCTCCACCACGATAAGGTAGCGATTCACGGAGAGGACTTATTCTGTAATTTGTAGCTGACCCATTATAAGCTCACTCACAGGGGGAAGATATGGTCTCATAATCTGATGAATATACACTCAACAAAAATATAAACGCAACACCTTTGTTACTGCTCCCATTCCCCATGGGATGGACGTAGAGACCTAAAATTCAGTCCAGATACACAATATAACCATCCCTCCCAAACAGTGGTCACAAATCAGTCCAAATGTGTGGTAGTGGGCACATCTGCCATATTGAGATAATCCATCCCACCTCACAGGTGTGCCACATCAGGATGCTGATCTGACATCATGAGTAGTGCACAGGTGTACCTCAGACTGCCCACAACAAAAGGCCACCCTGGAATGTGCAGTTTTTTGCGCTATTGGGGGTCTGGGGACCCAGAACCGGTCAGTATCTGGTGTGACCACCATTTGCCTCATGCAGTGCAACACATCGTCGCATGGAGTCTATCAGATTGTCAATTGTGGCCTGTGGAATGTTGGTCCACTCCACTTCAATGGCTGTGCGAGGTTGTTGGATATTCGTGGGAACTGGTACACGCTGTCGTATACGCCGGTCAAGCACATCCCGAACATGCTCAATGGGTGACATGTCCGGTGAGTATGCTGGCCATGCAAGAACTGGGACATTCTCAGCTGCCATCTGCCCTGAACAATGTGAACCATGATTCATCCGTGAAGCGCACACCTCTCCAACGTGCCAGACGCCATCGAATGTGAGCATTTGCCCACACAAGTCTGTTACGGCGACGAGCTGGAGTCAGGTCAAGACTCCGATGAGGACGACGGGCATGCAGTTGAGCGTCCCTGAGACGGTTTCTGACAGTTTGTGCAGAAATTGTTTGGTTGTGCAAACCAATTGTTCCAGCAGCTGTCTGGGTGGCTGGTCTCAGACGATCTTGGAGGTGAACCTGCTGGATGTGGAGGTCCTGGGCTGGTGTGGTTACACGAGGTCTGCGGTTGTGAGGCCGGTTGGATGTGCTGCCATATTCTCTGAAACGCCTGTGGAGACGGCTTATGGTTGAGAAATGAACATTCAATGCACGGGCGACAGATCTGGTTGACATTCCTGCTGTCAGCATGCCAATTGCACGCTCCCTCATTGCTTGTGGCATCTGTGGCATTTTGCTGTGAGACAAAACTGCACATTCCAGGGTGGCCTTTTGTTGTGGGCAGTCTGAGGTACACCTGTGCACTACTCATGATGTCAGATCAGCATCCTGATGTGGCACACCTGTGAGGTGGGATGGATTATCTCAATATAGCAGATGTGCCCACTACCACACATTTGGACTGATTTGTGACCACTGTTTGGGAGGGATGGTTATATTGTGTATCTGGAATGAATTTTAGGTCTCTACGTCCATCCCATGGGGAATGGGAGCAGTAACAAAGGTGTTGCGTTTATATTTTTGTTGAGTGTATGAACTATTGATAAGATTTAATGTATTTTACATACATAATTTAAAAAAAACTATTTTGTACATCAGTTTAAAGCAGATTTTCCTGTATAGACTCACATGAACCCTGTTCTCCAACCTCCGTTTCACATAACTGTTGCTCCATTCTCTCCTCTTGTGTTTATCTTCTCTGTCATGATATGAACACCAGAGCTGAGAGGCCACAATAACATTAAGCATTCACTTTACTTGCATTATGTTTTTTACTGCCACCATTTTGGCAGTTTTTGCAACCATACTTCACAAGCGAGAGGTGGATCTAACTGAGAAGCGGAAGGACACAGCACGTTCACTGGGTAGAAATTTGGTAAAGCACACCCTGATGCAAAATGGATATTAAGGGCTTGGACACCACAAACTCACAGTCTACACACATACATGTAAAGCAGAGCCCAGAATAATGTTATAACATGAGAATTGGCTGAATTCACCCAAATCTTCCCACATGGTTCTTAACTGGAAACCAACCAGTACGAAATAAACAAAAAAAATTAGTAATCACAACCCCTCCTGTCATTTACCCTCCAGCTTTCTTACCCACTGCTTCTGATGAGAAAGAGCCAAGTTTAATTGTTGTGTTTACAAGCAGTTGCCAATTATTTTTCTTGCATTATCACATCATGTGCTTAAATTATTTTTTATAATAAATAGATGATGTGCGCACAAGACCTACTCTTGGATTTAAAGACAAAGATTTTATTCAATTTTATTTATATATCTCGAAACCATAGCAACAGTCACCACAAGGCATTTAATATTGGAAGCTAAAGATCATCATGGTTCCAAATTATGTTAATGTCAGCTGATTCTACATTATTTTTCTCAGTGTCTGCAGGTCTTACCACCTAGATGTAAAGTCACTTCAGGATCCAGCTTTCCTCTCCTAGTCAACCTTGGAGCTTGGATGCAGAACTGATGAGTGGAGAATCAACATCAAAGAAGAAGGAGGACAGGAGGAAGTCTGGAAGAAGCCACACAACCTCATTATGGAGACTAGGAGACCTTTTGTCCTCCCTGGAAGCTCTTTCTGTAAAATAGTCCTCAGTTGCATCTCAAACTGCTAATTTTTGCAGGATAAATACTTTAAAAGACTTTGCCTGTCTTGGTAGGTTCATCATCACACCTGAGCTGTTCTGGAGGCGAGGATTGCAGGAGTGCAGAGGTTCAGCTGAAAAATAAAATTAAACAAAGTGTGAAAGACATGGCACATCAGCTCCAGGACACAGTTTGGACAAATACCACAGAGTGGCATCCGCTCAAATCGAATTAAATCAGAACGCATTAACAAGACTTTGACCGACACAAATAAGGTCTTAACAGACTTGAGGTCAAGGCTGTCAGATCTTCTTTCTTATCACGTCAACAAACTTCCTGCAAAGGACTCCAGCTTCGACACAGTTTGACCTTTTAATTTAAACACGAGCATTGTCTGCAGAGATGTGAGGGACTGGAGAGAATGACAGGCTGGATAAGCGAGCAGGAAGAACACAGCTGTTTTCTTATAATTAAATGTTTGATGTGATAGAATCAAATGGTAGTAATTAGAAGTTTTTACTGGTGAGGACTGTGCAAAAGCAGAGTAAAATATAAGAGTACTAAAAGGGCGAAAACATTGGTTATATAAAGTCTATAATCTGTGTATAGCTGTATGTTGATTGTGTCCCTGTGCTTTGTCTTAACTTTAAATTGTACATTTTGAAATGTCATTTTATTGTACCATTAACAGTATGTGCCATAGAGTATCTTGTAATCTGGCAGTATTGTGAGGAACTAAAAAGGGAGTAAGTGCTGGACTCGAACTGTGGATAGGTTTTGTATTGTTGTATCTTTCTTATTTTTGTTTCCTGTCATCCTTCGCTGTCTCACAACAAGAAAAGAACGAAAGGAAGAAATGAGTCTAACTTACAATAAATGTGTTAATGGAAAGAGCAAAAGAACTTAACAGGTTATGTGTTTTTGTTTTGGTGATGAGGTTAGTTGCCTTCGGGTTGGTAGGCTACCGGTTTGGCCTACTCAGAAGGCCGAACTACTTATACCCGTCTGAAAAACGTAACTTACACATATCTGTTTTTCTACACCCATTGGGTTTAACAAATAACTTACAGTTTTGGTCAGAAGTTTACGTACAGTCATCTTGGGCATGAATGTCCAAAAAAAAAAGAAAGAACTGGATCCCCAAGTTTAACATAGTTTTGGATTTTCTCTAAAACATAAACAGGCACAGACCTGGCTTTTAAGCCTAGTGCACACATTTTCAACTGGGTTGGTCGTAGCTTTGGTCATTCAGGAAGCTTAAACAGCTGGAGGATCATCATTTCAAGTCCAGAAAAATATGCAAACTGTCACCCTCAGATGAACTGGTTAGGATGCTCAGGAAGCAACAAGGCTCAAGACTGCAATGAACTGGAAACTGCTGGAACACTAGCATCAGTGTGCACAGTGAAGGAGGTTCTATATCCTTATGGACTGAAAGCATCCTGACCAAGAAGGAAGCCCCTGCTCCAAAATCAGAAACTTCAACCTTGACTGAAATTTGCAGATGTTCACACGGGCAAGCCAAATGCTGTCTGGAGAACGGTTTCATGGCCAGATAAGAAATTAAAGATGTATGATGCACAATCTTTCCAGTGTCACAAAAGAGCAGTTCAAGTAAATCATTAAAAACCCCAAATTACCATGACATTCATGCCCATGATGGTATTTGCAATTGTCTGATCACAACTGCATAAGTGATTCATAAGGGACTTTTAGAGATGCTGTTTGCTGGAAACTTGCCCTTACTCTGTGCCAGGCTTGCTAACAAGTGCTACACCTGTTTCTGTGACCCCCTGACATTATGTGACCTGAGGTAAGTATTTACTTACTGTTCTTGACACCTGTTGACCAAGCACTAGCACTTATTCTGTATATAAAAAAAACTATAATCTGACCATGACCTACATTGTAGCCTGCTAAATATGTCTTTAGAGAAATCATCTTCCATGAACATACTTACCAGCTATCAAATACTTACAGATTGGAAAACATGGTACTCATAACAAAAATGGCTTCATAAGACATCACATACTCTATTCTGTTTTCCCTCTCTCTCCTTGAATAAAAATATAGGTTTTGCACTTGAGCAAGATGCACTTCTTTTCCACTGCATGTGTGCCTTTACGGGCCTTTTTTCCAGATCACTGAGTGAAGTAAAAAGCCATAATAAAGCACTCCTAAAGAAAGTACTCCCCCTATAATAGGTTTTCTCACAATCTTTAGCGAGTAAACACAGTTAATAAGTGGAGATTAATCAGTTTTACATTACACCTGTAGATGCATACCATCCTCAGCTCGTATGTCTCACTTCTCCTAGAATTTTTTTCAATTGTTAGTTCAGGTAATTAAATATTGAATTGCTACTATGTTCATACAGTAAAATCAAGAAGCACTTCATAATACAGCCGATGACCTGTAGTGTGATTTACCCACATTTCAGTACCTGAAAACAATCTGAAGACCTTAAAGGAAATAAGAAACAAATTATATTTAAGTATTTTTAAGTGATTGTTATTTTCAGATTATTTCTGCGTAGAAGTAGATGTGAGCTGGTTTAAGTTGGTTTTTGGAGGGGAAAAACACTGATAGTGTAGAAGTCTTTAAAAACTCACAAAAACTGTATGTATCAAATATGGTGCACTAGGCAGTAAGGGGTTAAGCCTCTTCACACTGACCTATGAATTATTCAGGCAAAATAAAGCCATCTAGTGCCAAAACTGTGGATTCTGTCATGGAACAAAAGACAGCCAACATCCAAAGAAAAGCTTGGAATGACCTTCAAGAAGCCTGGCACACAGTTCCTGAAGACTACTTAAAATACAAGAAAGCTTGGCTAAGATAGTTCAGCCTGTGTTGAAGAACAAAGATTGTCATAGCAAACATTGACTTTCAAGCTTCTTAGAATTGTATAAACTGTTTGGAGTTGGGGGTCTTTTTTTTACCTTGTGTGCTACATTTTTCCATTTTCGTTTGCAAGTGTTTCAGTAAATCACTAGTGAAATATTTATATAGATAAAACAAAATGAGGGGTTGCTTAAGATGTTTTTTCACTGTACTATAATAACCTATAATAACCACTGTGACAATACATCAAGTATAGTTTTTGCCTCTTTTCTTTTATAATATTAATATTTTAAAAATACTCTTGCTTGTAAAACACTAACAGTATAATTAGCATTTGCTTATCAAAAATAAATAGATAAATTGGAAATGTTGGGAAATAACACTACATTGTCAACTATCATAGCTAATAGAAATACAGTAAGTAATATAAATACTTAATTTAATACTAATACTGCATGGTGGTATAAATTTGGTAACATCACGATCAAAATAAAAAAATACTTATTTTAAAAATACATTGAGCTGCTATGCTGCTGGCATATTATGGCTTCTGCACCTTTCTGAACAGAAACGAGAATTCCTGTTACGTCACTGTTACCACAGCAAGCTGAAGGAGTCCTGATTGTTTGCCTTGCCACCCAAGGACACCCATCAACATTCTTGATCCAAAAGGTCCACATACCACTTTTAAAATAATAATAATGACAATAACAGAAAGGATTAAATATCTGGGTTGCTATACAGATGCAACCCTGCAGCACATTATGAAAGATATATTTTTTAAAATAAAAAACTTCACATTTTCTTAGAACACGTGATGGATTGCCAGAATCTCTTCAAGCCAGTCCAAAAGTCTTTTTCCGTGGCCTGTAAGAACTCCCCGCACACCTGAGTTTTTGCTTCAGCCACTACCCGAGCTGCGTTCCAGTTAGCCTTTTGGTAGTTATCAGCTGCCTCTTTAGTCCCACAGGCTAACCAAGCCCGCTTGGACAGTCTTGCTCAGGCACCAACCACCTTGCAGCCACAGCTCAGTGCAGCACCTTCATGGAGGTGAAGGGGTCCCTGAACATGGTCCGTTCTGACTCAATGTCCCCAGTCTTCCTCTGAATGTACTTGAAGTTCTGCCCAAGGTGAGGGTTGAAGATCTCTGCCAGGCGTTCCTCCGCCACCTGATCCAACTCATCACCACTTGACAGATCATTTGACAGCTCAACACCTTTCTTCAACCAAGGGTCCAGAACGTATGGCCACAGATCTGATGATATGCTTCCAAAATTGATGCCCTGTGGTCTAGGGTATCCTAGTGCCACTTGCACTTATCTACAGCCTTATGTTCGAACATGCCTGTTATGGACAAACTTTGGTTTGCACAGACACCCAGTACAGAACACCGCTTGTGTTCAGATCTGGCAACATGAAGTCTAAGTTTGATTACAGTTTGTTCATCCATGTTCCTACTTGCACCTATGGTCACACGCTCTGAGCAGTCTAATTGAAAGAATGAGGTTAATATAGGTGGATATAAGCAGTGGAAATGAGCTAGGGTGGCTAGGCTCAGCCTTACAAATAGAATAGGAGGGACTTAGGCTACGTTTTTTGTCTGCTTGTTCACACTACAAATAAAATGCGACAGCAAACGCTCTCTAGTGTGAACGCTCAAAGCGGTCCGCATGCGCAAAAGAAGACGTCACACACAACGCACTCCGTTTATACCCAGAGCAAACAATATTGTTTGGCTGATGGCCCTTAATATAAAGACTTCCGACTTTACGTTTCCCAATTTTTGCTTTAAGTTATTTTGTTATTTACATAATAATGTAAATAACCTAATAATTATCCTTATTGCTGTTTTAGAGGAGCGGTACTTCAAATGATAGTTGCAGATTTCTGTCAGAATCTGCAGATTATACAGTACAAATAAAATGTGCACGTTTCCCCAACGTTGTCTTCCCAACAGATTCACTAACATCTACACAGGATGGCCAGGAAGCGTTCGCGATGTCTTATCGGGCGCTTCTCCGGCGCTGATAACTGGCGTCTGTCTTGTGTCAGTGACGTAAAAGACGGATTTAATGCGACATGACCATTCACACAGCAGTCGCTTTCTAAAACATCGGATATGTATCGGATTCAGTACCACATACGAAAGTGACCCAGATCGGATGTGAAAATATCGGATTTGTGCCGTTCACACTGTCATACCATGATCGGATATGGGTCGAGAAGTTGTTCTTTTCTGCTTAGGCTGATTTCCACATGACCCAAGCCCAGATAAGTGGGAGAAAATGGATGGATAACTGTTGAAAGATCTTAAACTTTCACAAAGTTGTAGAAAATAACAGAACTGCTTTTATATCCTTTTTTGTGATGAGTAATGACTTGTAGGTCTAAATGTGCAGCAAACGGAGAACTCACATGTGAGTCCTGGTTGTTACCCTCACTTCCAAAACACTGAAGGGCAGAGGCAGCATCATAATCATTAAGGGGGGGGGGGGGATATAATTTTTGGCATGCACACCAGCTACTTGATTAAAATCAAGACATGTGCACGGCCATCTGCTCACATGAATCCTAACAGCCTTCAGGGGGCTGTACACCTCTTAGAGGGAAGATTAGTCTCTTTGTTAGAGGAAGTTATGAGTCATTATTGGCTATTTTGTTTCAACCAGAGACTAAAGCCTAATCACTATAGTGCCTCATGAGGCCGTAATGCTCGTTATACACTCAAGGCAAAATTGGATGGATGTATGAATATAGACGGTGTTGCTATTATTGGAACCACTACAAGGGCAGGATGACTTCAGAGTAAAGCCACACTGTGCCCTAAATCAGAAGGGTCCATCCTCTATACGGTGACCTTTTCATGACATCTCAGCTCCATGTGATCTCACTTGGCTCAGTTTCTTTTATTCTTAACTTTACTTTGAGCTGAATAAACATTTACTCTCTGGAGGACAAAGCCATCCCCACCCGCTAACATTAGGTGTGTAAATAAATCCTCGTTAGACCTTCCTCAAGGGAGTGCCTTTCCTTATTTTTGGTCATATATATGTTGCTGGAGGCTTTAGGCTGCTATAAATGTTCAGTATCAGACATTTTTTCCACTCTTTGACAAATGTCATTATTGCCAGTAAGGTCATCTACTCCTGTCCCACACTTTTTATTTGCAAGTGGCAGCCAATCAAAAAGAAAGTTAGCTTACAGGGAGAGGAGGGGTGATGCAACAACACCCACTACAAGAAAAATAAGGATTAATTTGAAGTGCAAATGATGCATAGCTACTCTATAAAGGCTCTTCCACACCGATGTGTGGTATTTCATGCATTACACATATTTTGGACTCTACTTTAGACCTATTCTTAATGCAGCTGTACACAGACTGTGTTATTTTGCAGGATGAATTTGAAGCCAATTGGACCACTGCATTTGGCAACAAGTGCACTCTTAGATGAAAACGTGCATCAGTACTGAATATACAATGATCTGGAAATGGTAAAATTCCATCATTTAAACTCAGACACACAGCTAGACGCTGCTCTGGATCAGCTGGAGTTTGTGATTCCAGGTCTCACAACATGAGCTCAGACTACCTCACTGACATGCTGAAATATGTATGAAAGCGGTCGCAATTCAGCTTCAACTACTGGATCAAATCATAAAATTCTCCCTGCTGCTGCCTTCTCCTGAGATGAAGGATAAACCCCAAATCTCAGTGTCTTAAGTTTTTTTTCTTGCTTAGAAACATCAGGACCAGCTAATAATGGCTTGATGTTGACTTGCCTGCCCCCACTGCATTTATATACTTATTATACAAGTTTGGATCTTTGTCTCACTGCTCCGTGTATAACAACCTTAAAGTTGAGGGTTTTAAACCTAAACACCGTATGAACTGTTAAGCACGATGGTTGTTGACAGTGGTACTGGTACAGTTGACAACGCTGCCAACGCAGATGCACCTGGGGTATGAATTTGAAAAGAATTACATTGCCACGTTTGAATGATCTCAGTCACAAGATTTTCAGAAAACCTGACTTTTGACCTTGAGGTCAAGGTCACCAGGAATCAAACTCATCTGAGTTTTGTTGGCTGCACCTATTGCATGATTTTGAAAAATCCTACTTCCCTATATTCTATAAGTCCACTTTAAGCACTAAATAACATCTTCAAATTTGCCTTTTGTCTAACTAGCAGTTAAATACCTACAGATATCAATTTTACAATAATATGAATTAAGAAAAAAAAAAAAAAGGTATTTTTTCTATTAATTCTGTTCCACCTCTGATTTTCACTTCTAACATTGTTCCTTTTTCTATGCTGCAGAAAAAGGATGTACTCTCAACATATCTACACAATTAAACAACTTGCCAAAGATTATTAATTAAATTTAATTTACAAGGAAACTCATTTTGGGAAAATAATGGCACACAGTTAACCCCTATCAATTTTTATTCCTATAATTATAGTCCAACTTTAAAGATTTCCTACTGCGTTCTAATGTTCCAGTGTTTGGATATTGATTATAAATATGCTGTAGGTGGGCAGTATTATTACCTCTCAGCCTCAGTTTTCTGCTGTCCTTGGATGATTTCAATCTGAGCGGATATTTGTCAAAGCAGCCGGCAGCAAAGACGACGGCACAAATGTTCCCCGGCAGACAAATGTCACGACAAGTGGTGTAAAACTGTCATTACAGTGATTTATTATAATGAACCATGAAAATAGCCAACCAGTGCAGTGTCTGTGAGTCTCTCCCCTCCACACAAACGTACACTCACACACACAAATGATTTAAAAAAAAAAAAAAAAAAAAAAAAAGACCAAGTTGAATAGTTGAGGATGGGAGGGTGGAGGGGGTTAGAATAAAATAAAAATAATGCTACAGTCACAGAAACATTCAGCTTTGCCAAGAAGAGTGTTTGTATTTACAACAATATTTAAAAAAACAAAAAAAATAAACAGTATGGGAGCAAATTGTACAAGCATAGAAAAAAAAAAAAAAAAAAAAAAAAGCGAATATGTACAACCTGTTCTTGGTGAAAGCTGGAGTAACCACCTATACATTAAATTACATTTTCTACAAATAACCATTGATATTCAAAAATAAACCGCTAACATCCTACCTGTGGGCCAGACCACCCAGCCTACCTCAGAAGACACTCGTTTTTACATGAAATCTCACGCACGCTTTGCT
Organism: Copadichromis virginalis; assembly: GCF_057382275.1. Lineage (NCBI taxonomy): Eukaryota > Metazoa > Chordata > Actinopteri > Cichliformes > Cichlidae > Copadichromis > Copadichromis virginalis. The sequence continues at coordinate 26,461,703 of NC_140634.1, read as the reverse complement.
TATCTAAGCAGCCACACACACTGAAACACACTCACACACACAAACGAGTTCGGCCTCCTGTGGCAGTGAGGCAGGTTCCCCCGAAACTGGTCTTTTTTTTTTTTTTTCTTCTTCTGAATCTGCAGCGGTGAACAGATATTTGTTGTCAGACAGAGGAATAAAAAAAATATTTGTCTTTTTTTCTTCTTCTCTATACAAAAAGAGCTTTCTCTGCGCTATAATGAACCACTAGATTAAAACAAATAAATGGTGTATAGAGATGACAACAGATGAGTGAGAGGAGGAAGTAAAATGTTTAACTGACAAAGGGGAAAGGAAGAGGAAGGATATAGGCTGGAATGTCCATTGATAAACAAAGTGCCTTACAACGGGAGTCCAAACAAGACACAGAACAAAGATCCTTCCTCTCCATCACAGGAAGGATATTATAAAAACAAACATGGAGGCCAGAGAGAAAAGGGCTATGAGCACCGGGGAGAATCGTCTATCTTTATTTTTATAGTCTGTCTTGAAGATTTATTTCACTGTCCTTTTTTGTTAAAATTTTATGTCTTTTTTGTTTTTCTTAAAAAGTACCCTTTTATCCCACAATCAGCTGTTTTTCCACTGGCCATGTGTACAGGTACATAGAAAACGTATCTACAGCGTATGGTACATGCCCCCTCACGATGAGTTCTCAGGGGCTGCCAGACACCGGCAGCAAGAAGGGGCGGGTCAGTGCCACCCTGTGCTCAGGTACCCCGAGCTGTGGAAGGGGGTCGAGGATGCAGGAGCTCCACGAGTCCCAGAAGGCATCTGGGAGGCAGCGGCCTGAGACTGGCCTTGTTGAGTCTGTTGGGGAGGAGGTGGGGGAGGTGGAGGCAGTCCGGTCTGCTGAAGGGGTGGGGGGTAGGAGGATGGGGGTACTGAAGAGTTCGCTGCAGCACCAGGGTGCATCAGTGCCGGCTGAAACCCCCCTAAGTTCTGATAGTGGTGGGGCTGCATTGGGGTGTTGGTAGAGGGGGCTGGAGGAGGCGGAGGAGGTGGTGGCGGAGGGGTAAGTGACAACAGGGTGCCTCCTGAAGGAGGCGGCTGCTGCTGTTGGGAGGTCTGACCCTGTGGGGGAGGAGGTGGAGGAGGTGCAGTTGTCATCATGAGCTGATGTTGCTGGATAGGAGGTGGCTGCAGGTTGACGTGTAGCAGGGTGGGGCCAGGCATCGGGTGTGGAGGCGGAGGAGGTGGCGGCGGAGGAGCAGCTGAACTCTGATAGTGCACGCTGTGGGGAAGAGTCTGTATCAGGGGCTGAGAGCCTGGAGGATAGGGCGGCGTGACAGAGGGTTTAAACCCAGGGAAAGGTCCGGCAGGTGAGGGGCTCTGGCTTGGAAAATAGGCTGTGGAAACAGGCGGTGCTGGCGGTGGTGGTGGCGGTGGCGGTGGAGTGTTCTGTGTATTATACTGCGGAAAAGCACTGGGCCCAGTCTGAGTCTGGGGCTGTGGTTGGTTCTGAGTTTGGGCAGAGAACAGCGCCCTCTGGCTGCGATAGGGCGAACCCTGAACCTGAGGCTTTGGAGAGTGGAGGAGGGACGATCCAGGGTAGTGGACTGGTGAGGAGGGTAACGGGGTGGGGTGAAGCTTTGTCGGTGTTAGCGGGGCCGATTTGGGTCCTGTCGGCTTGCTTGTCGGCTGGCTGGTCAGATTTGGCGTCCGAGGTTGACCATCGCCATCTTCCTCCTTCGATGGCCGACCAGAAGGTTGGACAAGAGGGCCAGGAGAACAGGGCTGCAGAGGAGACGGACAAAAGTAAGCAGAGATGAGTCAAATTAATCAATTTAATCAATGAAACTTTAACAGAAAACATGACTAAAATTAATTAAATTTAATAAAATAAAAAATAAAAATAAACTGGCAATAAAACTGGTGATGATAGCCTGACGTCAACTCACTGTGTGGGTCGGGGTCTTCTGGACACTCGGAGATGCACACTCCCTCATCGAAGGCGTATCTCCACCTTCTGTCTCACCATCTAAAAAAATAAAAATAAAAATAAAAAAATAAAAAAATACAAAACAGATCATCATTTAAAAAAAGAAAAAAAAACATGAAAAATATAAACAGCTCTGATGGAGACAGATCTGGTTGTATGACCATTCATGGATGGTTTAAAATGCTTGCAACACATTGATAGTAAAAAGCATTTCAATACAAATACATTTAACCACAAGCCACTCAAAACACACTTAAACATTCAACAAAGAATGGCACAGTTCTTTAGTTAAATCTAGATTGTTTAATTCAGGTTATGAGAAAACAAATTACTTTATTATTCCAGGATTTCCTGCACACCAGCTGCCTTCATATTGCAAAAAAATAAAATCCCAACTAATTTTACTCTTACAAAGAAACAAAGCATTCACCACCACTTCACTCACAAACAAACTAAAAAAAAATAAATAAATAAATAAAAAATAGGGAAATGGGGTAACTACAGTCTTCATGTACTACAGCAGCGCACCCCTCAAACTGCTACAGGTATTTTGGGTGCTGGTTCCTTGAAAAATGTCAGTAAACATGATCAACTACTATTACAAAAGGCTTAAGGGCACTTCTGTACATGCACGAGGAGTTTCTGCCCATGGTAGGCTGTAACATATTCTCCATCCTCACACCGTACGATTTCCGTTTTCTTACCTGTGTCTTTGTCTTTGCTGAGCAGCAGAGCTCGGTGGTAGCTGCGCTCTCGGGCCTGCTCTACAGAAGTCGACGATGTCCTGAAGTGAAACATCAATAAGAAGACTTTATGTACTAAGGTTTGCTACCATGAATGCAGAGCTTTTTTTTTTTTTCTGTTTACACATTTCTCTGTAGTTATCATTTCAACACATTAAAGCACACACCACTGTCCTTCTCCTCCCTCCTTCTCTCCGGTGGACTCTGCCTCCTCGTTTGTCTGTGGCTCTCTTAAAGCTGCGGTGGTGGTGTTGGAGAGAGCCGTGGAAGCAGGAGGTAGAGGAGGCTCGCTGGTGGTCTCTAGAGAGACAGAGAAGGCGTCCACAGCTAGAGGCGGCACAGTGGAAACGGGAGAGCTGCACTCGGTCTTGGAGCCGCTGCGACGGGCTTCGCGTTGACGCTTACGGTATTCTAGCAGGGAAACCTGGGAAGAAGCAGAACCACAAAAACCATTAAGTCAAACCAGTAGAGGGCAGCATTTGAAGAATAATAATTCAACCTTTGGAAGCATCAATACTTCTGGAGTCCCGCTGCCAACCTCATTTGTTTGCAATGTATTGGTACTCTCTCTGCAGATTATATAAGTAACTACCGTATTTCCCGGACTACAAAGCGCACCTGAATATTAGCCGCACAAGCTAAAATCAGGGGAAAATCCTGTTTTGTACATACATTAGCCGCACCTGACCAAAAGCCGCAGGTGTTTCAATATTGACTTATCATATGTAAGAGAATATGCACAAAGGGAATTGTCAGGAAAGAGATGGCTGTTTGGAGACACACCCCTTTTATTAATATTTTGAAAATCAAGTTATGGGTACATATTTGCACATGTGCTGTGCTTCATAAATGAGTAACAAATGTAGTACATAACAGTAACCTACAGCACACCAGAAAAATAGATTCGGACTACCTTTTAGGCTCAGGTGCAGTGACACGGCTTTAACAAGAAGAAAAGTCAGTCATTCACCACCATCTTCCTGCGCACTAAAACCACCAAAGTCCTCTTCTCCAGTGTCGGATACGAACAGGCTCAGGATGGCTTCGTCATCCACTCTCAGCTTCTTTCCTTCGTTGTCACTTTCAAAACCAAAGATAATCCTCATTGTCAGTGTCAGAGTCGGAGTCGAACACCCTCTGAAGGGCCGTGGCGGTGTCCTCCTCTTCATCATGCAGCAGTCCAGCCCTTCGAAATCCGTTGGTGATCGTGGATGTTTGCACACTTTTCCACGCTGTCAGAATCCACTGGTGGAGTTGAGCACAACTTGCTTTTCGCAAGTTTATCGCCGCTCGTCATCCACGACTCCCGCTGAACGCATAGCGCTACTTTGAAGTTTGTTTTTCGCGCTACTTGTACGGCACTATGTTGCCTGGCGGATGGACATGTGACCAACATACCACTCTTGAACCCCGATCCTTCCGCCAGGCAACGTAGTGCCGTACAACAGCGGAACAAACAAAACAAATCGTCTTACGATATCACAAAAATCATGGAAAATCTATAGAAAAGCCGCACCTGACTAAAAGCCGCAGGGTTCAAAGCTTGTGCAAAAAGTAGCGGCTTATAGCCCGACAATTACGGTAGTTATTTTTTCAGACTGTTGACTAATTAACTGTTTGTTTAAACTGTCTGGGGGCAAAATGCATTTACAATCTCATTAAGGGCCATTTAGTGTTTTCAGATAGCTTCTTTTTCATCTCTATAGGTCAGTAATCTCACCTTTTTCTTCTGTGGGGGGTTCTGTGCAGAGCCTCCTCCGTCACCAGCGCTGTCCCCATTCAGCGAGCGTGAGAAGCCAAGAGAACTTCCCTCCTCAGAACTGGGGTGAAAGAGCTGCCCTTGGCCTTCGCTAAACGAGGGCTGGGATCCAACCAGTGACCCCGTTCCTGCTGAGGGTCCTGCTGCAGCCTCAGGCCTGAAGGGGGCTGCCAGAGGCTCCAGAGTGTGGGAGGGGGTGAGGTCCCTTAAGTTTGAATTGACTGGAGAGAAGTTCAGGCCAGCTGGTGCAGTCGGGCCCCTCTCTGGGCTTTTTATCCAGCCAGAATAAGAGGAAGCACATGCTTCTGTAGACAAGGGAGCCTCACTGGTGCTTTCTACACCCCCACTATCAGGCCTGTCCTCTCCACAGTCCACCGACTCAGCAGGTGGAGGCTGTGGACTCTCTGGAACTGACACCTTGGCTTCTGACGGGAGTCCATCTGAACTAGGAACCTTGATGCAGGGAGAGGACGCCAACGAAGGAGGACGATCGGCCTGGGTGAGAAGCAAGGGATGAAAACACAACATGAACACTGATGAGGCATAACACTAAGAACATGTCTGCTTAACAGACTTAAATTGACATTATGTTTTGGATTACTGGTTTATGTTTGGATGTAGCTGGACATTTTTATTATAGAAAAACTATTACAGCAATACTACCACATTTTCAGATAGTATAATACTGGAACTGAGGGAGACTGATGGTTAAAGTCATTTCCAAATTAAATATATTAGAGGTATGATCTTACCTCCTGCACACAGGGTTTTCGGTTGACCTCTGGTGAGTTCTCCCCTGAAGATTCATTCTGTGCAACCACAAACACACTTAGCCTCTTTTTCTTCCTCATGTAAACAAACATGTAACGTTTACAGGCTTATGCATAAACACAGCTTTACCTCCTGAGGGGCATTAAGCGTTGGCGTTGGGGTGCTGGGCAAGGGCTCCATGCTTGGCTCCTCTGTTCGGGGACGTGGAGGGGTGGCCATTAAGGCTGGTGTCAGCAGTGTCTCCAACTGTTCTGTCCGGGTGGGCGTGGCACAAGGGGAACCGTAGGGCGTTGAGCTCTCAGACATACAAGCGTCCAAAGGACTCAACCTTCGCTTTTTCAAAGGAGTGGGCAACTCTGCAAGATGTCAAAATGAGCATGGCATCTATGATTTAAAGTTGGCTTGATTATTTACTGTTATTAAGACTGGTTTCCTTTACCATCATTGAATAAATGCACAGTTTTCTTTGTTAGGTTTGTAGTTTAAGTGGCATTAGATTGATCTGTTCGAACCCAGACTTACCTGGTAGCGAGCAGATGCCATTATAGGGTAGGGGGCTGTCTGAGTCTCCGTTAATGGAGGGGCTGAGGGGGCCTTCACCGGGCATGAGAAGACTTGGCCGTCTGCCTGGGCTGGTGGAGCCTTCCTCCTCTAGAGCTTGCTTCAACCATCGCTGTAAAAACAGAGCCATTATAACAAAGAGAAAGAGTGCACAGGAGACATTCACAACAGTTTCAAACATCTAGTGGCAGGTATATCTACTTAATATTGTAATAAAAATATAGAAACTAACCTAAATGGTCATGGTATTAATCAAGTTACCTAGATGGTGTGTAAAAGGAGAGAAGTTTCTAATTTCAAGCTTAAAAAAAACCAACAAAAAAAAACAAAAAACAAAAACCCAAAAACCTCTCCTTATTCATTTAGATAGGGGCAAAATAAGTACCTATAGGTTTTAACAAGATAGCTGCTGAATGATAAATTCTGCTTCTAGACGCACTTTAGTAAAGGAGAATATAAATTCAGCAACTTATTAAAGGAAGCTTCTAAATAAAGCAGCTAAACAGTGACAGTCCTGTCCCTCGATAATATTCTGGGCGACTTCAAATGAGTTCATCCCACTGGAAACTTTTTGATGCATTCACGGAGACGGAGTTAACAAAGAATGGAAGAAATTCAAAGGCTGTGGCATTTTGGGAAAACTTAGTTATTTCCTATGTAAACAAAGATCGACTTTCCAAATCTAGCTGTTTAAGTTTTTCCCCATGAGCATCAAAGAAAGGCAGGATTGCTTTTAAAAGCAGAAGTCTGTACCTTCTTGCAGGAACCAGTGGTTGGTGGCATTTCGGGTAGTTCTCGGGAACGCCGTCTCCCGGTGGGGACCCCGGGAGATGTGGGGCTGCGGTTTGCCAAGAACGGGGACAAAAAGCGGACATAGTGTTTGGGCGTGCTGTAGACCTGCTGGGAGCAGGCCAGGCCTGGCAGGGCGTTGAGCTGCGTGGCCAGCACTTCAGGGTCACTGCTTATTCTCAGTGGCCTTTCTGGGACTGGTTCTGGTGTTCGTACAGCACCACGGTCCTGCTGTTTCTCGCCTACCCACTCATTCACAAAGTGCTGTGGAAAAGAGTTTGAGAAGATGTAAAAATTCTAAAGGGTTCCTGAACATTTTTTAAAAAGCCAGAAATACGTTTCATATGCAGAATTAGACATGTGCCTGTACTTTTTTTGTTCTGAAAGTCTTGCTCCCTGTTCGGTTTCTGTCAGGTGCAGGTGAGCTGCTGTGCGGAGGACTGGTGTCGGGTGCTTGTGTGGAGATGGCCTCCGGCTCTGGCACAGTGGGTGTTTCTCCTTCAGGGGCTTCATTGGTCACAGGCTCCACAGACTCAGTTGGAGAGCTGGGAGGCAGGTCAGAACAAGTGCTGATAGTGCGAGCTCGTCGCCGCTGTTGCCCAATGTGAGTACGATTTCTTGAGAAACTTTTCCTGTTCCTCGTGCCTTTAACTTTGGCTGGCTTTAGACCTGGCTCCTCTTTTACTTCCAGAAGTGGCTATAAAAAACACATTTGAGAGTTCAATAACATCACATTTGAATACATAAATCTCTTAAAAATCTGACAATAGCTTGCTCCAAACAAAAACACAAATTTTTTATAGTACAGCTCAGAAGAAGCATTTGTGCCAACATCAATTAAAATATAAATAAAAGTAAAGTTTTTTGTTTTGTTTTTTTTGTTTAGCTGTGCTCTGACCTGGATAACAGCTGGCGAATCTGCCGTCTCTGGTGTGGCTGGAGGCTCCTCCTTAATGTCACTGCGGCCCCCAACCTCGGACTTTATGCTGCCGATTCTCTCCAGCGCCTGCTCCCGTCGTTTCTCTCTCTTCTCCATTCGGGCAAAGGCTTGCAGGATGGCCTCCATCTTCCTCTCCTCTCGTGTCTGCAGAGGGTTAGATGTGGGGCATGGAGGAGGGGCGAGGGAGAGGAAGAGAGTGCGCATAGATTAGTTCATGGAGTACTACTCCCCAGAGGTAGCGGTGCAACTGGTTAATGTGTGCTACGCAGCGAAAAGCATTTCTATCTGAGTGCAGAGTGCCATATGCAGAGCCAAGTAGAAAAAAAAAAATGTCCCTTCATTTTCACAATAAGAGCAACCAAAAGAGGAGATTGGAGTGAGAGAAAAATGTAGGAGAACAAGGTGTTTTAATTTAGCTTGTACACAAATAAATTTCCCCAGGTCCTTATAAAGAAACCATAGCTACCTCCACCTAAAACAAAGCACTCCATCATTACTCAAAGGACACTTTTGGAAAGGAAAAAAAAAAAAAAATTTTTTGCCTGCACAGGCTAAAGTTTGCTGTAAAGACAGGACTGTTAGTACGCTTTTAACTCAGTCAATCACCACTACGAGGTTGGTAGATGGGTGGGGTTGGCCATGTATGGGTCAAGTTTACCTCCTTGATTTTCAGTCCCCTCCAGCACGAAGCCGCCCCGACAGGTAGATGGGACTGCTCCGCTGGGTTGGCCTGAATGTTTAATAAAGAAACAGCCCAGTTTAGAAGAGACATGTCCCACCTAAACAAGGCTTCACTAAAAATGGACATGACTGGACTAAAGGATCTCTAATCATCTGGTGAAATTTTTCCAGCGCTAAGGTTACCTAGTAATATGCAATAACACTATGCAGGATATTTACAACTATAGAGCATCTTCAGGAATGCACTAATAATGCCAGGATGTAATTGCCCTTTTCACAGCAGTGAGAAAAACATTGGTGCCACTCCAAACCCAAGACCCCAAGGTCATGCAATTCCACTTGTGGCTTCTTTGGAGCTTTGGCTTCCAAAGACAAGGCGTCGACAAGTATTCAAAAATTTAGGAACAATCTCTTATAGCAGGACTCCTGCTGTAAACCAAAATCTTCACAGAATTTCCTAAGAACTAAGTTTTACAAAAACAACAACAACAAAAAAACACTACAATAAAAAGGCACAGGTCTTTTAATTCCTTCTACCAAAAGCTGGGCATTCACTACAATCACTGACCAGCAGCTTATTACACCCATCTCACAAAGAGAGTCACAGCACATCATTTGACATATTCTTAAAATCTTGATCTTTAAAGTGAGATTTAAGGTCCTGCTTGTCTGGTTGTGAATTACTGGACTTCAATCACATGTGTTTGCTTTTTGTAGGGCTGCATGCAAACAGTGGCACCAATGGCAATGATGCTGTATGTAGGCAGAATATTGATCGGTTGAAGTTTGGCTCGAGTAGTAAAGGAAACAATAGCGGAGTTCCCCACAATGAGGAAGAACAAACCGCAGTGGTAGTAAAGGGTTATTTTTAAATGTCCAGTTTCTTTGTATATTCCGACTTCTATCACAGAGGCTAAGCTAAAGGAGCCCTAACAAAAATATAAAGAAAGGGGGAGCCCATGTTAGCAATGATTTGACATTTTGACTCTTCCCACAGGCAACAGAACACCAAGGGTGAAGTGTTAGTATACATAAAATATCTAAAGAGCTGGGGTAGTAGGAAGACAACATAAACCCAGGATGCCCTTTCCACCAATAGAACTTTCAGTAAGAGCTTAAGCAGGCAAGATATTTCTCTCCCATGCAGCATCTCCACCACACAGATTTAAAAATGACCACGCACACCTACTACGCTTGTGACCGTCAGTGTGCAAATGTATGCTTCTTTGCTCGAGCAGGGTGCCCTCTTCTGCCATGTTGCATAGAAGGCAGCTTATTGGATCTCCCGTAGTCAATAAGGCCCCGGCAACAGGGCTCTACCCTCTGCAGTCACTCCCTCCATCTATCCATCCATCCATCCATCTCTCTGGCCAATTATAAGAACTGTACCTTAGCCAAAGATGAGTCAGCGATTTACACCTTGGGTCTACCATGTGAAACGGAGCTGACTGCAGGGTAATTTCCTCTGTGTGTGTGTGTGTGTGTGTGTGTGTGTGTGTGTGTGTGTGTGTGTTTGATCCCATCTCTCGGGGACATACATCCATTTGGCAGAGAGAGTGGTTGAACCCGTAACAGGCCATTTCAATCTCATGGCTACAATGAAGGTGAGAAGAGAGCTCTACTCAAACTGTAATACACACTGGGGGATAGTTTCAGTGTGCATAAAGACACAATACACTGGCAAGGTTGTCAACAGGCATGCGGCACTGCAGGCCTGTTCATGTTCTCACATGGTGAAGGGGCAAAAAAGAAAAAACAGGCAACAAATGAGAAAATAAGCGTAATGACAGACAAGCACAAAGCCTCAGCGCTGTGAGAAAAGGGGAAAAGTCAAAGCTGAAGGAGGGAAAGCACAGTGGGTTTGAACAAAACAGCAACAGAGGCACCGATAATAGTGGGAGCACTAGCAGTAGATGAATGGTGAAGGAGGAGGCTGGTTTTATGGAGGAGAGGTAGAAGACAGCTGCTCCTATCCAAGCCCTTAGCAGACAAATAGTTAAGTCCACACCCAGAGCAACAGGGGACAGTTTTTATTTTTGCTCTTTCTGCTGGGTGGTAGCACGGCAGCGGGGGAGGGGGGTAAGCTGTAGCCCCTAGCTTGGCACACTTACCATCTTCCTCCTCCTCTCTGCAATCTGCTCCTCTGACTCCATCTCTACTTCATTGCTAACGGAGGTTTTGTCTTCTAGATCCTCAAATAACTCAGGATCCTGTAAGAGGAGGGGAGAGCGGGGTATGGCGCTTTATCATGGCTGATCATTCAGTCTGGCTACAGACTAGAAGGAGACAGGTAAGAGTGGAGGAGAGGTGAGGTGAGGGAGAGGCTGAGGAAGAACTTTTTAAAGATACGCTTAGATAGGTGGTTGGTCTGTGCACATTACACAACTGCTAAGTGGCCTTCTTGAAAGTTATGACTTTATTAGCACCCCCTTATTAAATTATTGGTGTAGCAGCTTGAATATTGTCATGTCCATTGGGTATCATCATGATATTAAAACCTATGTCTTACTGGGACAGGTCTACTCATGTTTCTGCATTTCTGAAAGCCTGAGGCAGTCCTTTCTAATTCAAATGGAACTGGTTTCTAAACCAAATATTCAAGTCACAAATAAGATTTCCCTGAATCATGAACTCTAAAATAATTTCCACAACCGATAACAAATGAGACTTTTGTTACCGTCGGCGCCTCTGCTTGTGTTACTACTGCACATCTCTGCCAGACCAGTGGAACAAAAGTGCAGTAAGATATGGTCTGTATAAGGAAAAAAAATTAGCTGGGAGGGGACAAAAGTGGATGCATAACAGGGATGATGGGAGAGGAAAAAAAACTAAAAAAGGGAGGGAACTAAACAGGATGTACAATAACAAAGAGTGACTAACAATGGAAAACACATGCACAGACCAAAATAAACCACATGCATGGACTATAAGGGTGAGTGCATTTTAACAGAATAAATCTAAATTAAGAAGTGTTAAAAAGGGTGACTGACACCAGGCATGTTTTGCGCACCGTACATTAAAAAGTAATCTTGCCTGGTTGTTTGAGATGGAGAGGCGGAGAGGAGAGAGTTTTCTCTGCTTGCTGTCGCCTATGTTCTTGCCCTTCCCCTCGCCGTCCAAACCCACGTTCTGGTTCTGGGCCTGGTCGTCCCGTGCCAACTCCTTGTCCTTCCGATTCCCTCTGCGTCTGCCTCCAGAACCCAGGTTCTCTGTGGGCTCTAGGTTGTGCTTGAGCACCGGGCACTCCTGGTTCCCCTTCACACAGGCACAGTCCACCTTGTATTTACTACAAAAACAAACAAATAACCCAAAGCAAACAAACAAAAACAGGAGAAATTTAGTGAAACGATCTTGTCTTGCTAGCAAGCAATTGCCAGTTTTACTCCTTAACACTTACCAGCTGCCATAGTCAAAATCAAAACCGATTGTGATCTCTGTGCCCTTGGATATCGGCCGCAATGAGTAGATGTATAAATGTAACATGCCGTCCTCAATGACATGACGCACCTGAGGGACGTTCAGAAGAGTATTGGTAAAAAAATAGCGCTTGCAACTATGGATAAGAGTTTTGGTTAATTAAGTGAAAAGAAGCAAATTATTAAGCACTTTTGAATGTTACATACTTCAGCATTGGGAGTACAAGAGCGGCGAATGAAACGTGCTTCGTTTCCAAAGCTGCGAGCGTCTACACACATCTCCAGTCCATCAAATTTTGAATAAAATAACACAAAAGGGTATGGCCTGAGGAGAAAAGCAAGGTCAAAGGATGAGTGGGATCAATGCACACAAAACACCTCAATTTAACATCTTAAATCATCTGCCATTACATTAAGAGTTAATTTATTTGACCTGCACTAAAAACGAAGTTGCACTCAATTTAGATTGAGACAAATCCAAGAGGGAAAACCCTTTTGACTCGTGACAAGCTTCCTAACCTCTTGAAGAAGTATCCGTTGGCCTCAAACTGCTGTCGAAGCATGAACTTGCCCCTGTACTCAATGATGAGGGAGTCTGGGGCCAAGTCTCGCACCGCCTTGAGGATCTTCTTGTTCTTCTGAACTTGACTCTGGGAGACACAAACCGCCTGACATAAACAAACATCTTGAATTACATGTGAACCCCAAGAGGGAAAGCTAGTGCTGCAGACTGCTAGAGACAAACAATGTGTTTGGGTGTTATCATATTTGTGTTACCAGTGGAGATTCACTCAGTGTGTATATTTGTACCTCTACAGGGGGTTTGAAAGAGGCTGGGTGCGTGTTGTATGCCAGACTCTTGCCGTCGCCTTGTTCTTTAACACGCAACAGGACCTGAACATCCTCAGTGTACTGATTACTGCTGGCCTCCTCGTAACGCTCCATCCACGTTTTGATCTTGTTCTCCCACAGAGACGGGTGCTCTGTTGGCTCCTGTTCGGGAGCTGCACCCTGAGAAAAACAGTACAAATGTGACTCACAGCTCAGATTTAACAGGAGCATTCTGGATTCTGGAAATGGTGGACGTGAGAGTGTTCTGTAAGTTTACCTTTACTCTAGAGGATTTTCTGGACCCCTCTCGAAAGGCCTTTAAGGTAATTAAATAAATTAAAAGTGTGAGGTTAATCGGCATTCCAAACGGGTGTTTGTAAAATATTAATTTTGTAAGTGAATGAGTAAACGTTGACCTTTTTAGCTCGAGCAGAGGACGCTGGAGGCTCTTTTTCACCACTCTTTTTGCGCTTTTTATCAGATTGCTTATTGCCAAGGCGTCCAGTGGTGAGGGTGATGGTGGTAGGCGTGTGCTGGAAGGTGGAGTAGAGCTCTAGCGGAACCTCATCTCCACTCTCTGTAGCACTGGTGTCCCCGTCTGAATGAGCAAGCGAGTTATTAGGAGTCAGGCAGGGAACAAAGAAAGTGACACACACAAAGATATAAAAAGCTACACCTGCTTCGGGCAAAACAAAAGCTAATCGTGTCATACTAATGGAAGACAAGGCTTGCTACATCACAAACTAAATTGCAGTTTTCTGCTTGACCTGCAGGTGTCAGTACATCCTGCTCTCAGGCAGAATTATATCTGGCTGTCCTGCAGGGGGAGGAGGCTGCACCCTGACACAGCTTACAACCTGCTTTACTCTGTAATGAGCTGGCCATTTACTGCAGCAAGGAAGCCAGTAAAAGCAGAACTGAAACATCTATCTGTGGGTTCTTGCTTCTAACGCCTCATAGTTCAGCTCTCAAAATAATCTAGTTTCTCTAGGTTTTCTTTTTGTGAATTACTGCAACTGCATTGAGATTTTTGTCAACAGAAATTTTTAAAAAAAAGTACAAGGGTAATGGGAAATGTTGGGAGCTTTATAAATGTGTTCCCTTACCAGATAAAGACTCTCTTTTACGGGTCTGCAGCAGGACGGCCCTCTCTCTATCGAGGTGTCGAGGTTGGCAGCGTTCACACAGGTAGGTCTCAGGAATGTTCTGTCTGTCAATGCCCATGCAGTCTATGTGCTGCCAGGCACTAAAGGGAAACGTTAAGGAGTTTTAATAAACCTTCAAGTCACATTTTCGTTCCCATTAACCACATGAAGTTACAGAAAACTGATCTAGTGAACACAAGGAACAAAAACAGGCAGCTAGATGAAAGAGGCCTGAGTCAATACTAGTCAAAGCTTGTGACTACTTGTGTCTCACCTGCACTTGTCACAACAGATCATGTAGCCATCGTCATGGGTGAAGCCACAGATGCAACGGGTGATGTCAGCCCCGTAGCTGCCATCCTCTGAGGTGCTGAGTGTGGTGCCCCTGGACGCTTCGTCCTGGCCCCCTGGAACAAACAGCCCCCCCTCTCCTTGTCGGATCAACATGGAGGGGGGTGGGGAGGCTGGCGGTGTAGGTGGGGGCCGCGCCCCATAGTTGTGGTCCTGAGAGAACAATTGAAAATGTACCTTTCATGTGATATAGGTAAACGTTGCTTATCAAAATAGTTTAGTTTACAAAACAACGTTGCCACAATGGGCATGCACTATCACTGGCAACAGAAAATTACCTCTACAACCAACACACTACTTAGCAAATTAAATGTTTAGTCTTTTTTAGGCCAAGATGTGTTAGCAACCTTTAGTAAGGTCCAAAGCAAAGGTTTTACAGCCCTGACTTAGTTGTTTCAGTTTCCATTTTATAGCATCTATAGATCATTTAATGACCAAACAATGAACAAAGTTCTATGTACTATTTTAAATATCCTAAAAAGATTAAGAATGTCAATTAACCAACAGCAAATCAGTTTCACTCAATGACTGAAAAAGACAGAGGTTTATGTGTTATAATTGCATTTTCCCCCTAATATCCAAACAGCCTGCCATGTCCTCCTTCCTCTGATGCCTTATGACAAGGAAGCAGTCAATATTGGTCTGTTTTCTGGGTTTCTTAAATCCTCGGGACAAGCATGTTGTGCTGCCTTTAAACCCAAACACTGCTGCATCAGTGATCTAACATGACCACCTTTCTTTAGTCTGTTTTTATCTTGGCAGCTGCTGCCATTATTTGTGTTCGTTTGACTGACAATGATTTTTTTTTTTTTTTTTTTTTAAAGAAGCGTTTACACTCATTAATGCTTGTGTTGTATAAGAAACAGCATGAAAGCATGTACTGAAAGCAATATTTTCCTTGTTCACTGTAATTCTCCTGCTCAAGGTTTGCAGGTTATCTGTATAAGTTTGAGGAAGGTGAGGAAAGAGAGGTGTGTGTGTGTGTGTGTGTGTGTGTGTGTGTGTGTGTGTGCGCTTACAGCATAAGGCAGGCCTATGTAACTGTGGGAATGGTGCGAACTGCTACTGTAAATCTGGTGTGGGTAGCTCGACTTTTCCACCACCACAGGGCTGGCCTCCACCGACTCTGGTCTTTAAGACAGAAACACAAACAAAAATTTGGTTAAGAGCTGAAAAGCAAAGTAATTCAAGGACAGTTTCCTTACAACAGTCTTAAGGATGTGTCTGCATCTGGGTAGCTACTGGTGGTGACACAGAGGTTACAGCTGCCAGAGGAAGGCCACTAAACTGTACCACCACAGTGTGTGCTATAATGTCACCTTATCCGGGCTCGTCAGGCCTGAGAGCCCCACATAACTGACGTTTTAATCCCTGAACCCACATCTGTAAGTCAGACAATCATCAGAAAACACATGCTATCCGTCACTCACACAAAACACACACTTGCACAAGTTCGTTCCTACCAAACCAGTCGATCCACTTTTCTAACACGTTCAGTGGTGAAGAGAGAGCCTGTTTGACCGTTTAGGACCAACCCACCCTTATTATGACATGATTAATCTGTTCTTCAGTTGCTCTGTGGAAGAGGGAAGTGGAACTGGCAAAACGGATGACATGAGACAAGACGGTCCAGTATGAAAGAGGGGAAAAGAAAAGAAAAAAAAGAGAGGGAAGAAGAAGAGGAAGAGAGAAATACCAGTGCAACATACTGGATAAACAAGATGCATTTGAGATACGGACTGTTTAAGCTATGGTGCCGCAGCTATTTGTTTCAGCTCGATATCCACATGAGTGAATGGCTCAGTCATGTGAAAACACATTTGATTCAACTCTTCCCAGAGCAAGGTGTAGAAAACTGCTCAAAGGTCATAAAGACAAAGTTTTTTACTCTGCTCTCTCCAAGCTACAAAAATATCTAGGCAAAATACAATAAAGATGCTCAATAAGCATAAAGAACTGCCTCATATGGAGCTATTTTAGCAGCAAAGACAATGAGCACCCTGACCAGGCCATGTGAGACTCTGACTCTATAACCACGTTATTTTGAAGCTCGCACTCAGGTTAAAAAGCACACTAGAAAGAGCCAAGGCAATTAGGAGATACAGTGAATAATTATATAGCTTGAACAAGTACTTAAAAACACCCCTTAAAGTTCCCTTTAAACAGCGAGTCCCCAAGGCAAGCTGGTGATACGGTACCTGTGGGAGCCCTTCTCAGCCCTATTGCTCCTTTTGCATGCCGAAAGAGCACTGTGCAGCACTTCCTGTGTGTACTGCCACTCAACTATTCACTGTCAAAGTGAAAACGTAAAGTGCATGCTTCAAGTACAGAGGCGGGCCCAGTGTAAGAGGGGTGTGTATGCGTACACAACAGATTAACTGCCACAGATTAGGTTTGCAGAAAGACAGAACATATATACCTGGGTGCAGTTGGTTCACAAACTTTCTTCCATCAATGATTAACCAGATCAAAGTCTACACTTTATAATAAAGAGATGTGGGTGTGTATCACTCAGAGGAGGAAAGAAGGATTTTTTTTTTTTTTTTCTTCAACAGGTTGAAGAGAGACACAGGTGTTACAAATTAGTCTGGGAGGGGAAAAAAAATATCAAGATAATGACAAACGAGGCAAACAAGTGAGCGAGCCTGTTCTGTGGGAAGGAAGGAAGCATGTTTGTGTGTGTGTTTGTTTCTGTATGCGCATAATTGGTGGGTTTGTATTATTCATACATTTACTCTTGAACAAAACTGAAAGTAAGTAGGGAATACCTTTTGGACTTTTCAGTTTTTATTTCTTAAAAATGGGTTATGCCATGAAAATTAGAACTGTTAATTTCATCCAGGACAGAGGGTTTGAAAACCTTCTTCCTGACCAAAACCATCCCCATGTCGTACAGGTTGAAGAGAGACCGGTAATAGATAAGGTAACAGAAAAAGTGTGTTCAATTGAGTACCAGAAAAGTACCTGGTTTTTCAATTTTCCATTATACGTTCTTCTCTGTAACTGATTTGCCATTTATCTTAAGTCACCTCAGATTTTTCCATTCAGGTGTTTAACTGGATAAGTTATTAGATATATGAATCTAATTCTGTAAACTAAAAGAAACGAAAAGCTTTTTAAAAAAAAAACAAAAAAACCAATAAGCTTTTATGTAGCCTGCAAACAAAAACAAGTTTGACGCCGCTGAATTACAGGCACTGTGTGCATATATGTAGTGGGAGGACTGCAGATATACAGTCCAATAATCCGTGACTGCCTGCCTGCGCACAAGAACAGATGAAAGAGGGTGGAATGAGGAGAGAATTTTTGTAACAAAGTTTAACTTAAAGGTGGCAGTTAGCAATTTTCTAGTTTTGCCTAAAAGAACGCCACAAGTGTAAAATAAATAAAAGCATGGAGAGACAATATCATTTAGAAGATGAACATCTGGTGCGAGACTGTAAAGAGGCAGAGTGGACAAGCAGAGTGAACATGAGAGAGCGCAACAGCAGGGAGAGGAAAGAGAGCAGCCCCCGAAACGCCACCGGCAACGCCTTCACTCCTAAAGAGCTCCTGCTTGCTACCATGGCAACACTACGTATTCTGTCAGCAGCGTGTATGCGTGCGCTGGGCTCTGTGTGTGTCAGCGTGGACACACACACACAAATGCATGCACACACTGCATTGGCCAACAGCTGGTGACACTGCTGCAGATTTGAGGGAGGACGTGGAAAAGACGTGACGCCGTTTCTCGGGCGAGTAGCAGAGGCTGAATATAAAATAAGGAACGTAGTCCTTCCAGAAGTCTTGCCGCTTGGCAGCCATCTTGAAACGCATCTGGGCACTTATTTGGGTGGTCATTTCAAGGCATGATTTAGAGCAATTCTGATTTTGGTTACACCAATTATCTCACAGATTAAATTTAGGAATTTGTGCGGTAAAGATTTAAGAATCCTTGGCAAAAATAATGCTACTGCTCACTTGATTTAATATAAATTATGACCTGAGGTAGGTTAAAATAAATCAAAAGGGTTTAAATTCTTTAATAGCCATTAGGGGGCGATTCCTGTGGGTGCATAAAGACTTCTAGTTGCAGTAAGCACTCTGTGCCCTCAGTAAACACTTTCCTAACCAGTTTATGGGCTCAGTTGCAAGTTTCAGGTCATACTGAAGTGAATAGGAAAGGATGATTATCCAGACGACACTTTTTGGCTAATTAACTGTCGGTCACAAGTCATTAGGCCAATAAGAGTGTGGTTTCGTAGTTGGAGCCACCCCTCTCATCACGTCTGGCAAAAATACTCAGCTCGAGGTTTCAGAAACAGCACAGTGCCTGCATCCATCTTTTATGTCAAACATGTTCCTGACATCTCTACAGAGCAGTGTGAGCCCAACTATGCTGTGCCTCTGGTCCAGACAGGACCTGCACAGCAGCAGGTGGAAGCCCCTTTCAAGCTTGTTATCAGCCTTTGAATAAATCTGCAGCAGGCAGTTGGACACAGAGCACTGACGGACAAAGAACAAGGGAGAGAGTGAAGGCGAGGGGCTTACTCGTAGCCCCGGTGACAGCAGCACTCAGGGGGTGGGGGGTAGCTGGCTGGTGTTGGGGGAGAGACACCATATCTATGCAAGGACCACCTGTCACTCAGGGCAGTGTCCATGGCAACAGGCCCTGCGCAGTGCAGAGAGGAAAGAGGAAGGGAGGGGAGTGAGGGGTAAAAACCATGGCAACACATGCTGTCTGGGTAACAGCTCTGATGAAGGCGACAGTGGTAGCAGCAGGGAGGGGAGGGCTCTCCCTTGTTTTTAAAGAGACAGGATCCCCTGCATAAGCAGATGACGTGTGTTATTCTTTAGTCGTACGCAAACCTCTTGCTTCATTTATTTGACCACAAAACGCCGCGGCAGTGTCCTTGACAAGACTATAAGGAAACCGAGAGGAGGGGCGATAGGAAGCTTGTTGCCATGGCTCCATGCACCATTTCTGCTTCACTGACTGAATGCAGTGCACACATGTGCAAACGTCAAGCTTACAGCATTAGACAAGGATCAGGGAAAAGGAGGGAAAAAAAAAATAAAAAATCATACGTGGTGCCTCTGTATACTTCACACAGTCAGCTTTATAAACAGACTGCACACATACAGTGCAGATTCACATGGTAGATGTAGTTAACTGCTCAACAATGTGAACATCTACAGGAATCAATGACAACACTGAACAGTCCATTAGAGCGCACACTAGAGGGGCCCTGCTTCCTGCAAATTCCTGTCCCATTAACAGTAGCTTTGTAAATATACGAGAAGAGATCTGTCTGGAAAAAAGAATTTTTTTTTTTAATTTTTTAATTTTTTTTTAAAACAGCAGCTTCAGTTATTACAGAGGGCATGTTGGGGCCCCTGAAAAGGAGAAGGCGACAGACGTGCTCAAATAAAACTATATACGACACAGAGGAGGGGTGTAAGTTGAAAGAAAGGAGAGCAAAACTGAGAATGACATTTTGGTGATACAACACAACGAAAGATGGTACACAACAGTGAATAAGAGGAAGTGAGGGGGCATAAAAATGTGCACAGTAGAGGCCTGCTGTTACTCACTCTGAGCCAGCAGCCATGTCCAGGTATGAGGTGTCTGCAGTGTCCACCCCTACTGGGATGACTATGCTCATGACGTTCTCTGCTGATCAGTTCTTGTCCTACTGAGTCCAGAGAAAGGGAGTCCAAAACACTGAGGCATGCCAGCCACAGCACTCATTGCAGACATCTAAGTGCATCCACAAGGCCTGAATATAGAAGGGGGACAAAAAAAAGAAGGAAAAAAAAAGAAAAAAAAAGAGACAATTTATTAGTAAAGTGAAAGTGAGTTTAAACACAGGAAAACTGCATGATCTACCAAACCTGAAATCACAATTCATAGTGAAAATGGGGTATTTCCAACACATGTAAATGTATGATTCACACTTTCAGATGAGCAACGTTTTTCACAGGGAAGTGTTTGCCAGGAATTTCCCCCCTGACAGGGTTACCGAGCTCAGGTTAGTGGCTGATGAAAAGCAAGAGGGGAATGTTTCTGTAAGGTGAAGCCTGAGCCGCCACCAACTGCTGCTGCTGAGTGAACTGCGCTAAAGCGACCTCTGCACACTCTCCGCCATGCATGCAAGAAAGGGCTGCACTGCAAGAAAGCTCCCACAAAGGGGAGCAAGAGAACACATAGCAGTCGACCGCCATGAAAGGAGGGAGAAAAATGCAACATAAAGGCCATTCCCCCCACCCCCTTTTGACTGAATAGAAGTGCTCCGTTTTAAATAAATCTAAAAACTGTAGTGTACTGTATTTGCATGTCCACACACCTACACAGTAGAAAAGTTTAGGTTATAATCTTTTAACGGACATTGAAAAAGCTCCCCAAGTTGAGAATCAATAATTTAACTGTTAGGTGTCAGGCAGGTGTATGTAGTGCAGGAGACTGGCTGGACTAAGAATTTTTCTGGAAATAGCATACATGGGAATATTAAAATGCATTTGTATGGAACTTGAATCCAGACGGGAGCATATGTGTCAGTGTGGCTGCCCCTGATACAGAGCTCTGTTGATAAGCGGGATTAGTGGGAGGGACAGATGCTGAGACAAAATAGGCTGGAGGTCACACCTTCAGCCTGCTTATGCACTCTGGGGCCCAAACAAAGGCTCGGATCATGGCTAAGGTTTTCGTTTGGGGGAAGGTTTACAGAACATGTCATGTATTCACACATTTAGCAAGCAAAAACACACTCTCTCAAGAAAACCTGTCTCTGCATGCCTGTGTGGGTTTGTGAGGTAAGATCATTAAATCCTTCTGGAGCACTGCAGGTCTGCACATATACAGGACGACTTTCCAGGAAAGCTTTTATTTCCCAAAAGCCCCCGCCCCTCTCCCCCCTCAAACAACACAGCATATATCAAGGAAACCCTCAAATTTTTCACACTGAGGCACATGTACACCAGGAGCTTTTTAAAGTAGACTCCACAGCCGTGATGATG
Source organism: Copadichromis virginalis (assembly GCF_057382275.1). Classification (NCBI taxonomy): domain Eukaryota; kingdom Metazoa; phylum Chordata; class Actinopteri; order Cichliformes; family Cichlidae; genus Copadichromis; species Copadichromis virginalis. The sequence goes on along the minus strand of NC_140634.1, from coordinate 26,440,757 downwards.
GTAGTAATTTCAGGTACCAATTCACCCAAAGGCACTGTTTAAGCCAGGAGGACTGGTGAGAGCCTCACAGACATGACAGCTGTCAGTTCCAGGCCTAATTAATAGAAGGAAGACGACCCCTGTGAGTGTGCGTGTCGGCCAAGTCTGGGATCACCTTCTAAATCCTCTCCCGATTCTTTGTGGGTTAAACAGGACAACTGTATCACAGGCAGGGGCATTTCATGATAGACGCTGACGTAACCAAAACACTTTCTTTCAACAAGAATAGGGCAGTTTGCCAAAAAACACAGAAATGACAGATCCCCCCCCCCCCCTCCCCGTATTATCAGAGAGGCCCAGTATGTTTTAGCATGGGTAAAATAGCTTCCCTCTAAAGCAAGTCATTTGTTCTCTCTTCCACCATGTTTGCCTCCACTTGGTGCAATGAATCTTGCTGTCACTACTAAGGAATGCAGACATTTAGCCCCCTTCCACTCATATAAACAGATAATCTCTCACTTTGTCCTTTCAAAAATACCTCTACAAGGAGGCTTTAAGAGTAGCATGCACACATGTGTGCACTGTGCTGCAGCCAGACACACTAAAGACTGACAAAGAACAGCGGGACAAAAAAAACAAACAAACAAGTACAGTACAGCAGTACAGCAACATTCCTCAGTAAATCGGCGTTTCACTGTGACTGCCTCTGCCTGCTCCTCCTACTTCCTTTAGAAGGGCCGTCCATCACCCTGGAGAAATGCAGCCAAAGAGAGAGAAAAGACACCCCCCCCCCCTTCCTGAGCCCAGTCACCCCACCCAAGCGGATTTCTCTCCCTCCTCTGTGCACTTCCTAAATAAACCTGAGACAGTAACGCAGAGCTGAGGGAAAGGAGAGTGTCGCAGACACAGCTCCCAATTACACGAGTGCCAGGAGAGACCATTTAAAGCCACCTTTGGCTAAATCCTCTGCTGTTATGGAAACACATGGAGAGTGGGGAGGGAAAAGCGAGGAACGTGCACAGGGGAGGGCGAGCAGACAAACGTGAAAAAGAAATATGGCAAAAAGTGGGTAATAGTAGAAGAAACCGCAGCGTGGAAGTGGTTTACATTTTCTTGGTGTCTCAGTTCTCCAAATGTGCTCACTGAATAGATTTGCTCATCCCGCTGAGAGCTTTAAAAAAAAAAAAAAAAAAAAAGAACGAACGAACGAACGAAAAAAGAAAAATAAAATTACCAAAGGCTTAGAGGGCGTGGGGTGGGGGAGGTGTACTTGGGGTATGTCTGACAGTGATGCTGCACAGCCCCGACCTGGGTGGACTCTGGGTGGCGGAGTGGAGCACAGAGCGTAAACCCAGTCTCTCCTTTCTCCTCCTTCCCTCCCTCAGCGAGGGGACACAGTCACGTCATTGTGTGTGTGTGTGTGTGTGTGTGTGTGTGTGTGTGTGTGTGTGGGGGGGGGGGGGAATGATTGCTACCCTTTTAAGACAGAGCTGCACTGAAGTCGGCAAGGGAAAACCCATACCATCACCATCGTATTCAAATGATACTACCACAGGGAGCAGCTTTTCTCTCTCCTCAGTTTATCACCACTGCTCTATGTGCAACAGCATCGTTATTCTCATTTTCGCAGCAGATCATGTTTTTCCTGAAGTGGGAGGAGCAAGAGGAAAATGAGGGATTCCAACTAAATCCCAGGGCCCTCTCTGCCAAGCAGATGTGACTTCACACCATCCTCATAGCTGGCTGCAATGACTCAGCTCGGAAAACGGATAAAACAAACTCCCTACAAATACACTCATGTAACAGGAAGCATGACCCAAATGGATTCTCCCCCCCGTACCCACCGGGAGACACACGAGATCTGCCTTTTTCTTCATAAATCAGTGTGCGCATGGCTGCCAGCAACACTCCCTTTGCACTCGAGCGCTGAAGGTGAAGTCATACATCAATACAGCAGGGGATATGGATGTGAGCGTTCACACAAGCACTTTTTGCTGCAACAATAGGAAATGTATTGGTACGCATGAAAACCAAAGGCTCATTAGACTGTTAGGAACAGTCCGTTTAAATGTCAGGCAATGAGGAGAAGGTATTTATGCAGCTGTTTTCAGGTACCCTAAATGAGAACTAGTAAATAACTGACTAAAAGGGGAGAGCAGTGTAGCAGCAAGCGGCGTGTAAGTTCAGACAGCGAGCTTGAGCCCGTATGGCAGCAAAGCTGGGACAGCCCTCCTGTAGTCTGAGTAATGTCCTGTACAGGAGATCCCTGGGGGCACAATCTCTCCATCTCCCTCTCACTGCTGCTTCCAGAGTCAGAGTAATGTATGGCTATGTATGGTCAATGACAAGTCTCTTTAAACATCTGAAAAGTAAAACTGATGTACTAGTAGGTTTATGAAATCGACCATTCTCATATCTGCTCATAAAGTAGAAAATAATTTTTCTACTTTTCAAGGGTGAAAAAAGTCAGCATTTGGAAGCCAGAAGGGTTGGTGGTGACGGTGTTTAAAACTTTCAGTGCTCACATTGAAAACCAAAGTTACACATTACCATCATTACAAAAACCTCTGCTAGATTTAAACACTAAAAATTAGTCATCTGAGCAAAAATACACTAGTTCAATATACTTCCTGTAAAAATACATTAGTTTGAAAGTCACGCTAAATGACAACAGGAAAAAAAAAAAAAAGAAAAAATTGTGTTCATGAAGACAAACAAATAAGTTGTGCTTTCATGATTATTTTCTATTAATTTACACCGGGTTTCTTTAACAGTGCGAGGGCCAATAGGATTCATTTTGTCCCTTGGACTTGGGAGAGCTATCATGATTAGAGACTGAAATGCAAGCACATATGCAGCTGCTTCCTAATTACAGCATTTGGAGAATGCACTTCATAGCTAACTAAAATGTGAGCTGTGTGTGTGTGCAGAGAAAATGGGGAGCGGCTACTCAACATCTACAGGGCAAAAGAACAGCAAGAGCCACTCAGGACCCATTATAACAGTGTTTGATGATCAATTTCACGCTTGGACCGCAGTGTTGTTACATCACCAACGTCGATGACACGGCCCCTCTTTATTCCACAACCCATGAATGCTATTGTAACCCAGGCATAGCAACAGGAGAAGGTTGGGGAGGTGTAGTGGGGCTGTGGCCTCAGTAGCTCTAGCCCTAAAGCCACCTGTCAGGGAGGCAGCTTGCTAGTTTAAAGAGGGATCTGTTATGCCTGAGCTAGCGGCACAAAAACAGGTCACCTGAGCTCTGGCTTCTCCTCCCAGCTGGGATACCATGTGACTCTGCTGGGCTCCTGAGCCAGGCAGCTTTGTCTCTGGTGTTTGGGCACTACACATGTGAGATCTCTGGAGACCAGGCAGCATCTACACAGCTTAGCTCCACATGGCGAACAGACAGTTACTACACAGAGGTGCTACTGTTTCAGAGAATTAATGTCTGGAGATAAAAGAAGGGCACAAAAACAACAGGGGCTCTTCTTTCTGGCTTGTCAATACATCAATATACCAACAGACATCCTGCACACTTGTCTGGTTTCTTTATTGTCTCCATCTCTCTCTCTCTCTCTATTGCATAGTATGCTGAGAAAAATTAAACTGGTTTCCACTTAGTGTGTGGCTTTTTGATGGCACAAGTCTGCCTTGGGGGGTCAGGGTGAGAGGAAAGGTGCGTCACCTGAGACTGCCATGTCTCCAAGCTGCCCGGCCAGAGCACTCTGTCCCTATGGCAGAGGGAGAGTGGCACCTCACCTCACCATCTCTGTTAACACAGTAAACAAACACACACTTTCCTGCACAAGGCCACCAGGCACACACAGAGCCAATCGGGAATTTAACACTGGCTGGTCTGATATTCTGTGGACAGAGGGGAACACCACAAAAAAAGAAAAAAAAAAAGACGAGGATGAGTGTTTGAATAGAGGCCTCTGCTCCTTTACAAGAACGAGCAAGGCGGCTTGGGATTTTGTGTATTAAGTAGCAAAGACTAATTAGCCATGATAGTGCCTTCTAATTCATCTAGTAGTAAAAACACCTCCACAGAGAAGATCTTTTAACACTTAATCTTATTTTGAGACAAACTGGGTTCATTACAGCATCAGATAGTGTACTCCCAGAGGTTTGGAGGGGTTGGGTCATGCATTATTCCTCCTGGCCTTACACTTAAGTCTGTATTAAGGTTTAAAACAATAAAAAGTGCACACACAGGCAAAATACAACATGGCCGTTTTGATCCAACCCGCAAGACCCTAAAAGGAAAACAATGCACAGCCGAAAAATCCAATAAGAGGCAACGTTATTCTGAGGAATGACAACTGTGGGTATGTACTGCTACTGAACTCATTTCATCACTGACCTATGCAGTGGGGTATAACAGAAAATTGGCGTAGGCTCATTTAAAGGCTGAGTTAGGTGGGTTTTTTATGTTGTCATGTAAATACTTTCACTATAACCTTTAACTATGTTTTGATTCATACTTTAGTATATGAATGGTCCTTTATTTGTTCAATTTAAGTCACTGTCGCCCTGGTTTAAAGTGGGTTGATAGTTTATTAAGAAAGACCTGATGCTTTCTCTGACATGGAAGATGTTCTACTTTACACATCGTAACAAAATGATCAGGGTAAAAGACAAACAAAGCTTCTTGGCAAGAGTCTCGAAGAGGCATTTGAGCTGAACAAAGTGCCAGAGTTTTTCCCACAGGGTAAAGTAGAGGAAAGGACAGCTGTGCCATGAGCTCAAAAAAGTATCCCGGAAACTGGCTTTGACTCGTTTCCCTCCACATTTTAATTTTGAAATCGCCAGAAAACTAATGCGCAAAATTATGTTGTCTGACATGAAAAAAAAACAAAGCATACACAAAACATATTAGTATTACAGTTAATTTAAAACATAAATTAAAACACGGGAGAGTACTGAGGCAGTCTGCAAGATTGCTATGTGACACGATCCAGGCAATGTTTTTCTTACTACCAAATACTTGGCATTAAATGTTGTGCAACTGTATGGTATTGTATTATGTGAGAAAACAAATATCACTCCCACACTGAGACATACCCAGCATTTTACAGCATCTAATAAAACTGATTTCATCTGAACATAAAGTGCAAAAGCACAGCTATCTCTTGTGACTCTCATCTTGCACTTACCAGAGGAGAATCACTAAGACTATTAGAAGAAGAAAAAAACAAAACATGTAGGGCTTAATTTACTCACGCTCAATGACAGGAAAATACAAAGCAACATTCTCTGAGGCTTAACTACATGCAGAACAATTTCCCCTAAACAGTTTGAGCTGGGAAAATTCACGCATATGTATTTAAATTTACAATTCTATCCATCACAGCTAACATATTCAGACCCTTAGAACACTGGGTGCACTTCTGTTACACTAAAGCGAATGAAGAGGAAATGAAACCCACTATGGTGATGGAGAAACTGCATAATATTGTTTAGGGTTCTCAGGTGAGATGCGGCAAAAAGAGCAAGTCTTCTATCTAATGTCCTTTGATGTCGTTGCGTTTTTGCACCGTTTTGAAACTTGAAAAGTACACCAACATGCTCCTTCTATGTCAAACAAAAGTGTCGGGTTTTCTGTGGTAACATCAATAGTGCCCCAGCATTAAAACTCAAGAAAATCGCCCAAGAAGTGACGCACGTTACAGGGGTGCTATGTAATTCGTTTTGGGAACAGGAAACAGCACCAGCAATTATTACCACAGCAAGGCAAAAGGCGCAATGATGCCGATGTATGATCCGGATTCTTTCACGCTATTATAAGCCCAACTTAAATACAAAATAAATAAACAGCATGTGTTGTGTAGTTGCTCCTCAGTGAGTACGTCGGCGCTGCAGTCAGTCCCCGTCGATAGGGGTGTGGAGGGTACAACGTTGCTATTATGTTACCACAACACCCTGGCGCTGTCGCCATTTTCATAGCGCTTTTTCTCTGGACGGCGAGACAACCGTGTAGCCAAGGGAGCCTCGCCATGGGAAGAAACCCCCCCAAGAATGCATTCAATCGCCTTTCACACACTCTACCTTGAGTATCACTCTGTCGGTACAGTTTTTGTGTTGTTACAAGTAGGGGTTTGTGTGAATTCGTCGAAAGCGAGGCCAGCGAGCTAATCGGCTAGCACTGGCCTCTAAAAGTGTAATGTTAGAAGGCTACAAGGCCTTTTTTAATTTGAATGTTAGCAGAAAATATGGGGAATCTCTTCAAATCTGTGCCGTGAATAGAGGCCAAAAATAGCCTCGGAATGTAACGACGACAAACAGCGTATAGTTAGCACAGCGAACTAGCCGACACGAATTAATACGCTGCTTGTCAGACAGGAAAGAGCGACAACATCCGCGTTAAGACACAAAAACACCACCACCAAAGCTGATTGCGCATTCACACGGTTATACCAGGTGAGGGGAAAGCGACAAATTTCCTTCATTTGTTTAATTCTGCGTAGCTTGAATCGCTAGTACAGCTGGAGTAGATGGGGCGAGATGCCCAAAAGGAACATCCCCTCCCCCACGCTTTGCAGCATTTGAACCCAATACACCCTGAATCTAAATTAAGTGATCATCGCGAAATGCACTTTTAAGTCAGAGTGTAACAAAAGAAGAGTCGCCAGTTTCTCTCCGTTTGACACCGGACGTGCTCTCAACTTCTTTATAAAGCCTGCGAGATTACTGCGTAAGAACAACTTCATAAAAATCGGTGTAGCTGCATGTAAAATGCTTTATTTTCTTTCGGGGCTTTTTTCAACGCATGAACGGAAATAATGTTTCCGTTCTATGGCTAAAGAGAGATGAGAGATGACGCTACTGCGACGGATTCAAGCTTTTAAAAAAAACACTCATGAAATAATATCGTTTTCAGTGAGCTATCGCATCTGCTGATAGACAGTACGTGCAGTAGTTTGGCTGATTATGAATAAAGCGGTTGTATTCGAAGAGTATTATTTACACACACAAAAAGGCACGAAAGTGTGCGCAATATGGCCTGCAGTGTCACTGTGTCAAACTAGACAAGAGACTCCCTATCTGGCTCCAATTATCCCGAGTCAACGTGCAAAAAACGGCTGTAAAACCGTTGCTTTTAAAGATTTTAAAGGCAGCTCACGGTTGGCAGCCTTGAATGTTGTTGACTGGACGAAGGGCTGTGAGGTACACTTGTCTCAATGTTTCTGGTGTTAAGGCATATTTTTATTTTTTAAAAACAAGGTGATCACTTGTAAATAATATTTACCTGATAACTTTGTATGACGTCTCGTGTATTGCCTCACTATCAGCGAATAGTCAATGTCAGGCTAATTTGAGCTAGTAGCATGCGCTAGCTAGCAAGTACTGTTGGGTTGCGAATTTGATACTCACACAGCCACTTGCGTCATTTACTTATCAGGTTTTTGAAAAGAAATTATGAATATGGTAAATATGAACGAAAACCACTTGCCACTTTACGACCTAATGGTGTCGAGCAGTCCGCTTTGGAAGCTAAACTCAGCTGGTTACTGGCTTACGGTTAGCCAGCATCAGCATGATGTGCCTGGCCAGCTAACTAAAAGCCAACAATACCCTCTTTCCAAGTCGGATTTAACTAATACTTAATGCAGTTTACTCACCGTTTTATGTCCACTCTGGTGGATCCGAGTAGCGAATAAGGGGACCTGGGTAAGACCCCCGTCGCTTTCCACACAGTTTCCACAACCAAAACAATACTTCTGTACACACACACACTGCGGATCTCTGGCCAAGGTTTAAAATGTTTGTATTTAAACGTGTCCTCTAAAGACTCCTCTTCTGAGAGGGGGGTTCCCTTGCCTCTTGTTTAAACTCGGGGACCCCAAATGTAGCTAGAAAATCAATTCGAAACTGCTAAAACTACCCTAGTCAACGGAGACTTTTAGAAATTAGATCCCCTCAAAACCAGTCTCTTTTCCCTTTGCAAAAATGGCGGCCCTACCAGGACTGCCTTGACTCCGCCTCTTCTCCGTTCCTCACTCCCTCTCCATCGCTAAACCCGAGCTCCGCCTCCACACACTGCGGGGCTTACAGTCCCCATTTCACAGGGGCGCCGTGACCGTGCTCGGCGCGCGTCCACCTCGACAATTCCTCAAGAGGGCTGCCGTTTGTGTCGGTAACGCTACGGAGTAAATTTATCTTGCGCGATTTAGACGATGCCCGTAAAATTAAAACGGACAGTATGTCTGGAATCATTTTAAAATGTAAATTAAATGTACAGATTCTGAAAGATAGCGCGTGAACCTTTTTTCTTTTCTTTTTTAAACAGCTTGTTTATAACGCCAGTGCTATCTCCAAGATCATGTTTTGAAAGTGAAGTCAGCTGTGGGAATGCTGTTATCTGGAGGTTTTGTTTAAACTAATTGCTCTTTCCCCCTCCTGTTTCCTCCTCTTCCTCTCAGGATAAGAAGAAGCGATAGCCTGCAGTCTCTTAATGGGGATTTTACCTCAACACGACCCCACATAGGAAGTTTACATCAAGTGCAAATGCTACAGTAGCTGTAACCTAGTAATTTGCTTTTTATTTGCTCTTATATTTGTTTATAATACACGAAAAGTAACACTTGAGCAGTCTGAGTAGATCAATCCACAATTTTATTATTAATTTACAAAAAACTATAAACTATAAATAAAAAAGCAACAGCTGAGCAGTCCCGTCTGAGTAGGTCAATCCACGTTTTTATTATCACGAGCAAAACAACATACATATAAATAGCCTGTATTTGCAAAATCCTTTCTTTTACCCACTGGCACTGGCTGCAAAGAAGCACCCAAATCCGCTACCCCAACTCAGTAGGAGGCAACTAAGCTGTTATGTAACCCCTTACACAAGACATTTTCTATATTAAACTGATATTAGGAATAAATACCCTGTGAAACATAGCGCACTGAGATTTTAATCATGGATAACTAACACCTGGCGAGCAGGAGAACACTTTGAGGGCCTTATAGTAAATAAACTTGGAAGAAATCAGTAAGTAAATACAGACTTAACGGCTTGGAGGACACATCAACTCACTTCAGTCCCATTTACAGACTTGCAAAAATCTGAGTTGCTCTTCATTTTCATTTAGTATTTAGTAGTGGATATCCGTTTTATGGCCGGTAATTATTATCAAGGAGACTCTGCAGTTAACGGCCCGTTTATTATTGGGTGTAAGCTGTAAAAGTCATCAGTCCACTTGGAGATTCTAGCAGTTTCCCCACAAATTTTATTATGATTGTGGTGAATCTGTTACGGCCCCCTGTCCAGAAACATGTCTGTAGAAATCCCTTTGACATCATATGTTCACAGAGGATGTTCTCATCGTTTCCATTTATCCACCCTCCCCCACCCTAAAACCGCATCCATTCGCGCATGCGCCCTCTCGCAGGACCGCTGCAACGGCTGGTGCACGGGCAGACAGGGTTCGTTTGATAAAAACTCGGGGGGAGGACGGAGGCAGAAATTTCTAGCAATCGTCACCCGCTTCAAACGGAAATGTTCGTAAACGGCTAGAGTGGAGGTTACAGCGATAAATCTGCCCCTGTCTGTTTTCTTTTTAATTTTTTTCTTGGAGCGGATGCCATTTATGCCGTAGTGCCCACCAGCATCGTGTTGTCGGTCCGAAGACGATCCAATCTCTCCTATGTTAGGACGGTGGCGCACAGTTGGTGGGGGATTAGCAGTGGTCCATAAGCAACTGATGAAAATGGTCATTTTTGAGAAATGGTTGGTTTCTGATGACATCATGCAGTTAGTATTTGTGGGCGGGCTCTGAGCTGCGAGGGGAGAGGGGCGCAACCGGAGAGCAGCTACTATCAGGCGCCATTAGGTAACAATGTCAAATTAAGTTTTAAGTGTGTGTGGTGTAAAGAAACACCCAAATTAACACTTAAAAGCGATGACATTTCTGTGTACATTGCGTGGAAAAGGACTACCAACAACAAGCGATAAACGGCAGCTTCCTTCCCTGAAATGAAGTCTGTTATCGTTGTCGTTTGAGAACAAGATGGCGTCGATGACTTTTTTTTTTCTGTTTGGGCTCAGTTCGAGCACTTCTGGGCGGCGGCGCCGTGCGCGTTCTCGCCAGTGTGATATTATTTCCTGTTTTCGTATCCTGCAAAGTTCAAGTTATGGTTTAATTTACAGGTCAGCAAACCAAGGGGTGCACATATACATTGTTTGTGACTAATGGACAAAAAGTTGATTTTTTTTCTCGCCACGGAAATATAACGTGTGAACCTCAGTTTGAAGTCAGTCCATCATTGTCAGTGCTAGTGATGTTTAGTTACACAAGCACTTCATTTGCCTCTGTTTGCACGCCAACAAACACTTCAACTTTAACAAAAGTGGATACGTTTAATTTGTAACATAAAAACATTCAGCGACACCACCCGGACTACATCTGTTTAGCTTTTGACCCCATCTAGTGGCACAGCCAGGGGACTTCATCTAGCTTTCTATAAAGTGGAAATTGGGTTTTTGGGTATAGTCTTATGTATTTCAGTTTTAATGTAGAACAGTAGTTTGACACAATGATAATATGAGTAGCCTACCTTTTGCATCACTGTCATGTATTAGTTACATTTTTTTTTTAGCTAAGTCATATATTTACATAAAGACAAAGGTAAATAATATAAATAAATTCCATTGTCTAAGACTGCAAAATCATATTGTGAAAAAAACCCTCATTGCTTCACTTCACATCAGAGCCTGTGGGATATTATCCCTACAAGTTGGATTTTAAAAAAGGAAGTACTTATAATTTAATCCCTGATCCACAATATAATAAGAAGCATCTGGATTTCGAAAAGATGAAACCTCATCTATTCAAAGGCATTTTCTGTAAGCCTGTGACCATATCAGATTAACCAAAAAAAGAAAAGAAAGAATAACAACAGCGTTATTGTTGCAATGTTCAGAGAAACTGACAAAAGAGTTGTGGTGAGGCCAATGATTACATTAGTCTTTGTTGAGTGTTTATTGCATCTTTTTTTTGGTTAATTAACTTGAAATGGAAGTTCACGGAGGTGGAGAGTGAATCTTTAACCCTGATTATACAACAGTGTACAAGCATGGCAGATGGATGGCCTTCCCTGAGCCTGGTTCTAACAGGTTTTTCTTCTTGGTAAAAAGGAGGGTTTTTTTTCCTACTGTCGCCAAGTGCTTGCACATATTCATCATTGGATTGCTGGGGCTTTTTTTAATATTGTAGGGTCTCTACCCAACAATATAAAGCATTTTGAGGTGACTGTTGTTGTGAATTTGTACTAAAGTAACTAAAAGTAATTGAATATCAAACTGAAAGATAATGATTGGTATGTGATTATCGTATCATTACTCATTTACTCGAGTTAGCTGCAGTGTGCCGAGGTGGCTCAAACCATATAAAGTGAGACCAGTTCTTTGTTTTTTGTTTCTCATTATCTGACAATAAACAAAACAAAAAAACTTATGTTTCTTATGTGTTATTGTGATATAAATCTGAGAAAATTTCAGAATAATTCTTGCACTTTTTAGTGTTATGATTTTCTCCTAAATGTATCATTTCAGCCTCATAAATTATATGGGTCATTGATTTATTTAACTATTAAATTAAATCTAAAATGGCCCTAATAGACCAGTGTACTCATGACCTAAATTAAATGGGGTTTATTCAGTACCAGGCATTATTTTCTAATTGGGTGCTAACAATGGAATTAGTGTCACTGCTGTTAGGCAAATACAATCTAGAGAGTAAACTGGGCTAAATACAATATCAGTTTTTCTTATTATTAATCATGTCCAAACCATCTCAGTCTTGTGATCCTCAGCTTCCCTCTGAAGTACTCATTTCTAATCCTCCCAACAAAATGTTCACGTTTTCAGCTCTGCCACCTCCAGCTCCACCTCCTGTCTTTTTGTTAGTACCACTGTTCCCAAACCATACACCATATCAGGCTACTATCTTGTAAACGTTCCCTTTATACTGTTGCTGCTATCCTTTTGTCACAAATCACCACTGACACTTGCCTGCACTCTCTTCACCCTGCCTGTGCCCTCTTTTTCACCTCTCTTGTGCACAGGTATTTAAATTCGTCCACCTTCACTACGTCTAGTGCCTCTTCACTGTCATTCAAACGCTAAAAAATACATTGTAATTAGATTAAAATGTAAAGCTTTACATACTACTACAACGCAAATAAAATCTGAGGATGTCACAGCCCAGCAGGGTAAAATTTCATTTTGCCTTGTCAACAAAAGGGGGCGCTCTGAAATATAACACCCCTAACTTTCTGTCCAATCAGACCTGGCGTTGTTTGGAGGTTGCTTGTTGACAAGAGGAGAAGGTGACTTCTCAGCCAGCGGAGTAGCACCTAATCTAGATCTTTACAGAGTCTAAGAAAGGCTGGATTTTTGAGACAAAAGCAGCCATGTCTTCATTTGGGAGGGCATTGGGAGTCCTTCGGACCGGAGCGCGACTGCTACGACGCGAACCCGCGAGAATAACAAGCAGAAAGTAAGCCTTTAGCACGCTAGCTACTCTGTTAGCTTCAGCGGTTAGTAGCTAGCACGTCGATATATTCAAACAAGCGAAGTCTGAAACACGGCAAAGTAGTTAGGTTGCTTTCTGCATTATTTAACTTGAGTTAATGTGTGCCTTTTTTTTTTTTTTTTTTAAACACTATCTGTTTGTCAGGGCGAGTGGCGGACCGCACATTGAGCCACAGTACAGACAATACCCGCAGCTGACGAAGAAGCAGAAGTTTGAGTCGGAGCTTATCAGTGGTGTCATGTGGTTCTGGATCCTTTGGCACTGCTGGCATGACCCTGATGCGGTTCTGGTGAGTAGATACAGTGTAAACAGTAATGTGAAAATGAAGGATGGCTGTAGTCCAGAATAACACTGCAAAACCAGGTCAAATCAGGCAGAATCACAGTACTGTTAAAAAGCAATTGTTACTCCTAGCAAAAAGCTTTAAAGTAACACAAGAACAGCTGAGAAACAAACTGATGGAAAGGGTTATAAAGCCATTTATAGAAAAGAAACGCATCTTGATCATCCCCAAGGTTTTTTTGGGGAAAAAAATTATTTGAACTGAAGCGCGAAAAGCTAAAGTTTGAGAAATTTTGAGCCTTGTTACGTGTGGCATAAAACTGACCTCTACCAGAAAATCCTGAAGGAGAATGCCCTGTCATCATTTCATGCCCTGAAGCCCAAGAATACTTGGGTTATGCAGCAAGATAATTATCCAAGACACACCTGCAGGTCCACCTCTGAAGGGCTTTCACAGTGATTTAAAAAGCTCAAGGGTGCCGCAATCATTAGGTTTAGATGGGCATTACTGGATGAAGTTTTTCTCTCGCTTAAGGAATGAAATAATTTTAAAACTACAACTTGTATGTACTCTGGTTATTTTTGTGTAATAAAATTTTATTTAAACGGAAACATCTTAGTTTGGCAAATATGCAAAAAATTAGAAATCGGAAGGGGGCAAATACATTTTCACAACACTGTATGCCTACCTATTCATGCAGTAATTAAATTAGCCCACTGGTTCTTGAACTTCTTATCAGTCACTAACAATAAAAAGCAATCAAAGTTGAATTTTAGTTAAGACAGTTACAACAGTAGCATTCAAACATTCAAAACTCAAAATTCATTCATCCTAGTTTGACGTCACTTTTTTCACCTCAATCAAACTGCCCCATCCACAGTGTTTCCTTAGACACCACAGTCTAGTGTGCATAGAGGTGATGCAGATACAGGTTTTTGTTATCACATTAATGATAACCTGCTTCAGAGTAGGTTACGTTAGAGAGAAGACATAAACAGGAGTGAAAACACCACCTACTGACAAATTAATTCTGGAAAATGGCATCACCAACGTTTGAAGATCTTATGGACTTAAGAACCCACGGCTAGAGCTCAAAGTTCATTTCAGTCTAGTTATCTATGTAGACCAACAGTTCTGAACAGCAGCTGCCTCAAGGCGCATCAGGAGTGTCTGAAGGCTTTCTTTCTCTGAGCACAAGGAAGAAATTTGTGCATATTCAAGGTATGAAACTTGATCCGTTTAAACCTTGTAGTACTCGCAGATCTCCTGACCATGAGGGTGCGAATGTAGGTGCACCAGTACATCGACAGCTTTGCTTTGATGCTCGGCTCACTCCACTGTGAAGGTCTGGTGCAGCACATAGATTACTGCTGATGCTGCACCCTCCCATCACTTATGAGTAAGATCCCAAGATACTTGAATCCCTCACAGCTTGGAGCAACTTCCCTCCCTCAACCGAGAGGGAGCAGCCCAACCCTCAGTTTCCCAGGAGAGAGCCATAGCCACACTCGGAGGTGCTGACTCTCATCAGGGGCTCACTATCATGTAAAGTCATGTGATCTGGGTAATGAGAAAATCACTAGTATGAGCGGCTGAAATGAATTTCCCCATAGGCTGTTTTTATGCTCACCGCAGGAAGATTTTATAGTTAAATAAACCTAAACTAAATATAAAAACCATTCTAGTGAACCCTTTTACCCCTAACCCATCACTGCAGACAGGTTTTTGCAACATTTATGAACGGTTTGCGCTATGGTTTCTGAAAGCAGTGGTTCTGTGCTTTTCAGTGATATTGGGGTCATTACAGTAATCCCAAGCATCGTGCCACAAGATGAAGGTTTAGAGAGAGTTTGATGGAGTTATGCAGAAAACTGGCATTTTGTCAATATTTTAGTGGCAGTATTGTCTGAGTGGCAACACCTATCATTCAAGAGAACGCTGAATGTGTGACGTTGGAGTGGTGGTGTTTGAAGTGAACCATGAGGAGGGTATACTGGTCCTTTTAGGATGGCAGGCGTCAGCCTTATAGATACTTTAAGATGCTCAAAGTTTTATTATTTGAAGAACACTGAATATTTCCTTTGATAAACAGCCTACAGATCAGTTTCCTAATCTGTGTTCTGTTAATTGCAATACTTGTAGTGTGAAAGGCAGGAGATTGGCACCAAACAAAAAAAAAAAAAAAAAAGGAGAAGCACCTTCATGACACCGAAAACTCAGACATTAAGCTCAACGTAGCTCTTTAAGCTATTAATCTCGCTTTGTAGTCCATCCCCGTAGGGAGATGATGTAATGGTGTGGAGGAGGCACGCTAAACTTTAACTCCAGTTACTCTTTCCATCCCACTTCTAACCAGTGAAAGTCCAGGAGAATCCAGTTGAGGAGAGTTTGGATGAGGTAGTACAGGAGCATGAAAGTACAGCTGATAATCTGCAGTAGTTATGTGGTAGAATTATGTCGAACCACAGCTGTGTCAGTATGGCATTCCTAATAAAGAGTTTGCTGTGCACAGACTTGCCAGGAACAGGATTTTATTGATATAAATTGATTGAGTTAATTGATTAAGATTCATCCCTCCTCTGCAGGGTCACTTCCCTTGGCCGGATGCTTCTGAATGGACAGATGAGGAGCTTGGTATCCCTCCAGATGACGAGGAATGAGGTGATTTATCCAGTTTCCAGGCAAATGCCCAACAGGACAGCAGAGTTAACTTTCACAACATGCTGTCCAAATGTAAAGTAGATGACCAGCTCACGGTGTAAAAGTCACAACAGATGACTGGAATCTGCTATAATAGTTTCAGCCCTTTAAACTAAAAGTAGAGGTTTTGGCAAGTTGTGTTTTTGTTTGTTTGTTTTTAAACAAGCCTTTCTGAAATATAATGTCCTTCTACTTTATTTGAAATCTATGAAGTAAAAAGTACGTTTTAGTTGATCCACGGGCTTCTCCAGATTCACCAAAAGATTGAAAAGAGATCACTTTTAGCTTTATTGGTCCGCTAACCTCGCTTTGCACACATTCAGCTCCCTGCATGGCTTCAGTTCAGTGCCTAAGGTGAGAGGGCATTTCCTTTTTCTTTTCTTTTTGTCTTTTTTTTTTTGAGGATTTGCAGACTTGTCTGAAAGGTTGACTCTTCAAATCGAAGGATTCTGTTTTTGTCATGTAACATCTGCCTACACATGCAGGCACTTAGCACTTTGAGGATGTTTGAAAGGTGGTGGCATCTCTTATCTGATATAGTTAAACATTTATGTATTTAGCTGTAAAGTTTTAACTAAGTCTGTAAAAGTGAGAGTGGTGCACAGTAATTTTTTTCATGATAACAGAAGCAGTCAGATTTGTGAAGCGCTCTGGGTAACTTGGGGATATTTTCCACACTTCTTTCTGGAAATGCTTTTTAGGTGAGCGCTGCATGGGTGGAGCAGCCAGACTTCTCCCGGAAGTTGAGGGCTACAGTGCAGCTGTGAAAACCTCCAGTTTCACATGATTACTTAAATGCTGTAACCTCAGAAGCAGCTGTACTTCAGTCTGAACCCTGCAGAGGGCAGTGTTGTAAAGGTTTACCTTAAACCTTTTGCACACCTGGTTCAACTGAGGTTACACTCACAAAGTTAGTTACAAGGACAGGTGTATACGGTGTATTTTTGTGTCTTTTGATTGTCAAGCACTATATAAACTTAAATATTAACCTTTAAGTGACACGTTTGGCCACTTAAAAGAATTATCCCAGGTGCACCAGGCCAATGTAGTGTAATACATGTAATTAATCTTACAGGTTATCATGGTCAGTGTGAGGGGTGCTGATGGTAGTAACGGTAGTGACATGGTGCCTGCAGGCATCGTCAGCACATTATGTTCAAGCAGGGCAACTTCATGAAGGGCGTAAGCTGTTTATAGAGAAAATGGTTTTATTCATGTAAACCATTATTCTACTTATAATGTAGTAATAATATTGTTTATTTGAAAAGGTACCGCTTCACTTTGGTGTACCTAATAAAGTGCCCGTTTCTTCTTTGCAGGTCACCACAGAGGATTTGGTTTGCCGGGCGAGTCTTTGGGCTGTTCTGAAAGTCATTGTTGTACATAGACTTAATAAACTTATCTTTAAATTAAAACAGGAAGACCAGCATGTCATTTCATTACTTTTATTTATTTACACGCAATTTCTGAAATGCATTAACAGTGTCACAGTTAGCCAGTGTTTGTATATTTCAAATCATAAGCCATTTAAATCTGGAAAAAACCATTGCAAGAACCAACACATATTTAAAAAAAAAAAAAAAAAAGCTGAGAGCTGCATTTCAAGGAGAGTGAGGGGGACAAACACTACAGCTTATTACAAACCCTGCCTGCGGGCCAGTTCGTGTTTTTATTCTGTGAGTTAACATGCAAAGACTTCAAAGATTAAAGTGTAGTGTAAAAGAAAAAGGAGGGGTACAAAGGAAACACTGCTTTTTTTTTTTTTTTTAAATGTTAATTCTGTGTTTTGGATCTCATCACTCACCTGAGGAAGGCTCACACTGTTCAGAGGGCGCTCTTAAAGCTACATGGGTGCAGAGTCAACTTAAACTAGGGTGTCTTTCCACTTAAACAATGAGCTGAACACGTGTTTGGAGGCAGTGAGTGGGAGTAACACCAAATGGGTAAAAGTAGCCTAAAGATACAATGACTGTTAAATCTGACCTGTTGCTTTTTTTTTTTTTGAGCTATAAAAACTGAAAAACACTGAAATAAGTTATGAGTGTCTGCATCCATGATGTGTGGCTGGTGGTTAATCGAAGGTTATGTCCATGGCATCATTCCCTGAGAGTGAAGAACTGCACACACACACACCTCACATTAAAGAAAAGAAAAAGCCTCAATCATCCACATGTCAGTTCCTCAATCGCTGACCTTTTAATACATCATCTACTTTGGATCAACCACAGTGGCTCAGAATACCTGTTGTTTTGTTTTTTTTGCTAAACGGTGTGGCACTAAGTAGAGAAAGCTCAGGAGTAGATATGGAAGTTTCTTAACCTAGACTATCCGCACATAGCCCATAAACAAACCAAAAAAACCTCTACAGGAACAAAGAGGACGAGGATCGACACAGGCTCTACTCAGCTGGGAAGGGAAAGATGGGTAGCTACTCAACAGATGATCACATGAACTCTAAAAACATCCACATTTACAAAAAAATTTTAAAAGGTTAAAAAAAAAATAAAAACTCCCTACAAAGGGGGGGGAGAAACACCCTCAGGCTCACTGAGGTTTTTAGGGTGAAAATATAATAAAATCATTACCTCTGTTCAATTAATAAATAATTCAGAATCCATAAAAACAATAAAAAAAAATCACATAAAACGCGAAATAAATTAAGCCAGAGTCGTTTCAGAGGTGACGACTTGTAATTCCTATGGGAAAACAAATTCACAGAGAGGCAGCATTTTGAGTGACTCCACCCCCACCTCCAACACTAGGTGCAGTTTTACACCTGTTAAAATTCTGCGAGCAGAAGAAACGCACCAAAGTGCTGCCTCTCGCCCTTACCTCTCTCCTTAAAAAAAAAAAAAAGTTATTGCTGGTGTGATTGAGATAAAGAGGAAGGGTGGGACACAAGCATGAGAGAGTGGAGAGACGTACAAACAAATAAGCACCATTTTGAAATTTCAGTTTCACCACCTCCTCTTTTAGCACCGCGTTTCACCTCCACCCATCCAGGTAAACAGACCCTTCGTCCTGTTCAGTTTGTCACGAATAAAAAAAAATAAAAATAAAAATAAAAATATATATATAATAAAAATTAGGCCAGGGGAGAGGTGGAGGGGTGATCAGCAGAAGGGGGAAATACTAGCAAATGTGACGCAGGTGATCTTGGCATCAGAAGCAGTGGACGTCTTGCCGCCTCACCCTCTCCTCCCGCCCCCACCAACATCTCTTTTTTTGTCCGTCCAAAATGCCCACAGGAGCTTCAAGTCCACCGTTCCCTGCAGCAACATGCTCCTTTCATGTTTTTGTCTTTAGTGTGCTTGTGGTAAAGTCGTGCGCTTGCTCGTTTCCAATCCGATACCCTGTCTCCTAAGCATGCACAGTGAGCGTGTTTTACGTATCAAAGATTTGTTTCATCTCCAGGCAGTGTCCATGTGATTTCATTTCTTTTTTGTTTCATCCACCCTCCCCCCGATATATTTTAACTGTCTGGTAAAAAATACACAAAACTATCTTCTTCTCTCCCCCTGCTCCTGACTCCTCGCCCTTCTTTCAATGTCTGGGAGGGTTACACGAAGACGCGGTTGTGTCTGCTGAGCTTCAGGATCTTCCCCAGTCTCTGCTTGGCTGTGGCCATGCCTTTTTTGGGCCGTTTGCCTAAAAAAGAGAAAAATGAAAATATTAGCGGGATTTATATAGTAACATCAAATAGTGAGTAACATTTCAACTAACTATCTTCTCACAAATCTGACAAATAATCCATCAAGTGGCCTAATCATGATGATAACCATAAGTGGCCCTTAAAACGGGCCCCTGACACCAAAGAAAGCACCTACTTTATATTACAATAATTAAAGAAACTAATACAAATTAAACTAAACATTGTCAAACAGCAAAAATGAAATAAAACATGATAATGGGGCAGGGATAGCTCAGTAGGTAGCGTGGTGGCCCCATGATCGGAAGGTTGAGGGTTCAAATCCACTGAACGGCTACCCTGAGGTACCCCTGAGCAAGGTACCGTCCCTACACACGGCTGCCCACTGCTTCACTGAGTGAATGGGTTAAATGTAGAGAGTATTGATCCCCGTGGGGAAATTAAAGTATACATTAATCGAAATAAAATATACTAACACTTCTTGCACGACAGTTAAGTCCTGGTTAAAATTTGTCCTGATCTTTGATCAGCTTTATTTTGGAAAGGTTTTTTTCTGTACTTTCTATTTAATTTTAAACAGTTTTTAAACACTGAATACCACCTCTCCCACTGTCAGAGAGCTAATCAGAGAGCTAATTCCCACATCCTGCACATTACGTATTGAACCATGCTTTATCTTCTGTGCCAGTTAGTGTGGACTGAAACAGCTTCTCCATTTTTCTGCATATTAACAAGCAGAAATGATAAAAGTCACATTTCAAACCTTTTGTGGCCTGATTGCTGATTGGTGGAGGGTTCGGGGCGTGCCTCTTGGAGGGGTGCAGAGGTGGAGACATTGAGGGGTCACAGTATTGGTAGTCCATCTCTGGGCTGGGGAGCCCTTGATTGTCCCAGGCTTCGCTGCTGCTGTTTCCCTGGCTGTCTATCGGGCTCTTGTCCCCCTGCAGTCGGCGCTGGTGCTGCGCCTGTTCCAGCGGGCTGGGCCACCAGGACTCCTGGAGCGAGTCTGCCGTCTCCGACTTGGAGGAGCACAGCAGACCAGCCATAGACAGCATCCCCTGAATGGCCTCTGCTGTGCTGGGTGAGGTAGGACATTCTCTGTAGGAGGAAGACGAGACTCATTTTTAAAAAAGGTGCCCCGATGGCGCCGTGTTCACGGGGGCCTTTCAAGGATTTTGTTTTATTTATTTATTTGGTTAAACGGCCCACGGATAATCAGAATATTTGAAGAAGCATAATAGTACTGGTCACAGGCCTGCCTTGATCTGTTTCCTCACCGTTTGAGTGGTTTGTGTTTGTGCCTGAGTTTCTCGCCAGACTGGTCCAGCTTTATGTGCCCTGAGCCTGTCTGCTGCTCATCCTCGTCCTCTTCATCCTGGGAGCTCTCCGAGTCTTCGTCAGAAGATGATGACGACGATGACTCTTTATGCTACATTGGACAGAGAAATTTCAAAAACATGCCTCAGAAGACAGCGTAAAAAATGATTACCCAAAGTACACTCTGTTCAGAAACACTGAGCTCTTAAACCGGCTGTGTTTGTATAAATCCTGCACATCGTTTACCTCTGTGGGAAAGTCGCTGTCTGACTCGACATCTGACACACTGGAGTGTCCTGAGACTTCTTCCCCGAGTTCAGTCTTCATCCTCTCCAGATCTCCTGAGACACAAAGGAACACATCGTCAGCTAAATGCTTGCATGGCTACAATCGTCTGTTGGTTTAATATTCACTGAAGACTTACTGAGGAGTGCGGATTTCTCAGCTGTGCTGTGCTGTTCCTGACTGTCATACATCCTCTCAAACTTCACGTCCATGCAACCCTTGGGTGGGCCAACAGACAGTCCCTCATCTTCGGACTTTACAGGGCTGCTGCTTCCCGGTCGTCTCAAATCTCTGCACACACAAATATAAAGTTCATGTTAACATGCAGAGCAGGTGACTAATTTATATTGTAATAAACAAGAAGAGGAAAATAAATTGGACTCCTCATCTCCTGACGGCTGCCTCACAGCTCAGAAGAACAGGCTTTGTAGATTAACAAATTCATAGTTTCTGTTGCTGACTAGTAAACCTTTCTAAATTCATTTTTACTTCATGTTATTTTTTTATTCACCAAAGTGGTTTTATGTTGGTTTCTGGAGTTTGTCACCAAAACAAAAGTACTAGTTTGACTGGCTCTGCACACTGATTCACTTTGCTCCCCCACCTGATGATTCTTCCGTTGACCAGCATTAGCCGTATGTGGTTGTCTTCCAAAGACTCTGCAGCAGCAGCTGCAGATGCAGTTGACACTTTGTTGAACTTTGCGTGAACCTTGGCACCAAACGCAGGATCCTGGATACAGAATATTAAAAGTATTGTATCAGTCATCAACAACACACACAGAAGCATTTACAAAAAGCTTTAATCGGTGCAAAGCTGCATTTAAGTGAAGACTCCAACTACAATAATAAGTACATAGTGCACCTTTTGGCCTAACTAACGGCATTTTGGTTTCTTCCTTTAATGTAGATTAAACACACATTCTGAATGTTTGCTCCTTGAAGCTCACCTCCTCCAGTGGCCCGACCTCCAGCCTCTTCAGCACATCCCTGGTGTGCTGCTCTAAGATGTCCAGGTTAGTGGGTAGCTTGGGCGCATGGCGCTCCTGCTCCCTCAGTTGCCTGGCGGCCCTTCGAGCTCGCCGTGCCTGGCACAGCCTCTCCACCGTAGCTCGAGTGGACAGGCAGCCGTTTGATCCCGAAGGTACTCCACTTCCCTGAGATTTCACTAGCTTGCTACCACCCACTGGTTCCTCCTAGAAAATAAATGTAAAATAAATCATGCAGTGAAGGTTGTTACAATGTGCAAAAAATAAAAACAAAACCTACAGAATCAAATGATCATTTTTTTTAATTTAATAAGATGTACAGATAAAGCACATGTAAAACTGTAAAGGGTCAAGAAATGGTGCAAATTAATGATGTAAACACTGAGATTACAGCTTGTATATGTCTAAAATGTGGGTCACTTTTATTAATCACTGACAATACCAAAAGAGCGTCAGCTTTTCTCCCAGCTGACACCACCATTTGCATGAAGTCTAAAAAGCTCCTCACCTCTAGGTAGCGGATTTCCTTGGTCAGTTCTTTAATGAGATGGTTCGGCCTGATATTGTCTGGTACCTCGCTGGTGGGTTCGTTCACCTGCAAAGCCGCAACAGTTTACATTCAAAACAGAGGAGTGAGCAGAGAATCTGCCGCCTGCTGCTGACAGATAAGACTAAACGTGGATGCCTCCGGTGACTCCTGTGTCACAAGAACCATGTGGACTGCAGACATGTGAGGTGTAATCAGGCAGAATTTCTCACCTCTCTTTTCAACCAAGTCTTCAGTGCACTGATTAAAGCCTTGACTCCATCCACTAGGTAGGTCGGTGGAGGACAGTTGTCCTCTCGAAGCTCTGACAAAATCAAAGAAGGGAAAACTGTCACGAGTTTTAAGCGAGAAAGCTTCAAACCTTTTAAAACAGTAATGGATTTCCAAAAAGGTAGCATTAAAAGTGGTGTTCAGCAATGGAAATTTCCTGTGGATATTTTGTGTTTTTAAGTTTTGAGGGATCAAAAATAGTGGGGGAAAAAAACAAAACACGTCACACTTTGACCCTCCACTATGTATTAAAGGACTTGCAACCCTGAAATTTACTGTCATATGCAGGTAAAACTTTGCATGACTTCATTAAATATACTAATTCTGAGGGGTCAGGTGGGAGGAACTCATTGATTTTTCATGGAAAGACCCATAAATAAATCTTACTGACACCATTATTTTCTTGCCAAATGTTTTGAATTTTTATGTCAAAATGTTATGTTGCGACAGCTCTTATACACATCTCTGTGGCTTGTGGTTTTGAGTTTTAGACTCTCACCTTTTAGCATTTCCAGGAGGTTCTTTGCCACATACCAACAAATGGCCTCAAAATAGGGAAACTTAAAGAGGTCTGGGGTTTTCAGACGACGCTCCATCTCATAACACCTACAACGTGAACCAAACGTTAAGTGCTAAAGTCTCTAGAAAACACACAAAAATCAAGATGCCACACCAGTGGCAGGCGAGTGGTTTACCTGAGCTGCATGCCAATATTGAGGTTGTGAAGGAAGTTCCCTCCGAATGCCATGCAATCCTGAGAGGTGAGAACAGCGTGGATCCAGCCTGCAGAGGGCAGCAGAGCACAGACGTTTACTCAGCTTATCTACTCTCTGGCTTAGAATGATAACATTCTTAGGGTGGGGCAGAGAAATTACACATGAATACCTGAGGAAATAGGGATTTATACTTCGCTTAATCATATTTTCTCAACATGCAGAAAACAAAATTCGTGACAACAAGACTGCAAGAAACTTTTTTATCCTGCTGAGGCACAGTCACACTCAGCAGCAGGAGATAATGCTGTCAATAACGGCTTCCACCCCAGATAAACAGTGCTCCTAATACAACACAAAGTAGGAGAAAACAGATTCTTTTGGGGGGGGGGACTGACAGAGGCTGACAGACAGGCCTGATAATACGCTTGACTGACCTACTGTGCTTCCTGACCCCAGCTTAATTCCCACCTCTCCACAGCCTTTCTGCCAAAAGCTCTCTTTCACAATGCTGCTTGAGCTTTCTGAGAAAGCATGGCTGGAAGACTGATTGAGGACATCCAGCAGTTGACGGGCTGAACTGAGCTTTGTCTCTCCGTGTGCCGTAGGGGGGCAAGGGTGAAGGAGCTCTATGGGCTTAAAAAGTCCATTGAGAGACTGATGGACAAATAATGGTATGACTGGATCCATTAGCTTCACTTCAGCGAATCAAAGCATGCTTTGGTGTCATGCTCAGTTAGTGACATGACATCAAAACATCTTTCTACCTTCTTAATGCAACATCAGCAGCGCCACCACAAGGCTGCATAGTCACGTGTAGTAAAACGCCTCAGTGTTACTTTCATCATATGACATAGGAGCTTTGTCTCTCTTCATTTTTCCCCTGTAATTATGATCATTAAGAACTGTTTGGGTTGTTGCTCAGGAAGAATTTCCCTCTCTGTTATTTTCCTTTGGCAATAATAGAGGACCTTAAAGGAGCCTGTATTTTCCTGGCAGCATCCATGGGAATCATGATTATTTTTCACTTTTAAATGCACATGGGGAAAAAAACAAAACAAAAAACAGGCAGGTCAGCAAAGCTGGCGCAAAACTGTCAGGCAGTCACCAGAAACAATGATTTAACATCAGCGACACAAACAGCTGCACGTCTGAGAGTGTGGAATTTATTGTGCTTGGAAACCACACACCATTATCCAAGACTTTAAAAGTACTTTGATGACTAGTGTGTTTAGTTTGGTTCAACTAAAATGTGTGTGTGTTTGTCTGGTCAGTGATGTTTGTTTAGGCTGGTGTGAAAGCTCTCAATCACATCCTGGTGTACCGACCAAAGATCCCTTTCAAAAAGGTGTGTCAGGATAGCGGACGTGACTGAGCACGAAAGGCTGAGCTGATTTTAAACCCACGTGTAATATTACAAATAAGCTATGAATACATTTGTCCAAATCATTTGAGCTCTGCACTCGTGCTGACCTGCATGTTTTACCAGTCAGTCAACTGTGCTTGCATCCTTTTTTTCATAAATACATTATCTTTAAAGAGTGGATGTTATAGTGCTGTAACATGCCCTATAATAACAATAACATTGCTCATCTCATCATAAAACATATCATAGCTGACTTTTTGAGCTAATCGTGACAATTAGTAAAGTACAGATGATAAGCTGCCAGTTATCCAAATTTGATTTCTTCATACGTCCTATACCTAGAGGTCTACATAACTGCCATGCTCACGGATCATAGCCTGAACATAAACCATCATTTATCACAATCGTCACTTCTATCAAACAGTTCTTGAACATCCAGAAGATGGCGAGGTTACAACTTTCCAACTGTTTGCCAACCAACAACCAACTGTTGTACTTTCAGAAAGTACAACCCCTGTCAGGTGGGACTATTTGTGGGGTAAAATAATCTCCCTGGAGCTTAATGTGCTACATAGTTCCTGTGATAGAAATACAGAGTTTCTCAGGAGGTTCCCAGTTCAAACTGACCTTAAGAAAGTTTTGAAAGTACACTTAAAGTCCTTTACTTATCAAATGTGACATTAAAACACCTCACTGACCTGTAGGGATGAGCAGCGTGGTTCCTTGGGGTACAATACACTTGTAACACTTATCCACTTTGTCCCCAAAGAACACTTCGCTCTGATTGGGCGAGGAGCTCCATGCCTCATATAGTGCAAGATTGGTGAGGGTGGGCTTGATCAAGTAGAAGACTTTCTCACCCTGAAAATCAAAAGAAAAAGGTAAAAATAAAGGTAACGAGAGGTTAAACTTGTGAATGTGACGGCACTGCTCTACTAAACACCCGCCCCTCATTCAATCACAAATTAAAGTTAGCTGTAGTTTTCAGAAGCGAGGGGGTGAGACCATCATGATGAGTGCTGCTGGCTGTTTTATGAATTAACTTGATGTGAGAAGCAAGGTGACCCTTCAGAGAGTGCTAGTCTGACCTAAAAACCTCAGTATTTAAAGAAACACTGAATCCCTGAGCTTGATGAACATCAGGGTGGCACGTTCCTCTCTTTAAAGGAGAAAAAAAAAAAAAAAGCTCTTTAAATCCACACACTCACCCAGAGAACATGATACCAGACAGAGGTGCCTCCAAAGTCTATGTGGAAATCTGTGTAGCTGTCTTTGACCCCCATAAGGCAGTACTTCTGGACAAAGGGTTTAGGGAAGAAGGAGTCGTCTGGCCAGTAGTTCTCAACCCAGGACAACGTCTGAGCCACGTCAGGAACCTCCACCAGCTTTGCCATCCTGCGGGTGATCAGAATCATGCAGCACACTGAGCTTAGGAAAGTTTTAAAAACATATCTGTAGGTCCCTGATTTAATCTCAACCACATCCAATACTGTAGAGAGACTCGACTCTACCCTCAACAGAATAACAAGTCACTGAGGTGAGACTGTAAACGTCCAGCACAATCAGATCTGATGGTAGCTGGTCTTTAACCTGCTAGGTGCCTATAGTGCAAAGTCCATACGATGTCAGACTGCACCAGTGTTAGAACAAAGCAGAATAATATTCTCGGCATTCATCGTTATCAAGCTGTCATCATATAAGGAGCCTCCAGCATGCTACATGCTCCCTCACCTTCACAGTACTCCCAGTAGTGCAAATGCCTGTTTTGTTGTGTGCTACACTTAAAGAGAAACTGAGCAAAATATCCCAACCTGATTCTCACAAATCTGTCTAAAGTGCACGTGTGAAAACAGCTTTGGCTACATCAGAAGGACTTTAAATCGAATGTTGTTCCATTTCTTTCTATTAACTCAGGCAACTATTAAATCAGCTGGAAGCTTCCATTCAACTTTACATTGATATAGATGGCCTTGGTAAAAAATACATCTGGAAGTTTTGTCAAACCTAGTTTGCTGACTCTTGAAGATACTTATTCCTTTTTCGCTTTTAAATCACAGTGACGGACCTGCAGCATGGCTTACTTCGTGTCAGAGAACTCCAGGCTGATGAGGTTGAGGACTTTGGGTCGATGGGGATTGGTGAAATACTTGATAAACTCGCTGAGCTTCATCTTGCTGTCTGCCTGCCGTGCCACATCTATCACGTCGATGACTTTGTTACCACCTAGATGGGAATGAAGTGCCTTTTAGTTTGTGCAATATCAGATTAGATGTTCTGCAGTCACAGACTCCTGAATGAAAATCTTCAAACTTTTTAAATGACTGCAGAGTAGGTGATGGGGTTCAGAGGGGTCAGCAGCCTGCTGGCATCCTCATGTGCTTTTAGAGATCAACCCCTGAGGAAAACTGGCATTAATATGGCAGCATGGGGAGGGGTTGTAGGGGATGCAAGCGAGACAATCTGTCAATCTGTCCAGACCACCAGTCCCAGAGGAAGGGGAGTGGGTGGAGGTGAGAGGGCTGCTACGTTTAATAGCTGTGTGTGCGTGGGAGATCTCAAGCATATAAGGAAATATGTCTGTAGATGTGAGAAAAAGTGTGCAAAAGCTGTGTGTGCATGTGTGTGTTTACTCATGGGATAGAAAACAGATGCTAAAAAGGAAAAGAGAAAAAAGTCAAAGAGAGAGCAAACAGCAAACAGCTCACAGTTGGGAGGCTACAAATCACACGCAGTGACACGCAAGGCCGGAAGTAAGACTGGGGTGCAGTGTGTAGCAAGACAGCTGGTGGTTGTATTTTCCCCACTCCCCTCCCACACACCTTTTTTATTACCCCTGTGCATACTTGTGTGCACACACACACACACACACACACACACACACACACACACTCCTCTAAAGGCCCAGCTGGCCAGCGTCTGATGACAGAGAACAGGTGGAGTGAAAAGCAGTCAGTCACACAGTGCGAGACAAAGCTGCCTGGAAACCCTGCAACGCCGAGCTCGAGCACTGGGTTCACAAACCCAATTCAATGTTTTTATTTAGTTTTTTTTTTTTATTAATGTCAACAAACTAAAGCACCGCTGAGCCAGCTCGAGAGACACTCAATCTAACCGACATCCCACCATAAAGACAATGATATATGACGACACCCAGTTATGTTAAAGAGCCAATTAACTGAGATAATTGTTGCAAATATGTCTTTGTCATCAGACAGGAACCAGAAACTTGTTACTCACTGCATTAATTTTAATGTAAAACAATTATTTCCTCATGAATCAAACGTTTTGGGAGCAAAATGCTGTAAAAATAATTAACTCAACACTGAAATCAAAAGATGAATCCTACTTTATTTTTGACCGTTTTGTAGGAATGAACATGATTGTAACTATGAACATGCACGGCAGGGTTTGTTATATTAAATACTGGGATGAGGGACTGGAATAGCTCCTTCTATAATAGGTTTTTGTGAATCGGGCTTTAAAAAAATATATACTTTTAATAAAGTGCTGGTAATAAGCCATTGCCTGTCAACAGCAACCTTTACTCTTCCTCAAAGCACCAGTTGGGTGCTTTAACAGGTGACCTCAAAGTTGAGCTGAGTTTAATTTGGTATCCACCCATTTTGTGCTAAGTGTCATAAGGAAAACTCATATTAATATTAGTTTAAGCCAGTCAATGTGATCTGATTAGTCAATAACAAGCATCAAGACAACTTTGATGGTGCAATACAAACTTGGTTTTCCCTTTCTGGTTTCTTTGTCAGGTTTTGCATAGTTTCATGTAAAACCTCAAACCATTTCTAAAAAGCTTTGCCCTGGAAGGAGTTTTTCAAAATCTCCAATGTCTGTGATCTAAAATGCTTTTCATGTGTGAATGAAAGACCAAAACGCATTCAAAAACCAACTTCTCCAAGACACCTTTCTAATGTGGACAGGGTCTCAGTGTAGTTAGCTTCTCAAGTGGCTTTGCTCATTTGTGTTTAGTTTTATTAGCTTCAATATTAGTTCAGTTCCTATGACAGCTGGGACATGCTCCAGCTCCTGCTACAGCCCTGAAATGGGTAAGTGGAAAAAAATTGAAGAATCGATAGTTTCAGGTTTGGCGTTTTTATTATTATAAATGAGAGGTTATTTGTCAGGGTCTCTGTACACAAATAACAATGTTCATCAGGCAGACTGTGCTAACAAATTCCATCAAACAGAGACAAAAACTAAAGACATTTTCTCATTTTTTTTAAATTTCAGTCAGTTTCATTTTTTTCTAAAGTTAGCCAAAATATTTTTTCACACCCAGTTTGAGCCTTTATTTTAGTTTTAATTAACTGTAATGCCCTTGCCAACATCGGCTGTCATCCTTCAGTTGAAAGTTTACATGCCAGTTTACTCTGAAACAGCTGGCATTAAACCTAATTTTCTACATCAAAGTACTCAAGCGGTCTAGAGGCTGGTCTCTGCAGCTGTCATCTGCATTCTTCCCCTCACAGAAAGAGAGAGGGTTGCTAACGGTGGGTCGCATTGTAACATCTTAGGCTGCGTCTACACAGGAAGTGATTTACAGAGAAACGGAAACCAGAGAAAGTTAAAAACATTCGACAACTACAGCCAAAAACAGGAAAAACACAGAGCGGGCCAACGCCAAGACAAACTTCACTCAACTTCGGAGCAAGCATTTGATACCAGTGATTGGCACATAAGTTAATAAATGCATAACAAGGTAACCTAGGCAACCAGAGCCTGTGTCCAGAGATGAGTGAATACTTGTTGGTAATTAAATAAATTAAGAATAATTAGGTTTACTGACTGAACCCTTACTCCTTCCTAGCAAGGGCACCTCGCCCTGGTTTCCATTCATTACAGTGGGGCAAAAAAGTATTTAGTCAGCCACCGATTGTGCAAGTTCCCCCACCTAAAATGATGACAGAGGTCAGTAATTTGCACCAGAGGTACACTTCAACTGTGAGAGACAGAATGTGAAGAGAAAATCCATGAATCCACATGGTAGGATTTGTAAAGAATTTATTCGTAAATCAGGGTGGAAAATAAGTATTTGGTCAATAACAAAAATACAACTCAATACTTTGTAACATAACCTTTGTTGGCAATAACAGAGGTCAAACGTTTACTATAGGTCTTTACCAGGTTTGCACACACAGTAGCTGGTATTTTGGCCCATTCCTCCATGCAGATCTTCTCGAGAGCAGTGATGTTTTGGGGCTGTCGCCGAGCAACACGGACTTTCAACTCCCGCCACAGATTTTCTATGGGGTTGAGGTCTGGAGACTGGCTAGGCCACTCCAGGACTTTCAAATGCTTCTTACGGAGCCACTCCTTTGTTGCCCGGGCGGTGTGTTTTGGATCATTGTCATGTTGGAAGACCCAGCCTCGTTTCATCTTCAAAATTCTCACTGATGGAAGGAGGTTTTGGCTCAAAATCTCACGATACATGGCCCCATTCATTCTGTCCTTAACACGGATCAGTCGTCCTGTCCCCTTGGCAGAAAAACAGCCCCATAGCATGATGTTTCCACCCCCATGCTTCACAGTAGGTATGGTGTTCTTGGGATGCAACTCAGTATTCTTCTTCCTCCAAACACGACGAGTTGAGTTTATACCAAAAAGTTCTACTTTGGTTTCATCTGACCACATGACATTCTCCCAATCCTCTGCTGTATCATCCATGTGCTCTCTGGCAAACTTCAGACGGGCCTGGACATGCACTGGCTTCAGCAGCGGAACACGTCTGGCACTGCGGGATTTGATTCCCTGCCGTTGTAGTGTGTTACTGATGGTGACCTTTGTTACTTTGGTCCCAGCTCTCTGCAGGTCATTCACCAGGTCCCCCCGTGTGGTTCTGGGATCTTTGCTCACCGTTCTCATGATCATTTTGACCCCACGGGATGAGATCTTGCGTGGAGCCCCAGATCGAGGGAGATTATCAGTGGTCTTGTATGTCTTCCATTTTCTGATGATTGCTCCCACAGTTGATTTTTTCACACCAAGCTGCTTGCCTATTGTAGATTCACTCTTCCCAGTCTGGTGCAGGTCTACAATACTTTTCCTGGTGTCCTTCGAAAGCTCTTTGGTCTTGGCCATGGCGGAGTTTGGAGTCTGACTGTTTGAGGCTGTGGACAGGTGTCTTTTATACAGATGATGAGTTCAAACAGGTGCCATTCATACAGGTAACGAGTGGGGGACAGAAAAGCTTCTTACAGAAGACGTTACAGGTCTGTGAGAGCCAGAGATTTTCCTTGTTTGAGGTGACCAAATACTTATTTTCCACCCTGATTTACGAATAAATTATTTGCAAATCCTACCATGTGAATTCATGGATTTTTTTTTCACATTCTGTCTCTCACAGTTGAAGTGTACCTCTGGTGCAAATTACTGACCTCTGTCATCATTTTAAGTGGGGGAACTTGCACAATCGGTGGCTGACTAAATACTTTTTTGCCCCACTGTATATATACACACAATATATAGTTCGGATTGAAAACAATAAATAGGTCAATTTAAAGACTTTCCATCATGTGTAGAACTTTTTGACCAATCTTTGACCACACACCGAGCTGGCAGCAGAAATGCTCGACAGCATCGGCGTTTACTCCAGTTGTCCCATTGTCTTCAAACTGGAAGAACTGTAATCCCACACTCAGACCCCAGTCACAACACCTGTGCCTTGGCTTAATGCTCAATAGGGCATGGGAGAGAGAGATAACGTGAGAAAGGGAGTCTGTAATCTGAACTTAATTATAAAAACACTGGTGGGCTTGGTAATGGGCTTGTAATAGGAGCTGGGAAGTAGCAGGCTGTTTCGGTAAGGAAGTGCAGTGGTCATGGAGAGGGCAGTGAAAGCTTAGCCGTCGCTCATTTAGAACGCATTCAGCCATCGTCTGATGCCTGATAAGTGGGTTAAAACCCATGAACCTGGAAACTGGTTCATATTGACACACACAGATGGCGCCTGCTCAGCAATGGCCACTTAGCTGGCTGGTGTAGCGTTATTTCATTAGCTTTTAAGCAGCTTCCAATGATGCTGTGTAGTCCAATCACAGAAGTCACATCCTTCCCAGACAATAAACACTAATGTTTTGTTGTAAATTACATACATACATGTGACAACAAAGCCAAGTTTTCTTACCCACATACTGCTCCACATCTTTGACAGAAAAAGTAGAGGGGGGTAGTTTCAGACCCAGACCCTCCATTTCGGTGACTGCTATGGGGTAGTTGAAGCCTTGCCTCTCCAAGTACCTGGTAGTCACCAGCTCACCCTTCATCCGTATCAGAATCTCCTCGGCACTGAAAACCAGATTGTAATAAGTTAATTCAAGCTGCCAGTGTTCTCAAAATAAAACCATAATGGTTTTAGCCATGCAGAGAGTTGCTTTGTTTACTTTACTACCCAAACCACAACACAATATAGGTGAAAATATTGTGTTTGTGGTGGTGGTAGCATTTTGACCCAAAAAGAGCCTACAGACATGCAAGCTGCTCTGTGAGGTGGTGATTAGGCACACTGAGAGGATTACCCAGGTCACTACATATCACCCATTTAATCCTAACGACAACCTTGGTTTTTCACCTGAGATAAAGTCAGGTGAGCCACTGACTTTTCATAAAGATTTCTACAAAAATGTGATCACAATCAAGAAAACTCTGGACCCAGTAATGTGTTTTTCTTTCTTAAAGCCACACTGTTTTGTGTGACTAAAAATATTCCAAAGCTACACATTTTTTCCAGAATCAGTGGTCGTGAAAATGTAAATAATCCACACACTGGAACTATTTTCTTTTATAGAAACAGAATCAATCAAACTCCCACTAGATATCTGTAAACGTGAGAACACAGAACAAAACAGTTTGCCTGGCTTAAAACCAAAAGAAGCAAGCGTGTACATATTTATGTCTTCTCCTAAATCCACTTTAACCTGTATGAGCATTAAGTTAAGAATTTCGAGTTTTTTCAGCAAATTAGAAAAACAATCCAGTTGGTCAGAAGGATTAAGTATGAGAAAAAACATTTCCAAAATGAAAGAGAGAACTGGAAAAAACACAAACAAATTCTCATACATTTGCAGTTTTTCTCTTTTCCTTTGTAACTTTCTAATGCAAAGCCTTACTTAAGCCTTTAACTGCATAGACAACTTTACAGGAGCCCAATTTTGAGCCTTCAAAAGTAGACATGATTCACAAATCAGAAAATCGCACTTTTAGTTTACCTGAATAAAATATTCCACTAGGCAAGGCCTTTAGAGTTTTAAAAGTGTGGCTCTTTGGGGAGGGGGGGGGGTGTTGATATCTACCTGGGGAATGTCCTGTTTTGGAGCTCCTTGATAAACACTGAGGTGCCAGCCTGCACCGGCTTCGATCCATCGTCTGGCTCTGTGTAGTCATGCCTGTGCCAGTTGTTGCGCTTTTTCACTGCAGAAAACAAAAAAAAGTAGGTTTGAGTTTCACTGGGCTGTCTCGTCCTAATGTAATAATGCCCTCTTGAAGCACCTTCACACAACAACATTGTAAATTATGCAGATCACAATCACTTGTCACAAGCACATTAATTCACTACTCAGCCCCTGTGCCCAGGGGTGGATATCGAGGGGTTTGTCCAATCAAAGTGGAGGGTTTACAGCACCATTCAATTAGCTTCTTAATGTCTGCCCTCAGGGTTGTCAAAGGTTAACCTATTCCCCTCCCCCCCTTAACCAAAAAAAAAAAAAAATCTGACTCGACTAACACTGCAGAGAGCGGCCTTCCCCCCGGGACTGTCCAGCATATAGAGACATGGGTGAGACAAGGCAGAGAATCAGAGTATGGTGCTGTTTTCACACATGCACCTCAAAGAATTAGGTCATACTTTCCGCTGTTGTGCTTTCTCACATGTAGCACACATCAGGAAATAGTTTGCTTCAGATATACTGGCTAATGGAAACACTTTACTGTTTAGGCTTCAGAGCTGCCAAGATAACAGATGCAAGAGGGTGCCAGGGCTCTAGAGTGCGACCAAATTGGTCGCAAATGCGACCAGATTTTTCAGTGGTGCGACTAAAAAAATCTTAGGTCACACCGGTGCGACCAACTGTTCGAGTAAAAAAATAAAAAATAAAAAAAAAGTCTCTGCAACTCGGAAAGTCTCCGTGTGGTCAACAACATATCATGCCCATATCGTGGACTAAACCAAGCAGAGACAGTCAGGGGCGGTACCTCTCTGATTGGTCATGTACGTTTGAAAGTGCAAGTGGATAGAGAGGGGTGAGCTTGAATAAAGCGATATCAATTCATTAAATCCTGAATCGACTTTTAAATATGAATATGAATTCCCTCTTTGCTGTTTTGCTTCCACCGCGATTTAAAAAATAAAATAAAATAAAAAAAATCACACTTTATGCACAGCTCTCTCTCTCTCTCTCTGTGTGCACTTCAAGAACAGTTTCCCATCTCAGATCTCTGTTTTCTGCATTATTCATTCGCTTCTTACCCACCAATATACCGTTATTTACAGCACTCTTTCTTTCTTTTCTTTTCTTTACTTAAATGACCTCGGACAAGAAAGCCTATTTTCTGCTGTTCAATACTGAAAATATTTAAACTTTTTAAAATTATACAATATTGCAGAATATTTTTAAGGTTATCTGCTATAAAAAGCCAGGCCAGGAAAATCTCCTTCATGTTTTTCTGTGTTTTTTTCTCAGTTTGACACAAAGGCATCTGCTGTGATGCTCACAATTCTGATGAAGTCTCATAAGTGTCAGTACTGATAAATGATGAGAATTATAATATTTCTGACAGTCTGAGGCAAAAGTGAATCGAAATCAAATGGATCATAGAAATCAGTGATGATGCCCAGCCCTAGTGAGTAGCCTAGGCCTGACAGAAGTGGATGTAGCTGTGGGTAATAAGAAAGGATGAAAAGAACTATTTATAACTTTTTGGTTAAGTTAAGGCCTGATCCATCTGAAATTCATAGCCAGTGCTCTGACACGGAGCCATCAACCTCTGAACTTTGAAAAAGCACAGTGTATCCAGAAAACACATTATATGCTGCAATAAATGCACTGCCCAAGTGTCCCCTCTCCCCACTGCCTTTCAGCGGCAGGCAGCAGCAAACAGGTCGTCAGAGAAGGCCAAGATGATGATTAAGTTTAACATTGTCTACAATATTGCCAAAGAGTGCCAAAGCACTTTAAGCACAAGATTGGTAGTTAATCATTTACAAATCAATATTGTCTGTATAGACAGCAAAACCCCCCACCACTACCACCACCAAAAAAAAAAAAAAATGCACATGTAAAACAGCGGTGTTAAGCTATGCGGTTGAAAAATTTGGGTGCTCCCAACTTTTGTGCTGGTGGTTTCTTAGGCGCACCAGTGCAACCGTTGCAAAAAGTTAGTCTAGAGCCCTAGCGTGCACAAAACAACTATTCATAAGTAGTAAATGCACACTAATATTTACTGAGATATTTGCTGCAATCTGACATTAAATGGACTATGCACTATGAAACTGCCAGGTTGCATGCACCAAGGTGTCTAGAAAAGTTCAGGACTGCAGTGTGTGTGAGTGTGTGCGTGAGAGAGAAAAAATGGCTTCAGGAAGCAGCAAAGACTCACTCAGGGAGGGTCCGTGTACGACATCACAGTTGGGACAGTGGTAAACATCAATATCCACAGCATGGTGCTCTTCTACCTGTACACAGCTGGAAAGAAATGAGATACAGAGTTAGGGCAAGTCCCCTACAGAGGTTTATACCGTTTTTAAATTGCCAGGAAAAGAAAACACGCCATCACAAGATTTTGCCCAAACATATACAAAGCATTTACTATAATAATGTATGTATGTAATAATAAACCCTACCAGCTGAAGGCATTCATTGCATTTACAATATATATGGTCTTTCCTTATACTTTAAAGTTCCTTCAGATAACTTATCCTGTAAATGGTGGCATATAAACCACTTTCAATCTAACTGAAATGAGTGGAACAGGTCTACTGCTTTACAAGCCCGTTCAGAAATGAAACGAGGACACCACAATCTTTATCTGACCTGGACAAGCTAAAGCAGATGAAACGCTCCCAAACTCCTGTCAAATGCTGTGTGTGTTTCAAGCAGAGATGCCAGGGGTCACAGGTCAAAGATAAAAAGAAAGAGGAAAAAGCAGCGCACACTTAGGTCAGGAGACCAAAGATAGCAGTTTTATTTTTTTCCCCTCCAACAAATGTTCTATCATTTCACAGTTATGGCTTCATTATTATTATTATTTTTTTTTTTAAAAACAAGCTGAATGATCTGGCCTCTTTTCATCATATAATTTGCAGCGCATTTATCAAGAGGAGCTGCAGTACAGCGGTGTCACTCATGCTGCTACTACCCCTGAGTATCCTGCAACAGCCAAGCCACAGGAACCAACTCACATGCATTCCTGGGTTGCATACCGGAGCAGCATGGGTTGAACAGCAACTTTGTTCGGATTGTGGACAATGTGTATAGTGTGATAAGCCAAAAAGTACAAACTAAAACTGAACTATCCTAATTCACATGACCATCCATCCATTTTCTACCACTTATTCAGGTCTGGCTCACAGAGCCAGCAGCCTAAACAGAGATACCCAGACCTCCCTCAACCCAGCTACCTCCTTCAACTCTTCAGATGGTCAAAAGAGGCAGTCCCATCCATCCGAGGGACAGAATCTCTCCTGCATGTCTTCAGTCTGCCCTGTGATCTCCTTTCAGCTGAACATGCTTGAAACACCTTGTTCCTTAAAGTCCCAGGATCCTTATTGGACGCTCAAACCGACTCAGCTGGTTCCCTTTTTATATTTAGGAGCAATGGCTCTACTGAAGTCATCACCAGAATCGTGGCCTTAGAAGTAGAGCCCTGGCAGTTTAGCTTTGAGCTCCAAATCAGCCAAGTGTGAGCTGGTGATCAATGAAGCAAGCAGGACTGTGTCATCCACGGAAAAGCAAACACTTAAACTTCAGGCCACTGAAGCCTGCACCATCCAAACTAAGATTGTCTGCAATTTGTCGACTAGATGACTAATCACTACTGTCACTAGTGTGCACCTGACCTCTTCACTGATACCCAGTGCTGATAAATCTGCCCATTAGCCACTAGATGGAAGTTAGCACAAATCTATAACATTTCAGATTCAAACCCCCCCAAATGATGCAATTAGAAACTAACAAATAACTTAGACTCAATGCCCCCACAGTTTTCTGTGAACATTGAAAAAAGTAACCAAAGTAAATTTCAGTTTAGTTTTAAATTTAGCTTCCTTCTACATTTTGCCCATAGTGTCACAGTTTGAGAACCACATTAGTGTTTTACTTCTTCTGACTGCACGTGGCATCAATTTGTGGAGATTCTCTTCCCCTGAGATCAGTACTCCAAAAACAAATGAAGAAATCTTGTTGCTTTTTTTTTGTTTGTTTTTTTGAGAGAACCAGACAGACGCCAGCTTCATTACTGGCCTACAAAATCCCTTCCTGCAGCACAGCAAAAAGAGGTTTATAAACAGGTTTGTTGCTGATATAACCTTTGCTTTTAAAGGTGAAAGCCTGCAGGGGGGATAGAGCTGACCGAAGCCTGCTATCAGCTTTGATCTACAAGGAACTGCAGGAAAACTGTAAAGGAAATAAAGCAGAGGGCCATTAACTCATCAGGAAATGGTGAGCTTGTGTGAATGCCTGCCACCCCCCACATCACCCTGGTGCACAAACAGGATATCAACCATACCACACAAAATCTGAACTGTTGTTGGTTGGGTATAAGGGCAAACAAATGCATTAGTACAGTAACTAATTAAATATCCATTTAGCTGTAAAGAACTCACATTTATCTCTTTTGAAAGTTACTTTTCCACTCTCCTACAACATCCATAAAAGACAAAAAAAAAAAAAGCTGAGAGAAGCACTCCTGCTCCTGCACGTGAGCAAATGGATAACTAGCAGTAACAGTGTACAGTGTTTGGCTGGTGACTAAGCCTAGCTCATGTATCAGGAATCTTTGTTCAAACATGTGGCCGTTCGCTGGGGGAAAGCATGAGTCACAGCTCTCTGCCGCTGGGTTCGCTGAGACGTGTGAATACAGCGTGTGCTCTGGGCTGACGTGACCTTCTTGCTACTTTCCTTTATATAACACCGCAGTGGGAAATAAGGGCACTGTGCCACATACGCCACCCTGACTCAGCGCGCGTGTTACCTGTAATGATTACCACTTTAACCCGAGCTTGTGAGTCTATGTGGACTTGAGACAGCAAATGTAAAAATGGGAGAGGAAAGAAAAGAAAGGGGGCAAGTATTTCCTGCTGCCTTACTCGGGCTTGATGACTCACCACAAAGCGGGGTGAGTGTGCAAACAGCTCTTGAACCGACATGAACCTCATCTGCTCAGTCATACGTCATCTCAACTCATAAGATAGTGTTATCATGCATTGTAAGACAACAAAAAGGTCAGAGAGAGTACAACCAGGGTGAGCAACACAGATACCCCACAAAACCTTGCTTTATTCCCTGATAGAGCTGCCCTCTGACAGCACTGCAGCAGATTACCGAGCTAAACATCCCTTCCTGAATGAGCGGAGATGTGTGTACTTGGCTAAACCCTCGCCATCAACAGCCCCTCTCCTCCACTTCCTCTCATCAAAGGCCTCCTTCCTGTGTAACTGAGAGGGTTTATTCATTAGTCCACGCACTGTGAGGGGGTTCATTGTCCTCAGTGATCAGTGCAGAAACACAAAGGCTGGAGGCTGGCATCGCCATTATTTTAAGCTCTAAATAACCGCTCCGCATGGGGTGTCGACACACCTACATTAGGGAACTGGCAGATCTCTAATGGATGGGTGGTGGAGATGGAGAGGATATGAGGGCAGTTAAACACACCTGGCTGTCTTTATGTGCCCCAGAGGAGCACCTGACTCGTCCGAGTGCGCTCAGGCAAGGCTTACATAAACAGAGCCGGACTTGGACAGCAGTAAGAGCCACTGAGGTCTGACAGATGGATAAGGCTCTGTCATTCTGCCCTCAGGGGTTAAATCATTTTAGCCAGCTAGGCATAAAAGCAACATATCACCCGTGCATTGTTTACAGTTTGAAGGACACAGCAGGGCTTTCTGTAGTCAGCTGGTAAACAACAAAAAGAGGATCACTTTGTTGTTTATAGGGTGTCAGGGAGCCCCTGGGAGTTTTAAACAACTTAATTGTTTTCAGTGCAGGTTGAGCTGCCCTGAGGCCCGCAAGCACTGGGACTCTGTTTTCACATGTCTTCAACATGGCTGAGCCCCATTTAAAACCTAACGAGTCATCAGTCTTACGAGTGTTTGCTGCTGAAAGACGCAACACAACAAACACAGACTGAACTCGCTGTGCAGATTCACAGTTCATAACATACAAATTATTGATCTATTATTTTGGTACATCAGCTATCAGTTTGATATTGTAATTTAAAGTGGTTTTCTAAACTTCCTTTAATTTGAACTGTGTGGTATATTCTTTACTGTTATAATTCAAACTGACTAGTAATCAATACATGATGCTTTTGACCCTTAATCGACTTTGATTGAGCCAAATGTAATGTTATTTCCACCCCAATGAGAGTCAGCTGAATATAAACAAGAGCTATGAGGCTGTCTTTACTTCAGCCAATCAACTTATCAGACATCTAAACAGATGATCTGAAACATCACAGACAGCAGTAGTTTAAAAAAAAAAAAAAAGGGGGGGGGGGGGGGGCACTTCCACTTAGCCTAAACACCAAAAAGGCTCTCCACAGAGGTGATCTATCTCTCTTTAGTGTGCTCACACTCTGTGCGACATTGACAGATCGCGCATTGAACTTGGCTCGCCGTAGCTCCCATCAGTCATTCGCTCCATCTCATTGAGCACCACTGGTCTATCATCGCCCCCACTGTCCACACGCACATTAGACAATGGGCAGACCGGAGGGCCTGACACCTACACTGTGATCTGATGTGACCTACCGGGGATTTACATCCATAACACTGATGTAAATTTGCATCTAAGAAACGCATGAAGCAGAGGCAGAGGCATTTACAGAGGCAGGTCTTGCAATCAGGTGAGGCTCAAAATGATGAATGGCCCTCAGACTTACACCTGAAATCTAAACCAAAGGGTATAATAGTGGGTTATACTGCTTCAGGGCACTGTTACCCCTGCAGATAGTCAGGACAAAAACCTGAAGGGGCAGCAAAGTAAACCAAAGAGGTCAGAAGATTAGTAACAGAGACCCTCAGAACATTTCTTCTGCAAACAATCATTTTGTATTTTTTTCAAATGCTTTTTTCTCATTCAGGTGTAAGTCTACCACTGTAGGCAATGTATAACTTTTAGATTAAAGTATTTATCAAATATCTAATAGGCACCAAAAAATATTCTGTTGGCCCATGAGGTTAAAGTACCATTTTTAGAAGCAGTTACAATAAAAGACAAAATTTCTCTTTTAGCACATAAAAGAGAAGATGTACACAATGTGGTCATTTTTAACTTTACACAATCTACCTTATTATCTAAGCACTAATTCCACTTAATTCTGGAAATAGTACTTTCCAGTACTCTGAAAGTAGTATTATGACTTTAAAGTAAAAAATAATAATTATTCAACTTTATTCTTGAAGTAGTACTTCTATCTTGTTCTCATAACAGTACTTGACTTTATTCTGGAAATAGTATTCAACTTTTTCCACGAAGTAGTAATTTTATTTTCATCTTGAAGCTACTTCGAGTAGTATTTCAACTTTATTCTCATCATTGCATCTGACTTTATTCACAAAATAGTATTCTACTTTAGCCTCAAAGAGGTATTTCCACTTTAGCATCAAAGCAGTAGTTGTTCCCAACTGGAAAAAGTATTTCTGTCTTCCTCTCAAAGCAATATGTTGACTATTTTCCTGAAGTAGTAGAGGGCTATGCTGTAGTTAATGTAGATTTAATGCAGTATTACAAATTTTGAATTATTAAAGAAATACTATAAACTAATAAAACTGAAGTGAATAAGAAACACAATGTGGAAACTAACTGAACCACAACTGAATAAAAACAAAAATGAATATGACTGCATTAAACTGTAATAAAGAGATTACTGAAAACATGGGGGGAGTTTATCAGGACTTTTTTTCAGCTTTCCTGTAACCTCACTCTTTACAAATCTGATGCTGATAAACCGTGACACTGATTCAGACAGCCTTACCACATTAAAGTACAGCTTGTTTTGTTTACTGAAACACAGGTGATAGAAAACAGGACACTCTCCAGCAACCAAGACAAAAGTCTCCCACACAAACACCAACAAGAACTAGCAGAATGAGCTCCTCCGCTTTCCCCTCCAATGGCGTGCCATCACCCACAGCCAGAGAATATCCCTTTCCTTCTGGCCTGCCTCGTGGGAAAGAGGCTGGAAATGTGGCCGTTTTTGGAGCTTTGCTGTGAGTATGTGCGTGTGTGGTGTGTATCTGCTTATTAGTCATCAATGGGGGAAGCTCCAACATTTGTTCCTTTTCTTGCTGGCAGATGACACACAGCTAGTCTGTTTTGGCGCTGACACACCACAAATCCTGGCTGCTGAGTTTTTTGGCAGCACACTTGGTGGTTACGCAATGGCTTCCGTCATTTCAACATGAGCAACCCCCCACCTTAAAAACCAAAAAAACAAAACAAAACCCAGATTATTGTATTCCTAAGCAGTCACTGTGGAAATGCACCCACACAGGCTGACTTGAAGAGTTGCCTAGGTCAGCCCATGGACTTAGAGCCACATTAAAAAAAACAAGAGAAAACTGCAAAAGAAAGAAAGTCGGATGCTGAGAAAATCTCATGCTCAAGCAGTGCGTCACAATATTAGGTGTGGACTGAAATTTGTACATTTTAGGCAATGTACATTACACAACATTAAGATTCCCATCAAGATTTCAACAGCTTCCACCTACATCTACGCATGAATCACAAAAACGTCTGCTACCTGCAATCACAATAGAAAAGAAAAAAACAAACCCCAAAACAAAACAAATACAACACACACACACAAAACCCAGACACGTGCCTGCTTGGTACCTTTAAATAATTCCCCTGCTTGCCACTAGGGGTCCGAGGCCATGTGCCTCCTCTTTCTAAATAGGGGGGTGGGGGATTTAAATTTCGCCAACTGTCAATCAAAAGCCAAACCATAACAATCTCCTCGTTTCCCCCACTTACTTTCTACCAATATCAAACCAGCATTTAAAACAAAGCTCATGTGTATTAAATAATAGATATAAACTACCAGCTTGCTATATAATTAACGTACAGGTTGTGCCCAAACAAGTTGAAGTTGTTTATTAGATCTTCTTGTATCATTAAGTTTAAAATACAACTCAGACGCCGCCCGAGGCTGCCGTTACCTTTAATAACCTGCCAGCTCTGGCACACTTTGTACACTAGAGCTGGTTTAACTGGATTTAAAACGACTGAATCACAGCGACATCAAAATTAAAGTTATCCTTTAAATAACTCTACGGAAAGGTAGTCACGTACGCTTTTGATCACCCGTGTTGACTGAAACAGCTCGGTATACCATCAGCTATAAGATCTACTTTCTATTGGGCTCTATTTAAGTAAATGCCGCTGATTATTATAATAACTACAAAGAGCTGGATCATGTCGTTTTGTTTAAACTTATCTGCGGCACGATGGAGTTCATTAATGTTGTTTTTAGGGGCGCGAACCCCCACTTTCGCCCGTAAAGTCGTGTCAATAGACGGTTTAAAACCCCCGTCGCCCACCGCTAATGGTTAGCACGCTAAGTTAGCCAAGACCGCTCAGAGAACCGTCGCCTTTTCTTAAAAAACAAACCGTGTTTCTCGCCTCCATGTAACTACACCTCTTTAGGATGTCGCAGACTACATACCTGCCGTGAAACCAGTCTTTACAGATGTCGCACTCGATCATAAACCGGCTCACATCGTAGGGCTGCCGGCAGACACAGTACAGCGGGGCCGCCGCCATCTTCCTACTGTCCCCAAACAACGCAGGAATGAAGCGGGCGGGGATTTAACCCAACATCCGGAAATACCCGAGGGGAGAGCCGAGCACGCACGAAATCCGCCATTCTGAGGCAATCCCACCTCTGAC
Source organism: Copadichromis virginalis (assembly GCF_057382275.1). Lineage (NCBI taxonomy): Eukaryota > Metazoa > Chordata > Actinopteri > Cichliformes > Cichlidae > Copadichromis > Copadichromis virginalis. Next base: position 26,398,002 of record NC_140634.1, on the reverse strand, counting down.
GTCAGTTTCCAGATTATGCATTTCCATCTGGTTGTGTGGGCACACCAACAATAGACGCAAACTTTTTTCCAACAAAGGAATGACATAAAGGGCTTGGTTTTAGGCGTTATGCTACAATCGGATAAAAGCGAAAAATCAGCCTGTAATTTAAATTATTCTGATGAAATAATCTCCATAATCTGCTATATGTATTATTTTACCATATTAAGATGTTTCTTTAGTCGTATTACATTTTAATATGGATATATTCATTGTGTTTATTGAGCTTCACCTTCCCGATTTTATTTAAATATTAAATATTTCAGATCAAACAAACTCTAATTTTAGATAAAGTTTTTTATATGATCATTTTAAGGGAAACATCTACCTGGCGCTGTGTGAAAAAGTAATCTCCGCCTAAACCTAATAAGTAGCTGTGCCACAGAACATTTTCCCAAAAGTCTCAGGGATTGTCAAGATGTTGTTGTTGTTTTTTTTGGCAAATGTGAGACGAGCCTTTGTGTTCTTTTTGTTCAGCAGTAGTTTTCTCCTTGGAACTCTCCCATGGATGCCATTTTTGCCCAGTCTCTTTCTTATTGTTGAATCATGAACTCTGTCCATAACTGAATCAAGTGAGATCTGCATTTCTTTAAATGGTGTTCTGGGTTCTATTCGGACCTCCTGGATGAGCCATTGATACACTCTTTGAGTCATTTTGGCATCCTAGTGACTCCAGGGGAAGCTTCACTACTGTTCCAAGTTTTCTCCATTTGTGCATAATGGCTCTCACTGTGTTTCGCTAGGGTCCCAAAGCCTTAGAAATGGCTTTGTATCCCTTTCCATGACTATGTTTCCCAGTTGTTATTGAATTTATTTAGATCGCAGCAATGGTGTGTTGCGTTTTGACATCTTTTAGCCTACTTCCCTTCATCAGATAGGTTTTATTTACATGATTTCTTGATTCAACAGGCCTGGCAGTAATTAGGCCTGGGTGTGGCTCAGTCAATTACTTTTTGGGACAGGTAGGTTTGGATAGCTTTAAGACAATCTTCAGTTGTAAAAATCACAACAGCCCTCTTACAGAATACAATACCCCCTATATGAAACAAAGCATATAACTTCCTGCACAGTTGGCATGGAGCTTATTGTACATTAATGCTATTCTCTTCTATTCAGAACCATGTAAAAGAAGTTATCTTCACTTGATGGTCTGACCCTTAAAGCTTCGCAGAGCATGCTTATATCTTAATTGATCCACAGCCACTTATAAGGCATTTAAATGTAGGGGGAGTTATTTTGTGCAATACTGGGTGTTGCATCTTTAAATAATGCAATTAAAATGTCCACAATACATGGATAAAAAGTGTTTTCTGATTGCAAATAGCATTAAATACCTATATCAATGCATATGCACTATCAACACTGACTTAACTGTAAATCCACAACACAGCTGATGAGCTGCAAAGGCAAGAAAATGTAAGTGTGTCACACGGTCTTTATCTTTCCTGCACTGTCTTCACTGTGAAGATCTCTTCAGAAGGCGTTTTCCAGCCTGGTGGCAGACGGCTCAGAGGCATCTTAAATAAAAAATCAAAACACAACATCCAGCCCTGGTATGTCTCCATGGAGCGTGTCTGACATGCCCTACGTGCTTTGTGGTGAATAGCAATGGGACCACCGACCCACAGCTTGATCTGTGAGCTGACAGCACCCATCCCCCCACACGCCCATCTGTGCTACTCTGCATAGTCAAGCAGCCTTGGTGCATGCAGAGGCTCCAGAGTGCTCACAGCACAGAAGACACATGTGAGGTTATCTGCTAATCTCTGCCCATTTTTTTTTCTTCTTTGTGCATTTTTAAGCATGCACCAAGGTGTAAACATCCCCTTTGTCTTCAGGATGATAATCACAGCCTTGTTTGTAGTAGATCACTATCAGTGCTTCCTATTATAGGTTTTCTCTCTCGTCAGCCCCGGTGTGAGCAGCTTCATGTCTGGTGTGCAGATCCACCGCATGCACGTAAACACTATTCCTGGAAGTTAATAAACACTTGTGAGTGTAGGCTGGTGCTGATGGATGGACATGAACAGCTCTTCTGCAGAATAAGGTGTAATCAGTGTACTCAGCTTTTTGAAACAGACGAAAATGTTGACTTTGAGTTTCATTGCAATCACTATGAGCACCACATAAACATCTATTAAATGTGTAAATAGGAAAAGAACGTGACAGTCTGAAGGCATTATAAGGAAACATGGTAATGGAGGTATAGGTTACCATTATTATAGATTTTATAACATGCATATTAAAGAACAGGATTATCAGGACAAGCGAATAAATACTACATGAAGTCAGGTGAACAGACATGAAGATAATAAATGCAATAAAGATTTGAAAAAGTCTGAAAAACAAATCTAGACAAATCTCTGTGAAAGGGACACCATTGAAAAGCAATACTGGGTGCCCATGACCTTTGGTTCCTCAGGAAGCAATGCTTTAAAAAAGGGTGTGTTTTTGTCATGAAAATCCCTGCATGTTCCCGGGAACACTTTCTAAACTCATCATCTGTGAACATCAGTTCATTATGCCACATATGCCAGTTAAAGTTTTATCATGTCAAGAAGAAGCTAAAATGTGACATATTTTTAATGGAAGATCTTGCATTTTTTTAGAAAGACAATGCTAAGCCACATACTGCCTCTATTACAATAGCGAGACTTCGTAGTAGAAGAGTCCGAGTAATAAACGGCCCTGCCAGGAGTCCAGACATGTCACCAGCTGAAAACATCATGAAACGAAGAATGCAATGCAAAAAAAAGAATCTTATATGAGACAAAAATGGGAAAACATTCCAACATGTGCGTATTTAGACATGCAAAAATCCTCAAATAAGCATAGTCTATGTACCAAAAGCTTCAGTATGCTGGCTAGTTATCCTGATAATTTTAATTTAATTAGCTAGTGATGTGTTCAATGTGCATATGTATGTAAATATACACATTTCTGTCATTTTTTTCTTGGTTTTTACACACCCAACAATTTTCACTGTAGTTCTATCAATCTAGTTTTACTTAGCTTTAGGCTTAGTGTTTTTATTTATTAAAATAATTTAATATAACTGTAAAAAAAAATACACACGTACACATATTGAATATTTATTAAAGCCTGGAGTATTTCATTTATGTGATTTTACTGTATGCTGAATTATGGTGTTACAGCTTCACCTCCTGATTGAAGAGCGCAAGTGCGCTTACTGTGCGTGGGCGTAAATGGGCAGCGCGCGCACGCTGCAAACGTCAAGACGAGACGAAACGAGGCAGAAGCCAGCGCGCCCCGCCCCCCTGTGTGTTAGCATCATGGATGAAGGTGTAGAAAAATCTGCCAGGTATGATTTAAACAGTAGGCAGCTGCTGGAAACGGGAGTCCAGGGACTCTGCGTCAAGATTTAACGTCTAACTAGATGACCAAAAAAGGTAAGATCTAAAAAAAATAATCGGCACGGTGTTGTTACGCTAGTGATGGACGTCTGGTTTCAAATGATCGTTAAATGTGATGCTTTCGCCTAATAAAACATCTATTATCGATACTTTCCCGGGACATTTCTGCATACAAACAGCGTCAATTCATATTTTTACTACTCTGCCGTTTCTCTTCGATGATGTAATGCGACAAAAGATATAATAATATATGTGATGTGAGTGAGATATTTTCACATTAGCAGCCATTAACGTCGGCATCAGTGATATATTCACAGTATTTCATTAAACAGAATTCGCTCAAAAGGATTATTATGGACAAATAACTAAAGTAATCATTAATGTAATGGTATAAATGACGTTTTATTGTTATTATTATCATTGCTGTTGTAGAAAAAGTGAGCCTGGTTTAAACAAATTATGCAAAAAACAAATAAACACATTAATAATAAGAATAAATAAAAATAATAAAAGAAATGTATTATTATTTATTGATTTTTTATAATAATAATAATATATTATTATTATTAGCGATTATTACTTAAAAATACTTTTGGTTCTGTTTAAATAAATATTTGATTTTGTAGTGAGATAATTTTGATAATCACCATGTTTTTTTACAACAATTGTTTTTAATAACAATTCTATGGAACTTTGTTTCTGCCACAATTCTTTTTAGGTGTCCAGAAAACTTCAGGTTATTGCTTCAAAACTTATGCTTGTTGTCTTGACATTTTGACTTACTCACAAGTAACTTAAGTTTCAAATAAATTTGACGTTATTATTTTATCCAGTGTTTAGCATTTGGTCCAAGAGTTTCTTTCCAAAAGGTTCATTAATATTTCATTATTTTTATTATAACTGTAATCTTTTTTTTTTACCTGATCTGTTCCTTCAGCCTTTTTGCATTCAGTCCACTTGTTCGATACATTTCGATTATATTGATTTAACATGTTTGCATTAAACAGGTGTACTGTGTTAATCTGAGGCTTGTTTTAATTGTGGTGGAGGAGGTGGAGAACTGCTGTGAACCTGAAGATGAGGCGTCTGTCAAGAAAGAAAGCGCTGAGCCTGGTGAAGGAGCTGGACGCCTTCCCCAAAGTGTCAGAGAGCTACGTGGAGACATCGGCGTCAGGAGGAACAGGTGAGATGTCCCTGCGAGGACAAGACAGCAGGAGCAGCAAAAGGGAGGAGTAACACTCTCTGCTCATCTGTCTCCTCCACAGTGTCACTTTTAGCGTTTAGTGCCATGGCACTTCTGGCTGTCTTAGAGTTCTTTGTTTATCGAGAGACTTGGATGAAGTATGAATATTCGGTCGACAAGGATTTTTCCAGGTGAGATGTTATTACTAGGTTATTAAATGTTAATTAATTGTGACTTCAGTCTGTTTTTCTTTTTTACAGTATGATGTCACGGTAATCTTTTTATCCTGATTTCAGTAAATTGAGAATAAACATTGACATAACAGTCGCCATGAAATGCCAGCGTGAGTATCTCACCTTGTTTGCCGTTGTCAATGTGGAGAAGTTGCTACCTGAAGCGCTTACATCACATTAGCGCACATATTTCATCTCTGATTGTAGATGTGGGAGCAGATATTCTGGACCTGGCTGAAACCATGATCACATCTAATGGCCTGCAGTATGAACCTGTGAGTCAAGCATGTGTCTGAAAAACCTTAAGGTCATTTCTGAGGTGTCGCTTCTGTAAAGCAAACGCTCCTGTTTGTGTCTTTGAGCAGGTTATTTTTGAGCTGACCCCGCAACAAAGACTGTGGCAAAGGTAAGGTTTTGTGCAGTTGCGCAGTAAGTTTGAAAAAATACAAAATTCTGGTAATGCCTAAAATTTGGTTATCAAGTTATAAGAGATTTCTTGTTGTTTGAAAGCTTTTAAACTTGTTTAGCTAGTTCTGCAGTCTGTTTGTTTTCCAGGACGCTGCTTCTCATACAGAACAGGCTGAGAGAGGAGCACGCTCTGCAGGAAGTCCTTTACAAAACTCTCCTGAAAGGAGCTCCTACTGCTCTGCCACCACGGTCAGTCTCCTATGGGAAATAGTTTTTAATAATCACGTCTCCATTCATTTTACAAAAAGGCAAACACATAAGTGCCCACTGGATTTAGAGTGATGGATTTAGAGTCTGTTATAATAAAATGATGTGCTCAAACATTATGTGCATAGGGAGGATGCCTCCATGGAGCCCCTCAATGCCTGCAGGATACATGGACACGTTTACGTCAACAAGGTAGCAGGAAACCTGCACATCACTGTTGGAAAGTAAGAACCTCTGTAGCGTAATAAGCATGAGACAAACATTTCTGATGCTGGAGACTAATAGTGATTCTTGATCTTTTTAAGGCCCATTCACCATCCTCAGGGCCATGCACACATTGCAGCTTTTGTGAGCCACGAGAGTAAGTTAAAATCTGGTTTTCTAATAACACTTCTAATTACACACTTTTATAATCTACAAGCAGACCAGGGAACATTATCTGTCACCATAATCGGTGCTCCCCTCAGCTCTCCCTTTTTCTGCATTCAGCAATAAATACTGAGGAAGGCCGTGGCATTTAAACAATGTTTAGACGGTACTAAGGGACTCAAAGCGTGCCAAGAAAATATCCCATTACATTACCAACAGCAGCCTGATTTGATAAAAGGCAGTGTGGATCCATGCTTTCATGTTGTTTGTGCCAAACTGTGAGCTGAATATTGCAGCAGAAATTGAAATTCCAGGTCTGGTGAGCCTGTGTGAGTCGTAGCCTTAGTTTCCAGTTGACAGGAAGTGGCACCTGATGTGGTCTTTTGCTGCTGTAGCCCATCTGCTTTATGATTTAACATGTTGCACATTCAGAGATCCTCTTCTGCAGTTTTTGGTTGTAACGTGGGGTTATTTGTGCTCTAGTCATTTCCTTCTGAGAACTGGCTCAAACTACTTATTTTCTAGTTTTGGGAACATTCTTGAGATGGTTGTGTGGGAAAACCCGAGTCGATCGGCAGGTTCTGGAATACTCAGATCAACTTAAATCACATTTCTTCCATATTCTGATTTGAACATCAGCAGGTCATCTTGAGCGTGTCTACATGCTCCCATGTGATTGGCTGTTTAGATATTTGCATTTACAAACAGTTGAACAGCTGTACCTCAAAAAGTGGCTGTGAGTGTATTAAGCATTGTTCTTACACATTTAATAGGGAATAATTTAACAAAAACCCCTGAAAACATTAAAGATGTCAAATATGTGAGCCAGATTTAATGGCATTGGAGATAAAAAGTGTTTTTCTGTTACTAAAAGAGACCAAAGTTGGCCAGATGAGAGCCTTAGGAAATCGAGCTTATAAGGTCCTGCTACTAGTTAGAATGATTGTCCACAGCCTTGATTGAATCTGAGGGTTCTCTCATCTTTGCATTACAGCGTACAATTTCTCCCATCGAATCGACCATTTATCTTTTGGGGAGGAGTTACCAGGCGTCATCAATCCTCTGGACGGCACAGAGAAAATCACATATAACAGTAAGTCACATGATTTCAGAGGATAAAACATGCAGGAAACATTTGAAAAGGATTTTCCATTGAATGAATGAGTGCATTTTTTTTTCATAAAACCCTCAATTATTGTTTCCTGTGTGCTTGCATCCCAGATAACCAGATGTTTCAGTACTTCATTACAGTGGTGCCCACGAAACTGAACACATACAAGATATCCGCAGACACACACCAGTTCTCTGTGACTGAGCGAGTGAGTAGCTGCTAAGCGCAGAGCTTTAAACACAGCCCAATGTTGTGACAGCAAGTAGACTAACCACCACAATGTCTGCTGCCAAGGAACGGGTGATAAACCACGCCGCGGGCAGTCACGGTGTTTCCGGCATCTTCGTCAAGTACGACACCAGCTCTCTGATGGTGACGGTCAGCGAGCAGCATATGCCGCTCTGGCAATTCCTGGTGCGACTGTGTGGTATAATCGGGGGCATATTCTCCACCACAGGCGAGTGGGCATATTTAATTGTTTAGAGCAAAACAATTAAATATGGTTCTAGCTTTGAATTCATGCAGTTATTTTATTCTTTTTTTTTTTTTTTTACTGTGCTCTTCTACCTTTTAAGGGATGCTTCACGGGCTCGTTAGCTTCTGTTTTGATGTCATCTGCTGCCGCTTCAAACTGGGACTCTACAGGCCCGGAGAGGTGCTAAACCAGGACGCACAGCTGCACCAGATGAATAATCTGAACCACCACCATACTCCTCTGCTGGCTGACAATCCCCCTCGGTAGTAGACGCCGATTCCTCGGCCTGCACGGGTGACCCGACAAATAATGATCACAGTTGCTGCTTTCTCATCAGAAACTTGAGTTCGGATTTTCAGATATTTGTTTATTTATTAGAGTTTATAAAGGTTTTTCCATTGCCAGCATTACCGTACTGTATATCACAATGTTTTTCTTCCAAATGACCAAAAACATAAAAAAAAATAGTAGAGTTAGCACTAACTATTGCACTGTAGGAGAATGTGTACCCTGTGACTCTGGTCACATTTGATAACGGTGATGCTGACAGTTATGTTAAAGTTTAAATTCCCAGGAGGTCATTAGCACCGCTGGTTTGTTTCACAGCATTAAAGTGTAAAAAAAAAAAAGAAAAGAAAAAAAGAAGCCCAAAACAAATAAAAGTTGATTCCTAAATGAAATAACATGCAGATGGTTTTTAAACAGGTAAACCATGAAATGATGGCAGTCAGGTTCAAGAAGGATGACTGAGCAAGTGTCATGTTGCCTATTAAGCAATCCTCTATAAGGAAGACTTATTTATTTTATTTGACTTATTTCAATAAGTCAAGAATGTCTTTAGCAGGTCTACCACATGACATGAGTCTTTATTTAACAAAAATTGAGCCAATGTGTCACTAAATAGGCCCTTACTGCTTCCAGGAGCTGCTAATCAAACCTGCTTGATTAACTGATCATCAGCCAGCTGGCTTGGTCAGAACTGAAGTGGTTCCAGGAAAAATATATCTTTCGATTTTCATTTTCTCCTCTGTAACCATGAACGAGTGAGCTGGAAGGCGAGCATGAAAGACTGCAGCACATGTGCACCTTTACTCTTCGAGTTTATTTCAGTTTTGCCAAGCAGACTTGAAAGTGTTGTCAGAGCAGGGAATACAGGCAGTCGGACGTTTTGCAAATGACACCAGAAGAAACATGAAGTCATTGATTAAGTGATGCCGTTTGTTACATACAGTAACAGTAGCTCCAGTCTGGGGTTTTATGGCACCAACAGTGCTCTGCGTTTGAAAAAAAAAAGAAAAAAAGAAAGAAGACAAGACAGACACACAGAAGAGCAAAACTCCATACTGACAACATCATTAATATAGCCCTGTAGCTCTTTGAGAACAATCTGATGCAACTGCTTCATCGTGCAGGCCTTGTACGACGTTTCGGGTCTGAAATTAAGAGGACGGTTATCATGATTTCACCAGACATGGGCTTTGCATAAACATTTAGTTTTGTCCCTTTTTCTCCCATAAAGACTCATCACTGTTAAGTATTTTTAATTCTGTCAAGAGTAATGCCTTGCAACATATACCATACTGTACACAGCTGTCTCATTCTTTCAGTAAAAATCATACCAGCCGGTCACACTTTTGGTACACTCTGTGGGAAGCTCTGAAGACACTCAACCAAAATAAATCAACAGTCAAATAAAAGTTTTTGGTAATCTATAAGAATAATATGCAAGCATCTATTTACAGATATTCCAAATATGCAGAAAGGATGTAATGCCAGTAGAGTTTTAACGTGTTCCCAGCCCTTTACTTGGGACTTTTTAAATATAAATCTGGACTCATATATCATGGCTCTGTCTTGGTCCAGTTATCTAGTTTTTACTCAATTTAGGAAGAATAATTTGAAACTGGGTCATGAACTTTCACATATATATGCAGATGCAGCTCAACTCTGATTGCTCAGTGCCCTGCCCCTTTAAGACGATGAAGCTGAAGTACTCTGGCATTGGGGATACAATGCCAGCTTAGATTGTAATTTAACCAGTACTTTTAAATTAATTATTCTGCAGAAGCCTCATATTCACACTGTATGTGATTTAAAAGTACCTCACGAGTCTTTAGATATCTTAGTCTGCGTCCAGAAATCAGAAGAGAAAAGAGCCTTAATCTGCACAGGTGTGGGCCTTTTTTTTTTTTTTTTAAACTGCAAGCTGTTGGACATCCCAGTAACTACTTCTTTCCATTTTCTTTGGATCTACTGAAGTTGTAGTGTGTGTGTCTCTTATGCACTAACATAATGTTAAAATCACAGTGGTAAAAATCTTTTTTTAAACAATTTTCCAGCAGTGTTTGAAAAACCAGGGCTCGAGATATAACAACTGTATTTATAGGAACCTCAAAATCGGACATTGTCTTCTGAACAATTTGACCCATTTCCCCAAAATTGTTTGGTTTGGTAAATAAAAGTGCACTCTGTTGTGCAGCAGGCAATAATTTCATCCAGACAGTTTAGATTTTTAGTGGTACCTAATGGGTACTGCCAACTCAAATTTCACTCATGTTTACCACTGTGACAAGGCTGGTGAGGTCTCCTCAGGATTTCAAGTGACCTGACTTTCTATGCAATTAAACTGCCCTCTCCAACCCCACGCTGTAAGGCGTGGCATTCCTCAGGGCTCAGTACAAGGCCCACTTATTTTCTTTCATCTTCCATTGGATCATTTTAAATATGCATTATTAAATGGATCAGTTTGTCGTAGCAGTCCATTTCTCCATTCTGTGAGGTGAGGCATCTCTTATGGCTTTGTATTTAGGGTTTTAGGAAGAATTACTTGAAATTGGGGCATGACTTTTCACTCATATGCAGATGACACTTTACTCTGATCACTAAATCATAATTAATATCTCAGGAGCACTGAAAACATCTCTGGATAAGTTGAATGGGTACCACTGCTCAAATATAACTCATGTTTACCACTCTGACTTGATACTACACCAAACTGCCCTCTCCAACTTCACTTTATAAGGTGAGACATCCCTCAGGGCTCAGTAATAGACCCACTTTTTTCCCTTTTTAACCTCCACTGTGTTGTGCACTTGCAACAAGGGCATGAATTCAGGCTCCTTTGCTGCAAGTAGCTGCAATGGTCTTCAACTTTCATCTCTATACTATGAGGCATTGAACCATTTTAACTGAATCACTCGCTCCTGCTTTGCCTGTGAAATATCTTTCCCTAACGTGCTAACCTTTTGGGGAGTTGTCTTCTTACAAAGTTTGCTTAGAAACTGTTGGGAAACAATGTGCAGTATATACTGGGCTATACAAATAAAGTTCACTCTGATTTACTCTTATTTATAAATTCTACACAGCCAAGGTCTACCACATATAGTCGGACTAGCCTTTGGCGCAGGTATAAAGATGTAAAAGTAGTAAACTTAGTTTCAGTACAAACTGCTGTACAAACAGGCAAAAAAGTGGATGAGCATTCAAACAAGACGCACGGACATCAACATCTGTGGTCATAAATAAGTGACAACTGTAACAATAGGAAAGGTGGCATCTGTATTTGTAGCCATAGGTGACTCATGTAGTTTGAGTTTAGCTTTAATACTATTCTTAATATACTTCAGATCGGTATTAAGATGGAAAACCACCGGTGAGTTTTTTTTGGGGATGTTAAAAAGGCAGTAGATGCACTCATTGCAAAGACATACAGATATCGGAATCACCCGTGTATTGAAGACAAGAACTGGAGATCCCCACAGTAAAAAAACAAAACCGAAAAAAAAAAAAACATGAACTACAATGATCTCATAGAAATTTTCCTCCAACGATGCAGTGCCAGTATTATTCAAGTATGAAAAAAAGTACTTACAAGGCAAGGCGATGTATTGAGATTTAAGAGGGTGGAAAAGAAAATGGAAATCACACGAAAGGCTTATTGTTGCATATATAATTGGCCACTTTGAGACGAAAACAGTAGGTACAAAATGAATGACAACACTTCTTTTTGGACGGGGTTGGAGATTGAAGAGTGCACAAACCGATGACAGATATCCAAACTGAATGCTTAATTCATGGCTAGTAGACCTCATTTTTCCCTTCTTCTTCACATAACTGCCACCCCCACGTGTGCAGAGCCCCGCTTGTCCACATTAAGAAGGATTTAGAGTGTCCACAGTGGATGTTTTCCTCCTGCTGACAGCTAAAGGCGAGGGCTGCTGACTCTGGCTTGAGGTGGTGAGGAAGACTCAAATGGTTAAGGTGCTGGATGCACGGAAGTAGGAGAGGAACTTGAAACAGAGGCTGACCACAAAGTACCAGATGTTTCTGGCCATCTGGGAGCGGGCGATAAACACCCTCCAGATGAAAACGATCAGCAGGGTGTTGAAGGTGTAGCGAATGTTTCTCAGTCTGGAAGAAGACAAGAGGGAAGCAGATTAAAGACTTAACATACAAGTTCTTAAAAAGCTTAAAGATGTAAATGAGATGATAAACAAGGAAGCTTGTGCATAGGTTTTCCTAATTAATTATCACAGTGAAATTCTTCCAAAAATAGAATGATAACTGGTGGGGAAACACATACTTGAATCCTGTACTTTTGAAGGCTTGTTGACTTACTTTCTCAGGTGCTGCCTGGCAGCAGGAATGTCAGACATGTCTTCGTTCAGGACATACTTCTTGGTGCCGATGCAGTAGTTCTCAATGTACTCGGGCCAGTTCAGCTGGCGCACATCAAAGTTAAATGTCTGCAAATAAGATGGCAGAAGTTGAAAATACTGAAAATAGAAACTGAAAATAAAAAAGCTGCTATTTTTGTGACTAAAAGTGCATGTTCACAAGTGTTTTCTGTCTTGAGCTCTGTTGCAGTTGTGGATGATGTGCTCAGCTCATTTACTTATTTACAAGTAGAAATACCATTATGTACTGAGAAGGTCATGGATTCATTTTTGGAGTCAGTGTTATCTATAAAATTTAGGCTCCATGTGCGGCTGCAAAAAGGAGAATTTTTATGGAAGCTTCTTTCTGCAACTAGGTTTTTTTTTTATTTTTTAAATCAATCCATAAAGTCAAAGTTTTGGGTTATTATCTCAAAATGTTTAGGTAATGAGAAGTTCAATTTGTGAGATAATAACTTGAAATTTCAATTAAGCCCCGACTGTTTTTCCCCCTCAGTGGCATAAAAAGGCTTCCATAGAGGTGTTTCACAAACTAAACTTTATTTATACAGTATGCTTCTTTCAAGGTGGTGCTGCTATAAAACTAATAAAGTAAAACATTAATATTAATCCAAGCATAATTAAAAACAAGCATGCAAGTTAAAAACCCATTAAGACAACTTCCCCATCCTCCACAAAAGTAATAAAGTAAAATAAAATTATGAAGACCAAAAAGTTTAAACCAATAAAATAACTAGATGGTGAGGTAAGTTCTGAATAATAATAATAATAATAATAATAATAATATTATTATTATTATTATTAATCAACACCTGCATCTTTATGTGACCCTAAAAGGTGTATTATTGGTCCAAAATTTGCACCACGTACATGGTTAACCCTACCTTCCTGTCCTCAGGGGTTAGCTGGCCCATCAGCATGCTCATGTTCTCAGAGTTCCACTCCCAGTCCTGGCTGCTGAAATACTCCAGCAGGCTGATGGCCTTGTGGAGGCGATTGAAGATGCGCATCATCCTACAAAGACGGAGGAGGTGCAGATTACAACAGGCACAAATTGATTTCTCTTTAGGCTAAAAGTGGGATTAGAAGGAAGCTGGTCTTACTGCGGCTTCTGCCCGGAGAGGCGCAGGAAGAGGTCGTAGATGAAAGCGGGGAACTTGTGGCTGACCAGGATCCAGTACTGGTTTATCAGGTAGTTGGAGGTGATGTTGGCGTTGGGTCTTCGGAAAGCCTGCTCCAAGGGGTTTCTCTTAAAGGAGGACATCACGTGGTGCTCTGCAAATTGAGATAATTGAGGAGGATTAGTCTCAGTGCCGTATTCACCTCTGAGCAGGAAACAAAAACAGCAGGAAACTGGTTACATTAATGAACGTTTATGCACCACCAGGAAGTGACCAGAGTTTCTTTAAAAAAAAAAAAAAATTATTAATATAATGGTGACAGAAACCCAAGGCCCCTTGATTTGTGGTGGCGATCTGAATATTCGCCTGCGGCCGGATTTAGATAGCTCTAATAGAAGAATGCCGGAATCAAGTACTTTGTATAAAAGAGTCTCTGCGCTTTTTGAAGAGGTAGGACGTAAGACGTATGGAGAAATCGTTTCCCTACATGGAGAGATTATTCTCATTACTCAGCTCCACATTCCCTTTACATGACGTTTGGAAAAGATAGGGATAAAATCCAATCATGTGAGATGGGTACAATAGACATAAGTGACCATGAACCACTGTATCTGACAATTGATTTAAACGTATACCCCAAAACATCAACTTGAAACTTGAACTCATCTTTGCTTAAAGATGTAACATTTAAGAAAGAAGTAATGAAAGAACTCAAAGATTACCTTGAAATAAATGATAACGGAGAAGTGTCACCTCCAATACTATGGGATGCATTAAAAGCTAAGAGGGGAGATCATAGCATTCGCCTCTTTTCAGAAAAAAGCAGACACAGGACGATATACGCAGAACTCTTCACGTAATAAATCAGATACAAACATCTAAAAGTAAAGCCATGCTTATGAATATCGATGCGGAAAAAGCTTTTGACTCTGTAAATTGGGACTTTCTTTACAAAGTCTTGACCAAATTTGGCTTACATAATAGAATTATTGATACGGTGAAGGCATTATATACTAACCCTACTGCAAGAACTTTTATTCGCATTATACTTAGAACCTCTGGCACAATCAATCAGACAAAACAAAGACATCAAGGGAATAAACATTAAAGAACAGGAACATAAGCTTGCTTGCTATGCAGATGACATATTAATATACCTAGAACAGCCCACAAGCTCCCTACCTGAACTAATGAATCTATGCCAAAAATTTGGGAAACTTTCTGGGTATAAAATTAATATGACCAAAACTCAAATACTTAACTATAACTATAGCCCCCCAGCTCACTTGGTTGCTCAATAGAGTTGTCATACCTAAAGACTTAACTAAATTATTTGAGGAGAATTTTGGTTCCCTGCAAAAGAGAATAGTAGATGATATCAAACGATGGGACATGATTCCCTTTCTAACTTTATACTCACGAATTGAATCAAAATGAATATTCTGCCGAGATTACTATATTTATTCCAAACACTACTGGTACAAATTGATCAAAGCCAATTTAACAAACGGGACAAAATTATATGGAGAAGGAAGAGACCAAGGGTTTGTTTTAAAACTTTACAATTACAAAAAAAGACAGGAGGATGGGGCTGCAGTCACTAAAAAAAAATAATAATATTTTCGGGCTGCTCAGTTTAAGACTGTGATTAACTGGTGTGATATAAGCTATAAAGCACATTGGAAAAATATTGAGGAGAGCATGTTTTCTTTTCCAATACAAGCTGTCCTGATGGACTTAAACATTCAAAAATATATAGACAAGGTCTACAACCCTTGGGTGAAATGTAAACTTAATGTATGGAGAAATGTTGTGAGGGAATTTAAATTGGAACAGGACTTGGCTTTATTTAAATGTATGCGTATGACTCTGATTTTGTCCCAAATAAATTGGACTCACGTTTTAAAAGTTGGTCTGCTAAAGGATTACCTACATTCGATAGTCTGATTAAAGATGGGAACTTAATAAGTTTTGATACATTGAAACAAAAATACAATCTGGAAAAGCAGGATTTTTATTGATACTTGCAAATAAGACATTATATAAAGACAACAATCAGAGTGGCGTCGAACACTAATGTAGATTTGATAGCTATGCTTAAAAAGGCATATATTGGCAACGTCAATAAAAAACACTTTTCCTTTTTGTATACATTTCTTACAAATAAGCTTTCTCACTCAACTGAATATGTGAAGATATTATGGGAGAAGGAGGACTCAAATATGGGAACGTGGAATCCACTTCCTCACGAAGATGGAGAGAATTTGGATGGAAAACTATGATAAGGTTCTTATCACCCCTTGCCAAAAGACTCATTATGACAGGAATCCCCCTGTATGTTGGAGAAAATGTGGACACCAACGAGCACACCACGCTCACATAATGTGGGACTGCCCTTTGATCAGGACTTACTGGAAAGACACTCACGAAACACTACAAGAAATTTTCAACTGTACATTCCCTTTTGGAAGGAAAACAATTTTTTTTGGATGTACGCCACAGGAATGGTTTAAAAAAAAGATAAAATGTTTACTAAGTGCCTTGCTAGTTGCAAGTAAAAAATGTATAACAAAGAAATGGCTATTACAAGATGTACCAACTTTATCATTGTGGTGGAAAATAACACTAGAGATTTATAGGATGGAGGAGTTAACAGCATATGTGAATAACAGTAAGTTGGTTTTTGTCGTGCTGGGATAAGTGGGTCCAATACACTAATATACATAAGCGAATTTAATTCTCAAATTTTAAAATCAATAATCTGGCAACTGGTCGCTCCCGATTGTTCAGTGTTTCTCTTTTGTTTGGTATTTTGCAAATTGTGTTAATCAATGCCTGTAACCAGCATCGTAAACTGTAAAACTCAGACAACAAAACAAAAAAGACAGCAGGAAACTTTTGGACTGTGTATTTTAATTCAGTTTCAGGTCAGACTGAGGTTTAAGTAGGAGAGGGTTTATTTCCAGTTTACAGTTGCATGCACTTCTCCAGCATCCTTTACTTTAATGAGCCTACTCATTAAAGAATTGCCAGGAAAAGGGTTCTTAACTCTATTCATTCATCCCTCCCATTTTAATAATTAATTTGTACATTTGTTTCATGAATTATTAGTTTACTTTCTGACTGCTTTTACACTTTGTTTTTAATTTTTGGCAGTCTTGGTCCTCCATATTCGAGCTCTATGGTTCAAATGGAAGCGTGCTTTTCAGAGGTAAACAAAGAAAATAAAAGGTCCTTTGAGGACAGGGTTTTAATACAAGGATCAAGACTTCCAGAAACTCAGCTGGCCTTAATCATGGCATGACCCTGTTTCCTCTGGAGGATATCAGGCAGAAAGTGACCATTCAATGATTTCCCCACTGGGCAGCGTGGGTGGCTCCTCCTCTTCCTCCTCTCAGCATCCAGTGGCGGCCAGCGGCAGGAAGCAGCCATGTGACCACAGACATTACATCACATGGCATGCAAATGAGGCCTTGTAGGGTTTGTTTCCATGACAACAATAATGTAGTGGTTCCAGGGACCGAGATGACCAGATCCGAGGTGACAGCCAGCTGTGGCCTGGCTCCCTGCAGCCTGGTTGGAAGCACCGTGGCAAACACTGAGCTGCTCTCAGAAACCTGGGACACTTGTGATATAAATATTTAAAAAAAACAAACAAAACTGAGCTGCACTAGAGTACTTCTTTTCTTAATGTCATATTTATCTAAAAAAAAAAAAAAATCTGTTTTCTCTGAGGGGATGTCCAGTGTTACTGGGGCTCTTCTGATCCTCTTGTTTTAAATTGGCTTCATTTCTAGCTCTCTTCTGGCCCAGTGAGAGTGCAGAGTCCACACTTCCTCTTTCATAACGCGATGAGTCGCAGTGATCAGACCTAATCCCGCCACGAGCCATCTGGTCACGATTTCCTTGGTGAAGAGAGCGTGCTTGTTAATCTGAGGGTCACTCGACATCCTGCCGGCCGGATATCCACACCCGGAGGGCAACGATGTGAGTTTTTTACTCTTCACATGGAATCCAAGCAGATAGATAATCTTTTTCCTAAATTCTGTGAATTCATTTTGAGACATAGACTTTTAAAATAATCGTTAACAAAAATCAACTAGAAAGTATAAAATAAAACACTTTAATCCGCCTTCAGACACTAAATGTGTTTACTTTTCAAACATATTGCAAACAAGCTTTAAGATTAGCCTGCATCATTCACTCGCCACCAAATCCATCAAAAACTTAATTTTCTGCTTCTTGCCAGCAGGTGGCAGACTCCCTCCTCTTGAAGCCTCCACCACAAACATCACAACTACATCACAGACACATTATGTCACAACACCCGAGTATTGATTTATGACGAACACAGACGACAGTGTTGCGGGATGCCGGCAGGCAGACAAAAACAGCTCTATAAATATCCGCCTGCAGTGACAGGTTTGTGTTACCGCACAGCAAAGAGGGTACCTACCGATCTCTCCCCAGTGAAAAGGGTTGATGCCGCCGGTCGTGCAGTTGTACACCAGGGCCGTTTTAGGTCTGCAAAGTGTGGAAGATGAAGGTCATAATGATGTCTGTAGAAGGCATTTGGTGTATAATTCCAGCTTATCTGTTTGTGTGGTGAAACTGTGCTGATATAAAAGGCTGATCTTATATTTAAAACTGTTATTCACCAGTGTTTTTAACCCTTACAGTGCACATAAAATAAGTACATAAGCCTGGTATTGCACAACATTCCAAATGCCTGTACATTACAAAATTTGAGAGGTTAAGTGTTTTCATCAGCCTCTCTTAGCAGTCTGAAATGGGTGTGGATGCTGCATATTTTCTCTGCACTCTGTTTCCCGTATGGAAAATCTGACCCTCTGAGTTTTGGTAAGACTGCAGCGAAGCAATGAGTCAGACACTCCCTGGGAAAAACATCTGGCACGGCGTGGAAATGACTCACTTGAGTTTACTAGTGTCTTCTTGTTAGTGCCAAAATAAATTTGGTAAGAATCAACAGAAAAATCTTTCAAAATCTGGCATTTAACTGATTTTCCCAGACCATTCTGGATTTTTTGTGACAAGTTCTCAGTGCAATTGTTCTCTTCACATCAGGGCCAGGTTTAGATTTACACTTACAGCTTCTTTTATCACCTCAGGCTGTTATAAAAGTACTGAAGTATTACCGTTACTCTGACGCTCACTAACAAGACACACAGGAAGACCGCGACAACAGGTTTGTGTTGGGCTGCTGGTGGAAATAGCTGCACAAAGAATGTATGCAACTCTATTTTTAGAGTCACTGTTAAAGCATCTATCCAGGTGCTTGTGCCTGAACTATATTTGGTGTTCATAGAGTATTACCCCCACTCATAACAGATGTCTTCTGTCCATGTCACAGTTTACCGAGGCCAAGTAAAACAGAGTAACCTGGGAGATTTACTCTATATACAGACGTACGACATATTCGGACATAAAACTATGCAGAATATCTAGAAAAGGGACAAGAGATTGGGTTTCTGAAGCTTTCTAGCTTCTGCTTTGACTGGCCAAACTTGCCTGAGCAGGCAAGCAGCTATTGTCATATGATCATAACTTTAAGTTTATTTGCTTGTTTTGCCTTTTGTATTGAGCCCAAACATCTGCAGGTTACAGCAGAAATCCCCACAAGTTGGCCGTTGTCCCTATACCTAAAGTGCGCTTGGAAACTACAAGTTTTTAATGGAAAGCCCTCAACGTATGCATTATGGCAAATGGAGGACATTTTAAGTTTAGGGACTGAGTTTTGGGGTTTGTTTACTCACCTGTGTACAGCAGTGTACCAGCCAGCAGCCAGAGTGAGGCTGATGACCACATCCACAGGGATCAGATCTGCCACCGCATCGTTGTTGGCCCTCATGGTGCGCAGGATACCCTTTCCCGCCTTATCACAGGATGACATCATCTTAAAACTCCAAATCTTGCCACTGCAACCAAGAGCTTTGAGATTCAAGGGTAACATGTCTTACTTACAGCTATAAAGACGCCGCTTGGCCCGTTGAAGTTGTCGATCCAACCCTGAGGCATGAAACGGAGAAGAAAAGAAAAACAGCAATGAGACTGAATCAACATTAATTGATTAATTCCAACAGCAGCACACGTGTGGTTGTGTTTCTGTGCGCTAAAGCAGCTGTTCGGGGTTATGTTACTTCCTGCGGTGGGAGAACAGAGAAGCGGGGATTGTCGGCTTCAATTAGAAACCATTAAAAATGGATGAAATCACTGGTAATAGACTGCAACAGTCTCTAATGTGCGGGGCTATGGATTCATTATGTGGGCAGAGCTAAGCCTTATCCTCGCTCTAATAATATGTTCTGGTGCAGATAAGGTGCACAGAAGAAGAGCAGGCCACTGGGGCCAGGGGTGTTTTTAGCGTGGCGATCGGCTGTCGGCTTCACGCCAAGCTGAAGACGGAGATGCAGCTTTTATTTTGCACAGCGTGTTGGGTTAAATGGGACATTTCTAAAAGCACAGACTCCCAGAATGACAGGCGCATACTGGGGTTATAAATGTACACAACACATCGACACAAACACGCTCTGCCCATCCCCCACCCGCCTCACAGCGCCTGCTGGCACGGGCTGCCAAGGCGATTGCAGGGCCAAGCGTGAGTAAGGTCTTTTGAAGAGTTGCTGCCAGGCCGAGTTTAAAACTGCAGGCAGAGCCAGAAGCTACCAACAGTCCCACTGCACAAACACAAGACCTACATTTCCTGGCTCCACATAAACAAGGACTTTCCTGTGTTGGTCTGGTATTTGTTTTCTTTTCATGCTGCATCATCTCTTCAGAGCTAGTCCTTCAGATGAACTCATGTTTTTTAATTGGGAAGAATCTGAATAGGCTGTTAGATTTCTGCTGAACATCTCTTTGAATAATCGATACATTTATGTCATCACGAGTCTAAGGCTTTTTCTGCAGTCATCAGCCTTGAGTGATATATTTATAGCTTTAACGAGGAGTCGCTCAGCAAAAAATATATATATAAAAAATAAAATGAAATGAAAGAATAAGTAAATATCTTATAAAAAATGAATAATTATTGGCAAGTTTAAAGTTTAACTCTTTCCATGCAAAATCACATAATTTCAATTAAATATTTACTGAGAAGCAATCTCGCTCACGCTGATTAGTCTGGTGCAAGTTTTCATATAAAGAAATCCACCAGAGACTGACAGCAATAATGCACTCTTCAGCTTTCATGTTTGGGTCCTTAGCGAAGCGGCCTTCAGTCCACAGCCTCCGATTTACCCTTCTGTCCTTGACGTCCGCCCAAAATCTCCCATCCCAGCAGCTGTTTAGCTTGATGAAAGGTGACTCGGGTGGAAAACGCCGGTCTTTAGCACCGACATTAGCCAATTTGCTTTAATCCAGGGCCACTTAAGATAAAAGCCACAGGAGAGCAGCACTGACCCGGGCAGGATTAGGTTGATCAATATCTTATTTCAATTTGTGTCAGGAGGACACATAATGAGGGGAGGGATTCTAGAAAAACTAGTCCGCGTCATTCATGGGTGTCCAACATGCACCTACAAAGAAACAACCAAGTCAAAAAAGGGGGCACGTTCTGAGCAGAAAATGAGCCAGCGATGAAATAGGAAAGCAAACGACTTGCACTCTGTGAGGATCCAAGCACCACAGCTCTTAATCACGACATGCATCACAGACTGTATAGAAAAGATGCAAGCAGAAAAAAAAAAAAAGGTCTGAATTTCTAGTTTTGACTCTTGTTTGTGTTCATTTTCAAACACTATGGTTCCTTTATGAAAAATGACCAATGACGACATCTGGTACACAATCCTTTAAGCCTGTTTTTATTAAGCAAAGTAAGCATAAGCATGAAGGTGGCCCTACTAACTCGGCAAATCACGTCAAATAAGGATCGTACAACCATCGCAAGAGAAATGGCTGAAAATAAAGAGTGGAATATATGTTACGGAGCAATTAACTCATAAGACTTTGAGGAACAGTGTCGAGAGAAAAGGACCATGTGTAGGTGTCAATGATTGGGTGAGAACTGAAATGTTGATGTCACAAGATCAAACTGTAGAGATTAAGCTATCAGACAATTAATTTGTTGCTTTGTTTTATTTCAATTTTTTTTATGTGATTAAAATGTAGGTGTTCACAACCCAATGACTGACATCAGTCGCTGCATCCATCGTTTTTGTACACGTCTTTACAAAAACTATGTCCTATGTCTTTGACATATAGGCTCGTGAAATTCTTTCACAAAGACGTGAGCCATAGTGGGCGTGTCAGTTCTCTCTCAGCAAGATTAAAACTAGAAAAGGTCATGGAACTTTGTCAATACTTAAAAAAAGAACATATATAAGTGTAATTATGCAAAAGTAGCTAATTTCTAAAGAGAGCAAAGTATTCAGTGAACTCACAGGAAAGGGCTCTTGCCAACTGGCTCCCACTATGGAGGGTCTGATGATGCCAATGTTGAGCTTGTCTTGCTCCTGCTGCACCACGTACTCAGCCAGGGCTTTGGTGTAGGTGTACGTGTTGGGCCTGTCGCCGATGAGCCGTGGCGTTATGTCCCGCACGATGCCATCGTCCATCCACCTGAAGCCAGAGACGTAAAGCTTCAGCACTAAGCACCCATTTACAACATAATTGAGCACTTATTTTGGTGCAGTCTGAGATTTATTATGATAAAAACAATTTTTAAAAACATAGGTAGCAGGTTTGTTTTGCAGAAGAACATTAGAAGGTACAGGTTTATGAAAAAGCAATTTACAGTCCCCAGGTCATGTACGCTTACTACATTTAGACCAGCATTTTAACTCTTTACCCTGTGAATGCTGTAAAGGTCGTCATGTTGTCTTTATGGGAAAAGGAGTTAAGGCGACTTCACCTATAAGCACTGCCAAATAAATGCATGAAATAAAATGCAACGGAAACACTCCATTAGGCAATGTTCTCAAAGTTAAACCAAACCTCTGGTCCTTACACTTGAGCTGATGACAAATCTATGTAGGACGTGGCACTTAAGCTGCTTTAGTCACCCTGCAAGCCGCTATCAACCCATCTCAACCCTAGCACTTCCTTTTCATGCCGTTTCAGACATTAGTGTAATATCTGCTGTCTTTTATCATTAGTTATGCATCTCTGCCTCCCCCGCTCCCCCACAGTGTCTCTTTTGTCCCGTCTTCCTCCCCTCATGCCCAACCAGTCACGGCAGATGGCCACCCCTCCGTGAGCCTGGTTCTGCTGGAAGTTTCTTCCTGTTAAAGGGGAGTTTTTTATTCCCACTTTTGCCACATGCTTGCTCATAAGGGGTCACCTGATTGTTGGGGTTTTCTCTGTATCAAATAAAACACCTTGAGGTAACTGTAGTTGTCCTTTGTTGCTATATGAATCAAATTGAAATTACTGTGACCTTTGATATGTAGGGAGAGTCTTTGTTACTGCTCTTCAAATGCACGTGGAGGTGTTAGTCCTGGACTACATTATGAATATGAACAGTTTAAAAGCAAAGAAAACCTCCTTTCACACGGAAAGGTGTGCATGTTGCCCAACTTTTGCAATAACTTCCATGGCGCAATCTGACAATAAAGCGCTTTTTTTGACAGCCAGTTGGCCAAATGTGTGCACAGGTGTGAAAACAGGCACATAATCATGAAATTCGTGTCTCCACATTCCTGCTTTTATCCCAGTCCAGGTTCACTGCTGAATGTAAGTGAATGGATGAGATCTGTGTTGGTATCGTGCCCAGGGTGGTTTAGGCCCAGCTGGATGTGTTGTGAATGACTGCATTGTTTGTTCGTTCCTCGTAATTACTGGGCTTGATTCTGACACACTCGCCAAGTGATGCAATAGTTTATCCACTCACTATTTATTGATCTTTTGAGCGAACCTTGTTACAATCCCTTGTTTGGGAGGCCCTGTCGCGGTCTCTCCCTTGGTTGCAGCTGTTGCATAAATATGCAACTTCTCTTTTTCTTTGGGATTAATTTCCACATCACATGAATTAACCCCAAGTGGAAGTATTTCTGTGACATGGGTGAACAAAAACATCATCCACTCACTCAAGGGAGTCTATGAGTTTCTTGGGCTCGACGGGCGGCGGGTAGATGACCTCATCAATGTGCTTGCGATTGCAGTTTGCATAGGCGGTGGAGATGTGAATGAAGGCCTCGAGGTGATGCATCTGCTGGGCCAGGCTGAGGAGCTGCTGTGTGGCGATCACGTTGAGCTGCAGGGCGTGTCTGCAGGAGAGGAGAGAGAGATTCATACGGTGTTAAAAAGACTGCACGTCTCTGGGAGTGTGTGTATGTAGATGTGGGAGGAAAGGTCGTGCAAATGAGTCTGTGTGGGAGGGAAAAGTTTGTGTGTGCGTGCTCAGGTTCAGTGTGTGCAGGGAAAGTCGTTGTGTGTGTGTGTGTGTGTTCGTGTTTGCTAGACTACTACTATCTTTGTATTTGCATGTATAAGCGTTTGTTTGCTGACGACTGAGTGTACCATTCAAATATGAATTTGCAAAGGAGCAGGAATTTGCAAAAAAATTCAAGCCGGAGCAGAGTGACACGGCGGGATAGAGAGGCATGAAATCAAACAGAGGAGAGGGAGAGAGAACAAGACTAAATGAGAAGGAGGGGGAAAACATGTATTAGCCTCATCATTTTCGCTCTTTTCATCTTGTAGTACCAGTCATAAAGCCAAGACTGAGCATTACAGCATCTACTGCGGCTCTGAATCGATGCAGAGAACGGTCCTGAACAATGCACGCTAGGGCTGTTCGATATAACGATATATATCGGATGACAATATAGAAACTTCTATCCTTTCATTTTATGCTATCGTTTGTTTCGTGGTGTCGCAAAATAAACTGTTTACGGCAATATTTTTTTCATCGTTTTGATGGTCACTGTAGTGGCTATATTAATTTCTTAAAGTTCTCTCTTTCTCTTATATTTAATATAACCACACTATGGACAGACAAGCGCCTGTTTTTATGCGTTGTGGTTAGCAACAACGACGGTAACACCATCGCCTGTCCGCTTGTTTATGTTCCACATAAACCTTTCACAATAAAGCTCAAGATCCTGTTGAGACTTTTCAAAGTAAACTGAATTACGTGAAAGTGCAGATTAGGATGAGAAGTAAAAAAGAGCCATCAGGTGCTAAAAAATAAACCTTAGACTCAAACTTTAGAACAGGCTTTTCCCCGCAGCACGCTGTGTAATAGAAAACGGCGGCCGTTACAACTTATGTCTAAAAATATAGTTTCATGCATCTGTTAAAACACTGGACTCCAGCTACATGACTCGCAGCTGGAAACGCTTCCCGCAAGACGAGCTGCCCGAGATTCACAGAACTTACAGAAAATGTTACATTTTTGTGATTTATATCGTTATCGGACGACAGAATTCTTATATCGGGATATGAGATTTTGGTCATATCGCACAGCCCTAATGCACGCCGCTTTACACCTGCAAAATCTGGCAAAGTGATAACTTGTTGCTCCTTCTTTTGTTGACTTTCTCTTCTTAAACACAGAGACTATAACCTTATAAATGACGCAGCAGCATTTCACCTCAACAGTCCAAAAGCAGAAACATTTTTTAAAAAAGTGTTTCTCTGAAGACAGAAAAATCCCGAGGACCACAAAATGAGAACAAATGCAGATAGAGTAATGAAGTTATTAATTGCATGATAGTTTAAGAGATTAAATCCCCCCTCCCAATTTAAACCATTGATAAAGTAGAAAATAAACATAAGTAGGGCCTAGCTGGCCATTTATTTATACAAGTCTAATAGATACTGGTCTTATAATGATGAGACAAGTGTTGTAATTAGCAATCCTCTGACTCTATACTGTCTAAAGCTGTTACAGCCTCCTCTTTCTGCTCTCCCTGCAGGGTTCCCTCCAGTAGGAGGCAGTGAGGCTTGTTAGGAGAATACTGGCTCACCTGTGTAGGCCTCCACATAAGCAGCCAGCCACTCATAACACCATGGCACATCTCATTCATCACCACTCTTACCCTGACTTCTCACGCCTCATGTTTATCGCTGCCATCATCTTCATTCTGCCAATGAAATCTATAATTGGCGTCCTCACCTGTCTTGCGTCACCTCTATAAAAAGACTCCATCTCTGGTGAAAGGAAGCACGTGTATCCGACTCAAACTTATGCAAGAATAATCAAGGTGCTGGCCTTTATCGTTTTAAAAATGTTTTCTTAAAGAGATGACAACAACAAAATCCTAACTGCCAGAAGAAGAAGAAACAAAAACAACTCAACCCACATGTGATTGATAATCCTCCTGTAGGCCACCCACACAACACATTTCACTTTATAAACCTCAGCCCTCAGCTGTGGATGTGCGTCAGCTCTGCAGCAGAACTACAACAACATACAGAGTCCATTTTGCCTAGAGCAAAGACGAGAAACGCTGTGGTCAGTTTCAACAGACACTGCATGATTCTCCGGCTCAGCGTGGGTGTCGATCACGAGGTCGCGGGAGAACCGAGAGGCAAAAAGCTGTGGGCGAACGGTCCAGTGGCACGAATCAGGTGCGGTCAGGCTGTTGGCAGCGGCAGGACGATGAAGACTGCGGTGGCGATCACCCGGTGAGCTTTTGAGTGCTGTGGGGGCGTGTCATCACCCCTCCATCTTCTGGGACCATATGCAGGGCGTCACGCCAGCGGGACTACAGGGGGAAGATGGAGGCACCACTGCGCCCCTTCCTGCTCCTGACTCATCACCCATCTGTCTTTGCAGTTATGACTCAGATGCAACAACTACAGACCAGTATAGGCACTCATCAGAAACTACCAGCTATTGAGATCTGCTGACTGTGGAGGCCCTTTGAGTACAGCGTTCAAGACACTGAAGACGGTCCAATGTGGTCATAAAGCGATGGACATGGTCAGCGACAATACTCAGGCAGGCTGTGGTGTTTGAAGAGTGAATAACTGGTGCTATGGGTCCAAAGTGCCGAATGATTCATGCTCTCATGTTGTTTACAACAAATTCTTATCCTAACACCTGAATGTTGCTGCTCAGACGCTTCTTCTATTGTCCCAGTTTTCGTGGGCCAGTGTGAATTGTAGACCCAGTTTCCTGTCCTTAGCTGACAGGAGTGGCACACTGTATGGTCTTCTGCTGCTGTAGCAGCAGGGTTCAATGCGTTTTGTGTTCCGAGATGCTATTCTGCATATTTGGTGGTTATTCGAGTTACTATTTCCTTCCTATCCGCTTGAAGCAGTCTGACCAGTCTCCTCTGTCATCAACAAAGCTTTCACAAAGCTCACTGGATATTATCTGTTTCAGACAGTTGTCTGTAAGGGTCACGGTCCTTTAGAGAAAAGCTCGAGTTAGCAAACAAAAGAAACTCCCAGCTGCTGATTTTTACTCATATGAAGCCACCGAGGTTATAAGACTTCAAAGTAATAATCTTAGAATAAAATCACTTTAAGGGTTTTTGTAGAATTTGTTTATCGGATAATTTTCCTAAATTTCAAGAGTCGTTTAATATCTGCTTAATGCTTAGACTGCCCCAAGTATTATCATTACTACTGTACATTTTATCAGTACTTCTCTGAAGCACAGAACTGTGTATTGATAAAGTGACAGATCGATGAATCAATATTAAATCACTAGCAGCTCTAATATTAACACTCAGTGCTGCTTTCTTCTTTAAAAAGGCCACTTCACCCCAAAAATCAAACATATATTTTCCTCTTATGGCTTTCTTGCAAGTTCATTTAAAACTACAATGTCAGGAAGCAAGCTAGCAGCTACCTGACATTGTAGTTCAGCCGAGGGGAGGATACCATGAATGTTTACATCCTGTCACAGCTCATTACGAAGAAGAACCTCTACCCAAGGGTAGAGGGGCACTTGTTTCTGCACACTTCCTGGTAACCAGGTCATGATTTCTAGAAATTTTAACCCACTGCGCAGAACATTATAGGGTGAAAATCTCTCTTTACTCACAGATTACCTTAGTTTGATCAATCTTATGATAAATAGAAATAAGTTTCAAGTTAAAACCAGCTTTCAATAAATAGCAATGATCCTTTAAGTGTGGATAAAGACTTGCACAGGATGAAGACCAGCTGAGGTGTCGGGCTGAAAAGCCCTGGACTGACTCTCGAGCCTTAAGCAGACTCTTCTGATTTATGGCCTCTGCACTGCTTACAAGGCTGCCGGTCACCAGACAAGAATAATGACTCTGAGATGACAAAAAGGGGAGGCGTGAGTAAAAAACCCAGTGAAGTCATATGAAGAAATAAAAGAAGAGAGAAGATAAAGGCCACTGAGAGAGAAAGATACAGAGACAGAGAGAGACTAAAGCACTAAGAGATCGATATGAATCGGTGTGCAGCTCA
Organism: Copadichromis virginalis; assembly: GCF_057382275.1. NCBI lineage: Eukaryota > Metazoa > Chordata > Actinopteri > Cichliformes > Cichlidae > Copadichromis > Copadichromis virginalis. The sequence goes on along the minus strand of NC_140634.1, from coordinate 26,370,394 downwards.
GTGCAGTGCAGCAGTCCTAACTGAGCTGTCACTCAAACTGGCCCGCCTCTGAACACCCATCTTCAGGGAGCTTTTAAAGAGCAGCACTACACCACGTCAGACAAATGATCTACCTCCACTCATCCATGCACACGGAGGCTGCAAACACACTGAAGGGGCGGCCTCACTCGCTTATCTTGGGAGGAATTTCCCTGCTTAAAAGAAGCTAAAACTGAAGATCTAATCTATGAATACCGGGATCATCACGTGGGGTCAACATGTGTGTAATCAGACTTACAAAATCCCAAAAATGCAGTGCAACTGAAAGTGTCCAGACACAAGCTATAAGCAGGAATGCCAATCATTCTTCTCTTTTCGGTTTCTCGGCTCATCCGTTTCACTCTGCAGATAATTTTTTACATGAAGGATCCAGTGCAGTCCAGGCTGGGCATTTGTACAGCAAGACAAAGAAAGCTGCACACCATGTTTGTATATTTTTACACAAGCTTGCAGGCTCAGGCCCAGTCTATACAAATGGCTTCCCTGCCGCCTCCCAGCTATGACCAACTGACCTCAGACCAGACCTCACCGGCCTAGGCTGCCGGGGGCTTCCCATAATGGACTGTTTCTTCTTCACTCCCTCTGTGTTTATACAGGACTCTGGATTTAATCATTAGATATTAATAATCTCTGGCTCTCAGACACAGTGAGTCTTTTGTCCGGTCTTCCTCCCATCACCCTATAACCAGTCACGACAGATGGCCGCTCCTTCCTGAGCCTGATTCTTTCAGATGTTTCTTCCTGTTAAAAGGGAGTTTTTCCTTCCGACTTTTGCCAAGTGCTTGCTCATACTGGGTCGTCTCATTGTTGGGGTTTTCTCTGTATTATTGTCGGGTCTTTTGGTGAACAGGATTCGAACATTATAGGACGGATCGTTGTTGCTTATGACAGGAAGTTACAGGTATGACTAGTCGGAGGAGAACATCAACACATTATCTAAAGGAGCACAACATAACGAGGTCATCACAGTGCTCACATCAGAATTCAACAACTCTACATTCAGCAAAGCTCCTCATAGACCAGTAACGAGCGAGACGTCCTCACTGGGACGTTGGAGCCTCTGAAGACTGACCGGCTATCTTAATACCGACTCAACACTGACTGAATCGCATCCTACCAACACTCCGAACATGCCACGACTCCCTGAGTAAAATAGGAACCATCTATTTTCTTATAGGTGATTTTACAAACTCGTAGAAACGGTTGATTTCTCCACACCCTCATCCTGCTCCACTTCCTCTTTGCGTCATGTCAATGAAACATTACCGTCATGCTCATTGAATTGCACATCCTCTGGAGTGCACCCTCTCAACAGCAAGTTCCTGCTACAAGCAACATTTACTCAGCAATAAAGACACCTTGCATAAAGTGGAACAGGATTGTAATGAGGTGTAATAATGAAACAAAGCAGCAGGAGTCTGTGTGTTCATTGTGTTGGAAAAAAAAATAAATAAAAAAATGGATGAAATGCACGTGGTCCTCACTTGAGCGGCTCATCGAAGCGGATGGTGGCGGCGCAGTGGAAGACTATGTTGATGCAGGTGGTGAGCTTCTCCACATCCTCTGGGCTGATGGCCAGGCCCGGCTGCGTCAGCTCGCTGCTGATTGGGATGATCTTCTGGTGGAAATCGGGGTTTTCCTCCCTCACACGGTCGAAAAGCTGCCAGACAAAACAGAAATCACTAAAGGAAAGACTTTTATGTCTTAGCTAATTCATCAGCAGCGTTCAAATAATCGAACATTTAAATGCCATATACATTTTTCTTAAACTTGAAGAAGGCTGTGCTTTCTCGTAAGATGTGGACATTGGCATTGCATTGATGCTGTGTACGAAGTGAGCTGTATAAACAAACTTTGCTTATAGCTGTCAGGGAGAGAAGAACTATTACAGTCGACTCAAACACTAAAACACCATGGCAAGGAACGCAAATGTACTTTGCATAATCGCTTCAGGTGAGGAGATTGTTCTGATGCAAATGACCTGTACATTTTCATTTCACCAAAGCAGCGATAGTCAACGTGGACGAGATAAGACCGGTCAGACTGGACTGTTTAGAATCGCAACTTAACTCAAAATGTGGAAACGGCACATAGAAAGGAAAGCAAACAGACTGAAAAGTAAACTCACCTCATGAGTAGTAATGTTGTATTAGAGTGCATCTGTTTTAACAGGGTGGACCTAGTAACTCTCATTTTGCTGCTCTACCTTATTGAAAGCTACTAAAATAAAAGGAAAGATGCGTCCAATTGAGTTTCAAAGCAGCATTAATTCCAATTATAATCATGACAGTTAATCGATAAATGAGCTCTGTGAATTGACTATGAAGTCTTAATTAAAGGTGCCTTTTTTCACTAATGAATGGCTTCAACTAAAAGAAGATGGGACTAGGTGTTAAGCCAGGTAGGCTACAGATGTGAGAGCAGAGAGAGAGAAAAAAAAAAAAAAAAAAGTAGCGTGCCTGCCATCGACCAATGAGATTTATCCATCTGTGCCATGAGTCACACTGTGGAGTGTTTCTTGATAAATGTCTCAAAGTAAACACGGGTCAGTGAGTCAGCTTGCAAAAGTAATCTACTCTCTAAAGAAAGGAATTCACTCCCCGTTTTATACAAAAACACTATCAGGGCTGTAAACCTCTGACCTGTATCTGACAGGGCCATTTGTGCCGCTGTTCGCCGCGCTCTGCTGTACATTCATGCTGAAACGCAAACCCTACTCGTGTTATTCCACCTGTTTACGCTGCCGTTCGCCGACTTCGTGCCGGAGAAAATATTCCAACATGGAGGCGGGGATTATGTGAAGTCTCATCTAGATTTACCGGCTCGTGTATCACACGCCGTTCGCTGCCCGACACCCTGCAGAGAGCTAAGCATGTCAAGCCAATGTTTGAGTCAGGAGATGCTTCCCAAAGGCAGCGGAGTCAGATGTCATGCATTTATCTGTGCAGCTCCTACCAGGAAATTTGGCTTTGCCTTGCTGCACAGAGCAGCTGTGTTCAAAAGGCCTTTCACAGACAGATATTAAAGGATGAGAAGGAGAAAAGAAGGGGAGTGAGAGGGGAAGTGAAGGGATTGGCATCAAAACGCGTGCGCTCTGTTATGGAAGTGCCGCACTGTGTGTGTCAGCTGTCCTAAAAGCAGAGATCTCTCGCTTAGAGGACAGAAGTTGACTTAAACAGCTCTTTACAGTCATGCTCTGTATCCTCATCAATCCCTTGCTTTTTAATGGCACCCTACTCGCTCCCAATACTGTACACCATACTGCCCATATTAGGAACGAGCCCGCATGTACAGTATGCACTGTCATAACATCTGAGAGAAAGGGGTGGGGTTGGGGGGGTGTAAGGGATTTTCTCCATGCTCATGTAGAGCCGTTATTATTATGTAATGAAAAGTAACAGCGTTATCTCCCTCTGCTCGAGGCCAACAGCTGGTAGTAACGGAGTCTGCAGGGAGCAGGAGCAGAGGAAAAGATTCTGTGTGCAGCTTTCTCCAAAAAATATCAGCACTGCAAAAACTGTCCTTTCTGTGCTGCATGATTCAAGGAGCCGCCTTTTTTGGTTTTTCCTTGAACACAAATATAACAAAAACTGAACTTTCCCCAAGTGCTTATGCTCTGCTCTACTCGCATGTGATGAGGCTCAAGGGTAGCTGTCATCAGCTAAAAGAGCTCCGGCGGTAGGACAACGTATTCACAGCTCTGACACTTAAAGAAAGAAGTGTTAAAACTCCAACAAGTGTTTTCACAAATGCCGCCCAAGCACACGCAAAATTTACAGTGCAACTGTGGCTTGATGAGATTTGCAACATTTCTTCAGGCTAAAACCACGTTAGCAACCCAGCAACTGAAAAAGGGTGAGTAATTTCCTCCATCCTCTGACCACAAACGGTGCAGAGCATGACGAACATAACAGTATGTAAGCTGATATTCTTGATATAACACAGACAGTGCAGAAAGACTAAACTGATGAGGTTACTGCTTGCCAACTTTAAACAATATATAACAAGCTATATAATGATAGTAAAGCTGCCATTTCTCCACATCAGAAGTAGCCATCTGGGCATCTCACTAGGATGCCTCATTGGACACCTCCTAGGTGAGGGCTTTAAGGAATGTAGGGACCCTGGGGGAAGTTCCAGGATATACAGGAGAGATTATTAATACTGCTAGCTTGGGAACGCCTCATTCTCCAGAAGAGTGGACATATTGAATGTTGAATGTGGAACTGCCAGGAAGGAGGAAAAGAGGAAGACAACAGAGAAGATTCATGGGTGTAGTGAAAAATGACATGAGTGTCACAGAGAGGACACTGGGGATAAGATGAGATGGAGGCAGATGATCTACTGAAGAAGAAGGCAAGTATTTCCTGGTTAACAGTTATCGCAGATATCGGCGCATCTCCAATATTTATACTTAAAATACTACTGTTCTTTGAAAACTAAGTTTATTTTAAAAGAAAGTGAGTGCAGCTTTTATGTGTAACAGTCCTCATCCTTCCCATAGTTTATGATTTGCAGTAGAGCTTCCTGTGATGTTCTGGATGATCTCTTAAGAGACAAGTGCCACTTTGTTGCGACAGCCCCGTCCTGACTTCACCCTACCAGCACACGTAATAAAATAAAAATAGGGAAATACAGCATTTACTCAACAGCATACGTTTATCAACTTACTGGCAAAGTCCGCCTGCAAAACATAGCTCAGATTTTCTTTGGCAAAACGAGAAACGAGCTGCCAGGAACAAAGAAAGCCTCCTCTACATTTGAACTCGTAGTAGGTGAGCAGGTACACAAGCAGCTCTGAGCAAGAAGCTTCTTCTTTCTCTCCCAGCTGCTCACTTCTCTCTTATCTGGTTGTGTGAAACTGTACTCTCTGCTACACACAGAAATGCAGTCTCCATGCACTACACAATCAGTATGCACATTTAAAAAGGATTAAATGAATAAATATTACATTTTGTCGTGCACTCTGACTACAGCTCACCAAATCATGGCACGTGCAGATCACTGAAGCACTTGTAACCCAAAGTTAAACTACAGAAAAAGCCAGAACGGAGAAAGAGCATCAGGGTCAAAAGGGTGAAAGAGGGCGTACAATGTGAGCTTCAGAGAGCTCTTTGTTACAGGCGCAGGCAGAGAATGGCATTGTGGGATTGAGGCCCTGCTTTGTAAAAAGCTCTCTGGGCGATAAGTGGCCTGTGCCAGCCTTCCACTGCACGTATTTACCACTGCACCCTTCTCCAACTCACGGGTGTTAGTGAGCAAACCGCCTTGTACAGGAAGACAATAGCCCACCAGTTTGGAGGATGCTGTGAGGGTGGGGGTGGGTGTTGGAGGGTGAAACATCACCACAGCCAAGTGTTTCAGTGCTGCATCCTGAAACAAAGTCATGGCCTTGAACAAGCAGCAGTTTCAGAAGTATAAAGTAACTCCTTTGGTTTAACGCACAGGTCTGAATGTGGTCATCACCTGTACTTCCAGTGCAATCGAGTGTCATTTTGTAGACCCAAAGGGCAATAAATCCTCCATCAAGAGTGCTTCAAGCAGCCACTGTGTGGACTTTCACAGAAACCCAACACTAATGGCACTTTCCTTTCAGCCCACCAAACCGAGATGCCATTTGAACAGCCTCACTTCTCGCTAACTGCCCTTTAACTCCACTCTTCTTGCGTGTTTTTTTTTTTTACTGGACCCTTCACACAGACCATTTCCTCGATTCTCCAGGAACAAAAAAGTTCAAAGAGAGCTGCACAAAATGAGCAAAAAGACGACACACAAAAGCTGTGAGATCATTGGCGATGTCTCAGACTGTTATGCTGCCAAAATGTCAGGTAACAATGGGACACAGCACAAAGCAGAGCTAATGATAGGTATGCTTTGCACGCTTCAGGTCCAACGTGACCTCCTGAGAGGCTGGTGGCCCCGGCAGCAAACCAGAAGAGTCATAATGCTTTTAAACAAAGTCCCACATTTCTTTCTTCCTCTTTGTCTTTCTTATATCAGACCTAGGAGTGTAATTTCTGTAATTTTTCTAAAGCCGGCACCTCAGTTTTGTTTACATGCAGCTCTTCTGCACTTTGAATGAGTGACAGTACATATAAAAACATCCTGTTTGGTCACCTAGGTGACAATACATCCTGTCACCGCCTGTTGTCTTTGTTCCCCAACACGTTTTCCAGCACGGCTTCCACAACAAATGCATGCAATACCCTGAATGTTTTCAATGCTTCCGTCAGACACAGGGTTGCATAACCTTGCTGGCTTCATCAGTCTTTTCATCCCTGCAGCATGCAACAGTCCCCCTGTGGATGCATCCTGCTGCTGTCTGATACAAAATAAAAGTTTCATAAGATAATTTTCTTTTTAAAATTAAATTGACTTTTTTTTTTTCTTCAGTTGGATCTCGTCAGAAGTCTATTTGTAAAGTAAAACTTCATTTCTGATCCTCACAAAAGTGCAAAATAACGGGCGGCTGGCTTAGCCTCAACTTTATATCGGCAAGAAAGTTTGAAATGCACTGCACAGCTGGTTCTATGGACAACGAATGGGAAGCATAGAGCAGATATTTTGATATTAGCTTGACTGCTTTGAAACCTGCACATGTAGGTTACTCAGAGGTCATCAGATTAATGGAAAAGAATGTGTGTGTTTGAAAGGAGATAAAGACAGGGGTACACAGCTACTGCCTAATGCCTCTCCATCTTTAATCAGTAAACAAATTCAGTTTCTTGACCTCGAGCCAAGACTCACATTCATGGAACCCTTCTCTTTTAATCTGTTCATTTGTAGCACCTTTCCCCGCCGACTACCTGAGACGACCATACCGGGTAGTTTATATTAGCCGGGGAAGCTCTACCACAACGTGTTAGAAAGAAGCAATTAATGTATCTGTACCTCCAGTGCCGACCTCCATTTCCTGGCATGCACTGACTAAATTAGTCAAATAATAGGATACTCGCACAAACCAAATCTCCTCCTGGGCTGTCAACAAAAGGTTCTAGATAGGGTGAAGGATGCTGAATAACCATCATTATATTTCCAGATACCAGTGAGGTTCCCCTCTCTCCCGTCTGCCTCAGTGACAACACCCGCGGTAAGGATGAAGCGCTGAGCCTGGGGAGAAATCAGAAATGCAAGGACTCTCATGGGAAGCTGTGAAGGAGGACAGATGTGTCTAACCCTCCTGAAGCTCTCAGCAAATTAAGGAAAAAAAAAATGGGTTCATTTCCAATCGTCTCCCGTGATATAAAACATACATTTTACAATCCTGTGTCACAACACATTTCAGCACACTCCTCCTCACAGTTAAAAACAAAACAAAACAGAAAACCCCCCCAAAACAATACCTGCCGTTTCAGAAATACCGCCTTAATAACGATTAGCTTTTTCTGGGTACCTGGCACCAAGATACCAAAAAATAGTTGATGAAAATAGGTGGAACAAGGTAAATGCAGGAGGGAGAGTTCTGGTTTACCTGGCAGCAAATGCCGCCTTTACAAGGCTTTATATTTCACGACTTGCTTAAGAGAGACAATACCCATTCTCTCTATTCAGCCATCTCATCCAACTGATCACGATTTGTGGGGAACAGCTCACTAAAGCAAAGTAATGAAAATGGAGGGTTTTCTCATGCCTGTGCTTACGTCGTACACTCAACTGAAGCGATCAATACGAGGGCAGTAATCAAGTCTGCGGTGACAGCAAATGCAGAGTTTCTGGGCTTGGAGTTCGGGAGGCCGCTGGCTTCCAGTCTTTAAGACAATGACCTCCTGCTGAGCGAAGGGGAATTTTATTACCCTCCAAGAGCAAAAGGAGAGACATAAGCAAGATTGTGTGCGCTGCTTGCTTTTCTGCCCATATTAAATGCTGCAGATAATTAGCTGTGCTCTCTTACCATTTATAAATGCCAAGTTCACTTGATAATTAATTCCAGCACTCCCCTCCTCAGCGTTAACTCTTTGTGCTTGCCACAGGAAAGCCCATCATTGTTTGAGTACCGGATTTACAGCAGTCTGGTGCCACCAATCTACAAGGCCTCTCTGGACCTTTTATAGTTTTGCTCAGGCAGTAAAAGGTCAGAGTGACATTAGCTCAAAACAAATCTCATTGCATTCGCAGCCATTTGCACTCTGCTTTTATGCAGAAAGAATGTGATCATTAACCACATGAGATGCACTGGATTAGACAAATGATGTCCGATTTGAGTCAATAGTCATAGTAATGATTTATTAGGTGCACCTGCTCAGCGACTCATTAATGCAAATATCTAATCAACCAATCATATGGCAGAAACTCAGTGCATTTAGGCATGCAGACACGGTCAAGTCGACCTGCTGAAGCATCAGAATGGGAAACAAAGGAGAACAGATAACCACAGTGATAAATAACCCAAGCACCACTCCCGTCAGCTTGCTTTACCCACTATCTGGGGACCACTGGGCATCACCATCATGCCAAAGCTCAAATCCTGAACATTACCATTAGTTCACGGCTCTCAAATGGCCTCGACAGCCAGCAGATCTCAATCCTGTAGATCACCTTTGGGATGTGATGGTGCAATGCAGCTGTGTGATGCTATCATGTCAACATGGACCAGAATCTGAGGAAGACTTCCAGCACCTTGTTGAATCTGTGACATGACTATGAAAAGGCAGTTCTGAAAGAAAAGTGGGCCGAATCTCTTACAAACAATAAAGTGACGTTAAATATTTCGTTTGAAGACATTCTTTTTGAAGAATGTGGATCGCCAACAACTGTGTATATTATTTCCGTCTACTATTAAAATATCATCTTTAAGGCAACACGTCAGAAACTAGGTTCTTTCACACTGATCTGAGGGTGTTTCCGAGGACAAAACCGCCTCTCTGTGACCCTCTCTGCCCCTTTAATGACAGGAAACAGGATTGCATTCATCTCGACCCGACCAAATCTGAAACCATGTGTTTTCGTTCTTTAGTTAAGCCCCATTTGTTGACTTCACTTGCCTCCAGCTGTTCATACAATATTAAAAAGCCTTGATTCATGATTTGATTCTTTAAATACTTCAGGGTTATTTTTCTTTCAAGGATGAGATACAGAACATAAAACACATTCTCAGACTAGGGCTGTTCGATATAACGATATATATCGGATCACGATATAAAAACGTCTATCGTTTCATTTTACGCTATTGTTTGTTTTGTGGTGTGGCGAAATAAACTGTTCACGGCAATATTTTTTTCATCTTTTTGATGGTCACTGTAGTGGCTATATTAATTTCTTAAAGTTCTCTCTTTCTCTTATATTTATTATAAACACACTATGGACGGACAAGCGCCTGTTTTTATGCGTTGTCCTTAGCAACAATAACGATAAAACCATCGCGTGTCCGATTGTTTATTTTCCACATAAACCTTTCAGAATAAAGCTCAAGATCCTGTTGAGACTTTTCAAAATAAACCAAATCACGTGAAAGAGTATGCAGAGTATTTACGGATGAGAAGTAAAAAAAGAGCCGTCAGGTGCTAAAAAATAAACCTTAGACTCAAACGTTAGAACAGGCTTTTCCCCGCAGCACGCCATGTAATAAATACTCAAAGAAAACAGCGGCCATTACAACTTATGTCTAAAAATGTATCGTTTCATGCATCTGTTAAAACATTCGACTCCAGGTACACGACGCCCAGCTGGAAACACTTCATGCAAGTCGAGCTGCCCGAGATTCACAGAATTTTCGGAAAATTTTAAGTTTTTGTGATTTATATCGTTATCGGACGATAGATGTCTTAAATCGGGATATGAGATTTTGGTCACATCGCACAGCCTTATCTCAGACAGACATAAAAGTTGGCTAACAGACACAGATACCAGCTGTATAACAGCCTAATAAAATACCTGAATTTCATTCATCAAAACTGAAGCACAAACTTACTGGACATTAACATTTTAACTAATTAATTCTAGTAAAAATACTCCAAAAGACATCAACACTACAAATAGAGACTTGAGGTATGGTTCAGGGACTAATGGTGCAGCCGGTGTTGGGACACCTGAGAGAATACACCCACTAACTTTAAGCCAACAATCTGTTGAGGTAGGAACAGGAAACTGAAGACGTCTGGAAGCAGCCACATGTGGCACCTCCAGGGACTGCAGTTCTCAACACTTTCAGCCTCACAGAAACATGGCGTTTCAGGTAGTCAGGTAGTCTCCCTCCACATACATCTGTGGAACACTGAGCAGGGCTGAAACAAGCTCCGGAAGAACACCCCCTCTTCCCAAACGGCTTCACCAGCAACCTTTATTATGCTGGTCTGTTTCATAAACTTGACTTAATTTGTGGACTAACTACATGCAATCCTTTTCGTTCTCTCTCGAGGGAGGAGTGTTAGAGCTTTAGGTCACCTCATTCTGTTTGCCTAATTCATGCTATTGCACGACAAACAACCACAGAGGAACAAATGGCATGCTGAAGGCCAGACTAGCTGCCATATCATGTGCTCTAAATAGTCATCTCTTTGCAGGAGTCAGAGCAGCAAATGCCAAGTCACTGCACGCACCTTCATCCTTAGATTGCTGTTTAAACATACACACCTCAACACACCTTAAACACACTGCAATGCACACTGGCACACATTAAGTGAAGGATTTAGCTAATAAGCACTAAATCAGGAATTAACATTGGGAAACAGGATAAGAACAGGCTGACGTTTCCCCGGGGAGCGATAGATAGATGCTACAGATGCTGGCAGCTGGCACGAATTTCATGCCCAGCTCCACAAGTGAAGCCCAGGGTTGCCCGTCAGGGACAGCAGCAATCAATGAAACTTGAATATTTATACTGCTGGAAAGATCACCTGGCTGTGGATGCAAACAAGAGGAAATCAATACAACAGTGCAGTTATATTAGATCAAAGTGTAATAATGGGTAAACGACTGAAAACCACAGAGAAGGGAGAGGACCTCATCCATAGTCACGGCTGTTTTCACATTGACATTTAATTTGTAAAAAACGAAATAGTGTCACACTTTTGTTACTTGTGTTTCACAGAGCTCAGTACTTTGGCATCACAGACAATGATAATCTTTATGCTGGTATCTATAATGGATCATATCCGTAAGCACGTGTTAATACTCGAATACTTTTTTCGCTCCACGCATACTCGGGTGTGACCATTTCCATGACGTGTCTTAAGCGGAGGTATTTCAGGCATCTTATCATACATCAAGCAGTGATGCACTACATTCATACTAATAACTCTCTTTATGTTCAAGTCTGGGCAGCTTCACAATGACGCAAGTCAGCCTGCCGTAATTGCAACGTCTCTAAACATTCCAACTCCTTCCTGAAGTGCCTCCAGATGAACCTAATGCAGGCAGAACGTTTATGATCATTTAGAGCCATCTGTGCTCCAGCTGCCACACTGATCAGTGAACAGCCTCTCCAGCATGACTACAGAGCCCCCCCCCCCCGGTTACAGGATCCTGCCTTGTCGGCTAAATTCCAGAAGACCCCAGTTCCTACCGCAAGCATTCCACTTTCCACCTCTTCAGCTGACAGCCCAGCACATCCTTCACAGTTACAGAGCTGGTTCTGCAGTGTGCTGTAAAGCCTCAAACACTATGACTAGGCTTCAACAGCCTGCTAGTGGGTGGGAAAAGCATGCCACAGAGCAGGAGAGAGGCTTTTTTGTACCCAAAGGCCTACTTATCAAGTGCCTGACATGCCATTCGGCACCCGGTACCGCAGAAAGAGCTGCAGTCATCCAAATGTTTTCAGTGAATCAAAGAAGCCTCAGCGCAGACAGAAACAGAGAGAGACAGAGCTTAAATGTCAGAGTCGGAGCAGCGGAGAAGCACAGAAACAATGAGATTCCTATCGGTTTGTCCTTTTCCTGCTCGGGGCAGCTCATCTGATTGCATCCTTTGAAAAACACAATGGGACAGATCTCTTGGCCGTTACCTAGCAACAGGTGGTAAGAAAAGATACTGGCCTGGTTTGAAGGAGGAGAAGAGAGGCTACTTGAGAGACGAAGCGGTTCGCCTTCATGAATTATCCCAAATCTGAACAGAATAATACTGACCCGAGGACTTGCATGAATACCAATTAGTAGTTGAAGCTTGGTCATGGAAACTTCTGAATGCAGACTGAGCATGAGCGAGCCTGCGGTTGGCAGAGCATCAAGCAGTGACCTGATAGCAGACACTAATAGACGGATGCCAAAACCAATGAAAAACCTGATGGCAGGGGAAATACTGCAAACACAAGTGGGAGATGTGTTAAAAATAATAAAAAAATCTGATTGTACACAAACAATTTACAACATTATATTTCCTTTTATTGATTTTTTATTTTTTTTTAATTTGCCTGCATGGTGCTGCTGTGTGACACAGATCTGCTAGTGCGGCTTTGTGGGGTTTCCCAGTGACTCCTCCAGGACTTGTTCTTCATACAAGGCTTCACTAATCCAGCTTAATGAATCCTCATTAGGCTGAAATTGTCTTGGAAACTTCCATTCAGCTAATTTGGCAGCAGTAAAGAATCAAACTGGCACATTATGATGACTGACAGATTTCATTAAAGAAAAAAAACATGTATACAAAAGGTGGACGACTGGACAGCTTCCCAAAACACAGATGTGGGGAGAAAAAAAAAAGCCAAAGTCTAAATTAGATACATTTCCTTAAAGATGGCTTCTGTCATTTATGTAGTTGTTATAAATGTTCAAATTCCTTTTTCCCTTGGTAATTTTGAATTAAAATGGCTAACTGATGCCATAAAAAGGCAGGCAATGATTGATAACCATAATTGGTAACTGACTGAATCAGACTGCTCCCAACTGCTGAAGCGACTTCTTCTGCAGTAAACTGGAGTAAATGACCTTTAGGGGTCTGAGCAAACCCACAGTAACTAACCAGAAGCAGTGTATATATGTCAGATGAAGTGTGATTTGTTTGTGAAGCCTCGAGCTGAATGTTTCTGCTGTTGCCATCTTGCCAACAAGAGAGGCATGGATCTGCGACTGCAAAACAATTAACAGCGCACATCCTAATAATCCTGCCCAAAGAAACTTGAAATAAGCAAAATGTACAAAATGGGTTTCATTTTTTCTTTAATATGACCCGAAGAGAGCCAGGACCACGGGTCATTTTCCGACAGACTTCAGTAAGGCCACAGATACTGCCCCCGATGGGCTCTAAGAACAATGGCCTTACTTTTCAAACCCAGAAGCTGTCTGATGCCATCTCAAACGATTTTACTTTCACAGAGGCCAAATGTAGAACGCTTGAGTTAGTTTAATGTAGTGGCTTCAAAACAATAGCTAAGACACGTGCAACCCTAAAAATGGACTTTTTGTATGCATTTTGAAGAACTATGTGAAAGATCTGATGGACTCTGTCAGTCAGTGCTTAGCGCTCCTACAGTTTCCCCATTGTTTGCGTTGAGTACCCTGGCTTTTATTACACAAACACCGTGTTATTTACTTTGTTTTATTTGATTTATTTAGTGCATAATCATTGTTCATTTAGTAACTTGTATGTATAATGTAGAAATTAAAAGTGCTCTTTAATCCAAAACCCTTAGACTTCTTACAGGTTCAGGCTTTCTAGACTTGCAGCATTAAACCAAGTTAACATAACCCTAAGTATACAAATTATGCAGCTCTGTTGCTGAAGCGTCGACAAATAAACCGTTTGATCGTCAACGATTACTTTTCTCCCCTGAAAGCCACAGCAGAGGAGGGCCGTGCATGTGAAACTCCTCTCCTTGTCGCCCACTCTCGCCATTTCTGCTGAGCCTAAATTACAGGGTGTTATAACTGGCACTTTTACAGCGCTGTTGTGTCAGAGTAAACTAATTACATGGTGAGAGGCAGTCTCTGAAGCGGAGGCATCGCAGTCACCTTGACAAGAGGAGGGAGAAATAAAACCAAAAAAACCAAAAAAACTAATACACCCCCCCCCAAAAAAAGTGTTGTGCTACGTTAAGGTACGCATTCTCCAACTGCTGCTCCACTGCCATCACAGCAGCTGTGAGAATAATGAATGCAGCAGCAAGGTTCAATGAGAGCAGTAAAAATAGATGCTATCACAGGAAGGAGGAGTGATACAGAGGAGGTTTTCTTAGGTGTACTGACAGTTTGAGGCTGATGGTACACAGAGAGCAGAGGCCGGAGCACGCATCGCCTGCGAGCGAGCACATCGACGCACAGCCAGCGTCAATCCTTTGGTCCTCATTAAGTCGAAAACAGTTTGGAGGTTTTTGTTGAGTCATGCTTTGCTGCTGATACAGCTGACGCCACATATTCGGAGCTCATCCTCACCTCTCTCCTCCTTTCTTCCCTCTGCTGTTGTCTCCTTCACCCATTTCCTCTCAACCCGCAGCTTTTCTCTCTGATCTTTTTGTCCTTAGGACATCCTTTGCCCCAAAGCCTCCCGACTTTATTAAACATCCAGTGCACTCATATTCTCCTACTTCTCAAAGCACACCAGATACACAGGGGTGAATAATGAAGTGGACCCCCGGATGAACTCAAATCACTCCGGTCGGATTTTGGAGCCAAGTTGGACAGCATCGATATAAGACTGACTGGGATGGCGAGCGCAGTGACTGCACTGGAGGGTAAAGTCTCGGAGGTAAAGCAAGACATTGAACCAGGGGGCTCATATCGAAGAGGCCGAAGCCCGCATTGCCGAAGTTGAAAGCACACTTGAGAAAACAGAAACGTCACTGAACTCGGCTATCAAACGAATCGCACTTCTTGAAGCCAAAACAGATGATTTGGAAAACCGCGGACGACGAAAGAACCTGCGCGTCTTCGGCATAAAAGAGGGAGCAGAGGGGCAACAATCACCCGACAAGTCATTCACACTGGAACGAGTGCATCGCACGCTTGCCTCCGGGAAACCAAACCAGAGCAGAGCGGTGCTTGTTCATTTCTTAAAATTCCAAGAGAAGGAACTGGTATATCGGGAAGCAAGAAAACAACAAATTACACATGATGGGGCCAAGATCACATTTGCACAGGATCTGTCTGCGGAGACGGTTCGGATCCGACGGTGATTTCACCCGGTTGTCAAACTGTGTATTGATATCAATGCCTTCCGTGGATTCCAGCACAACCCGTGCAGACTCGGGATCCTGTACGGTGGAAAGATCCACCTCTTCTCAACACCTCAAGAAGCTGAAAAATTCTACAAGAATCTGCCGAAGGAAACAGCAGAAGATGCTCAACACCAGTGAGTCGGTTAAACAACAGGTTAACCATTAAGACACTCCATAAGACTGCCTCTGCTTCAACATAACTGACCAGTAATTGAGTCACTGATAAGAGACCGATAAAATTTTGAGCTCGAATTTATGTGGGACAGACACTATCTCTACTTTCAAGATTAGGCTTAAAACTTTCCTTTTTGCTAAAGCATATAGTTAGGGCTGGACCAGGTGACCCTGAATCCTCCCTTAGTTATGCTGCAATAGACGTAGGCTGCCGGGGGATTCCCATGATGCATTGAGTTTTTCCTTTCCAGTCACCTTTCTCGCTCACTATGTATTAACAGACCTCTCTGCATTGAATCATATCTGTTATTAACCTCTGTCTCTCTTCCACAGCATGTCTTTTATCCTGTCTTCCTTCTCTCACCCCAACCGGTCGCAGCAGATGGCCGCCCCTCCCTGAGCCTGGTTCTGCCGGAGGTTTCTTCCTGTTAAAAGGGAGTTTTTCCTTCCCACTGTTGCCAAAGTGCTTGCTCATAGGGGGTCATATGATTGTTGGGTTTTTCTCTGTATCTATGAAGCGCCTTGAGGCGACTTATGTTGTGATTTGGTGCTATATAAATAAAATTGAATTGAACTTATGTTAACATAACTGAGCGTTTTTAAGCGCATATTCGTTCTAAGTTTGATCGCAATCGTTTTTGGGTTGTATATTAACAGCTGAACCTCAACTAAGTCTTTTTTTGTTTTGTCCTACCAAGGGTAAACTTTACTTTATTACTGGGGAAAAAATCTGTATCATATGGTTAGTATACACTGTCTGATTTATGGGGTTTTGGAGAGGTCGCGTTGACTAGTTACTCCTCAGTGACGTGGATTAACGCCCTCCAAATAATTTGTTCAAGGGAGGGGGGAGACATTTCCAACAAGGAAATGAAAATGTTCAATCAGAAATTGTTTACAAGTTCTTTATCTGGTATGTGTGAGTGTGTGAATGTATGTGCAAACCTGCTTCTTCAATTTTTCCTTTACTTTGTTTATTTAAGTAAACAGTCTGACAATATTTTATGGAGAGGACAACTAAAGAAAACATTTTGAACGTTAACATTACGACCTGGAACGTTAGGGGGATACGGAAGTTAGCTAAACTGAAACAAGTATTAAACCGACTAAAACATTTTAACTCTAGAATTATTTTCCTACAAGAATCTCATCTTACTGCATCAGAGATACATTTATTAACCAAAAGATGGCAGGGTCAGGTCTCTTCTTTTACTAGACATGCCAGAAGAGTCATTACTCTTATACATAAGTCAATCCCATTTCAAACTACGAGGGTGATTACAGATCCAAACGGGAGATATGTAATTGTGCAGGGCCGTATCTCCATGTTAGAAATAAACCTGATAAATATCTATGGCCCCAACGAGGATAACCCATCCTTCTATGAAAATCTATTTCTCACAATATCAACCTTGGAGGGCCTTTATATCATAGGAGGGGACTTTAATTGCGCCCTGGACCCTAACCTGGATAGGTCGTCTCAAGCTGACACTACTCATACCCAGACTAGAAAAATACTTTTTAACTATATGAAAGATTTGAGAATAAATGAGGTCTGGAGAACAAGGAATCCAAATAACAGGGAATTTTCATGTTATTCTAGTTCGTATCAAAGTCATTCGCAGATAGACTACTTTCTTATCTCTACAGAGTTACTACCTTGTGTTGAGAACTGTTGGTATAACAGTATTGTGATTAGTGATCACGCAGCAGTATGTCTATCAGTTAGATTGGGTGAAGTTGATCTGGGTGAAGTTGACCAAGGTGTAAAGCGATGGAGGATGCAAACATTTTTGTTAAAGTACCCATCATTTGTCAAATTTATAGAAACTTGCATTGATCAATATTTTCAAATAAATAAAGATGAAACCACAGCTAGTATTAGGTGGGAAGCATTTAAAGCTTACATAAGAGGGAAAATTATAAGCTACAGTAGCAACAGGAGTAAGCAATATAACCAAGAATTAAAATCGTTAGAAAGACAAACTAAATCTAATGAAACAGAATTTTACCAGAGCAATGATCCCACTAAACTAAACAATTTGACTATTCTAAGAGCCAGGTATGATAAATTAACAGCAGAGAAAGTGGCAAAAAGTTTAATGTGGACCAAACAATTCTTTTATGACCAAGGAGAGAAGGCAGGAAAATTATTGGCCTGGAGGATAAAAAAAGATGCAAGCGGAAAAGGCCATCACCCACATAAAGTCCAAATCGGGTATTATAACAACAGACCCTTTAGAAATAAACGAAAATTTCAGAGCGTTTTATCAATCTTTATACCAATCTGAATATACAGGAAACAGAGAAACACGATGCATTTCTTGATCAGTTAAAATTTCAAACCCTCTCAGAAGAGGATAAAACAGCCCTTGATAGTCCTTTAACAATAAAAGACCTGTCAGAAGCCATAGACGACCTGAATAGCGGTAAAACGCCTGGCCCTGATGGACGTCCAATGGAATTCTATAAAACATTTAAAAATAAATTAATGCAGCCACTTCTTAACATGTATGAGGAGTCATATAAGTCCGGAATACTCCCAGACTCACTGAGATTAGCTACAATAACCCTTTTATTGAAGCCAAATAAGCCTCCGACTGAATGCTCCTCTTATAGGGGAATTAGTCTTATGGGATGTGATTGTGTGTAAAGCACTCTCTAGGAGACTAGATAAATATGTGCCTAATTTGATAACAGACAATCAACAAGGTTTTGTTAAAACGAGACAAGGCTATCATAATATAAGACGTGTCCTCAATGTACTTTATGAGAAAAACAATAGGGAGGACACTGCGCTGCTATCACTAGATGCGTGCAAAGCCTTCGATAGAATAGAATGGAATTATCTCTTACAAGTGCTCCCCAGATATGGACTAGGTGAAACATTCCTGAAATGGATCAGATTATTGTATACACATCCAACAGCACAAGTTTTAACTAATAATAACGTATCAAAACCTTTAATTTACAGCGATCAACCAGGCAGGGCTGCCCTCTGTCACCAATTCTCTTTGTGTTAGCAATAGAACCTCTGGCCATAGCTGTGAGAGCAAACGCAGGAATATCAGGGATAAGAATTGGAGGAAGAGAAAATGCATTTCATATTTGAGTAAACAACTCATGTGCTGTTCCTTTAGAGCAAGACAATATCTTTCCTTATGTAGGAAAGACCCTGAATATTGTATTTATCCCCAAACTCTATTGGAGAGAAATTACACTATACCAAATGGTATCCCATCCTTGTTATCCTGGAAGAGAGCATGATCATAAGAATAAAAATGTTTTTTTAAACCAGAGGATAAACAAGACTCCAACCTATCTCAGTAATACCAAACCTCCAGATCCTCTTATAGATTAACTACCGTATTTCCCGGACTACAAAGCGCACCTGAATATTAGCCGCAAAAGCTAAAATCAGGGGAAAATCCTGTTTTGTACATACATTAGCCGCACCTGACTAAAAGCCGCAGGTGTTTCAATGTTGACTTATCATATGTAAGAGAATATGCACAAAAGGAATTGTCAGGAAAGAGATGGCTGTTTGGAGACACACCCCTTTTATTAATATTTTGAAAAACAAGTTATGGGTACATATTTGCACATGTAGTACATAACAGTAACCTACAGCACACCAGAAAAATAGATTCGGACTACCTTTTAGGCTCAGGTGCAGTGACACGGAGAAGAAAAGTCAGTCATTCACCATCTTTCTCTTCTTCCTGCGCTCTAAAACCACCAAAGTCCTCTTCTCCAATGTCGGAAACGAACAGGCTCAGGATGGCTTCGTCATCCACTCTCCGCTTCTCTCCTTCGTTGTCACTTTCAAAACCAAAGAAATCCTCGTTGTCAGTGTCAGAGTCGAACACCCTCAGAAGGGCCGTGGCGGTGTCCTCCTCTCCATCATGCAGCAGTCCAGCCCTTCAAAATCCGTTGGTGATCGTGGATGTTTTCACACTTTTCCACGCTGTCAGAATCCACCGGTGGAGTTGGGCATAACTTGCTTTTCGCAAGTTTATCGCCGCTCGTCATCCACGCCTCCCGCTGAATGCCTAGCGCTACTTTGAAGTTTGTTTTTCGCGCTACTTCGTACGGCACTACGTTGCCTGGCGGACGGACATGTGACTAACATACCACTCTTGAACCTCGATCCTTCCGCCAGGCAACGTAGTGCCGTACAACAGCGGAACAAACAAAACAAATCGTCTTACGATATCACAAAAATCATAGAAAATCTATAGAAAAGCCGCACCTGACTAAAAGCCGCAGGGTTCAAAGCTTGTGCAAAAAGTAGCGGCTTATAGCCCGACAATTACGGTAGTCTCTCGTTTCCCCTTTAAGCCGTCTGTACTTCCAATTAAATAACGTCCATTTCATTAGCGTTTTGGTATTTTTGATCGGACCCCATATATTCTCTCGGTGCCTCTTCTGAAGCTCACAGATGAACTACTGGACTCTGGAGACCAGGGGCTGGATTTCTCATGTCGTTAAGCTTATTTCGCCATGGCAACACAAGCTGGTGTTATAATTCAAAGGCAAATTTCTATCGCTCTGCAAACATGCTTACAGCTGGCAATATGAATAAGCGATGTCAAATGTGCATATTCACTAAATGCCACATGGTTTAATTAATGGCTTCACAGAAGAACTTTTTAAAAGTGACTGCTGCCTTTCCTCATCAATTTCATTCATTTTAAAGCCTTAAAGCCTTCAAAGAAATGCATGGGTTCAAAAAAATATATGTCCAGTGTATTGAAATATCAGCAATACAAGGTGTTTCTGCTCATAACAGATCAGTGGATCATAAGGTTTTTCTCTATAATCTTTACCTTAAACTGCCCGGAGACAACTACGGCTTAAAATTGGTGCTTAATAAAAACATTTGAATTTAATGGGTTTTCCCCCCCCCATCTTTAGTCACAGGAAGAACAAGAAGTCCCACAACAGATGGTTTGGCCGCCGATAGGGTCCTAATCTCTACATCATGGATTCAATTTGAGATGATATGAAGAGACAGACGACATTAAGAGAGAATAAATCCACTGAATAAATGTGCCAGGTTCTCCAAGAGCAACAGAGTTGCCAAACATCTCCACAAAAAACAAAACAGTGTGCGCATGCATTTTCATTCGTACTTTATTAAAATAAATACATAAATAAAATTGATTTAGCCTTTTGTTTAGTTCTCATCCTACACCTTTTAAGCATGTTATTTACTGAACTTGTCAAACATACATACAGTGAACCGTGGCAAAGCTTTCCAAAGTTCTACTATACTATGTGTGGTAAAAGATCAGATCATATGTGCCCATTCGGTCAGAACATTATGCACTTGTAGCTCGTACCTTGCACTTCATCATGTCGCTGACCCTCTGCTGCATGGACTGCCCAGCTTTGGGTCTGACCAGGATGTAAAGGGCTTTGACCTCAGGGCAGGACCTCAGCAGCTTCTCCACCAGCACTTTTCCCATGAAGCCCGTGGCTCCCGTGATCAGCACATTCTTGCCAGCGTAGTATTCCACTACGGACGCCATGCTGCTACCCGTTGCGCCACCGCAGATGTCTGTCAGTCTGGTTTGTGCGTCTGTTGCTTGCTCTCCTAACCCGTCGAGGTCCCGGCCTTCACACAAGTCCTGCAGAGCGAGCGGGAGGATAAGAATGAGGATAGGCAACCTCAAACTTTAAATACTGTATCAGTGTCTCTAAAGCTGGTGTCAGTTTAAGCAATGAAGCATGCAGCAAGAAGCTAAATATGAACTGTGAATCGCACTAATGCAACAAGTGCACAGTTTCGCATGAATGTCCAGGCTTTGACAGATTTAGTCTCATGTATCTGGAAATGAAAACAAGCATTTCAATAAATTGAAAAATATGCATCAGTGGTGGCACGTCTCTGTTTTGACCTTCAGAGAAGAAGCATGTAACTAGTCTGCAAACTTTATGAATATTTATACCATGAGGGGGAGGGAGGGTGATGCTCGGGGCAGTGTGACATCAGCTGCATGTGTGAGCGTGGGTACGAGTGTGTCAGGTCCACCAGCAAGGGTTCAGCAAGATTTTAAGCAGCAACTGATCACCGCTAACCACAATAACCTTTATCATTTATTCATGAATGCAAAAAGCAACAAATCAGAAATTATTTTTAACTGTACAAAATATAGTAAACAATATAATTTGGTCATAGATTGACTCTTTGAATACCACTGACATGAAAAAGCAGCTTAATATTTGATTAACAGATGAGCCATTTTAGAAGCAAACTAGTTTAAAAAAAACAAACATCAAAGTTTAAATTATTCTACTAAGGTTCAACTCACTCAAATTCAGTTTGATAGAAAAAAAAAAAAGAAAAGAAAATATCAGTTTGGACTCTGTATCGGTCTTGAAGGGACTATCAGTGAACAGAGGCTATGATGCAGTCTAGAGATCTATTCCCAGGTGATTCAACCTCCACTTATACCTTGACTCATGTGCTTAATGACTCCCATGACACGGGAGAGTTGGTCAGTGACTCTCAGGACCATCTACAAGGTGACAACCCTATTAGAGGTTAAATATCTGAGTCTCCTTCAACAGTTGGAACTGAAGCAGCCTTTTGGATGACAGGAAAAGCATCTTCAAGAACCTAAAACAAATTCCAGCTGCCTTCTGCTGAAGCACTTCAGACTAAATATTCAAACTGTCTGCTAAAAATTCCCAAAACTCCTTTTATCCATGCATCCAAATTAAAACCAAACTTAGTTTAGAAACAAAGTAGGGAAGAATGCTTTCATGTTACTCTACTGCTCTGCTGTGTTCAGATTTGGATATATAATACGTAACTGAGGACATGCAAATATATTGCATAATATAAATAGCTTTTTATGATTATAAACCAATTACAGTGAGGATTGCTAGAATCAAAATTAGACTATTATTCCCAGCTGCAGTTACTGTATTTATATGTCACCGCTTTGATCTCGGAAAACCAAACCTAAAACAGGGAAGGCGTTAGTGACAATCAGTGTCTGAATATAAACACAGGCTTCCACATACATCACAGTTAAGTCAAAATGTTGAATGTTGTCATTGTGTTTCTTAAATTTGTAAAGTCTTGGTTCAAACTATAGGATCAAAGGCATTTCTTTGTCCCCCTCCCCAGCCTCTCATGCACTTGAAGTGAGCAAGTGCATGAGAAATTACATTACGCCAGGACCTTGGAGGCTGAAAAGACTCACATATATTAAATGTACAAGACTGCTGGTATATTGAAGTGAATGGTATGATTTCAGTAATGACAAAGTGAGCTGCAACCTTCAATCCCAGCAAACAAGTTTGGTTTAAAGCTATAATAAAAAAAATAAAATAAAATAAAAAATTAAATGCTAAGGCTTATCTTTAACCATCTGACATTATGCGTATTCCACATGCAATAAATCACATAACTGGGTTTTATGGCAGTTTTTAGTTTTATTTGACACCTGTGTTGTAACACTAACACTGACTCTGTTGGACTTTGCCCTTATTTCCTGTAGACAATAGACGACTATAACTGAATGCAACCTGAGAAGTCACATGGCCGCAGATAAGCTGCGTTTGTGACTCAGTGAGGGAGGTTGTGCCATGAGTCCATCTGATCAAAGCACTGTGTTGATGTGTGGGCTAAAAGCTCACCAGCACACTGCCAGCATTTGTGTGCAACCACGCCAACTAAGCATTGATAAATCACACGGCTCTTAAAGACTAGATGACAGCTACCTGTCTCTGGTTGGTGTCACCCCCCCATCCCCACCACACACACCAACCAGTCACACAGGGAGGGTGGCAGCGCGCCCAGTCTCATCCAACTTTTTGGCAGCAGCCAATAAAAATGCAGGACTTGACTTGTAAAATTTTCACTTGGCAACAATAGGCACAACATTTAGCCAAGACTGATGCTTGATCAGCACCTTCAGTGATACAGCAGAGCTGTGATTGTACACAAGATGAAGCTACGCTCCTTCTCTTTGCTTCGTTCATCCTCTCTCCTGTGCTGCAGATTCCCAACATGTCTGCCCAAAGACAAAAACCAAATCCTCCTGAGCCAAACGTGGCCCAGATAACAAAAACAATCTTGTATTTACTTGCTTTCCCTCCATTCTGCCGCCTGTGCATGCAATTTTAAAAATCAGATTCCCTTTCCACACAAACACGAGGAAAAAAGATGGGTGTGTGCATTCAGTTTGGGTTTCTACATGTCTGCACTTGAAAAACAAAAAATGTGTTCCAGAAACTAAACGCCGGGGCTCCTACTGACATCTATGTTTAATCCCAATTTTGTCCCATTATTTTAATTCGATATTCCCCATCTTCAACTTTCAGACAAGGCAGTATCTCCAGATCTACCACTCTGTACACACAGATGACAACAAGAAGAGGTCACAGTCAAGGTCCTCTGCTGAGGCCCCAGACATTTCAGCCTTGTTCTTCACATAGATTCCCTGTGGACAAGAGGACAAGAGCACATGGGCTGAAAGTCACTACAGATTAACGCCTGACAATGGAAATGTTCCTGCAGCTGGAAGAGTGTTGGAACGGCCATGCATGAATCAAATTCATGAGACTGAATGCTTGTGAAACACACAAGGTTACACAACTCCACCTCCTGCTTCTCTCAATGCCTGTCAGTTAAGCTGAAGGTGTCCACCCTCTACAAGCCAACATGGAAAATGGGGCGAAACTGTCCATTATTCTCCTTACAGGCCTTTAGTTCAGAATTATGCATTTACAGGATGACTACAAGAAGTATAGAATACATACATCCCAAGTATTTGCTGAAAGTTTATAAATTGAATTTTGGTTCATTGAGATAACTAGTAGCAATTAAAGACACTTGATTTTAAAATGACACACACACACACACACACACACACACACACACACACACACACACACACTAAACTATATCTAAAGGAGTTTAGGCACCGCCTCACGTTAACAAGAACTCATATGGTGAGATCATGAAGTTCAGGGACAGCTCATTTTGAAAGAAAAAAAAAAAACATTTACAATTTAAATTTTGCATCTATCGCCTTCAAGATGATCTCTTCGTGTACCTCAGGACCCCCTTCCAGCATCCCTACTAAGTTTAGTTTACTTTGGGGCGATCGTGGCTCAAGAGTTGGGAGTTCGCCTTGTAATCGGAAGGTTGCCGGTTCGAGCCCCGGCTTGGACAGTCTCGGTCGTTGTGTCCTTGGGCAAGACACTTAACCCGTTGCCTACTGGTGGTGGTCAGAGGGCCCGGTGGCGCCAGTGTCCGGCAGCCTCGCCTCTGTCAGTGCACCCCAGGGTGGCTGTGGCTACAATGTAGCTTGCCATCGCCAGTGTGTGAATGTGTGTGTGAATGGGTGGATGACTGGATATGTAAAGCGCTTTGGGGTCCTTAGGGACTAGTAAAAGCGCTATATAAATACAGGCCATTTGTAGGAGCACCATTCTGACCAATTGCATGTGTCCATCTAGGATCTCATCATGGACCACAAACCTTCATGTCGATCACTGGTGATTACGACTCCATCCAATTTGTCCCACCACCAGCCCTGTTTGCTCACCTTTCAAGGTGAAGGGTCACATTTCTGACACACTGGAAGAGGTTGGAGGTTTGCCCAAGTCAACCTCCATAGAATCTCATGTTAAAATCTCAGATTTTGCAGCGTTAAAAAGCATGTTCAAAGACTGGTGCAAAATCATGTTGCACCAACCAAAATGCAGCCAAACCCAATGACTGAGATCACGGTGGCTACAACTTTTATACCGTCTCCAGGTTTGACATGCAGTCAGTATGAGACTTCAATACAACAGATGTCCAAGGAGCTGACCTTCAAGTGCATAACCTCAAAATTTAAAACATGAAATAAATAAGCACAGTCTGAACTTTTTAATCACCTAAATTTCTGGGTAACACTAGAGATTCAGGATCTCAACATGGATGAAGGGTCTATAGATAGTTCTTTTTCCTCAGGCACCCAGCATATTCTCTTGGTTTATTTTTGTCATACTGAATTAAACTTTACTTTTAAATCCATCAGCCTGTCCTTGTCAATCACACAGATTATGAAGGACAAGCAGATATGAGGTCTGTCAGCAGTGACCTTGTTGTGTTGTCATTGGTGAATAAGACTGCATCTTCTTTTAGAGTCTATATTATGACTTGAAAGGAGAAGTGCTGGGCAGCAAGGACAAGGCCTGAAAGCTTAAGGGACAAGCTTCTCAGGTTATGATGCCATCTTGACAAAGTACCACATCACATCCAAAGTCACTCGGGGGTCACTTTAAAAACAGAGCTGGGTGACGCTCAAGGCATACAGCTCAGCAGCAGAGGTTTACTGTTGTCTGCAGCTAATGCTGCTGCACTCCGGCCTTATTTCATGTCTCCTTTTCTTCACACTGAGGGCATTTTTGTATTATTCCTCAAAAGCCACTCTCCACAGGAAATCCACGCCGTTTGTCTGAGGAAGCTTGTTTTAAGCCACAGCTCTGCAGTCCTTCTGCCTCCGGCCTTTCCCCACACAACCCTTCCATTACTGGGTCAGCTAAATGCAGCTGGAGACGCAGGCAAAAATCGAGCTGCACAGCTGCACACTGGCTAAAGCCATTATAGCCGGACAAAAGCTGGCAGCGGGAGGAGGGGAGTGAGTGTGGGAAAAATAGAAAGAGCAAAATGATGCAAAATGCAGCCAATAATTAAAGCAGCATTAGTCAGTGCCAAGCAGCACAAAGGAACAGTCAGGCCCTTTCACTATCGCACAGTGATGGCAGTGACAAAAAGAAACCTGAAAAGCTCTGTTAAGTATACAACCACTACTGGCTGCAGTTTCACAGTGCTGTGCCAACATGGGACTCCAGGAGATGCACCTTTATCCGCCATCCAAAAGAACCACAAAAGTCAATACATCCTGCATTTAGAGACAGAGGAATCACCATCAAAGGCTTGAATCAACAGAAGCAATAGTGGTCATCCCAGCTCCTAACCCACAAGTCCACATTTCTAAATTTGGTTTTGTTAGGCTCACCGTGCTGTTTAAGGCAGTTTCTGGTTCTTGTCTCAATGACAATCGGAAGAGAGGAAATGAGTCTCTTTTCCCTGTCCCAGAGAGACTAGATGAGGGTGGGGTAATGACCTGACCACAAGATTAAATAAAATACATTAGCTGCTAAAAGTAACACTTGAGAAAAGCATGTTAATAGTGACTACTGGGCAAGCCCTTTAGTCTTTTAGTTACTGCTATTATGCCTGCAATTTACAGTGATAAGTGAAGTAAGCTAAATTTACAAGCCTCAGATAAAAATCTCACTAATATTACAAGCTTATAATCATACTTTATGCATGCTATTGGAAAAACATATGTAGCAGAAAAATGTAGAATGAGGAGAGATCTATTGTAATAGTCAAGCTAAAGTACTAAGTGGACTTGAATAGGTTTGAGCTTAAAAGTTAACTAAAGCTAATGGATTAGCATTACTCACTTGTAAAATATATAGCTCATAGTTTTAAGTTATGATCCAATAGTATAGATAAACAGAACTGTCAGCAACTAGTTAAAATTATAATAAAAACTGTATAAAACATGAGTAACAGTTAAATTGTTAGGCATAAATACAGCTAATAGCCCAGCCCAGCCTCACATCTACTTCACAGCTGATCAGGTGAGAAATCAACTCAAGAGGACGAAGGCAAGGAAGGCAGCAGGTCCGGATGGAATCTGCTCCAGACTGCTCAGGGACTGTGCAGACCAGCTCTGTCAGGTGGCCCTGTACATCTTCAACCTGAGCCTGAGCCTGGAGAGGGTTCCTGAACTGTGGAAGACTTCCTGTGTGGTTCCGGTGCCAAAAATCGCACACCCCAGGGAGCCCAACCACTTCAGGCCTGTTGCCTTGACTTCTCATCTGATGAAGACCATGGAAAGGCTCATCCTGCACCACCTTCAGCCACTGGTGGGCTCAGTGTTGGACCCCCTGCAGTTCGCCTACCGTTCTGGAATTGGGGTGGATGACGCTGTCATCTACCTGTTACACTGATCCCTCTCTCACCTAGAGCAGGCGGGGAGCACTGTGAGGATCATGTTTTTTGACTTCTCCAGTGCTTTCAACACCATCCAACCCGCACTACTGAGAGGGAAGCTGGAGGGAGCTGGAGTAGGCAAACAGCTGACTGCATGGACCATCGACTACCTTACCAACAGACCACAGTATGTGAGGCTCCATGACCGTGTGTCCGAGGTGGTAATCTGCAGCACAGGGCCACCACAGGGCACGGTTCTCTCACCTTTCCTGTTCAGCCTTTACACTTCAGACTTCTGTTATAATTCGGCCGATTGCCATATACAGAAGTTCTCAGATGATACAGCCATCATTGGATGCGTATCAGACGGGAATGATCAGGAATACAGGGGGGTCATCAGCAATGGCGTGTCCAGCGGGGTGGCCTGGGGGGGCACAGGCCACCCCCCAAACCAGACTGGCCACCCCAGGTGCCACCCCAAAGGCAAAACAATAAAATTCAATCAAATATCAAATGTCCGATTATGTTTTCACGGTGACGCTCAGATATCCGAGTGTAAGTGAATGCAGCATCGCTTCTGCGCTATGCGCATCACGTTAGCAAAGGTAGGAGAGCCAAGCGCGAAAGACGGCACTGCAGGAAAGAATTTTTCGGTGAAAGAAAATGAGGACAGAATAAATGTCCCGGTAAGTAATATCAAGTTTGTTGAGTTTAGTAAACTTCGGTGAAATTAGAATACCAAGGAAAAAAATAACACTTAAAGAATTATTGCAGCTGTGGAATATTTCAGACAGTATGCTACTGAGGGCAGCTAACATAAGAGTTATGAGTTATAAGATATAATCTAAGTCGTAACATTGCTGTATGGAGCTGCAGATTTGGTTGCAGGTTAACATAGCTGGACTGGCCATCGGGCATACCGGGCATATCCCCAGTGACTTATTTTTTATTTTTTTTGTAATGGCATGAACAATGAGAGGTGGTGGATTGGCCAGATGCAGGTCGATGTGTAGAAATAACTCCGTTGTTTGGTGGTGGCTATGACGGGGCTTCCACAGAGGCAACAGGTGGATGAGGGAAGGGGAGGCAGGAGGAGAGACCCGAAGCAGCCACCAGTCCGAGTGTCAGGTGAACTGAACTTCAGGTAAGAAGTTATGACCTGCAGTCTATCTGGGTCAGATATAAACCAAGTTTAGGTGGAGTTTATTTTCATGTTGCTGACTTTTTACTGTCAGTTGCAATAACTCATACTGCGTTCTAGCCAGTTTGACGGAGTTTTTATACAGCTGGGTGGGTGCTATGATGTTACTGATAGTGAACTTTATTTTATTCATAAGGTTAGTAGAGTTGCCAACGGCTCCTTAAAAAAATGGAATGGTCCCTCATTCAGAGAAAATATTACACGTTTCGTATTGAGCTGAGAAGAGACGCAGTTTGTCCCGGACTTTAGCTAGAATGGAAAAAAGACACAAAGCTGGATTTATTCTGTCTTTATGCTGCACAGCTGCCTCTTCTCTCATTCTCTCCCCCTCCCTCTCCTGTTGCTACTTCAATCATGAAACTGATCATTGATCAGCTGATCGGCTTTTCTCTCTTGTTTATCGCCCACTTTGCGCCAGAAAGAGGAAACCAGCAGATGTTGCGCTAAACAACAGCAGCACGTTTAAGCTTGATCGGCTGTTGTTAGAATGTATTTAATATTAATTTCTAGTATCAGCTGATGTTTGCTGGAGCCACAGCTGTAAAGCTGCTGGTCATGATGTCTGTTTAGATATGTGGTGAGAGGGAAACATGAAACCAGGAGATGTCCTTTCTGCACCATCAGAGCTGAACAGGTGATGGAGAAACAGGTTTACCTTTTAGGTGACATGAATGAGTTGAAGGGAAGTTATGAACTGTTTCTGAGAGACAAATAACACCAGGATCCTTTTTTATGTAGCAGACAGCTGGTAACTGTGCAGGGGCGGGTCTAGCAAAGTTTTGCCAGGGGGCCAGGTAGGGCATTAACAGGGAAAGGTGGGCACAAAGAAATACTTTTCTTTCTTATTCTCATTTAAAATACCTAGTTTTTATTAAATAATTATCTAAATCTTACAACCAAAGTTTTTATCTGACGTAAAATGTATAGAAATCATACATATACCAACAAGACTGTACATCACTGTCACAACAGGGTTTGTTTTCAGTCAAAGTCTTTATGGCTTTACTACCTGGTGGGTCGGTCTGTAGTAAAAATGCCCAATTTTTTTGTCCCAGTCCAGCCCTGCAGGTTAATACTGGCAGTGTCACCATGCCAGCTGACTGTATTTTATCATCAGCCAGTGTTGTTCTTTATCAATATTACCAAAGTTTACGATAAGGCAGCATAGAAAGTATTTACTTGCTTTCAGGTTTCATTCAAATGTTAGTCTTTTCAGTTGTTTCCCCACTTTTTTCCTGTTTCAAAATCAAACACCAGTTTGTGAGAAGATTATCTTCTTTTTTTAACAGGCAGATAAAGTTTTGCATTGGCTAATTTGTCAATTGTTTGTTACAAATGTTCGTATTTTAATTTTCAAAAATGTTTTTGCCCAAAACATATGTGCACTATATGTCAGTAAAAATACTATGCAAATATTGCTGTCCTTGACTGCTGAGTAAACACTGACAAAGCACTGATTGTATCTCTTGTACTTTATCAACGCAGTATCTAAAAACTTTGCACCGTAGTGGTTAAAATCTCATTCTAATAAGAGTTAAAAGTGCATTTGGTTATTAGGTTTATAGGATTATTGAATTATGGTTAAGGGTTGGTAGAATTTTTTTTTAAAACATTATCTGCCAATTAAATCTGCCACCCTTCTCCAAATCTGTGCCCCTACCTGGCCCCCCCAACAAAAATTTTCTAGACACGCCACTGGTCATCAG
Source organism: Copadichromis virginalis (assembly GCF_057382275.1). NCBI lineage: Eukaryota > Metazoa > Chordata > Actinopteri > Cichliformes > Cichlidae > Copadichromis > Copadichromis virginalis. The sequence continues at coordinate 26,340,173 of NC_140634.1, read as the reverse complement.
TGACTTTGTTGGCTGGTCTGAGACCAACGTACTCCAAATCAACACCGGCAAGACAAAGGAGATGATCATAGACTTCAGGAGGAATTCACCCCCTACAACACCGGTGAACATCCAAGGGAGAGACATTGAGATAGTGGACTCTTATAAGTACCTGGGTGTTCACCTCAACAAGAAACTGGACTGGACAACAAATACAGACGTCCTGTATAAGAAGGGCCAGAGTCGACTCCACCTGCTGAGGAGACTGAGGTCCTTCGGAGTCTGCAGGACTCTGTTAAGGACATTCTATGACACTGTGGTAGCATCTGCCCTTTTCTATGCAGTGGCCTGCTGGGGGAGTGGATGCACGGACAGGGACAGGAGCAGGATTGACAAACTGGTGCGGAGGTCTAGCTCCGTGCTGGGATGTCCCCTGGAGTCTGTGGAGGTGGTTGGTGAGGGGAGGATGCTAGTAAAGCTGACATCCATCATGAACAACCCACGTCACCCACTGCATGAGTATGTGAGTGGTCTGAGCAGCTCCTTTAGTCAGAGACTGAAACACCCTCGCTGCAGGAAGGAGCGCTCTCGCAGATCATTCATCCCAACAGCAGTTAGACTCTATAACTCCTCAATCACGATGTCATAAGTCACTGGACACTGTGAACATCCACGGTCACCACTTCATGCATAATGGACCTTCCATGACCTTCCAAGCTATATAGTTTATGTCTTCCATATTTCAAACCATATCCATAATCACATACTGTGTATGCTACCATTGTATATAGTGTATTATCTTACTTTTTTCATTGATTGTACTTAATTGTATTTTTGTATTTCCTTCATATATCTGTACCTGAGCTGAGGTGACGCAAAAATTTCCCCGTTGTGGGATCAATAAAGTCTTATCTTATCTTATCTTAATAGTTAGCCAAGCCAAGCATATGCTATAGCAAGGCGCTAATAGTGAGGCTATTAAATACAAATACAGGCTATTAGCGCCTTGCTAATAGCATTACCATTAACTCCTTTATACAACATTAGCTAAGACTGACATAGCTGTAACTGTGAAATTGTTTGTTACATTGCATAATATAGACATTGATGGATCTCGTTAAAAGAAGAGGAAACTACACACTAATAAAACATCACCCAAATAATGTTTTTGTTCTTTTCGTAATAAAATGTGGTTCTGATGTTTTCTTGAGATACTACATAAGATAAATAAAAGTGTAAATAACCATCAATATTTCATTGTTACAGTATTTTGTCTGGCTGCTTAACTTACATATGGCTAATCGAGTGTCAAGTTCTTCAAGACAGAGCTACTAGCATTAGCCATTTGAGCATGACTACAGCATAAAGGACATGGTGCCTACATGATGAATACGAGTGTGCTCCAGCAATGGCTTAATGTATGTTACATCAGATAAACCCACTATAAATGTGACAAGTTATACACTACAGTATTAAAGACTTTTTCAGCATACTGCAGCTCAACTCCCCTGCTCTGGTGTATGAGGCAGTAACTTTGTCCCTTACACAAACCCACATAATTGCGCAGCACTTTTTAAAAAGGGCCCTTATCCAAGACTGCATTATCGCATAAAAACGGCAGGTCTTCTCTCTCCCACTCCATTTTTTTTTTTTCTAAGGCAGCTAAATGCTAATCTAATTAGAATTAATTATATTGGCCGTGGGCTTCAAGGATTTAAGCAGGACCTCTTTAATTCAACCTTTTCACTAAACTATGAGCAAGTGTCAACACAAAGGTCAGCGCTCTCCGTTAGATATCTGGCCGTGGGAGCGCTGGTGTGTGAGCTAATGTTTCTGTGTGCACGTGTATACGCTTGCGTCAGTGCGTTGTCGACATTGTATGCGATGGCAGAGGGATTCTGTAATTACACCAGCTGTCTCTGAGTGACAGAGCCTCCGTGAGCTGTGGTGTCCGTTTACGCCTGGCTTAGACCCAGGCTGCCAATCGCACCCGCAGTGCAGCTCACAGGCCAAGAGGTCAGGAACTTGTATTGTGTGTTCAACATGGTATGAAACCCGTGCACGACTTTCAAGTAATAAACACTGTCCTCCAATTATTGGCTGGAATCAGCAGAGTTTGATGACAACTTTTCATTTTCTGTAATCTGTGAGGTCCTTCAACATCTGCCAGAAAATGCTGAGGATTTTCTATGAGTCTGTGGTGGCCAGTGCGATCCTCTATGCTGTTGCATGCTGGGGGAGCAGGCTGAGGGTCGCAGATGCCAACAGACTTAATAAACTGATCCGTAAGGCCAGCAATGTTGTGGGGATGGAGCTGGACTCCCTCAAGGTGGTGTCGGAGAGGCGGATGCTGTCCAAGATAAAGACAATGTTGGATAACACCTCCCACCCACTCCATGACATGTTGGTCAGTCACAGGAGCTCGTTCAGTGAGAGACTGAGATTACCGAAAAGCACCACTGAACGACACAGGAAATCATTCCTGCCTGTGGCCATCTCCCTGTACAACGCATCCACTTAACACACTGTTTGCTGCTACAGCTACACATGTTTCTTTTCCAACTATTTATTTATAAGTGACTTATGTATGTATGTATGTATATATATGTATATATTGTACTATTCTTAGTTAGCGTATTGTCTGTCTTGTCTTAATGTTGGTTTAAAATGGAGCACTGTAACAAAAAATAATTTCCCCCAGGGATCAATAAAGTATTCTGATTCTGATTTCAACTCTTACCGACTCTTGGGAACAAACTGCCCTCCAGCTTTTCTTGAGGACAGTTGCAGTGGTGTGTCTGAAGCATATGCAAGTTATACCTGTGTACCAAACCAAATTTAACTAATTAAAAATAATAATAAATAATTCTGTAAGACTAAACCTGGCATCAGAAAATAGTTACACTAAGAAATAAATCAAAGCAATGCATTGGAAGAAAGAAAAATGACCTACACAACTTGTATCCTTAAATATATAGTTAAAACAAAATTTGCAACACAGTGAGTTTACATCAGATGGCTCAGTCATCCACACCTTTTTAAACAGCTTCCCTCAAGGCTGAAAAAGATATGCATGCTGCCATAAGCTTCACATGTCACATGTTCATTTGAATTCAACTTTCCATATGGTAAACAGTTACAGTGGAGGAAAAAAAAAGTGTCATTGTACGTTTATTCTGAAATAGCATCGCTGGATTAAAGTGGAAAAGGTGACAAGGAAAAACTACTGGAGTTTCATGGAAGCCACAATTACTCTGATTCCTAGAAACTCAGCTTTCATGCACTGAGAGGAAACCGATCACCTGTCCCATTGTTTGAGGGCCATGGGGAGAACAGGCCTCTCCCTGAACCATCAACACCAACTCACTCACTATAATACCAAAACTGCAATGTTATACTTTGAAATTAAAATTAGAATAATTGTTTATCATGCTGATTTTTCCCTTAATGCAAATACAGGGATGTAAATGGATTCATGGACTGCACAGAGCCATAAATCACTGATTCCCAACCAGGGATCAGTCTTCAATCCGTCAACCAGACCAGCTGAAAACTGGGTTATCATCAAAACAGGGAAGACAAAACAGTGCCTTTGTACCCCTTTGTCTTGATGTCTTGAATGCAAGTTCAAGACATTTTTATTCACCTTCCTGGTCCTCCAACTCTAATCAGTTGTCACTCCTCTTTTGTTGAATTTAAATTCAGACTTTGCATCAAGAATTTGATTCAGTTCCTCCATTGTGTCATCATGCATTTTAGCGGTAGGGCAAAAAGCACGATCCATCACTTGAGTGTACAAAAATTTCAATTTACTTCTCACTACATCATGTTCATTATGTAATGAGTGATTTAGGACACAGCCATACATTTCTTTGATTTCACTGAGCAAGCTGCTGGCAGTACGAGTATCCAGTTCTTTCAGCTAATGTAAAAAACACCCATGCAAACTCAGGCTGCAGAGAGCCTGCCAGTGTTTTATGATCTATTTGAGGGAGCCATTAGCAAAATGGCTGACCAAAGTCTCACTTTCCATAGCCAGTCAAGCTTAAATACAGTATCTAGACATGTTGTGATGATGGGTGAGGCGGTCTCAAAAACCTAATTGCATAAACAGACCAGTAGCACAGGCCATAGCCGCTCTGTTGCTTATCCCGCAGGCTTGTTATTTCTAATGTGGAAAGAGGCTTGCAGGATTTAAAGCTGCCATCAGTTATCCATGCAAAAGGTTGGTGGCTCAGTCAGAGATTGGTCCAACCCAAATGCTTTCACCAAGTTCTTTTAGATTTTTGCCAAATTTGGTCTACTGCCTGACAACACGCCTCCTACTGTAGATAGCAGTAGTGAAAAGGTTTAATACGCCAACAAAAGCCCTTGTTGCAAAATGTTTTCTTCACATCAAACAAGACCAAACAGTCCAGGAAAGTTAATGCTATACATCCACTCAATACGCGACGTCCAGATGAACAAAATCAACTTTCTGGGATTTCCTAACCTGGATGATCGAGCATGCATCAAGACATGACCAAGCCACGAGAACAATTACCCCATGGTGGATATTATTAGCCTCAAACTGAAGCTTTAATGGTGTCATGTAGTCAACAATGGCTAATGATTGGTTCGTTCTTTTAACCAATGACACAAAGCTCCCTTGCATGGAAACAGGTATCTGTGACCAAGTGATTTAATGAGCTATCCAGAGCAAAGATGGATTACAGTGAACACAGAGTAATGTAGTCCTTAACACACTACAGCATCACCTTCTGTCAATGCCAGCTAGGTTTGTAATTAATGACAGAAGAGCTCTCTAAGTACCTCATCCATTTATGCATCCTTCTAAAAACCTCCACCCACCCATCCATCGTTCCTATATGCAGATTAAAGCAGATGGTTGTGAACATGAGAGGTATGAAAACCCACAGATTATTTCATCTGCTGCTGGACACGTAGTGTTTGGTGTCAACTTCTGTGAATGGAAAGCAAATATCTTTGGGCCAGGAGAACATGGTTATTGTTACTGCTGCCACTGGAGTGTGTGTTGATTTCAGGGAAAGAAAGCATGCAATCGGCTTTGGCCGTCTGTTGGCAGAAAGATTAGAAGAAAGGCTGCTCTCTTACTGGGACTGGAGCATGAACGTGGTCTCTGAGGGCCCACTTAGAGCTCTACCTTCCTGCCAGAATAACACATGTTCCAAAAATGAAGGGGTAACTGTGGCGCACTTCAGACAGATTCTCTTCAGCTAAAAATGGGTTGGCCTTAAGATTAAATGTGCTTTATAATTCAATTTGGTCTGGAGGTAACATTCATAAAAATTCATGTTATTTACTTGTGTATCTCAAAAAACATCCTTGATTCCTAATACATCACTGATATTTTGACATGTCAATATAGCAACACAACGTCTAATGTGTTTATTCATAAACCAAACCAGACGACGATATGAGAGAAGCACATTTTTGCCAATTTAGCTCAAAATGGAACAAGATGAGCGCTCTAGTAATGTTTGAGGTTGCTTTCACCCTTATACTGCACATCTGTTTCTCTTTGGGTGAATCAACAGTAGTCGCTCATCATGCTCTTATTAAATTTGGCCTAATATCCGGTTTTCCAACAGTTTTATATCTTGATTAAGTTTATCCCCCATGCTCATCGCTGACACCGTCCAGTTTTGATGGGAAAAAGTTGAGATGAGAACGTAAAAAGTGCATTTTCAGTGATATTCTGACACTCATCAGCGCATTATCCAAAAGGTCGGCATAAGCCTCTGCTCTGAGAGTGCCAAGAAAATTCTGGAAAACCTGCATAAATACTTCCCATGCTGCTGATTCTGTTGGCTTCAGTTTCCTTTTTAATTCCTCTTCAAGCATCAGTTCACAGATTATAAAACCAACAAAAACACCTCAACTAGGTTTTAGCATCACTTTTTACTTAAGTGCTGAAAAACATTGCCGGATAAAATGACACCACACCATGAAGCTGATACAAAATTATTACGTCACAACCTCAAATCTCGATTCCACTGGATCAGACATTCTCGTATAAACAGAAAACAGCTAACAGGGCTGATTTAGGGCCATAATTGTGCCAACTTTTACTGCCTCCAGTACGTGTAATAGAAGGCAGCGTTTGAACCCTCGTTAAATCCTTACTTAAACAAGTCAGCGTTCCAACAGATCCATCAAGCTTTGACTTTTAAATCACATGTTGTGACCGCGTGCCTCAGGCTTTATCTGGAGATGGGTCTTTGCAAAACCCAAAAACAAAATTGTAAGAAATACATTAATATTTCATCTCTTACTAAGCAGATGTTACAACTCCAATTCATCTGGAACACCCCCTCAAGTCAGACAAGTGGGTGGCAGTGTATGTAAACATTAGTAAAACTTGCAACCTATACTACTGTTGTGTGACTACCTAAATGAGTCTTTTAAATAGATTTCAGAGGCGTTTTTAAGCTAAAAACAAAAAGAGCAAAAAAAAAAACCCCAAACAAACAGAAAGCTTGCTTAGAGATGCATTAATTGATTCTTACCAAGTTGGAGCCAAACAAGTCCTGGTTGTCCCTGGTTTTCAAATTTTACTATCGGAACGGACTCGATTCAGTAGTGCTCTCACTCCCAGCTCTGACATAAGACTTCCAAGGTAAATTGATCATCTACGCCATCCGTCCTTTTCTTTGCATTGAGTTGGAAGTTTCCCGGTCGATGTCAGTCTTGTTTATCCTCCTTCTCATACTGTATGTTCCGAATACAGTCGGGAATTCTCACAAATAATAGGCTAAAATTTCTGGATTTACTTCAGCTCTACCACCATTTTTAATAGAAACTCCTTTTTAACTGAGAGCTGTGGCTGATGTAGCCACAGTAATCAAGGCGTATCTTAGCTTGCTGGATGAATGACAAACTACTGGATTAACAAAGCTGTTCAACTAGTCATTTCTTGATATAATGGTTTTAATGTGCTGGTAAATACATTTGCAAAGGTCAAAAATAATTTGCTAAAAGGCTTTGTTAAACACTGAGCTGTTTTCAATGTGTGTTGTTACAACGCTTAACTTCACAGCTCAGGGAGTGGCAGCCTTCGTCATCAGCTCTGCTGTAGATGGAAGATGCATGACAACAACTTTGACTAATCACTGGGTGAGTGAGATCTGTTCGATATTTAAAACTAAGGCAGTGCTGAGATAGTCGCTTTGGCGGCTAGCCATGTGTCCTTGTATAAAGGGCTGGGCATTTATCCAAAACATCCCAGATGCAGACAGCTGGGTTGGGCCACCCTGCCACAAATGGCCCTAATGGGGTGCCAGACAAACATCAGTCCAAATGAGCCCCAAAGGCTTATTCCATTTACTCCCATAAAAAGACAAAATCCAGGAGTTGTACTTTATGACTTAGGGTAGTAAGTTTAAGACACTCAAGCAACCAAACAAACTGAATGCCTCAGCATGAGCAGTCTGTCAGTCCAGTCAATCAGCCAGCTGTTACATCATTCAGTGGAAAATCTTGCTAGACTTGGGAGGTGAATGAGGATGTACTTGTTTGACAGGCAATACAAACCAAGACAATGTAAGAGTTTAAGATTAAAATGAGGAAACCATTTGGGGTATAGCATTGTTGAAGTTCTATTTAACAAGTAAGCACAACAGCAACTTTAAACACTAGAAGTTCATAAAAAAAGTCTAATTTTACCATCTTCGTAGGGCACGTGGAAGACACATTTAGGCTCGGAAGATTATCATGCAACAAACTGGATGAATGGATCAATGCAATTTAGGCATTTCTTAAATACTGCAGATTTATATAATAAATTCATTTTCTCTAGATTTGCAATAGAAACAGATTAAACCTCTTTTATTAGCACTAACTGCTAAATGAATCAAGGCTAACAGCTTCAAGAAGCCCCCATCAAACAAACAGTTCAAAGCAAAAACTAAACTAAAAAAAACTGTTTAGAATGATATAAAACCAGAGCTACGGGTCTGATTGGAAGATAACATCAATAGACACCCAATGCTTTTCAAACCATGTGCACAACAATGAACAAAGGAGTCTACAAATCCTATCATAGATATTACCGTCTGATTAAAAAAAAAAAAAAAAAAAAAAAAAAAAAAAAAAAAAAAAAAAAAAAACAACCCCACTTAAAATGTTTAAAATTTCAACAATGACTGAAAACATTACATTATATTTTCAGTATAACTCACATACTGTCGGAGCCCTTCAAAATAAAACTGAGTTTAAATCCAGAAAATATGATTATAACACACATCTCATGGCTTGATGCTGTGGAGGCAACGCATAAAGAAAAAGACCAAGTACCTCCCTTCTTATGAAGTTAAGCAACTCTTCAAAACCCTCACCGTGTTGGTTCGGAGGTTAGAAGCGCTTTATTCAGCCTGTTTCAAAGGAAACCTTGACACATTAAAGGAAGTAAAGACACAGTTCCCTTTGATATCCAACCTTTTTTACATCAAGTTTCTTTAAAACCTGGAGTGTGGGAATATATTGCATGTGGTGATTGTTGTAAGCCTTTGTGTTTGCTGAATTGTGTTTTGAACACACACCCACTAAGATAATGTCCAACCTATTATGCAACACAGGCCAAAGACTCAAATTATGTTCAGACATTGTGCGGTGGTTTGGGTGTTTGTCTTTTCTCAGGAAGTCTTATCAGATCATGACTGACTTTGTTTTTTGGGTTGTTGTTTTTTTTAAATTCTTGCTCAATTACTCAAACGATGAATCGCTTCTTAAACAGTCACAGGTCATACATTAAAGTTAGTTAGGACATGCAGGAAACCCAAATTACATCCCTGAGGCTACAACATGCTTGTAGCCATGTGTGAAGCGGCATTCAGTGAAACTGTGAAACCCCCGCTTCACTCGTAGGATCGTGTTTCTGTGTTTCTGGAAAAGCTGTCACGCTCACAACAATGGTTTAATGCAACTGAGAAAGTAACACTGCAACACAAACTTGAACTTTGAGCAAGTAAAGCCTCGAGTCTGAAAGAGGCGAGCCATCACCAAACATGTTCAAATAGGCCAACTGATAAAACAAGATTAAAGTGAAGACTAATCTGGTCTCGCCTACATTTATTTACACTATTTAATTGGCATCAATACACTGTAAAGAACTGCCTAATAACTACAACCAAACCAGAAGTGCTACCTAGAATCATTTTCTGGCACGTTCTACAGTTGTTTGTAATACACAACACACATCTATCTGTCCATCTACACACAAGAAATCCTGATGTGAAATCTTCTTCCATGCTCCGCTGTGACTTTGTTATGACTCTGAAGCGAGTACGAATGGGAGCTCCTGGTTTAAATCTCCCGAATTTAATTCAGACGTAACCTCAGAGTGGTCTTATGCTCCGAAATACTCCCCTGTGCTGTGGTTGGTCATTGACAACATTAATCAACACAGACAGAAAAAGCCTCTAAATCCTCCAGTGGGTATCACCCTCCAGTGACAAGCGGTCATCAGAGCACCCATGTCCCTGTGGGGATCAATGTCACACCGTCGCTTCGATATTCCCCTCTGGTTATTAACAGCATGGAGGCTCACAGGAACCACAGATGGAGAGAGAGTAGCAAGGTGACATATGCTAATTTACAACATCTGCTCAAACCTTCAATTTAAAAAGAAAAAAAAAGGGGGGGGGGGGGGGAGTGGTGGTATTGCATGTTTAAACCTTTACTAGTAAAATCTGATTTTTCAACCTGATATGGTCTGAAAAATACACTGATAGAAAACACTTGAAGATGTATGGAAATCTTAATATTTTCAAGATTTTTCCCCATTTACACAATAAAAGAAACTACTGTCATACAGGAAGTTCACCTAAAATAAAATACAGAGAATTAGTAACATAAGGATTCCACCCTTTTGGTCCTACATCTCTTTTTCAGTGCGAGGCTAATCTGAGGACCAGTGTTGGGTGTAACGCATTACACCCAACACTGGTAAATGACATTTATCCTCACCATCCACAGCCTTAAAGCACCAAACACTGATTCAGACGTGTTCAGGTATTCCTATGACAAAGGGCAAACCAGGGACATGTCTTCTTCATTAAGCCTGTCACAGGGGTGTGCTACTTTTAGACTATTTAGTCTTTTGGCATCTTTAAAAGGAACTTTTCGGTGTTTGTTGCCAGGGATTCAGATGTTTTGATGACATTATGCAAAAAAGTAATGCGCCTGCAAAACAAAGTAATTCTCCAAAACGGTACTTTGGTTAATAAACATGAACTTGCTTTGGAGACCATGACAAGCTGCGGAAAGGCGGTTACACTCCTAACCAGGGCTGCAACGATTCGTCGATGTCATCAACACATTGTTGACGCGTCATATTCTAAAACCACGCAAATGTGTTTATGTAAGGAAGCTAAGGGGCACAATTGCCTCTATCATCTGCCAAGACTGCAGTCAATACTAATGAAGAAGAACAGAGCGAACAGCACAACAGCTAGTTTGTTTTTTCCCCCTCACATTAATCTTAAGGTTTATTTTGAATGGTAAACCTCTTCAACCTAACATTAGGTAGTTAATCTATGGGTTGGACCATATATATCAGTTTAATTGGTTTTGAACATGACACCATCTGAGACATGATATACAACCAATATACAAGCACAGGAAGCAGAGATAAGAGTTACTGAAATAATCACTGACTAATCAAAGAAAAATTGGCTGATTAGTTGAATACATAAATATTCATTTGTTGCTGCCCTACTCCTAACCTGACACACAGTACTAGGAAGCCCAGTGTGACTTGGCCCTCATTTCCCCATCATGCAGATACAAATGACCCCAACAGAGCACTTTGCTCCTGGGCTGCAGGATTACTTTTGGTTTCTTGAGTTTCTGAAAGTAGAATGGGAGGCAGAGCCTTCAGCTTTCATGCCCTTCTCCTGTGGGCAGGATGGGACTATGGGACTGAACTGTCCGATAGTTTGTGTTTTACTCTCGTCTTGGAGCTCTTCTGTTTCTCTAACTGGTAGCAGTACATGGCCGGCCCTCCCTGATGCCGTTTGCCCTATATACACACACTAATGCCTACAATACTGCATTGATGTATTTTATTGTGAACTGAACTTTGACTCAATTAAACACAAAATAGTTTTTCTTCATTCATTCGCAGGCTGCGCAGTACATTGCCGAGGGCTGCTGCTGGCCTGTGAGATACAGTTTGAGATGGGTGGATTTTGGCTTCTTTTAGTGTTCCTTTGCAGCATTTATCATTTAATAGCCAAAAGCATTTTAGCTCCTCACCAGTTCTTGCACTGGCTTAGCTGGTATGACTGCATGATTCTGAACCCTACTGTGATGAAAAGGCGGCACAAGTAATCAAAGGAGTGCAATCTGTAGTTTTCCACATATTCAAATCATCACAAAGATGAAGCCTCTTATGTGTTTATGAAGCTGCTGCTGTTGTTGCCATGAAATGAAGATGTCAGATGGGTCAGAGGATATGAATGAATGCAGATAGACAGAGATAAACGGCACACCCACCAACAGGATGAGCTTTTATTTCCTGTTAGCCTTTTTAAACACTCATTTCAGGGCAGTCCCTTTTGTTCTAATTAGAATGAACTGCCACAAAGTGACAATTCTTTTTTAAAATGTATTATTTAATGCCACCAGCAAATGCTAAAGTCCCTGTTTACCCCAAGGAGTCTCACAGTCTAGGTGATAGATTGGCACAAAATGTTTCACTGTGTGGACATTTATGGCTCCGCGACCAATTAACTGACCTCTCTGAGGCTGTGTTCCCCTTTTCAGAAGACCTCTAAAGAAAGCGCAGTGAAATTGAGTTGATGCAGCTCTGTTTCCCTGAAAATTAATCATAAGAACTTTCATGCATAACCAGGCAGTTGTCATTCCTGAGACATAAAGCATAGTGTAGCTTTTTGCTATGGCTCAGTTGCACACAAGCTTTTGTGGGCATCACATGGCAGCGCTGCAACAAAGAAGGCAAATTTCCAGTGGAGTCCCATTGAGCATTAAACGTAAAGCGCTATACAAATACAGGCCATTTACCATTAAACAACCTTTAGCCCTCCAGCTCCCAAAGAGCAAAGTCTGTGCGATGACCAAGAGTACAGCTAACTATCCCTAACCCTAATGGTCGATCTCCCTTTGTGCTGCCTCCTGCATGCTTTACCCATGCAGCACCCGTGACAAAACCAAACTGAGCATTTTCTGTACAGTTCATCTCCTAGTTAGATGTGAGATCAGTGTCCGAGTCTGATTGCATGTGAAAGAACACCCCTTCCTTCATTTAAAGGTCTTGAGTGTTCCCCTGGAACAAATTAACCTACACACTTTAACTGGTACACTTCACAATATCCAGAGGTGAATGCATGATATGTTGCAGGTTACAATGGTTAAGCAGGATCAAATGTTCAATATGGCTCTCTCTCACCAGGCTGACTGACGACACTAACAATATAAAGAGATTTAGGGCCGTGCGGGACCCGCTTATCTGCCAAAGAGGAAGCGCAATCCCCTCACCTCAGACCACAACTTTATATCAAAGCCCTCTTAAAACTGCAGAGAAAGCAAAAGAATCATCTTCCAGCATGCAAGTAGGCTTAGTGTGCCATATACTACTACTCTGTGGTATGCACATGCACGGAGGAGGTGTTTTGGAAAGAGCAGAAGCACATCTCCGGAGCATTTAAAGATTTATTAGATACCTGAGAAAGGAGGGCAGAAAAGAAGTGCAAGTGTAAAGCAGCTGTTGAGAAAGAAGTTTGCAAGAACACATGAAGCAATCCGGAAGCTACATGAGGGACTTTCTTTTTTTGTGTTACAAAATGCATCAAGATCATTTTAAAGTATGTGCTGAAAGAAAACATACATGTGATTTCAAACTGGACTGCAAATGCAGGAAGGCAGCGGGCCTTACCTTTCTGCAGTCATAAACACTGTCTAAACGCACACACACTCCTGGACACGGTGTGCACACTCAGCTAACGCTTATCTGAGAGCCAAATATAGGCCATCCCTTGAAGATAATTAGAACTCATTTTGTGATCCCAATTTAGAAATCAGTGCAAGAAGCTTCTCATGTCGTCCTTTACGCCAGAAAGTTATGATAAGATACGAAATAAAACACGCTCCCATGAGGAGATGCAAGACTCAGAGAGGGGACAGCCCCCCTCAACCCAAAAATGAATGATTTTAACTGGTTTTCTCATAATGCATGAAATCAGTATTATAATCTGCTTTGCATATGATCGACGAGGACAAACAGGAGGGTGTTTATATCAGATATATCTGATTTTTATCTGCCATCTTCAACTTTTTGTTTGACCAGTCATGGAAAGACTTGGTATTGTGTGGGGAGTGGATACTGAACAGCGAGGGAGAGGCAAGTGAGTCACATAAAAATAAGTATTAAAAGAAAGAGCTAGGCAGATGTCATGATTTAGTACCGTTTTAGCTGTTTATGTGCCTTTCTCTGACTCACACACAGTAAGCAGCCTGATGGACAGATAAAGCTCCTTTAACAAGCGCACGATGGGGAATTTATGGTTCAGAGGTGTTAGCACACGGGAAGCCTGTGGGCAGCTACTGACCATCTGCATACCTGCAGAGAGCGTCTGTTTTCAGATGGTGGCAGAGTCAAATATACGTGGTACAACTGGTCTGTGTGTGAGGTTGTAACATCTAAAGAAATAAGGGAAAGTTTAAAACAAGTCAACTACCTTTGCTGTCAAACTACCACTGAAATTAATCAAAACTAAAGTAAAACAAGCAAATCCACTGTTCTAGAAACCTGCTGAAACTAAACTATATTCACAACAAAAGCTGAAAACCAACTTTAAAAGAGTAAATGGAAAACGTAAAATCATAATGACTACAGCTAAAGATGGCCCACCTCTTCATTAGATTTTTCATGAAGTGCTCAAAGTGCAAAAACAGATGCACTGGAGAAATTCAGCAGCGATGTGTTTCACTGGAAATCCTGATACAGTTACCAAGAAAACAAACAAACAAACAAACAAAAAAAACTGGTTGTGAGCACTTTCAGGTGGGAACTATTTTCTTCCACCAACCAGCAGAAACTTGCATCTGGCTGACTTAACAGCTGAACTAATGTTTACCTTGGTCAGACTGAGCCTCTAGTCAATAGCTATAGGGTGACATATTTACTGGGTGTAGTTTATTAAAAAAGAAAATTGTTCCTACTTGAAACTGCAACAACAAGCTTTGCTGTTTTTTCTGACGAACTTGGTGATGAGTTCTGGAAAGGGACGCTGTTAGAGAGGTTTTCAAATACCACACACTGAGTGCCATTTAGTGTAATAATAGTTAAGAGAAGGCTGATATCAATAAAGGTTTGGGGACAAATGGTCAAATATCTTTAATATAATTATACTTTTTGTTTATTGCAGGGTGAACTGTCCCTTTAACTCTCTATGGCGATGACAGTTAAATTCACAAACTTCATGTACTCCAGCCTGAAAGCAGAAAAATCACATCTGTAAGGGAATCTGTACTCAGTTTATTTAGTTTCACGGGGCTCTGATGTGCGCTCAAGTGGCTCCAGAAAAATCGGAAAGTGATAATAATAATAAAAGAAAGCAAGGCCCTGAACACAAGCTGGTCACCACCGACTGACGCATGGTGGAGAGTGATCCCAGTCAGACCCCTGAGCAGACAGGAGGGGACTGAAGTGGGTCGTTTCCACATGGCACACCACACAAACACGTGACCGTCACCGGGTCTCTTACCTGTACCCAAAGCTAACACACACACACACACACACACACACACACACACACACACACACACACAGCAATTTAACGGAATTTACATCATCTCAAATCAAGCAAACGCTCTCCACTTCAACTGCGTCAAGACACCGAGCTCCACAAGCACTTACTTCCGGTGTAAGATTTCAAAGTAAAAATAAGTAACAGGGGAAAAAAATGGTAGGGTACCAACATTATTTGTTTTTAATCAATCAATGAATCCCAAGATTATTATAGTAAACTGAAAATAACCTAAAATTATTAAATTAACATTAAGCACACTTCTGCAAACTAAAATAAAATTTTAAAAATTGAGTTTTAGTCCAAATAATATAATAATTTAAAAGCCAAAACCCAAATAACTAAAGTTAAATAAGCAAACAAAGAAAGGGACTGAAAGGCATGCCAAGGTGATGATCAAACACTCCAGAACTATAAATGTTTTTATTTAACAGGGATCTTAACATCTGACAAGCTGGAAACAGAGACTATTGGATATTTTTTGCCTGAAAGTCAAATTTCAGAGTTCAGGATTCATTACTTGGCATCAAGAAGCCAAGTAACCACAAATTAATTAGATAGACAGATAGTACTGTGAGGTACTACAAAAAAGCTAAAGGAAAATAAAAATTAGACCATTAATGCGCAAAAAGTAGAGCAAATAAATCATATGCACACTATAAATCTAAGAAACTCAGGCACCAATTTCCTTTCTGCTGTACACATAGCTATATATTTGGGGATTTGAAGCTAATAACAGTATATATATATTTTTTTTCTTTATATATATTTTTTATTTATTTATTTATTTTAAATGAGCAGTGTAACTCAAGAGTCGATCTAAACTATTTATGCCAGTGTGAAGCGACTCAAAGTGTACAAAGCCAAACTTCAAACCATCACTTTTCAGTTTCTAATCAACTGGTGTGGTCTGACTATAAATTTTAACCTTAATATGCAGATTTAGGCAGAAGTGTTTACCTGTAACAGATGGTATATTTGCGCCAAATCTGATCATCTTCAGTACAATGTCATAAAATGTGCAGAAAGCAACAAATAAACAATTAAAATGAAATTATTTAACAGGATCCTACATGTGGTTAGCTATAAAGCCATAGTTTTTTTTTTTTTAAATTGTTTTAATATGAAACCCAGCATTCCCACTTCCTGTCTAATTGGCACTATCGGCTGCCGGCTTTCCGCAGATGCTCCACGCCGACTGCGGCTCCCTCTGCCCCGCTACCCACACCCTGACGTTCGGAGGCGGCTACAGCTTCGTGCTAACAGTGTGCTCTCTCTTTCCCTACACAACCCCCACCTCTACACTCAAACACATCACGGTCAAAAAGCGAAAACACAGCGAAATGTAGCAGCTGGCTGTTCACACGGACCCTCTGAGCGTTTTCTGCCCCGGCGTGCTGATGCTCAGTCCCGACCCCACATCCGACAAAACGGGTATAAGATGCTCGGCCAGCGGCGTGCCACGACACACCACCGCGTCCCTAAATCATTATCAACCACTCACCGTGAAAAGGCGGTCGCTTATGCGTGAAAGGAAGAAGAAAATCGCTCCCTACCGTAGACATCGGTCGGTGCTGGTGGATGCTTCCTCTTGAAGCTGTCAAAGAGGCTGTGCGGCGCAGCAGCTGCCGTCTCTTTGCCTCCTCCCACCGGCCGCCCCTGGCTCTGGCTCGTCAGGATACCTCCAGGGTAAGAAAAGCCCGGTTCTATAAAGTCGACAGACTGCCTGCTTGTCTATCTGCAGACTAGAGCAGAGAGACAGACCGCTACACCAATATGAGCCTCTGAGTGAGCAGGGCGTGTCACAGCCCGTGACCCTCCCCGGTCCTGCTGCGTGCTGAGCCGCTGAGCCAGCGCCACACCAAATTTCATTAAAAAAAAACTGGGGAGTTAACGTAGCATGCTTGGTATGCACAAGTCATCTGTAGCTGAAAAAAGAAAGTGAGAGCTGTGTAGTGAGTTATCAGATTAAAAACTTTGATACATGACTGACACAAAAATAAAGTAGGATATTAGTAATTGTGAACGATTTGACGGATTTCATGGCTAGATTAGTACTATGGGAAATGGGGAATGTAGCTTGCAAAACACAAGAAAATGTAATAGCAAGAATATATACTAAAAAGACAAACCAGTTAATACTTATAATAAATATAGATGGCTCCAACTACGCAGAAGTGTAACGTTTTGTGCATACAAAATCCTCCTGAGAACCGACCTATGCATTTTTGTCCTCTGTAATGGACATTTGTTTTTGGTCTATGTCTTTTGATTTATTTGAGCCACCTTACTAAGTCCTGATGTAGTAAATACAGGACTTTTCATTGATATCTCATGTGTTTGGGTGGCCTCTTTCAGTGCCAAAGAGGAAGGAAATCACAAAATAAGTTCAATGTAAAGATTCCTTTCTCTAGGTTCCCAGGAGGATATGTGTCTTCTCCGTGCACTGAGGTGAATCATTATGTCCCCCTAAGACCCAGCAATTACATTACATCTGACATTTTTAGCCATCACAAATAAGAATGTTTTCAATTTAATTCACAACCAATCCCACACATAAAAGCTAAGAGTTTGATTTCCTGTTTTATCCTGTCAATTAATGGAACTCATGATATGTATGTACATGCTTAAAAGTGCATTAAGCTATACACATCCTGTTTTTATCAATTCAATTTCAACCTTACTGAAATCGTGTTGAAATTGTGGTTTTTTGCATGAAACATGAAAATAGGACAACCCTGCCCACAACCACCAAATGGGTGATCATAGATCCTCTGATTACATCAAACAGAAAACAGGAAATATAATTATTTATTTATTTTTTTGTTCTTCTGGGTCTCAGCAGCCTATATGTTTATATTAACTGCAGTAGGTAGAAAATATTTTCCTACCTGATACCTGACATTTTATCACTTATGTTGAGCTCAGGTTGTTCAGCACTCTTCTCTCAGTGACTCCAAAGACAACTGAATTATATTAAAAGATCTAAGCTTCCTTGTGTGTTTTTGGTACACACTGGATTGTGCGTCATATCTCTTATCAGGGTTTTAAAGCAGACAAGGAAATTATGGCATGTGAGCAGAGTGTCCACATCCCAGCAGACTAAATGTGGGACAAAGATACAGGACAGTAATGCTGAGAGGCATTAATCATGTGAAGGACATATTTTATTTGAACATGACCTTCCCAACTCCCGTCAAGTTTAGTTTGATGTCATTGTCTTCCTACTCTGCGCTTTTTATCCAAATAACCTTTGAAACAGATTATTTCAGTTGTTGCTTTGTCTAGACATCATTGCGAGGATTCACCCATCGACTAGTAAATCGCTACAAAATCAAAATGTGGAAAAAAAAACTTTATTAACTACAGTTGTCAGCAGAAGTTCACATATACAAATCATGGGGATGAATGTGATGGCGAATTTGGATCTTTGATAATTTCTTTGAACTATTATTTCTATTGTGTGTCCAGCATACACCTTTAATAACTTTAAAAAACAAGAACTGGGTGCACAAGTTTGAATTTATTTTTTGTTCCCTCTTGTTCACATAGGGTCAAAGGTATACATGCAGATTCAAATGCATACATACAATCACTTAAATCTTTTAATAAGTGGTGTTGAAGGTTCTATAATGTATTGACTCTGACTTTCTACAATGAGAAAGTCCAAGCAACTCAGTAAAGATCTAAGACAAGGAACTGTAGATTTACAGAAGCTGGGAAGGTCTGTTGGAGCTATTTCTAAAATACTGCAGATTCCAAGATAATAAGTTCAAACATTTGCATGTCAGTACAAGTTATTTGGATGCGTCACTACTTTGCCAAGGTCTGAAAGAAGACCAAGCTATTACCCTGAGATGAGAGAAAGTTGGTTACGATGTAGGGAACAATGCAAGAACTAGCAAAGATCAAGCATGCCATGAGCTGGAAACTGCTGGGACACCAGCGTCACTGTCCACAGAGAATGATGTCAACACATAAAGGAGGATAACATGAAACTTCTGGAATGACCTTCTCAAATACCCAACCTCAGTCCTAAATTTTAATCCGGAAATTTATGGACTATGCTTAAAAGTTTCAGGTGAGTGCCAGAAAACCAACTAACTGACTAAATGAACTCCAGTTATTTTGCCAAGAAGAGCGTTCAAATATCCAGCCAGAACTATCCCAGAACCTCGTTGATGGCAACCAAAAGCATCTGTTTGAGGTGTAACTTGGTAATGGAGATTTCATCAAATATTAATGGGGGTGTGGACATGTATTTGAGCATGTATGTATACTTTGGACAATGTGTCGAGGACAGAAAAACCAAAATAAATTCAAACTTGTCGAACCAATTCTTTCATTTTTTAAACTCGTTAAAGAACAGTTCAAATAAAAACTCCAAACTTACCATCATATTCACGCCCACTGTGAGTGTATGTGATCTTCTGACCAAAAAGCAATTTTGAGCCTTTAAAAAAACCCTCATAACAAACCCACTAATCACTCAATACTGAAATACCTCTCACAGCAAGATACTTAAAGCTCCAGCTGATACTGTCATTTCCTATCCTACATCTTTGCGTAAATGCAGGATGATGTGACTCGTGTTATGACACTGAATAGGTCTGGCTCATGAGAATGTATGGTATGCACGAACATACGCTTGTGAGTGGAAACCTCCATTCAGTGGAAGCCTTGTCCCTAATGTGTCCCCTCACGATGTGAAGTCAAATCCACTTAAAACCACTGTGTCAGGATTCATAAAGAGAATGGCTGCAAACTGGGCTTTGACCCACAAACCTCGAAGTGGCTCTCACACGCTGGCAGGATATGTGGCGGCTGAGCTGGCTGTAACAGGACAGTTTCTCCTTTTTGATAACAGGGATACAAAACACGACAGCCTTCTTCTGCCCCAGCCCTTTTCTATAGATTATCCCGGTTATGCAACATATCGTTTAGATCTCAGCAGTCAATTTTTGCTGATGTTCAATATATAAAGCTGTGGTTTAAACACATTTCACAGATGGTGCTGGTGGATTGCATGAAATAACGCACACACAGAACTTTCCAGCTTTTTTTCCGTTTCTAAAATGACTTCATTATTTTTCCTGCAACTCTCTGAAAATCTGTCCACTTAAGGGAGGGAAGGAATAGACCTTTTCTGTTTTGGAAGGCTTCACAGCTTCTCTCACATAGAGCTCTGTGAATACTGTGAAATGAGGAATAACCTGCTTTTAGGTACCAAAACAATTACTGACACACCTCCCAGCTAAGTATCAATTATGACGCTCAGGGCTATAGTGAAACAATCTGAGAGCCACACCCTGAAACCCTGACTTCTAATGAGGGACAAAGTCATTTTGATTTATCATTGCGCTGCAGTCATTTTACTGGCAGTATATTTAATACTGATGAGAAGCTACAGAAAGATTGGAGAACACCGGAGACATCCATCAAATACTACTGCTGCAGATATCTGACTCATGCCTGCTGGCAACTGCATTAGTGTGTGTTTTAAAGATACCATTAAGGCATCATGTGGAGATCCAAGTCTGTGAGGCATAGTGTTACTAGTGTGTATGTGTGTGTGTGTGTGTGTGCACGCGTGCATTTTAAATGAACAATTTCAACTCATGAAATTATCTTCTTATACAATTTAGGTGTTCTACTGTGATTTGAGCCTAACCATGTATAAATGGATGGGATTTCCTTTAAAAGGAAATTGAATGGCACTTTTCTTTTCTTACTAACCGATCAAAGCACTATAAAACACATTTGCTCATGCAATCATAGGTAAATGCATTTGGATGGTGCTCTAGTCTATGCACTGTAAACACTTTACCTGACATCTGTGGTAAGTTTAGCATCACAGATTATCTCAGTGACTAAACAGAGGACGAACGTGCACGCACCCAAGACTCGGAAGGCTTTTGAATAGAGGACCTTCTTGCTCTATTATTTTCTGTTATACATGCATTGTTGTAAAGGTGGAAGCTCACATTAAACAGAGCCAAAATTTCAAATAACGAGGTCTGCGCATGGAGACATAATCCTATTGAATCAAAAGCTCCAGCTTCAGATGGCTTTCTCTACTCTTGGCTCTGTATGATGTCAGAGAGAGAGGATAGCCCTTATATGGTAATCTGAAGCGCAAAGCTCTGAAGCTCCACCTACTTGCTGTTCAGACCTTTTGTTTGTGTGTGGTAGCCAATTAGAAGAGAGCTGGCTTATAACAGCATGTCCCACCTTGGAAGCTGAAAAATGTTCATACCCCACATCCCATGTTTGTTTGTTTTTTTACTATTAACAAAAAAACAAAACAAAAATCACTGAATTTCATTGAAGGCCCAGCATCAGTAAAGTCTTGCTTGTTTATTTACCCTTACAACAGTCATTAATTCACTCTGAAGCAGCTCTTCTTAGACAGGATGAACTGTAGGGCAGCAGTTTTTCTGAACTGTAAATCATTGAAAAATAGTCTTAGAAAATAATAATATGGAGTTGGAATGAATGCTTAATAGGTCCACTTTAAGTACTGTTTGAAAAGCATTTAAAAGGAAGTCTTTCATCTCTGTCCTCCTTAGATGGAGCTGAGCAGGCTGTTAAGGTCTGTGCTAAGCTTGTTGTTTTCCCGGCAGAGACACGACTACGGCTCTGGATTGATTTGCTCCTGCGGTGAATACACACACCAGCCAGCAGCCTCCAGCTGGCAGCAGGAAGACCCGACCAACGTTGTCTCCGCAGGAGAGCTCATTGTCCCGCCCCTGCGGTGCATCATCTCACACTCTTCCTGCCTGCAAGATGCAAACATCTATATATGCATTGGAGACACCCTATTAACCAAAGTATGACTTTTTTGTGATATCATTATACCTTGGACACCAAAGTGCAAAGCTATGAGAGTGAAATATTGTGCATGTGCATGTTTTAAGACCAAAATATCACCTGGATGATGTGTAGTGCTTTTAGGAAACCATAAAATGCTGTCCTGAGCCAAGAATGTGGTACATGATGTGACAGACAGTCGTTTATGAAACTATAATATCCCACTGGGTGATGAAATCCTCTAAACATTTTATAAGAGGAGATGTCTGACTAATAACTTTATGTAAGTTATTACAATTATGAAACCAAGCAGCATTTAAAATGAAAGCTTGGCCTACACTGACCTCTAGTGAAGACATGACAAGTGTGCACACAGAGAACAGAAGGAGCAGATTCTATTTCATTTTTTCTCCAGCATATGAAAGGAAATCTCTAATAAAAAAAAAACAAAAATATTAGCATGAACAGTTAAAACCATTAACACCAGACTATTTCCTTCGGTAGTTTTGTTGTTAGATTACAATCTGGTTACCAGACGCCTCCATGTGGCCAAACTGAGACACTTCATAGGCAAGAGTTGAGCAGAGGCAGACTGCAGAATATAGAGCAAATCAATGCAAAACGGTTTGCTTAAATAATTTATGAATGATACACAAACAATGAATACATGGTTTATAGCAGACTGTAAACTTACAATTTTAATGTGTATCAGATAGAGCTGTGAAGGTAGTAACTGCTGTTTTATATTTACAGTTTGAGTTAGAACTCGATGTAATAAATCACTTAGTCAGCTGATTTAGACCAGGGCAGACTCAAATAGTTTACTTTAAATTCACTAACTGCAGCTTTTTCACTGAAAATGTAGCTTCTTCTTTTTTTTTAAAGAACATTTCCACATGCGAACTTGTGTTCTGGTAAACTGATGGGCTCAGCACTGTGTATTCAGGTGATCATTAACAACATCTATTCAACCAGTCACATGGGAGTAAATCAGTTCATTTAGTCCTGCAGACGTGGTGAAAGATGACCTGCTAAAGTTCAGCTCACATAACCACTCATTACAGCAAAGGTACATTGAGCCTCGAAGCAGATTGGATACCACAGCAGAAGATCACACCAGGTGAACAAGAAATCAAGCTACAATTGGCAAGATTGGAAAAATCTTTCCTGATCCAAGTTTGAATTTCAGATGATACATTTGGATGAAGGATGAGAATTTTGGGTAAACAACACAAAAACAGGGAAAACATCTTGGCTTGTATCAGCTGTTCAGGCTGGCAGTACTGACGTAATGGTGCAGAGCATGGTTTCTTGAACATGATGTGATGAGTTCATTGTACTCAAATTGCCTGTATAGTTACCAGATGTGAATCTGGTAGGGCACCTTTGGGATGTGGTGAAACAGAAGATTCAACTGTGTGATGCTTTCATGTCAACATGGACCAAAATCTCTGAGGAACCTTTCCAGCACCTTGTTGAATCCATGCCATTAAGAATTAAGGCAAAGCGGAATCTCTTATACTCTTCATATCTACTTTATCCTTTGTTTAGTGGTTTGGTTTATGCATTATTTAACTGCTTGACTCCCCTCTCCTTTTTGGGCAATTTTTAAAAATATTTTACATATAAAACTTATTTGTTGATTAATCAAATCTTGCATTTGGAAACCTCTGCGGCCATAACAGAGCAAACAAAAACAGCATCCATACATCCACAAGGACTCACACAGCGGCACATCCTAAGAAATTTCCCATCTTGTGTCAAGAGTTTAGTTTATTTTGACAGCGTTTCAGAATATCATACAGGTAAACAAGATTTTTGCAAAAGTTAATATATTCATAGTGTTGCATTTCATAAAAATAGTTGCTCCACTTACAGTCTTTGTGACCATCAATAGTACACCGAGTCATATTTATAGAGATATTTGTTCAGGGTCTACACACTGCTATTACACTACACAGTGATACCGAGCCGCTCAGGTTGTCGGGGTTTATATTGTGGTGCGAAAGCGTGTCTTTGTTGTTCTCAAACACACACTTTAACACACCCCTAGGTTTTTTTTTTCTTTTTAAAATTTCCCTAGAAAACTACTTACAGTTTGACTCGATGGAGACAGCTCAGATGTGGAAAGCAGTGATTTGTGCAAAGGCAGAGCAAAAAAAGACACACGTTTCCCTGCTTCTGCTCAAATCTGAAGTCACAAAATAAAGGAGTAGTCCAACTAAATGGGTGTGATGTGACGGTGTGTAACTGAGGCATTTTACAAGTGACTGAAAAAGCTCAATTGTTTGCTCCCGGCTGGTGATTCCTCCATTCCTCCCATTTCAAACCCTCTGTGTTGGATTGTGTTTTTAAGTCAGTCTGCTTAGTGCGTGTGTAATTACGGATTACAACGGCAAACATAATGACTTGTGTCCCTCTGCTCACTCAAACACTATCAGTATGTCCCTCAGCAGAAGAAGGAAAGGAGGTTTTTTGTTTTTTTCTTAGGCTCTTTGATTCTCATTCAGAGAAAAATACTCAAAATTAACAGTTTGCTAGATTCCTCCCATTCAACAGCCATTCAGTGACTCAAAGAATGCACTGCAGCCCTGTCAAGCTTTGGATTCATGCAGAGTGTGGTGTGCTTACTGTTTGGCACGTTTAAGGGTGGGTGATATCTCGGTGCAGTTATTTAGCCTCAAAACTAAAAACAATAGCAAAAGGAATTAATGCTTTATCTGTAATCCTTTGCAGGGTGACTTACAGTGTTGGGGAACAGAGAACTACATGTAACTAAATTAGTATTTTTAACATTATTTTATTATTATAGCTTGTTGGCAGTTGAACATTTGTTTTGATGCAGTGATTCATGTAATCCAATTACATGAGGGTTTTTCACTACAGAAACTACAAATAAATGTTCCATAAATACAATGAAATAGTCCCACCCATTTTTCTGTCAGTCTGTGGGTTGATCACAGGGATTTTGGTTATTTTGTAGGGCTTTTCGGTTTCATTTAGTATTACCGAGTTTTTAATTCAAAGGTCTTTTCTGAATATTTTGATGGAGGTATCTTGAGATTTTATTAATTTATTAACTCAAGATTAGGATTAACGTTAGTCCTACTTTAGTTATAACTTAAAATGAAAAATAAAACTGAACTGTTGATTGTTATAAACAGCGACGGCTTTGGCTGCGCACTAGGCTCACATTTAAGACCCACACTGAACACCTCTCCAGACTATAAAAGTGTGGATGACACTTTTATGCATGCACAATTTAAAATGGGAATTTATTGCAGTCTGGAAATAAACCAAGATGTTTTTATTGTCAAAAGGAAAGAGGGGACTTTTTTAGCTTTTTTTTTTTTTACTGTAATCTACTGAATACCAGCTACCGTTGCTTATTTTTAGACTCCAGTACATTTTTTTCTGGCCACTTTATGAGTGTGCAGCTATCTGAACATAACACTGACATACTGGTATTATGACTTTAATGCTGTTGTGGCTAACAGGCTAGCAAACAGCTTTTTACACACGCATATGCATATTTGACCTCAGTGCAGTAGCTTTTTCTTTTGAAACATTTTAGTAATATTAATACTGTGTAAAAAAAAAAAAAAGAACTGACTTTTATCAAATTTTATTCTTTTCTTACTCATCATTGCACCTTATATGAAAACCGAGACAGTCAGCAAACATAAAGGAGCAGCTTTGCACGCTGCAAAGGTTACTAGGTTACCTCTTCTGTCTTTTTACAGGTTTGTTTTGTAAAATTACTAATTCAATCAAGTTTCCCCAACGCTCTTTATTAGTATCAGCGTAACTTTTGTACTTTTGTGTAGTTTATGTTCCAGCAACCTCAGGCAATGCTATCTGAGACAGATGAGACATTTTGTCCAACTTCACCTGACAGTCTTCATCCTAAAAATCTTTCCCTCCTGTGACATTAAATGTCAAGCTGCTTTCAAGTACCTCTGCCTGTAATCAAGAATGCGCCGTTTGAAGTCTTAGCGTCACCGTTTTATCAAACATTGTGCAAGAATAGAAAGCTTGACAGGAACTGTGGCAGTTACCAAAGGCGGCAGGGCTTAGCTAGTTACGAGCTTGATGTATAGAAATACAAGCATTGCCTTCAAAGTCAGTCAGATTCTTGGGCAGGAATGCTTAAAAAAAACAAAACAGGAACCCTCAAAAGAGCTTTGGCATGGATATATATGTCTCAATATCACACAGTGTAGACAGAATCTCTTAAAAGAAATTTAATTCAGCAGCTGACAAAGTGTCACGTTCACATGAGCATTCAGTCCTTCCTTCGAGATGCAGATTGTTACGCAAGCGAGCTTCTGAGAAGGTGAGATTGATTCTCTACTGAATTAATATCAGATTTTATTAATTTGGTTTGGTTTAGGGTGCAAAGCTCTGTCTGCCATGTGGCGACGTTTGATTACACAATCTCATATAAGCAATTCTTCATGGAAATTACTGGTGTCAGACCTCATTAAGAAATCAGTAATGAAAAGCATCATGACCCGAGATGAACCACAAATAAAAAGGGACCGTGGATACCTCCGCTAATGGACTCATTTTCATACATAAGCTTGTGAAATAAATTATATATTTCACCGTGTCACACTAAAGAAATGCAGTTTATATTTATATCTGTAGAGTGGGTGTTGTATAGCAGCCTCTGTTGAACCCTCTGCAGTATTTTCACGGTTGAACCTTTTGTCCTCAGTCTAAGGCACTCTGCCCCTTCGTTGGTATCACGCAAGCTCCTTCTCTCAGTGTCCGACAGGACACCGCTGTCGCAGATTGCTTTGATCGTTAAGCACAGAAGAAAGGAAAATAGATTGAAGAGACACTCCCACTGAAGCCCGAGTGATTCAAACAGGCCGTGCAGTCGATCGCAGCAGGCTTGCTGAGACCCAGACCTGTGATCGCAGGGCGGAACAGGAGTGTGCAGGAGCAAGGAGCTACCTAAAGATCCGGGGCACGTCGTGCTGCTTCGCTCATTTATTTGTAGACTAGAATTTCTATATGTTCACTTAAAGATGATCTTATTTACAAAATGTTCCCACATATTCATATTCGTTATAATATATCTATGTCTATAACCATCTGATAGATTATTCAAGACAGGTTCAGGCCCAATACAGTCTCTGTTAAGGCAAAGTTTCTACTGATGAGTCGATTTTATTTCTGCGGTCGCTCTTTGATCCATTCACTCTCCTCAAAAACATCCGTTAAACATTCCTTTTCATAAAATAGACTCCACTGTGTAGATATATATAAAAAAATCCATCCGACATTTACTTCCTGCTATGTTGTTTATATTTGCATGTTTGCACCCCCCCCCTCAGTTCAGCAAAATAGAGGTCTTCAAAATTCATTTACTCCACAAATGATTCCCACCACGCTACACAAAGACTCTATTTGCTCTTCTTTTGTGTGTGTGTGTGTTAACTTGGATGATTTTCCAGTTCTTAAGGTGGTAGGTGTAAAATATGTTTCTCCAAAATAATTTAAAATACAGTTCCATAAATAAAACTTTAAAAACACGTGGTCCAGATCACCCTGCCCCCCTCCTCTTGGTTTTGACTGTATGGGAGAACAGGTCGATGAGGGGATGCAGGAGCACAGGAGGGAGTGAGAATGGTACTTTCATCCAGATGGGGTGGTTTAGTTCAGATGAGTGTGGCCACTGCTTTCTGCTGAAGCTGCGGGGTTATCTGCTCAGAGTGGACGTGCCTGTGCGCAGGGTGCTGGGCAGCTTGTCTGATCCAGGGATCTTCCAAGGTCCAGGAGAGACTGTGGCCTTCCTCCCCGCTGCGATGCTGCTGCTGCTGGTGCTCTTGTTGGGTAGGCTAGGCCAGCTCTCTCCCTGGCCCCTTTCTAGTTCCCTGGGCCTTGGCTTGCTCTGCTCCAGCTCCCCCTGCTTTGCTCCACTCCAGCGCTCTACATCTTCCCTGCTGTTCCCGTTAATGTGTGGGAGCTTAGAGCTGCTAGGAGAGTGAGTGGACTCTCTATTGTCCCTAGTATTTCTCTCCTTGGACCTTCCTCTGTTGCTTCTGGAAGGTTTAGGCTCTCCGCTCTGCCCGTCCTTGCCCCCTTCCCCATCAGGAGTTGGCTGCATCCTGAGGCCCTTGTGGGTGGACCTGCCACCCTCCTTCTTAGCTCTGCTGCTCCCGCTGGTCGCAGCCGCTCTCCTCGCGTGGCCGATTGGGTCTGGGTTTAGCAGCTCGGCTTTCTGGGGGCTCTTCGAATGCTCCGTCCTGCTGTCTCGTGCCACCGGGTCTCGATGGACATCCTGAGGTGGCAGATGAGGAAGGTCGGGGGCTGGGGCTAGATGAGATGAAGGCGATGACATGGAAAGGCTTTCGATGGGAGGGGCTATTTCCGACAGGCTTGGGGAGGCTGAAGGGCGACCATCCCATGGGGCGGCATTGTCTGGAATGCATATGGATGCAGTCAATAACAACATAACAACACCACTCACCCAAAAACATTAAAAAAAAAAAAAACTCTAATCATTACAGCAATCATGCCTATTCTACAAGCTGGAAGCACTGAGGTAAATATCAGAACAGGACGATAACCTACTTTCAGACGTGTCACAGGGCAACTCTACTTTTAGACAACATCCATCTGCCTCCCATAACTCTCTTAAAGGCCTTGGCCAACCGAAAATGTTGGCGGAAAATCGAAAACAGGTTTAATGAAATGGATGATGTGTCCAATAGGGTGGTGCTTTAGTGAGAATGAAAACCATAGGGGCAGAGTGCCTCTCTCTTTTTCTCTAAAGCTGGAGGAACTCGGTATCGGTGTAGCTTCCGCATTGAATCTGCGGTGCATTCCTCCACAACTCTCCACTCTCACAGACTGTTAGCTTCTGTTTCCGCACCGATGAGCCTCAGTCCCTGGGCCATCAGTCATTTTCAGTGGTCTAGGCAGGGGGCAGAGGCTAGGCTTGCTACACCGGCGCCATGAGGCCCAATTATAAGAAGCTCTGGAGCATTTTGAATGCAGGACGAGCAGGAGGTCATTTCTGAGCAAACTGGAGCTTCACAGTGTCGGATCACTTAATCTCCCTAAATTTCAGCGGAGTCGCTTTAGCACATTACAAAATAAATACCTAGATCTGTGCTTATCAAAATCATCTGAAAAGCTTATTTTTAACCGTTTAGCAAGAGCAGAATCAGATAGAGGTCAGATACTGCCAAAGATCACTTCTCTGACTCACAAAAACTATAATTCATTAATGAATGTATTTAAAAACACTTTCAGTGACAGTACTCACACTTCCACACATTTTTCATGTTTACAAAAGATTTTGGGGTGAAATAAATAGGGGAGGAATGCAATGGGGAAATACCAAATACATACAAAAATACCAACTTAAAAAAACATGACAGAGCCTGCAATGTATTTTACAGACTTCTACTGTAGACAGTTTTTTAAGCGTGCCATTTATTCTTTTGTCCTGGACTTGTCCAGTTTCCTCAAATCTTTTAAGAATATGCTGCACACCACGCAGAAATATGCCAAGTTTGAACCTTGTAATACAGTTTTATGCCTGTCAAATTGTGGTATTTTGGCTTTTTGTTTTGGTAGATTTAGCTGAAGAAATTGCAACAAATCATGTTTTTCTGACAGGCCGGTAGTAACAAAAGTTACAATTTAAAACTGGATCTTCACAAAGTCTGTTCTGTGTAGACACAACACTGATTCATCCCTTGAGTTAGATGCCTTTTAATGCTAGAATGAGTCAAACAAAAAAAACATTCCCCTGAAAGGACGGGAATGAAAATGAATGAAAAAAGACCTTTAGAAAGCGGAGAACTACTGCTCAAGACCACTTTAAACATCTGGGTCCTTGGAAGCAAAATATAATGCTGAGGTCTACAGTTTAGTGCCGAGCAGTTAGTGTGAGGGTTTACAGCAGTTACACAGGACGTATTACTCAGCATACAAAAACTGTATCTGAACTGATTTCTGTTTCTGACAAAAAGCTTTTAAGAGAAAATTACTACGCAAAACAGAAGAAAAGTTTTGAACAGAAACATGCTGATACTAAGTGCTATTTTTACATAGTTTGCTTTCATGTTTCTTTACTAAAAGTAGCAAATAACTTTGACCACCTAAGTAGCAAGCTTAAGTGTAAGTTTTGATAAATTTGATAAACGCATACCCTTAGAAAGGGCGCACTCAATATCTCAACGCCACGCAGATGAACACAAAATAACATTTGTGCTCATACTCACAGCTACATCACACAGTTTATACTCTTGATTTTTGGTGCTTTATTTTGCATAAACCCTTAAAAATCTCACAGCAACCCGAAACAAAAATAGCTCGCTCCTTTGAACATTAGTATGCTAATGCTTTAAATAGGCAAATTAATCACAGCGCGTGATTTGAATAACCTTCCAGTATGCAAATGAATTGCTTGTAAACTAGGAATGATTAAATGTTGAATCAAACCCACGCAGATTAGGCCATGTGGGTTAAAAAATGTCGCTTCTAGGCTGCAGGGGAACTCTGATAACAGTAGCTATCTAAAGATAGGGTGCCGTGTTGTCTGGCTGACCACACTGGGACTCCTTGTGTGCATGTTTCAAGATTGTAGCTCAAGGCAAGTATTAAAAAAAGCTCTCCACACAGAGAGATTAAAACCTGGGCTGGAAGGGGACTAACAGAGAAGGGCAGACATGGGGGAGCGACAGGGGTGACCACCAAGGCCAGTTGTTGATGAATAAGCCTCACAGAGAGGGGGGTTAACAGATAAGTGAGCATCATGCTGACGCAGAAGCCACAGGAGTGAGTGACGCATTGGAGTTTTACTGCCCGCAGTGTCATACAAATAAATGTCCCCTTCCAGGCTCAATTCATGCTGCGCTGAAACTTTACTGGGTAAATAATCTGCTGTAATATTTCACGTTCATTTCCCCTGGCTGGCTCAGGATGCACGCTCATATAGCTTTATTTTTGAGCCCATAGGTAGCTGTTGGTGGCTGATTTATCTTTCAGTCAGGAACAGAGTTATGTTCACTAATTTTAGAACCTCCTGCAGCTCGGTGTGATTTTTGTTGATTACTCCTGGAGCAAAAAAACAGAACAGAAAAGAAAAATCTTCAAGAGTTTGGGGCTTTTCAAAGTTATAAAACAAGTTTTGATGTGAAAACAACACACAATACCAAAGCACAGAAAGCCAGGGTTAAGTGAAGAGAAAGAAACATTCGTATGGTCACAAACCGTGTCTTTAGAGTGGCCCGTTAGGAAGAAATAGGGGGAGCCATGCGTGTCACTTTTCATGCACATGGAGAGACTGGAAGATACCATTCCTATAGAAGGGGAAGTAACAACCTAGACCAATCAATTAGTGATAGATCACTGAAATGGACAGAAGATAAACTAGTGTTAGTTAAGACAGAAGAGACAATTAGTTTACAGCAACAGTGAAATACAGAACTAAGAGATTAAATACAAAAGGATGACGGCTACAGAGGCAGAAGATACAATATGAATAAAAATGCATGTCAGATTAATATTACTAAGAGTCGATGTGATACTAGATTAACAGTGAAAAAAATACTACGTGTTAAGAAAGAAATGATCTGAGAGACAAATAATTTAAAGTCTAGAACCTTACCGTACTCTGGGACCTGCCCTGTACCCCTCTTTAGGAGGAGACGAACCCGCCTGCCCCCAGACTTGATGAGCTCGATAGCCCTAGCATGGGTCATGTCCCGAGTGCTCTCCCCATTGATCTCAATGATCTGGTCCCCAACCTGCATGTCAGAAAGTTTGCAAAGAAAACAAAGAAAGAAGCTAAGAAGTCTGTTTGTACTTTCCTTGCAAGGTCAAATCAATAAGACATTTTAGTTATAACAATATGCTTACAGCTTTTGGTCACATGCTAAATCTAAACCAAAGCTAAGCAAAATCTTTCTGGATTGTAAACTGGGGTTTATTTGCTTTAGACTAAACGTATGGATGGTTTTTAAATAGTGCTTTTAGGCATTTTTGCCTTTATTTGATTAGTGACAATTTAGGGATACATCAGTGATGTGTCATGTGTGTAACTGTAAGCCACCAAAAAGCAAGTCTGATATATAGCCCTATTTTCCTACTTTTGTGGTTGCTTGGTCTCTTGTTATTAAATTGTTTGCATCATCTTTGCTGTGCAACAGACCAGAACATTCATACACAGCATTTATCTTCCATCCTTGCTTTCAGATCATGCCCTTTTTTGTCATTTAATTTTTCTTCATGACATACACTCGGAAATGACTCTTCAACATCAATAAACATGAAGCAGCAGAAATTACATAGAACATTAAATTAGTTACAGTCATCAAACAATGTAGTGGTAGGCTTGAAGACACAGGCCTCACAAAGGTAACAACTACACCTATAATATAATTGAATAAATCAAACGCAGTCTAGAAACTGTCAACCTGCTTCTGTTTGAAAGAAAGAAGAAGTATTTTTTCAGCCATGAACTTAGGGCAGCTTTGTTCTGTGATCGATAAATACTTTGCTGGCTGTATTCAGAACAGCCAAATACAGCAACCACTGGAACAAGTCTGAAGCTGTGTGCATCGATTAGACGGAGTATCAATAAAGCTCAATGACCACTGAAGGGAAAACCAAACTGCCCTCAATCAATCCAAAACAAAGCAGTAAGAATGGAGCAGATAAATCTAAATGATTAGATGACCCTTGCTATTTGTATGAAATGTTTCCTTGTGAGTTTATAAGGATCAATACAGATTTACAATCACTGGCCCCTTTATTAGTTACGCCTTAATAGTACTGGATTGGATTTCTGAACTTTTGCCTTCAGAGCTGTTTTAAGGTATTGGAAACATTCTCCACAGATTTTGATCCTTATTAAGACTTTCCCGTTCCACTACATCCAAAGGTGCTATAGTCGCTTGAGATCTGGTGCCTGGGGAGGCCATTTGAGTACAGTTTCATATTCAAGCAACCAGTTTGAGATGATTTGAGCTTTGTGACATGGTGTGTCATCTGGTTACTGCTGGGGACACTGTGGTTATTACACCAGCAGCAGCAGCAGCAGCAGGAGCTAGAACCAAGACTTGTTTTGATCATGTCTATATAACTACATGCATTGGGCTGCTGCTATCTGATTGGTTGTTTAGATATCTGTGTTAATGAGGTGTTAATGAGCAGTTGAAGAGGAATACATAATACACTGGTTGTTAAGTGTATAAAATAATCATAACAGCAGCAGCTCAGCTAAAACCTAAAGTTAATATTCCCAGGCCTATCCCTTCTTTATGTGACCACTCCTTGGTGTATGTGAGGATGGCTCAAATATGAAACACTTCAAAGCCCTTCATGTGAGGGCCCTGAGGTTCACTAATGGGAGAAATCATGAGGAACAGGACAAAACATGCTGAGCCAATTACACTAACAAATGGAGAAGTCTCCCAGTAATGGTAGGAGGGTAATTTTAAAGTTAGGAGTGGACTAGAGTCAAGAGAGGGGGAGTCATTACGTGTCATTACAGTGGTCTGAAGAGGTGGAAGCCAAGACTGTTCTCATTAAACCTCAGCCCCTAACAGCAGCAGAGAGTGATCTCCATTTTCATCTTTAATAAAGAGGGAAAGAAAGCTGAATGGACAGCACGTGAGCTCAAAAAGCAGGAGATGGGAGCGAAGCTCGGAGAAGTAATTAAATGTGCTGAATGATTATCGGTAAAAATCAATCACTTCATACAATTTTCTTAACAGCATCTACAGTGACATTTAACCTAAAAAAAACAAACCTGTTAGAAATTGTAAGCGCTCCTTGTTGCTGATTATTTTGTTCGCAAGAGGGTTTTTTTTCCCTCCTTTTTAAGAGCCTGTTGAGTAGAAACTACTTGGCTCAAACTCAAAATGTCAGAGTGACTGCAGGGAGTCACAGAGCATGTGGGCTTTTTGGTTTCCACACCTGAGTATGTTAAAGCGCTACTCAAATCCACAGTGACAGCCATGCTTTTTAACTACTGTCTCGCATTTGCTTAAGTTAAATGCAGATTGATTCCTCGCCGCATGCAGCGGTGTGGATACGTGGATTGCTGGAGGAGGGATCACACGGCTTACACTGTTTGATCAATCAACGGTGACAAATATGAAGCGCATACATGCGTCTACTTAGTAAAATCCTGGGGCATTGGCTTTATTTACTTATTTTACATGTCATTAGGACACAAAATAAAACTTTACAGTTCAAAATTAACCCGAGAGGGTGACCGCATAGGTGCCCTCTCGGGTTTGTAAAACTTCTGTTTTGTACATTTTATATTTTGCTTTATTTGGTAACAACTGAAACTAACCAGTTTATTATGTACACCTGTTCAACTGCGTTTTAACCGAAATATCGAATCAGCCAATCACATGGCACCGACTCAGTGTACTGAGGTATGCAGACACGATCAAGGCAACCTGCTTCAATGGTCATCAAAATGGGCAAGAAAGGGGATTTAAATGACTTTGAACATGGCATTGTTTTTGTTTTGAGTATTTGATAAACACATTTAATTGTGCAAAGCGTGGCTCCAGTTAGAGTCAAAAAAATCAATCAAACCAGGGTTTGCTGTAGGGCGCGCCTACCTTCTCACTGACACAGTTATTCATGTGAACTTGTCCTTTTTTTTTGTTTGTCAGATCCACACGTCACTCGTCCACATCTACTTCAAAATGCTCAACTTGAGGCTTCAACAAAGCACTCTAAACTAATGTGTTAGTTACTTCCATGTTTAATGAGAACTGAATGCAGCTCTTTCCAACTTAAAATGTAACTTACTGTAGTAGACTGCTACATCAGTTAATTGGTACAACATGAAACCTGTCATAGGAGTTTTTTTTATGTCCAGAAACTTTACTGGTAATCAGTTTGACTTTTTCTTTCTCACTTTCTTTGTTTAATACTAAATACTTAAAAAGAAACTATCACTACTTCACAGCAGTTTGTTTACTGATTTTAAGTAGAGCTCCACAAGTATTCCTGCTTCCTTTTCCACGTCCGTCTGGAGCCACTGGACTACAACGATTACAACACAGAAAAGGAAAAGTAATATCTCCCTCAGGGGCATTTTACACCATTATCTTTGACAGGTTCATTACAGATAAGCACTGTAGTGCATACTGAGGCTAACAGCCGCAGATGTAAGAATTGGAGGACATGCAAGAAAAAGAAAACAGGACTGAGGGAAACGCCAAAGACAGAAAAGCTGCTGGGGAAGTGGAAGGGTTTTATTTTCATTTCCACTGGATTTATTGTTATTACATATATATATGTAATTCAGAAAATGTGTGTGCTGCTTTGTTTTTTTAGCTAAAAGGATAACTGTGTAGCTGTGGAGACCATCAAACACATGACATCATGATGGCCCCATTAAATGATTAAATCTGTCTTTAACCTGCTGAATATCACCTGATGCTAAACAAAAGGAAGAAGTTAAGTTTTGGGAATTTGGGAGGAGACAAACTTGCGATCAGCATCAGAAGGACAAACCATCTCATACATAAGTTATTTTGACAGATTATTTCTTAGCTGGCACAAAAAAAAGTTGCAGTTGCAGCGTTGATAACATCAGACAATTACAGACAACACCGTGTAATGCAGCAAAGATTGAAAGCAGCTTAACTTTTAACGATGGGGTAATCGCTTTCTTAAAGGAAATGATGTCATCAAACCCTACCCTCATCCTCCCGTTGCGAATGGCCGGCCCGTCCTCTGCGAGTCGTAGGACAAAGAGGTCCATTTTGTACTCCCGCCCTCCACGGATGCTAAAACCGAAGCCCTTCACGCTCTTCTCCAGCTCCACTGTGAAGAAGTCGAAGTCCTGTGTAAGCTGAGACAAGCAGAGATCACGCATGATCAGATGCAGTCGTACTCGAGCACAAAACAGACTATGACTGCAGAAAATTGTCTCCAATAATAGTTTTTTTGAAGGAGAACGGAGCAAAAGCAATGGGGGAGGTGCTAATAAGACCAAAACTTTAGCTTCAATACATGAGGTTTTGAGAAATAACACGGCATTTACTTTGACAGACAAAACCAGCTTTAAATAGAAAAACAAAGGGTTTATACAAAAACTCAAAATATCTAGAAACAAGCTTAGAATATAATAGAAAAACAATCTCTCTGGAAATATATTTTACTACATTATTGTACAAGAGACTGTGCAATGAAAAATATGTTTGAGGTAATTCAGTGCCACGTAACAGCTTTTTCACCATGTGAGCCCTAAAACATTATTTTAGACCCTGAATTTGTAACTTTAAAATGTTCCTCTCAGCATGTCCCTGATCACCAACCAAATTTAGAAGTATTTATACATTTATTGGCCACTGGCAGCTGAGCTGTGAACACAAGGTTGATATACAGCTCAAATTTTAAGTTTACTTGTTAGGAAGTAGTTTCTTATTTACACATCCAAAATATCATTGGTGAAATATTGGCAATTTGTCATATTTATGGCCACCATACAACTTTAAGTCCATTTATCGCTCTCCTTTAACCTGCTCAGTAAGGAGAAGGAAGGTTTCTTTACACCTGCAATAATTTATAAGTGGTGGTACAGCTCTGTGCTGGGAGCCCGTTTCCCTTCTATGGAGGAGTTTGTATTAGTGCAAACAGCAGCAGGAAGACAGTCCATACATAACGGAGCACAGAGAACAGATATGCAGCATGAAAAGTAGGAGCTGTGTTGTAAGTGTGCCGCAAAATGACTTGGCATCTGTAGGCAGGCCTAAGATTTGTCAGTTGGATGTGTACAGGGGTACCAGCTGAGCCATTAGCTCCTGTAAGCTGATCATGCAGGATTGCAGGCTGAGCTCAACTTTGTGACCTGCCTGAACGAACGCTGTGCTCAGGTTTTCACCAACTCATGTCTGGCTCTTAATTGGATTTGTGCACAGATAGCAGAGATAAAATTGAAAGAAAAAGAGTTAACAGATACTAAAAAGGCTTCGTAGAGCTGTAGGGGACTGATATGATATGATTATGTCCTAGATTTCAAATATCAATGTTCATATTGACAATCCTGTATGATTTGACCTTCAGAAAAGAGTCTG
Source organism: Copadichromis virginalis (assembly GCF_057382275.1). Classification (NCBI taxonomy): domain Eukaryota; kingdom Metazoa; phylum Chordata; class Actinopteri; order Cichliformes; family Cichlidae; genus Copadichromis; species Copadichromis virginalis. The sequence goes on along the minus strand of NC_140634.1, from coordinate 26,303,518 downwards.
TTGAAGGATGAGTCACTCTCATCCTCAAGGCAAAGTCCTTCCTTACTTGAACTGGTGGCATTCGGTACTCTGGGATGGCAAATTGTCTAGCATCTGTGGCTAGCTGTCGATAGTCCAGCAGAGGCGGGTGTCTGTAATCCAACGTGGGCGGCTGCCGGTAGTCTGCCACGGGAGGGTGCCGGTAGTCCACCGGCGGCTGTCGGTAGTCTGTGAATGGTGGCTGTCGGATGTCTGGTTTAACATCTTGCCTCGCCTTCACCTCAGACCTGTAACTAACAGATCAATGAGAATGAAGGAGGAACTTCCAGGGAGGATTCCTACAGCTGTCATCACCACCTTTGGACATGGAAGATTACTCGTGTTATCTTTCAGCGTGCTTAGCAAACAAAAGAAACCCCATCTCTAACAAACTGCTGGGTCATCCGGCGCTGACAGAAATGGCTTGTTTTTAGTTTTGAAATGACAACCATTAAACACAACTTAAGTGAGGAAATTAAACATCACATAAAATGTTTATAATAAAAACAAACTCTCTCTCACGCTGATGAGTGCAAAGATATCTGAATACTGTGTAAAGCAGAGGGAAAGGAAATGAGGCTGTAAATTTTGGGACCCCTGTAGTTCTTGGTAAAATATTCAACAGATCTCGATAAAGAAGCAATTTATGTAAATAATTTAGCACTCCATAAGAGTTAAGTGATGTTATACAACAAAATAGTGAGCGAGCGTGAGAGATGAACAAAGAGAAGGGACAATAAGAGAGACAAAGATGAAGCTGGAAAAAGAAACTGAAAAGGGGAGAAGAGAGAGGCTCGAGCGCAAGGTGAAGAGAAAGGAGATATCTGACTCGCTCAGGGTACCTTTATTCCCAGAGGAACGGTGTTTCACCCCAGTGGCAGATAAAGAGCTAGTCTATAAAAAATGCTTCACTGCGTCATAAAAAAAAAAAATCAAGGCAGCTGCTTGTAAACCGACTCTTACCTGCTCTCGTGGGTGTAGGTCTGAGGTGTCGGGGCAGGAAGCTGAGTCACAGGGCTCTGGTGGGGCATGGGGTTGGGCTGGCTGGCAGAGGGGCTCGGTTCTGTCACTGCTTGGTTAGACAGGGAGGCTGCAGTGTTTAGCTGGGCCTTAGGGCTGTGCTGGTGAGCCATGGGGCTCTGCTTCTCCGAGCTGGGGGCTGATGGAGGATTGCTCACCTCTGAAAAACAGAATGTGATGTAAGAAAATCAAACCATAAGGTATCAGCTAAGGCTGTCTTGTCACTATAACTTGATTGTCTTGGCCACTTGAGGGCAGCACAGCAAACCTATTGTCCTCTGATAAAGTTGATCTGCTGGAGTAACGGCGCTATTTATTTCTTTTCAACTGCTAAATCTGAGCGGAAAAGGAGATTCCTGTTTAGGTTTTCACCACATGCCTAAGGGCATATTTGAGTCTTCACTTTATTTACTATGACAGAAATGAAACAATGGCCTGAAAAAAAATCAAGCGGCCGATTAAAGCTGGGTGGTGGTGAAAGTGTTCTTGATTTGAATAATTCTTAATAAAAAATATTGATATGTAGACCTTTATTTTCTATTTTAAATAAAACACAACTACTGCCAGGGTTGGCAATTTCTATGGCTACACAATATCCTCAGCTGCTTCTTGCTGTGATTGGCCAGCAGTGGAGAAGTACAATGGGTTTAAATCTATCTAGCAACACAACTGCAGCTTTATCAAAGTCTATTGTGTAATCATTTGGTGAAAGTGTGTGTTTTTTTCCGGTTTTGATCATCAGTGAGTCTCGCTTACTCCTCATTGTAATGTGCATCCCTTATTGGGCCCACTAACAGTGGTCAAAAATCTACAGGTATTTCAAACTAATGGGAATACAAATGTCAGTGGAATATCAGTGGGAAGTGATGCAAAAAGAAAATCCTTTCTCGGCAGCCTTGGTTGCTGTGATTCAAGTTTATTGTGAGTAGTTAAAAGTCTCTTGTTGAATTGAAATCTTTCTCAAAAGCAACAAATGAAAAGAATCACTTGGTAAATGGGAGAAGGGAACACATTTCTCAGTGACACAGCCGGAGTGTGTTCTGTATTAGTGTTATTGTTAGAGACGTGCACTTCTGTTCCAAGCATCTGCATGCAGAGGTGTCATAAAAACAGAGTATGACTGGCTTGTGAATGTGACACAAGGCTTTGCAGCTTTCATTTAACAAAGCTAATTCAATATCTGTCATGAATCACCGTCAGCAGGTGTTTTGTGTGCGTGTGTGTCCATGTCTCACCTTCCTGTGGTATGATCCTCAGGGTGACACTAAGGCCTGCATCTTTGATCAGCTTAACGATGTCAGCGTGCGGCATGTTGACGATGGACTGGTTGTTCACCGCCAGTATCCTGTCTCCCACCTTCAGCTTCCCGCAGCGGTCTGCCGGGCTGCCCTCGATGATGCGGCCAATTTTGTGGGGCACAGCTGTTGGAGCATTCACACACGCAACAGCGGGTAAAGACGCGCTCGGCAGCAGATTGGAGGATTACGCTAGTCTGTGCTCACACACCACTCACTGCCTGACTGACTGAACGTGTCTCTGCCTCTCTCATTTTGCTATTCACCTCAGGCTTACGTAAGGCATCCAGTTTTTCTTCATGTGTGTGTGGGCGATGCACTGATGCTCAGAGCAGTGCGCCAGATATGTGTGTGACTGACGTGCTGTGGGAGGGCATGTATAATTGAGGAGCTAGAATGAGAGGCGCTTCACTTTTTACCAAGCCGTGACCTTGCCTACCCTAACCAATAAGTTTTCTTCACACTATAAAGAGACTACCTGATTATTGACAAGCATCTATGAGCTTTGCCACAATGTTTAGCACTCGAAGCAGTTGTTATGCTAAGCAGAGAATGACTGATGATGCTTAAGCACCTACTTGACTCTTTAATAATCACTGGACTCACTGTTAGTTGTGGCCGCCTCAGGCCGGTTGAGCGAGCTGATGATGACGAAACCGAAGCCCTCGCTCTCCTTTCGGCTGATTATGACATCGCTTGGTTGTGTGTTCGAGATCCCGTCTGAAGTAGCACCGGTGTTGCCCATGCCAGCGTTGGGAGCCTGGGGTGTGCTGGTGCTGTTGCCATACGTGAAGTCACTACGTGGGGAGCTGTGCTGCGTGGAGACAGAACCTGGGCTGCGGCCGTTTTCTGGACAAGACTCGCCTGTAGGGCGACGCAGAGAGGAATCAGAACAGAGGTATGTAGCTGAGTTTGAGAACCCTTCCCAAATGTGCAGATTAATGTCAAAGGCATAAAATTGTATGTTTGCACCAACAAGGTGAATCTTAAAGAGCTGTTAGCCCTAAACCTGACATATCTCAGCTTGGTGTGAAGTGAATTCTTAAAGGTTGAGTGAACTGCACAATTGGAGGACAAAAGAAAAAAAACTATCTAAAGCAGATGAAAAGGATCTGCAAGTCACCTCCTGAACAAAGAAGAAAAACCTGTTAGGAAATCTTTGTCAAAATTGATGAAATTACGAACAACGAAAAGTATTGTCAGCTTTAAACCATCTGGAAAGCATCTAATTGGCAACGACTTAATTTTTCAGTATAATACTGATCCCAAACACACTGCCAATGCAGTAATAGTATACCTGGATAGAAAAAAACCACAGGTGAAACTATCAGTCATGCACAGACCTCTACGGAGACCTAAGAGGACGCAGTGTCGGATCATCTTGACAGAGAACAGAACAAAGTAAAGACAACATCCAAAGAAGAGCTTTGGATGTCCTTCAAGAAGCCTGGAGAACTATTCCTGAAGTCTACTTAAAGGAATTCCAAGAAGGCTTACAGGAGGTGCTGAAGAATAAAGGTGGTCATATCTTTATTTCAAACATGACTTTCAAAGCTCATTATAATTATAAAAATGTAAATGCTTATTTAAGATATTTTAAGACATCGGAGACCTTAAGGAGCCTAATGGGAGAGGAAAGGACTTACAAACCCTATTAACACTTACAATGTATACATTAATGATCCAGATGAAGGCCACAAGCTAAAACATATCAAAAATACATCATTGCTTCATAATACAAAAGTGCACAATGAGCATTTTCCTGTTGCAGCCAGCTGAGATGGAGTTTTTTTCAGGACCCTCTCTACAACGGCAACCCTGCTGTGTCGCAGCATTCAAATAAGGCAGCTTTTTTCGTGTGTGGATTTTTTATTTTTTTTGATGATGTAACCCTCTAGCCCTCACATTGCTATTTTAAGTAAACCATCAGAAAAGTGTAGCAGTTAGCAGCTTACAATTTAGACTTCTGAAACACAGTAAGAACAAAAATAATTTTTTTCTTCAGTAATTTGATCCTTAACAATTTGCTGCATTTAATAAGATCGTGAAATCCTTTATTTGCAGGTGACTCCAGGTGTCAAATTATTGTGGTGCGCTGAATAATACAATATTAAGTTCTTAAATGAATTAAAGTACCTTTAAACTCTTGTTACCTTCTATCAGTGCAGTTCATGCTCGCTACTACTGCTCTTGAGAACGGCATCTCATCCCAAAAATGATGTTACAAACAGCTGGTGCACCTTACAGGTTTTGTAACCAGGTGTGCGCATAGCAACAAGGCTGGAGGCATGAGCGATCTCTACATATATTTCCATGAGATGCTGTTGGAGGATCATAGAAATTCCCAGGTGGATTCCAGGGAGCTCCTGGAACAGTTTAATTCTTTGTTTCCTGCTTCTTTAATTCTTCTACTCACAATCCAGTGATAAAGCAGTGTTGTGACACTTTGAAGTAGTGTCACTGTTACATTTTTCCATGTACAATACAGAAATGTCCATCTCTATATTGCTTTTGCACTATACTAGAGTAGCTTTGCTTGATTCACAGGATCCCCCAACTTTAATATGATCATCCACAGTTTTGAAATGTTCAAGTGACATAAAATAAGTGAAAGCATAAAAGTCCCCTTCAAAGAAGCTAAAGATTCCTAACTAGAAAAAAATATCAGCAGGATACAGAGTTACTTTCATAGAATCCAAAGATCATTTTGCATGTGGAAAATCTACACAGTTTTGCCAGCAAAGTGTTTTTCATCTTCCCCCCTAAGCTGGAACTAGACCTCATCCCTGTGAAGAATCAAGAAGCGAACATAGGACAGCAATTCAAAACACATCATTAAAACGCTGCCTTATGTCAATCTGACCACAGCTAAAGTAGCTTCTAGCACCTCTAGCATACACTGACAAAAGTGTGCATATGCACTCTGGCACACTGACTGATCGAACCCAGTGTTGTTTTCATAGTTCACTAGTAAGTGGGGCTGCGCTCTTCTGTAGTTAAACAGTTCAGGATTTAAACTGTAAATGTGAGGCTATGACAAGCTTTGTTATCATTAAAAGGTTTGAGCCCACATTTAGTATTTCTTTACCCAATGAGTGCACAAATTATTATCACATGAGGAGGAAAATAGTGAAAAAAGCCAATGATTTGTGCAAAATGTGGGTTACTGGGTGCGGGCTAAAGTGCGAGTGGGAGTCAGACAATTAGGATGGAAGTAAGGGCCACACAAGAGGCCAGGCATGAGTCAGACTGTAGCCTTTGGTGGAGAAGAAATTGACAGACAGGGCGGACTAGAGTGGGAAGAATTTGATTGGTGAGAGGAACATGTGCATGTGTGTGGTGGAGGGCGTAATAATGAGAACAGGACAGGCTGTAGTTCAGAGGAAGAAGCGCCAGCTCAGTCTCCACGGTAAAGAAACTCAAGTAAGGAAAGGGAGCGAGAAATGTGTGTGCGTGAGAGCGAAGGTGTGCTAATGTGTTTTTCAGAGAGGCTTCAGCATAATTACTCAGAGATTAGTGGTTCGGTTTTCTGACTAATTAAACCTGAATCATTACAGGACATGAATGAGACCAGGAGAGGTAATAGAGGAGGACGAGAACAGACAGAGGAGAGGCACGCTGCACACTTTTATAATCCAGAGCAGTACATTTATGCTGTGTTAAACAGTGGATTAAAACAATCTATAAAGAAGGAATCCCAGATTGATGACTCTGCTGTTTCCTCACCTGCCGCCTGAACCCTCCTCCTGATAACCAGATTCACCTGGCCGGTACGTGCTGCCCCGTGCATCAGGTCAATGACATATCTGTGTGGCTTCCCCACCACTGGGATTCCATCAACAAACAGCAGCTCATCGCCGGGCCGCAGGCGCCCATCTAGATCCGCTGGACTCTTCTCGATGATCGCCCCGATGAGAATCTGTTTTTAAACGCAGGCTGTCAGAAAGATTTCGGACTCATAAGCCCCGAGACTCCGGAGTGTAGACTGTGTGGGTCACATGCAAGTGGGTGTTAAGTGGTTGTTATACTGACACATTAATAACTCAGTTACATGGCTAAAATATTGTTGTGTTACAGTAAAAAACAGCAATAAACACCAAAGCAGCCACAGCCAGCACTCTCTCAGGGGGCAAAGGTCAGGTTAGGTGTTCACAGTGTGTGTAGTGGGTTAAGAGAGGAGAAAATGACAGGGTTCCACGCCCACTGCCATACGAGCCTTCTCACGCGTCTCCGGACTCACAGGCTGCCCCGCCTCATCCCCGCCCAGCACCCGGAAACCGAACCCGGACTTCTGTCGGCGCAGGTGGACCTCGATGTCCTGGTACTCTCCTCCTGAGGCAAAACAAGAGGAAAATAATTAAAGTCCTGGCCTGACAGTGTGCGGAGCTCCAGCGTCGCTGTAAGGAGTATGTGTTTACCTGAAGAGTCCAGAGGGAAAACAGTCCTTGGCTGCCCAGGATCTAGATTAAAAGATGAAGACAAAGGACAGGATGTCCCTGTAAACAATGCAAAATGCACAAAAAAATGCTCATACACATCCAAAGAGTACACCAGTAAACACAGACGCTCCCATAAAGGCTAGAAACAAGGCAGAAAGGCCCTGCCTCAGCATTATGTCACTGCAGAATTTCAGCATCATCCATAAAAGTCGGGAAGTGCTTACAGCGTGTAATATACCCATCCCTTATTTACAGCGTGAGGTGGGGTGCAAGCACTGATCTGCAATCAGGAGCTTTGCACGACGCCATGATGTGCAAAAGTAGTGAAATGAACTCAACCACAGACAAGTGGCTGTGAATGAAAAATTGATTCCAGTTGTAAGTGTTTTAATCATAGTGAGCGCTCTGCTGCGACTCCACAGGAATGATGAGAAAAAGAATCAGGACTACAGGTGAGCAGAGCGAGGCAGCTATTACCACAAATATACAGTTCTGTTTATAGAGAAGTGGTGGATTTCTTCAGTATGTCTATATTTTTTCTTTATATTTTAAGAACAATCAAAATTACAAAGTCAATTTCTACACTCAAAAACATCAAATTCAGGAAATAGGTTCAAGTATATCTGTATTTTTGGGGGTAGTTTATAATATTAGCTCACTGTTAGCTTGAATTAATTAATGGAGTAAACCCGAAAAAGTCGAACAGGTTGGCTGACTAGATAGTATGAACAAATAAACAATGCTGTTAACAAAACTTTACATCGAAATGCACTTACTGGCCACTTTATAAGGAGTACACCTGTTCCTCTGGACTTGAATAACTTTGCAAATATCTAATCAGCCAATCACATGGCAGCCACTCAATACATGTTGGCATGTAGACGTGGAGAATCTACAACATGTGAACCTTTAAGCAGATGGGTTACAGCAGCAGAAGACCGTACCTGGTGCCACTTGTAGCTTCAGACGCTGAGGCTACATTTCACACGGGCTCACCAAAACTTGACAATAGAAGATTGGAAAAATGCTGCCTGGTCTGATCAGTCCCGATTTCTGCTGCAGCATTCAGACGTTGGGGTCAAAACTTAGCGTAAAACTCAGACTGCTGCTGCTGGTGGTGTAATGATGTGGAGGATAATTTCTTTGTACCTTTTCAGTCCCTTTGTACCCACTGACCATTAGTGAAACCCGGCAGCCTACCTGAGTACTGCTGCTGACCATGTTCATCCCTTTATGACCATAATGTACCCATCTCCTGATTTCTGCTTCCAGGCATGCCTCCAAGTTCAAATCATCTCAAATTGGTTTCTTGAGCAATTGGACCCCACAGTCACCAGATCTATTTCTCCAACAATCTACAATCATGCAACTTCAGGATATAGTGTAACAGAAGATTCTCATCATGGATGTGCAGCCAACAATATAATGGAAAAAAATAAAGAAAAGGTCGAAACTGTACACACAAAACTCGAAAGTGGTGAAATTGGTCACCAGCTATTAAACTGAGCAGTAGTGACGTATGGCTAAAATAACACGCTAACAGGTAAGGACATCTGGATCAGATAACTATCTACAATTGAAAATTATGCCAAAAGTGTTTAGATGCAGTTTAAAATAAGCTCAGTTTAACAGATTTAAAGATCAAGAATGTTGTGAACAGGTTTTTAGAGTCCGTCTGACAGGGCTGCAGTAGTAGATGTAGTCAGATGAAAAAAGGTTGGGAGCACTGGTCTAAACAATCTTCGAACAATCTTCTTCAAAGATACAAACACACGCACACAAAATCTCGAGTGGTTTCAAGCAATGCAGCCTGCTTGGGATTTATTCACTCAGGATCTCACATGTCCGTCTTTGAAGTGTCTTTGACTTTAATGCGTATGAAACTGTCAAATTATATTTAAGAAAACACAACAAAACAGGAACACCTGCTTTTCCCTGTCACACTGAATAACCCACAAAACCTACTGTGACCATTTTTAATACAGGCTCATAAAGCTGAGAATGTATGCTAAAGAGTTTGAAATACCTGATCCTATACCTCAGTCTGTTTATGTAATCGCTGACATTAATTTATTAAGGGTCAGAGAAGACTGAACTTAACCACAGCTGACGGAGTCTGGGCTGGCCTGAGGTTGTGATGCTAAATAAAAGGTCACACCCAGCTTTACCTACACCAGTGAGGCGGTCAAATGGAGCACTGCTAAAATCTGTCTGTGTGTTTTTCCTACTGAGCATTACCAGGCACAACCCCTGACCTTTACTGAGAGGAAGGCAGCAGTGATCACGGCATCCGCCACAGAAGAGGAGGAAGCGACAGTGAGCGAAACAGGAAGATTTGATGAGAAGACTTTCTGACAGCCGTGTCCTCTTGAATAGCAGGTACCTCATATACAGCAGCCTTAACAATAAAAACTTTACTGTAACTTTACTATAGCAATATCCTCCAATAAACCAGAGGAAAGATACTGTCAAGCCATGAATCCATGAGACCTGTTATCAGTTATATGCAAGGCAGATGTTAACCTCTAAAGAGAATCAGTGAAGAAACTGGCTTACACACCACTGTGAGAGTGGAAAAGCCAACTCAACATAATCCGTATTTCACTATGTTTCCCAGAAACACATTTTACTTTCAAGTAGGAAAGAATGTGAAATGATGATGTGAAATAATGTGAAAGAAACACAATAATATTTAGTGTAAATGTCTCGTTACAGAATTTAAGAAAACTAATTCTAGTACCTGTGTGCTATGATAATATAGATTTGTGATGTTACTAAAATCCTTATTCTGCAAATACAAATGTGCATAAAAAGCATGTCCTACTTTCTACTGATTAAAATGCTCAATTGAGCAAAAGAATGATGTATGCACAATCGCAATAATATGTAGAATTTTATAATTTTACAAGTCACAGGATGGAAATATAACTGTGCAGAAGCACCTGTCTGATTATTCAGGGACACGTCTCAGTTTACAATGATCAGTATTTCTAGTTATCTACACAGCTTCTGATTTTTATTTTATACTCGTGGTTATTGTGTGGAAAGTTCAGACACAGATCTTCAGCTCTGAAGAAAGAGGTCAGCAAATTTCAGAAGACTTTTTCAGATTTCTGTGGAGCAACAAAAGTGACAATGAATCAATTCTGTGATTGAGAGAAAGAGTGATCGCTCTTCACTCCTCTGCCTTCCCTCGTAGAAGCTGGCCTGCTTGATTTCTAGAGAGGAGTGTGTTTTCACAGCACTTCACCTGCAGTATCAACGCTGGTACTTACGCCTACTCTCAAAGATAGCCCTGGACTTCTCATAAAGGTCATATGGGTCTGGCTTTGCCAGGGCCAAGGCCTCGGAGGCAGACTCAGGGACCGAGGCCCTGTGAAGATGGTGTGTTGGGAAGGGGGCGCTGTGGGGGATAACAGGAGCCGACAGGCTGGTCTGAGCAGGGCTGCTCTGGCCCTGCTGGGACTCCCACTGCTCCAGCACCTGCAAAGCACAGCGGCATGAGCGGTCAGTATTTCCCTTCCTGCTCTCCCACTCCTGATGCTTGATTTCATCCTCAAAATCACAGTAAGAACCGTAAACTCCTAGGCACGGTTTCGTTTAAGGAGCTGTGACAGTTCACTAAACCCTGCCGCGCCCATTTATGGCTGCTACACCCGTCAAGCTTTGCCTGCTCGGACATATTTACAACTTAATAATGCATGTCTATTTTCAGAGAAAAGTAAGGAAAACTACTCATTTCTAACAAAAAAAATTATGCTTTCGACTCACAAAAAGGTGCCTGTCAATTTACATGTTTTTATGTAACCGTAACATCTGTCTCCTTCTCATTTTAAGATTAAAACATGTGGTGAAGAAAAAACATACTGGAAAAGACTTGATGCTTTTAGCTTTGGCAAAAAGACAACTCAGGAAACTGATGATGATGCCCTGGGCATTAAAAAAAGCACCAAAGTGTGTCAGTTACAGACTCACTTGAACTCGCCGTTTACTGTTTTTTCCAAACTGTTTTAATGATGATGTGTATTCAGAATTATAATTTTACATCTTTGATTGAAACATCAGGAATGCAGCATTTTGCAAAGTCAGCCTTCGCCTTGTATTTTTGAGATAACTATGACAACTAAAGAAATACCCCAAATGTGACTACAATAGGCAGCCCTGCTAAAATATTTTAACATCTGGGAAAGAACAAAGCTTGACAGGCCTGCTGCACCTAATTGATGTGGTTCAATATTTCCTGTTAGGGGGCAGTGTTTCGCCAACTGTCAATTCAAGCATGTTAGTGAGGTTAGTAGTAGAAATAAGCAAAATACTGCCAGCTGTTTCTATTTGGCATTCAGATCACAGTGTTTATGGGGATGTGTGCAGGGAGGAAAGCACCTGACATATGTGATTGGCACATCTAGATGGACATTTAAAAAAAATGATAGATGATTCTAAGGGCCAGAGCAAAAGTTATTCTCTATCTGTAAGGTAGAGTGTGGTATATAATCAGAAATCGGATAACTTTCATCCAGAAAGACATCTGAAAATGTGCTGTCAAGCTTTGGAGGTGACAAAGGCAGTTTTGACATCACCAGTCAAAGTGTCAGCCTTGATGTGTCAGATAAGCGGGGCCGCCTGAGTCATGGCATGACACCAAGCAGATAGCCAAGATGACATGTTGACATGTCAAAAAAGGGTGAGCGACAGATCTGGAGGGAACAACAGGCCTTTTGAAAGCGAGACGGCGAGATTGGCTGCATAGTGCCATACTTTAATACTGAGAAATGCAGGTCATCTGGTTCCAGATGTACCGAGAATAAATATCAACTTCATGGAAGCTCTGGTCAGGAATGAAAAGCAGCTCCGCTCTTTGCAGTTTTCAGTCGCGTCTGCTATTGATGTGAAGCACGTCTGCATAGGGCAGGCTGCTGAGACTGGGGACCTTGTTAAGGCGGGGAGTAGACTTCTGCATCCTGATCTCTCTTTCACTCTGTCTCTTCTTATTTGAGATTAAGACACTGAAGCAAGCACACTATGGCGATGATCTACTTGATCACATGAATAGAGCGCACTGCAGGCTGACAGCATTGCTGAATGAAAAACACCTGTATGTGTTGCCACATTAAGCACTGTTCTCCGTTACCTACAGTATCGGCTGAGTTTGATTGGCAAATCTTAATAAGCTCATTTGCAAATAAAACTCTTGGGAGTTGTGGGGTGAGTGTTTGCAGGACTATAGATCAATATGGCAATTAGGAGATTTCCTGTCTTCCCTTATTAGCCAAAGTCCTCCATATTTCATTCTCTGCTGCAGAAGTATTCCTTTAACAAATTACACCTAATTATACGAGTACTAAAGTCTAGTGTCGGGGGCTTTAGCAGCTAAAAGAGAGGGGCAGGCGCAGGTGGGGCATCCAAAAAGGTGAACAAACAAGACAAGAGAGAGGTTGTGTATGCTGACTGCTGCACTACAAAAGCTCAGAGTTTAGGATTACAATTATTCTGAGAGAGATGAAAGACGATGATTGTGTTGAGATGGAAGGAGAAACGATGAACAATGAGGGGATTTCAGCAGACAAAGCATCTTAAAAGCTGCACAACTGAGGTTTCCTCTGATGTTAGTTGGGAACTGGAATGGGGACAACATTAGCTGGGGTCAGGGACTGGTCAGAGCAGTGCTGGGAAGAGGCCAAGGCATGAAAGGAATATGAGGGTGACACAGATAAAGCAAAATGAATCTGATCTGAGAGGGTGTTTGGTGGACAGAGTTGTTAGAGGCCTGTAGGGACAGCAAATGACAGTGTAGTAGTGTATTTATAACAGCAGTGGAGGCAGGACTCGAAGCTAAAGGCAAGTTTGCAGAGATGCCACATGACGGGTTTTTGCTCTACTGGGTGGAAAAAAAAAAGAGAAAGAAGGTGAAAGATAAATGACCGTGGAAGAAAAGCAGGGTATAGATGTGCAGAAAAGCTTTTGAAACATTTTGCCAAATGGACAAATGTTATGAAATGAAGATTAAAAAGGGGATGAAACATATCTGGCTCATGCCAAAGCATTGAACACAGATGGATAGCAGCACTAGAGCTGTAGCATAATAGTCCTAATGCCCTGAGTGTAAATTACCCTGATGGCACCCAGCCAGGCTATGAATCACGCCTGACTTGGAGGACAAGTCTAGTGATGTTATGAGTGGGCTACTTGGACTTTCTGCCATCTCATAACGATAAAGAAGGGCTGAATATCAAAAGCGGGACACGGACATATAGTGAGTCACCAGTGGGGGTTAGTACGACGGACAAAAGAGCAGACAAGTCACTGCTAAATTTAGAGTTTTTCCAGTTAGCACATACGTATGCACACTGCAGCCACTGGTGGTAATCTACAGAATAAAAAAGCAGAAATGTGGATAGTCTGGATTTCTGAGGATGTTGCATGTTACCTGCTTAGGGGTCTTCCAGGGTGAATAGTGACCTGTAATGTTGAGAGAACAAAAAAACAACTTATGTTTTAGACGGAAAAAGATGAGATGTGAGGCTTATTTTTACCCAATGAAGCCAGGGTTTCCAGGGTATATCTTAGAGGATAATAAAATGAAGAAAACATCTGAATTAAATTTAAACCAAATGAAGACAATAATGGGACATGACAGCAGTGTTTGTAAGTGGTAGAAAGGACGAAGAAAAGGACGTCTAAAACATGATGAAAGCACAAAGCAAGCGATGGCAAATACATTTCTATGAGGCAGAAACCAACTGTGAATGTAAAGTGAGATTAAAATAAGACCTGAGAAAATTCACTGCTGCACATACAGAGTATTTGCTACTGATAAAACGTGATTTTTATTCTGATTTGGAGATATCAGGTAATAATGTTTGCCTTCTGTTAAATAGAAAGCGAGGCCAAACTTTATACTGATGCATTTTAAACCTGCGTTATTATATTTATAGCCACTTGGGGCAGCGGAAACAAGCTGTAAACACAACACTGACAAATTATTACATTATTACACAAGTATTCCTAAAGGAAATTCAAATCTCCTCAGCTGCTAAATGCTTATCTATGAGCAGGTGCGATTATTAGAGAAATCAGCTGCATGTTTGCTGAACATTTTAGGCCATAAATCCAAATCAGCTGCATGAATAAAAAACATTAAAATGTAGTATTACAAATCCTGATCCTCACAAATACAGACACTCTGGTTTTACTAATGTGACATAGACAAACTGTTCTATATTATCATGTACTGCACACCAAATGCCACTAGAGGGCAGTCTACTGGTGACACAGGCTCCAGAGCTCAGTCAGCTGTGACAGGTAAAAAATATAAAAATGACTCACTGATAAATGTGCACCAGCCAACACACTTGAACATGTGCACACTTAGCCTCAAGAGAAAAAGTCACGGATACAGATGTAATCCTACAAACTGAGTCTTCAGTGAGCTCGCTGACTTTCAGTGTTTCAATGTCTGTCACATGGACAGCTGTCAGCAAGTCATCCAACAATAATCAAGATAAAGGTGGGGGTCTTAGTGGAGATTCAATTCCTATGTGATTAAATAAAATCTTTAATTCAGATTAAGCTCAGATTGAGCATCAGAATGGGGAAGAAAGGTGATCTGAGTGACTTCCAATTAGGGCTGCCACGATTTGTCGACTAGTCACGATTACGTCGACTATCAAAATCGTCGACGACTGATTTAATAGTCGACGTGTCGTTTGAAGCTTTGTAAGATCGCAAAAGACGCAGGAATAATAGCAGGATTTAAGAGTGTAATAACGGACTGAAACAGAAGATGGCAGCACAGCATGTACAAGGATGCCAGCTGCCGTTAAACCCCGAAGAAGAAGAAGAAGCAGCTGTGTCCCAGAATTCATAGCGCGGCCCAGCTTAGTTTCCAACAATGGCGGTAGCTAGTTAGTTTTAATATTACTCTTATTATTCTTTCTGGGTCACAAAATAAACGTTTAACATATTTTCAGGCGAGAATGTAGCTGTGTAAACCTCAAATATCGGCTCAGTTTATCAGGACACCACATATTTTCAAAAGCGCTCCGACGTTTTCGGAGACGTCTGTTACCCACTAGCTCGATAGCTAGCCGGGGGCTAGGTCACTAGCGCCGTGAGAACACCGGACTCCCGGCAAATTGTTTTCAAACCCACCGCCGTCTTTCGCGACTCAGGTTAAATATATATGAGTCACTTAGATAAATTAAAAATGTTGTTGTTTGGCTTTTTTTTTTTTTTGTATTTTATTTGTTCCTGAGTAAATCGGTTTGGCTGAGATTAAAGTTATAGTTTTTACACAGCTGAATAAACGTCAAGCAGACAGCTGATTATCAGAAGTGTGAGATGCTGGAGAATATACTCCGGTGTCCTGTTATATTTTAGATAGCAAGGAGTTTATTAAACTTTACCGAAACAATCTGCAAATTTCATTAAAATTGAATAAACTATCATCTTGTCTTTATTTTTAGTTAGCACCTTAAAAGCTTAAAGCTGTAAGCTAATGATAGTTATATAAGAGCAGATGCTGCTGGTGCAATAAGCTGTAGTTTTACGTCCAGTGATGGTTGCTGCATTTTATTTTTGAAGGACGTTTTGTTTATTTTGGATGATGATGATGATCTGATTAGTCGACTAATCGCATAAATAATCGGTGACTAGTCGACTATCAAAATAATCGTTTGTGGCAGCCCTACTTCCAATATGGATTAGCTATTGGTGCCAGACAATGTGATTTATTTTCCCACATGTGCATCTGCAGGGTTTACAGAAAATCCTCCAAAAAAAAAAAAAAAAAGAGCAAATATCCACTGAGCGCCAGTTCTGAGTGAAAATGGCATTCAGTGGTCAGAGGAGAATGAGCAGACTGCTTTGAGCTGTCAAATAAACACTCATTGCAACCAAGGTATGCAGAAGAGGATCTTTGAACGCAAATCTTAAAGCAGAGACGCTACAGCAGCAGAAGACCACAGCTAAGAACAGGAAACTTAGGATCCAATTCACACGGGCCCACTACAAACAACACAAAAACATGCATCCATCCTGCCTTGTGTTAACCATTCAAGCTGCTGCTAGTGGTGTAATGGTATAGGGGATATTTTCTTGGTACCCTTTGGGCACATCACAGCCTATCCCAGTACTGTTTCTGACCATGTCCCTCCCTTTATGACCGCAGTGTACCAGTCTTCTGATGGATGCTTCCAACAGGTTAAAATGCCGTGTCACAAAGCTGAAATCCTCTCAAACTGTTTCTTGAGCTGTACTCAAATGGTCTCCACAGTAACCGGATCTAACTCCTATAGAGTGTGGATGTGCATCTGACAAATCTGCAGCAGCTGTGCAATGCTGTCATGTCAGTATGAAGCAAAAATGTTTCCAGCATTTTGATGAATCGATGCCACTTCTGGCAGTTCTGAAGGGAAAAGTTGGCCCAACCCAATACTAGCAAGGTGTAGCCAATGAAGTAACTGGTGATTGTGGGCTACTGGTAGGGCTGCACGATTTTGCATAAAATGAGAATCATGATTTTTTTGCTTAGAATTGAGATCACGATTCTCTCACGATTTTCTTTTCCAGTATAAATATTTATTGCGCTTATTAACTGCACATCAACTTCGTAACAGTTGAGACTGAACATAAAAACAATAAAACAAATGTCTCGTTTTGTTGTTGCCGCAAAATGTTGTACTGCTTGAAATTCCGTCTCCACCGTTGCTCGACACTGCGTGTATAGAGCAGGTAGTGCAACAATAGAAAAATAGTTGCGGGACGGCACTGTGTAGCGTTTGTCTAGGGTGTTGATCATTTTCCTAAATTCCTCGTTTTGCACAGTGTTGATGGGAGCCCTATCTTTGGTCAGGTGATAAGTAATAGCCTCCGTAATTTCTTTGTGCCTGCGGGAGATCGACGGGTATAGGGAAGCGCTGTATAAGGTTCCCGTTATTGATGTTTGGGTGGTTGACCGGGACGGATTTTCTCCTGTCACTTTCTCATCATCCCTGACGTGCTCTCCGTTGTTTTTTCCCTGCTAATTTTAGCATCACACGGCACAGCTTCTGTATCACGTGGTATAAGGCTCCGCCCTTGTCATTTGTTGAGCAGGAAGAGTGAGCGCTTGTTTTCATGCAGATTACGTCCCGGATCAAAATGCGGTACAATCGTCGTCTTTTTTTTTTTTCTTTTTTTTTTAAATCGTTGTCATTTGGAAATGAGATCGCACATAAGTATGAATTGAGATCGCGATTTTCTAACGATTAATCGTGCAGCCCTAGCTACTGGGCTACTGTGTAACCAAACATTTAAACGGTGGTGTACATTAAATAATATGAATTGTTTTCAACTTAATAAATTAACAATTCTAAATTTTCTAAAGGCAACTAGTTGCTAATTTGTCTAACTACATAACCACCCAGCTACAATGATTTACCATAAAAGCCATCACATGTCCTATCCCCAGGTGATGTTTCACACCAGGAAGGTATGAAAAAAATTAACCTAGGTCTAAATCTGTTCATCTAAAGGTAACTAGGGGATCCAGAGGTAGTATAAAAGAACTGAACACTCAACATGAATCCATTGTTTCAGTTTTCACTTGAAATGAGGAAAGGCTGACCTCACTCAATACCTCTGATCAATCTTCAGCAAACATTTCATTAAAGCATTCAATATCAGCACTCAGCAGGACGGCAACTACACTAGGCAAAGAGACGTTTGTGAATATATCACTGATCTGTCAGTGCCTACAGCAATAAAACTCTGACTTTCACTTAAGTTCAGGGTGACCATAAAGTGGTTTTAGTTTGCAATGCAGTGCAGCAAGTTAAGAACATACTTTCTCCTTTCACTTCCCAATTCATCTTGCTTTGACCTTTAAAATGTTATTCCACACATTTCAGCTGCTTACAACGTTGTCCAAGCACAAGAACCAGAATTCTGAGTTGAGCGATGAAAGAAAATCATCAGTAAAAAAGTACAAGACATGCAGCAAGCATCAAACACTTGTATATATGCATTCATATACATGCAGACACAGAGTAATGAAGCACTTTTCTTTAGTGCAATTCACAGGAGCATATTAAGAAAAGGTGCATTCTCCATCTTCTTTATTCACTTTTTCTTTCTCTTGTCCTTCAAGTGCTGCCACAGTCTTCCCTCTGGGAAGCTTCAAGCACATGCAAATTGAGGGATCAAATTAAAGGGTGACTGCTCGAATTATGCGCCAGCCTTCCCAGTCTTGGCCTGGCCAGACTCCAATCGCACTGTAAAAACATTCGTCTCACTGAGCCACTAGTGGAATGGTGACAACATGGAAATTAACAAAGGCTACAAAGAGAACTCCAGCAATGTTTTTCAGAGCACTGGCTCTTCTCTGTCAAAACTAGAGATGGCACGATACCACTTTTTTATGTCCGATACCGATACCGATATCATAAATTTGGATATCTGCCGATACCGATATGAATCCGATATAGTGTTTTAATCAACAAAACTGTTTTTTAAATATCTTGCTGCATTTTGTATAAGTTCATACTCAAGTTTAAAACAACAACTACACTAAAGCTATTCTGTTATACCTGTATGCAAAAAAAAAATTTCATAGTTCAGCAATACTGATCAATCTAATAAACTTAAACCTACACCATCCTCCCTATTCTGGTATTTTAAAGAGTACTTAGCATAAATATTAAGCAACCTAACTAATAGGGTTCCAACTCCCAGCAACAACAAAAATAAATAAATAAAAAATAGGGAACCACCCCTCACGCTCCACCTCATGATGCTTAATCGACGTAATCAACCTTAATTTGATGCAGTGTGAAAAAAATACACAGAAATCAATTATTTTTCAAGAAATATTAAATAGATTCAACATCTTTCTTCAACAAAATTGCAGACTGCACAGATGGTACCTTCCCAAAGGAAAAAGTACTATAGCTTACTAGGGTATATTAGACTTAACAGTTACTATATACAATAATGGACTTCTATACATTTTACATCAGATTAAAACTTTGGGTGTAAGATTCAGATAAATATTAAATAATTAAAAGCTCGACATTTTAAATGAGAATAAGAAAGAAAAGTATGTCTTTGTGCCCCCTTTTCCCTGTTAATGCCCTATCGGCCCCCCTGGCTAAACTTTGCTAGATCCGCCCCTGCACAGTTACCAGCATCAGCTACGTAGAAAAAGATCCTGGAGTAGAAAGTAATATTAAATAAATTCTAACAACAGCTGATCAAGCTTAAACGTGCTGCTGTTGTTCAGCCGCTGGTTTCCTCTGTCTGGTGCAAAGTGGGCCAAAAGCAAACAAGAGACACGGACTCGCGACAGAAAAGCCGATCAGCTGATCATTAAGCAGTTTCATGATTGAAGTAGCAGCCAGAGAGCGAGAGGCAGTCGCTCGTTAAGCTTAACGCAGGAATGCTTTACAAACATTCAGAGATGGACTTACACACTTGCTTTACTTCTCTCGGGGATAACTTTGTCGGAGATGAAATGCCAGGTTGCTAGCGAAGCTCCACATGCTATCCAGACCACCGACAGGTCCCGCATGCCACAGCCGCTCTATCACGTGATGCATACTGCTCCGACGTGCTAACGTTCTGAGGTGAGTTACGGGGTGTTGCAAGTTTTGTGAGGTGCTTTCGTGATATTTAATGGATCGGATTACATTTTTTATTTTTCTCCGATATCCGATCCAGTAATTTAGGTCAGTATCGGACCGATACCGATACGTAATATCGGATCAGTCCATCTCTAGTCAAAACAAGCCATATAACATTTTTAGAAACAAACCAGTTACAGGAGCTTATCTAAAACTCAATAACAATTTCACTTTCAATGCACATGGGAGCATTTTTATCAGCGCAAAAAAAGAAAGACTTTTGAAGTGTTATAACTTGAGGGGCAGAGAAGGATTTTTGCTTTTATTCCCAAAGAAGGTGAATCAATGAACAGCTTTCCAGAATACCTAGATTTGAGTCTTTGTGGAGGGTACAGTGAGCAAAAGAGGCAACAACAGAGCAGAACCTCCACATGGGTAAAAGAACCTGAGATAAGCCAGACCGACAGAAAGAGGGTGAACTACCTGGCATCACTGACGGAGGTGATCCACGGGTTAAAGACACTGTTAGCTCAGGCATACCAGACATTTATGCAGACGTAGGTGTCAAAGTGCCCCATGGCTAGAAGTTGAGAAGGGGTGAGCGGCTGAGAGAGAACACCAAGAGAGAGAGGGAGGGCAAAAGGAGCTGTCCGTGGTGCTGAAAGCTCTTAGCCCAAATGCTAATCAGATCTGTCAGCTCAGCTACAGAGAGCTACATGAACCCTGCAGCGTCCAACTTGCACTTAAGTTCTGAGCTAACTGGTGTCCTGTCCTACTGTATGCGTCAGCCTTTTCCAATATAAGTATAACAACAGCAATACACATCAGTAAAAGTGCACAGGTAATGACTGCGTCTGACTCCACTCCATCCATGGCACAGCTTCAGGTAATAGTGAAGGGCATTTGGTTGAAGTTGTGCCTCATTTTCAATTCCTGGTTTCTGGGCAAAACTCTAATTAAAGAGTTTGGAACTGGAAATGTTTCCAGAGATGCTGGAGCTGGCAGGGACTTCACAGAAAGCACTGGTTCTCAAAAGCGCCAAATTAAATCTTACATGTTGGCTCATTAAAACCTGCTGCTGTCAAAATTAGCTTCCAATGGGGAAAAAATGGGTGAATGTCATTAAAAAAAAAACAGCAAAAAATATCAGCGGTTGTGTTACTGTTTGTTCAGAACATAGACTGTATTTAAAGTTCTGTATTGAGAGTTCTTAAGTGCCTAAAACCTGCATTATATGTAGTGACCATTAGGGGGCTCCTTGGGTTACCAAAAGTAGTCTAATTAAATAAAAAAAACTGACAGAAAACAACCCTATTTCTTCCTTGATTTCAGCTTGAGTAAATGTTTAATTTTTATGAATGTGATGGGTCTTCGGTTTCTCAGTTCATTCAGCCGTAGCCATGCAAGCCTAGAGACCAGCTATCTGGCAACCACTGATTGCAATGCACATTCCCCAACTGGTTGCTGAGTTGTTGCTGGATGTTGTTATGAAATTTGTTCCTAAAACGTGAATGAATCAGGCCTTGAGACTGGTCAGTGATCCCCTGGCAACTGCTGGTCGCTAGGGAAAAATGTGTATTCTTCAACTGATTGGTGAATGGTTTTTAAAGGTTTTGGGCAGTCGCTATTAACACTAACTATGGGTGACTGATGAAATCTGCTGGTACCCAGTAAAAGGGCAAGGGTTTTTTTGGTGAAGCACTGTCTTTCCAACTGATTTTACCCAGCCAACAACTTCCAGCTACCCCTTGCCAAACGGTCCTGAATTGCACATATTTCCCTAGTGACCTAGAGCTTGCCAAGAGGCTGCCAACTGGTCTCTTGGCCAGTGTGATTGAAGCCTTACTTCTGGGGAGAGGTCTCAAAATAGAAGAATTGCTGTAGGATATCCACAGATGTGTAAGGAGACAAAACAGGGTGGTTGCCAATAAAATCACCTCTTACAGCTCATTAAACTGTGACCGGTGTGAGACTCGCAGCACCACCTGTGAGATTTGAGTTGCAGGTCTTCCCTGACCCAACATGCTCAAAAAGACGAGCTGTAAATATTAGCCAAGCTATTATCCATCGTAATAAAACTGTCATAATGCTGCTGAAATGATGATCTACCTCTTAACATATAGCAATTTGGCTCGCTTCTTTAGCCCACTGGAGGCTGGCCACACTTTCTAATTGAGCTGGCTGTTTTTTGTGCCCCACAGCAGAGTAACAGAAAGTGAGAGAGAGAGAGATGAGAGGAACTGACTGATATCTGTCACCAAACAACTGTCATGCTTCAGTCTCTGACACGTTCTCCAAATATTTGCCAGTTCAGGGCCAGGCACACAGCTCATCCCTTTAACTGAAATGGCAATCTGATGCGGAGGACTGAACGAGCACCACAAGCTTAAGTTTAAATAGTGTGTATATGTGTGCATATGTTTGGATTTGATTTTTTAATGGCCACTCTTTAATCCTGCAGACAGATCTACCACCTTGTGACAAAAAACACACACATATGCACAAAAACACACACACACACACACTTAAAGTCAACTGGAAGTGAGATTGACAGCTTTTATGCTTTCATAACACCCACATATTTCACAAACTCCCACAACCACAATCCGACAATACTGTTATGGCTTTTTTTATGATGGTGTTACTATGACAACACACTTCTAATGTCCAGCATCAAAGATCAAGAATGGCTAGTGAGGCGAGGAAGGTTCAATTACAGGTTCCCCTCACACACTTAGACAGTGCATCCTGTTTGTGTCAGTTCCACAGCTGTATGTACAAACTAGAAAGAAGTAAAGTAACTCACTGAAGTAGAAACAAGAAGAAGCACAGGAAAAATGCGACTTCACAGGAAAAATTAAAAACAAAGAGAGTTAGTATGATCAACTCTTTGTTCAGCAAGCCTTGCCTTGCTCAGCTTGGTGTTGTCATGGACACAGAACCGAACATTTACTACTGTAATGCAAAGTGCACATGACTTCTCAGCTTTGGAAAGTCATTGTCGCACAGAGAAATAGAGTAGTTTTACTCACAGAGAAGGTGGCAATTCCTGCAATCTTGACAATGTGTATTTAAATGACGAGGGTCAGAAATGATAAGATCTGCTGTCAGTACAGTTTAAATAGTAAATGGTGAGTGGACTGGTGCTTAAATTTACAAACGGACCACTTTTTAAAATACATGTTCATCCATTCATGATAAGAATTAATACAATTTTTTATTCACGCTATCAGATGCACACTTACACTCCGATCGCTGCATCTTGGGATATTTAGGATGCAATTTCTTGTATTTTGCCCTTTAACTTGGGCTCCACCTGATTAGCTAGATTCCTAGTGCAAGATAGTAAATACCTTTGTATCCATCCTGCTACTATTGTCTTCAAGTTTAAAGTTGGTCATACACAATGAACTATAGTAGACCCCTTTTGTTTCATTGAAACAGCTCTGATCCGTGGGACATGGACCTCTGCGGTCTCCTATATTTCTAAGATGATACTTAGAAATATGATACTTAGAGCCCAGAGGTCTACCCCACCTCTGGGCTGTGGGGTAGACCCTCTGTGATTCAAGCTTGTTCCTGCTGTTTTCCCAGGTGCACCAACAGTTTGGGATCTGTGGAGGCCTGCGCTCCTAAAGCGCGATCCATGATCAGTTTTTGCAGCATGGCAGGCTGTTTAACTTTTGTTTGTTTAAGTTTTGTCATAAAAGCAACTGATCATAACAAAGTATTTTCTTTTAAAGTTCAGTTAAATCTGTTGTTTTAGTGGTTTTTCTTCTTTTTTTTAACTCAAGCTTTATTTCCATGACTCCCAAAGAACTCGTTGTTGAAATCCCGACAATAGAAGCACGCTGCCTGTTGACCAAATGAGGACATTTATGATCAAACCTTCCAGTCAATTAAGCCTCATCACCTCGAAAAAGCCAACACTCATAATATAGTTATGATATTTATCCATCCCTTAAATTTCAGTTTGACTCCTGAGCCATTTTTGCCCAACAAATGGCCACTCTGTCGCTCATCACCAGTAATTATTGTGCCTGTGTGTATGGGTGGCACGTGTATGTGTGTCAATGCCAGACAGGCTCATTAGTGGCGATCTAGACCATTAACAGTCTGTGTCCTCGTTGCAACACCAGCAGAGATGCAGGGCTGTAATTAGCTGCCGAGACTATCATCTCTTTCACATGTATGCTCGACCATTTAGCTTCCACTAACATGCCACATTCTCCCTCACTGCTGCCCGCCCACGCACTCGCACAAACGCCGAGCCACATGGTTTGATTCACACAGTTTGTGCGCACACCTACACAACAGCCAGGCACACACTTTCCTCATCTTATCCGCACAGATCCCCAGGAAAATTTTGCACGCAAGCCCCCGCACACTTACATAAACTCCCCTTGCTAGTAGTACCATGAGTAAACTGTACATTATGCCTGGTTTGACATTTCGCCTCATGTGACCACCAGCTGCTTTAGAAACCGTGCAGACCTCAGGTGAAGGTCTGCTCTCTAGAAAAGGAAAAGAAGAAAAGAACAAGGGTTTGATTCAGTGAGCCTCCTCTAGCCTCCCAGGGAATCAGTGTGTAACTAGACAGTGATTCATTGGCTGTGTGTGTTCAAGATGGAATAGTTGGAAACAAAAGAGAGAAAGAGAAGGGGAGGAAAGAGCAAGAGAGCGATGAGTTCGGCTCTCTGCCAGTAAGCCACAGTCTGTCTGCCATGTTCACACTTGCAGCTCTGTCCCCACCGGTTCCAAAGCTGAGGCGGTGCCCGCCAGGGATCAATATCCATTCCTATCGGCACAGGGAGGGAGCCAGGGGGTATTGTGCATGAAGGGCGAAATGCTGAGATTATATCAAGTAGAAAATGCGATGGGAGCCTTATTGCCATCAAACTTAGACCACTGAACTCTATATTGTGCTTTGAATCCCTTTCCTGTCTGTGGGAGGAGTAGAGTCACTGACCTCGGTTGCCTCTTAAACAAATCAAGCGCTCCTATTTGGCTTTTAATGGGATGGAGTGATTACCCAGTGACTGCACGAGCGTGTTTGAATAAATTCTGCTTTAATATCACGCATATTCAACCGTGTACCTAGAAATGATTTTGTTTTGCACACAACTGCAATGAGGCTGATTTTTTTTTAAAACACAAGACCAACATGAAACAATTGATTCAATAGAAGTGGATAGAATCGGTTTTCTGCTGTAGCTTTGATGTGAAGCTGGCAGGCTCCTTCATGATATGAGGATACATTTTTATAAAGGGCCAAAACATTTGCACACTCTACCATCATTTCTAGTGCTATCGTTGTCTCGTTTAAATAACTGAAGGGCTAATGTTAGCCTCTCACTGTAAAATTAAAGAGATCTTTTTTATGGTGAACAAATGTAGCCTAATGCGTTTCAGATGGTTGACTGTGTGTGCACCTTTTGGCATTTATCTTTTTTTTTTTTTTTACCTCCCGCGTGTAGGATTTTTAAAATTTTTTTATCAACTCACAGTTGGCTTTCAGCAAATCTAGAAAGATGGGTAAACATTAACATCATTAGAAATTATTTGATCTCTTATCAAAATTCACCAGAGACCCCAGTCTTCCTCTCTGTGTTGCTGTGTGTGAATTCAAGCACTGGATGAACAGATTATTTTTTTGTGCTTGGGTGGAGACAATTTCAGCTCGTATTCGTGCAGCTTATCCAGCTTGTTCTTCTCCAAGTGAATGTGCAATTAAATTTTGCCCCGTTTTTAAAAAAAATAATATTTATTTATTTTAAGGCCACAGCAGTCAAAGCAATTGTTCCCTGCCCTGAAACAAAGTGGTAGTTCCATCAGCAATACACATCAGTAAAAGTGCACAGGTAATGACTGCGTCTGACTCCACTCCATCCATGGCACAGCTTCAGGTAATAGTGAAGGGCATTTGGTTGAAGTTGTGCCTCATTTTCAATTCCTGGTTTCTGGGCAAAACTCTAATTAAAGAGTTTGGAACTGGAAATGTTTCCAGAGATGCTGGAGCTGGCAGGGACTTCACAGAAAGCACTGGTTCTCAAAAGCGCCAAATTAAATCTTACATGTTGGCTCATTAAAACCTGCTGCTGTCAAAATTAGCTTCCAATGGGGAAAAAATGGGTGAATGTCATTAAAAAAAAAAACAGCAAAAAATGCGGATGCGACACTACGCCCTGATGTATTGCAGTTTACTGGCGCTAACATAACACAACCAGATTTCAGATTTTTTTTGTGATGCTGTTTTTTGTAGATTTTTTGGATTACAAACCCCTTCCCCCCCAAAAACCCAAAACATTATCTTCCCATGATAATACCTCATGTCATCCCTCTATTCCCCCCCCTGTTTGCTGGCTCCCTGCTCACTAGCAGAGACATGGGCAGCCTAATAAAGAAATAAATGGGAATAAATCTATTCAGTGGCCGCTGCTGACCTTTGCGCGTGAGTCTCAGTGGTGTCTGTGGCACCCAGGCGGTTGGCATTATGATTGGTATGCGACATTACACTACACAAAGAGGCAAAACACGGAACTACAAATTGGTTGCACACAAAAAGAAACAGCAGTGTCAGTTTTCCAAACGAGTTGGCTCAGATTCCAGCTCGCTCTGCAAATGAGAGCGTGCTAAAGTTCATGCATCATCACTTAGAGGATGCCAAGATAAATCAAGGACAGGTAAACGCAAAGAGAGGAGTCATTTAACAACATTTAACAATAAGGTTCCAGAGACAGATCCTATCTGCTTGGTTGATGAAGAGCCCCTGTTGCCGTTTCTAGATTTAATTAAACTCTCTAACGTTTTAATCTTCAACGTCGGTGCTTCGGCTGAGTCATCGCTGACAGATGCACCGCCGCCACAATTCAATAAGAAGGCAATCTCAGTTTGTAGGCAGATCACAGGAAGCTTACACACAACTTATGCTCTGTCATTTGAGTCATATGTATATTTCCCAAAGACAAGACAGCAACTCTCTCATAGACATTGCCATTAAAAGACAGCAATATAAAGGTTTCTGGCCTTCTAGAAGAATACGGACGTTTGTACACACTTAACACTCAATGTCCTCCATCAGTCCGCACACACACTCAGCTACACGTAGATTCGGCAAATAACAGCCCTGTGTGTGACTCATGACAAAGTGCAGTGCATAATTATGATTGTCAGAGAGTGTGAGAGGGCCTCCCATTCTGAAAAACACAGAGTTGAAAGCACTTCAGAGCCATTTACCAGTGTTTCAAGGACAAACTGTGCCAGTTTTGACATGCTTTGATTTGCGGGCTTTTATTTGGATCTTGTAGAAAAGGTAAAATTCACTATACATGTGAAAATGAAAAAAAGAAAAGAAAAATAAAATCAGAAAGTGGGCTTGAAAATAACACAGAAAAAGCTTACGCTTTCAGACGCAATCAGACTATACTAGGGGACCCCTAGTATAGCTGGAGTGGAATCTGCTGTCAATGAGGAGCAAGGAACAGCGAACAGTAAAGCGGACTTAGCAGGACATCTGAGAGCAGCTGAAGATCAGTAAGTCATTGCTGTGCACTGAGGGACTGTAGCACAGATTTCTGCTGTCACTGGACTAAACCGCACATGCAAACACACCAGCAAAAGACGACAGAAATGAACAAGCAGACAGGAAGAACGACAGAGATTCAAGCTCTTCTCCAAAGCCAGCAACACTACCTTTAACACCTTCTCACCTGTTCCACCTCTCTGAACCAAGAGGCAGGTCTCAGCTCCCACAGGGCACTCCTTGAGCAGCTCCACCACCTGTGTGTGACCGAATCCCTGCACGGGCTGCTTGTTAATCTCCACAATTAAGTCGCCCTCGCACAGGCCCGGGCAGCCCTGAGGCTCCAGGACTTGTTTAACACGCTGACCTGTGGCGCTGTCTGCAATCGTGAAGCCAAACCCATCCACGCCCTTCACCATGGTCAGGGTTAGTAGCTCTCCCTGGGTCGCGCCCGATGATGCCATAGAGACGCTGTCTGGTGGCGTAGTACCCGTGGTGGGAGGAAGCGAGCCATCTAAGTGGGTGTCCGCTGGGTGACCAGTGAGCAGCTGCTGCTGGGCGCTGACCGGGTCCTGACTGGGGTCTGTAACAAAGCGTGCCGT
Source organism: Copadichromis virginalis (assembly GCF_057382275.1). Classification (NCBI taxonomy): domain Eukaryota; kingdom Metazoa; phylum Chordata; class Actinopteri; order Cichliformes; family Cichlidae; genus Copadichromis; species Copadichromis virginalis. Next base: position 26,276,023 of record NC_140634.1, on the reverse strand, counting down.
GCGGGTGAGATAATCTAGGTAGTTATCGTAGCCCGTCCTGCCGTTCACCATAATGGGCCGCTGCTCCATGATGCCCAGTGGGGAGATGATGGTGGTGGTGTTGTTGTTGGTGTTGGCAGCTTCCTCTGGCTCATACGGCAAAGGATAACCGCGACATAATACGAGAGTCACGCTTTGGCCAATAGGTACAGACTGGAAGAGTTTCACCACATCAGCATGGGTGGTACCCAGGACGCACACATCGTTGATGTAGACAATAACATCACCTGCAGAGAAAAAGCATGGACAAAAATATAGTGGTTAGGCATAATGGAGCTGGAACATTAGAAATAATGGGCACAGATGTGGGTGGCTAAAGGCGATTAATCTCAAGAATTGTAATAAACAGAAGCCACGTTCAGGCTCTTTTAAATTTTATATTGTACTTTAATGGCACATCAAATTACAATTAAAACAAAATGACCCTGAACTGAACCAAATTGCCATAAATCTAATTGGGCAAAGTTAAAGAGTGGCTTCAAAGTATTAAGTGCTTTTCTTAAAAAAAAAAGAAAGAAAAAGAAATCACAAAGAAAAAATATTAAATATTAAAATTCAAATTTAAAAATACAGCTCTTCATCATAACCTTGGTCAATGGAATTTCAGTTAAAACCACTTCATTTAAAAGAAGACTTATTCAGTCTGCAGAAATTTGACAGCAGTGTTCTGGGTCCTAGTTGTCTCACTGCAGAGCAATAAAAGACCCCCAGCACAGAACAGGCGTCAGTGACATCAAACGTGATGTACTGATTATGACATAACAGAAACAGCAGGAAAAAGCAGGTGTTGGGGTGGAGGTAGTTTGCAGGGGTACCAGCAACTGTATATGGGCTAATGGCTCAGTCACACCAGAGTAAAGAAAGGATGCAATCTCTTTTCAAATAGGATAAATTGGTGGCTGCCTGCTGATTGCACTGGATTTTTTTCACATTTGGCAAGCAGTTGTGGCAAACAGCTGAGCAACTGCCTTCAGTTGCAATGTGATGGCAATTGAAGGCAACCTATTTCCATACAATTGCGCTCCAACTCAGGCTGACAGCAACCACTCTCAGAAAGACTGGCAAAAGTTTGCAAATAACAAGTGTCTAATTTATAAATGCAGATCAATCCGAGTGTAGACTACATCAATGAGCCCAGTTCATCTGTGTCTCTTTGGTAGAGGGCACTCGACTGGCTGCCAACTGTTTGCATTCTGGTAATATTTCTGTAAAAGCATTGTTGCTAAGTGCCTGTGTCATTTCGCAGTCCTGCAACAACTACCCTTGGCGAAGTAACTTTTGTTTCAAATCAGGCTTTGTGCGGACTTTGAATGCAATCAGTTAATGTCATTTTCTGGTTAACCTCTGTAGATGTAGATGGCAACAGATTTGTGATATTTGCCCATCTATCACAGTTACTCACTGCATTATTGCAAACAAATTGCATGTAATTGCCAATTTGAACCCATTCAATCACAAACCGATAACAGAGAGACTCGTATCTTATTTTCATTTTTATCACCACCTCCATGCACCAAAGTTGCCCTGAGGATGTCAGCTGAGTGTGAGTGGTTGTAGAACTGGTGCTCATCTTTAAAGCAACCAAAGGCAACAAGACTGCAAGTTCATTGCATACGATCATAATAACTTTCATCACGCCACAGTCTCCAATCACTGCTTCCTCTCATTCAATGGCAGCATAAGCAGTTTAAAATAGATTTATCAATATCATGTGCAGAAGAGTATCAGCAGACCCATCAGCTGATGGACCCTGGCTGGTACTGAATTCAGCTGATTGTAGCCAATGTACAGGGACTATACACTGTCCTAACAATGCTAACAATCTGTCACACTTCTACAAAGGCAGTGGTGATTTAAGAGAACAGAAACAGCTTACCATAGTGGAGAAAATCACTATAAGCAGGAAAAATGACAGCTATAATAGTGAAATATTGTGGGATAATAATATACATATGGGAAAAGCAATCATCACGGAAGGGCTTGAGCCTATCCCAGCTGTAAAAAAGAGAAAGGAAGGCTACACCCTGGATGGACAGGTAACCAGACAATTTACTCCTAGAGCCAGTTTAGCATTACCTGATATCCTTTACTGTGAGAGGAAGTTTAGAATCAAGCAGGCACACTCTACACAGACCCCACCACGGTGTCACTCCAGAAATCATTATGTAGAATATCAAATATGTGGAAGAGCAGCTGGCCTGGATTTAATATCAAGACTTCATCTCTCTACAGCTATTCACATTCTCAGCTGTACGCTACATCTGCGCTGTCTCTCCTCAGATGGCTTGCAGCTATAAACCATTTCTACAGATAAACATTACCACCGATAATGTCTCAGCTGCCTTTTAAGTATAAAATAGTGCATATGACAAGTGGCTAAAATGTTTGTCTTTTATGGTCTCAAGTGGTTTTATTTGCTTGCTGCAGTGTACTGCACTGTAGATAAAAACCAAGCCAACAATTAAATGTTCCCACACAAAAGCTCTTAACATCCAGGCTTATCTTTTTCTCAACCAGATTACTAAATATAGTGTTTTCTGCTCCACTGTGGAGGAACCATGCAGCTTTTTCAAAACTCTGGGCAAGTGGGACTAAGAAGCACAATCCACATTAAAGTCTGACAAACAGCATTACCTGGGTTGATAATGAAAACAATTACATTCTAATTGCAGGCATAATTGTCACACTCTTTGGAGAGAGGGCAGGGTGACACTGTCAGTGTGCATTGTAAAGAGAAGGCGTTAAAAAACAGCGATCTTTTGTGATTAATAAGCAAAGCATGTGCTTTAGTGATTGGCTCTCACCTTGCTAACCACCCTGCCCAATTCTCATAAAACGTGAACAGCACTAATAGATGGTTCAATTACACTTTTATTTATTTATTTTTACAAAAACAAGGCAATTTTTTAATTGATTTTCTGGATTGGCTGTGGAACTGCAACCGAGCAGCTAACCCCTCTGAGTGACAGCACACGTGGAAGTTAAAATATCACCGAAACGCTGTTTATCTTTGTAAACGGTGTCTCAAAAGCTTTTCGAGTTTAAACGCTCTGCTGGTATTGACAGAGCCAGCTCACACCTCTGGGCAATGTGACGTGAGGGACTTTTTAATTAATCTGGGTAAACGTAGCCAACATTTGCCTTGAGCATCAGTGTCAGAATCAATAGTTGAGCACACTGGCAGAAAACAAATGATGGTGCTGTGACCTCATGGCGCCCTCAAACCGCACATGTATCTCATTCTTTATAACCAGAGATGAAACGCAGATAAACCATCAACAGACACAGGCGGGTAGGAACTGTGATATAATCACATGTTTTACCAGGAATCTTTATTCCTAAAAGATGGATTTCAACTTCACACATGTGTGCCAAATTCTACCGCCTTCCCTATCTCCATATAGAAGTGACATTAATTTTGTTTATTACAAATTGCATAAGAGCGACTCATCAACTCCTCCAATAGTTCCCCTGTTACTCTGAATCTGTGTCCCCAAACCTTTTTGGCTCATTATACTTTAAAATGATGAAAAACACTCAATGATTCTCAAAAACGGAGAGTGCACACTCTCATATACTCAGAAAAACAGTTACGCAAAGCACAGGTGAGCACTAATCATAGGTCGATACGGCTGGCATGATAACAAAGCAAAAATAGCTCTACAAATAATTTTTACCTGCTTTATTTGATCTACTCATCAACTACTTGTGGCTTCACGGAGTAGCGGTTAGCATAGTTTGACACTGAGTGGGGAAACAGACACAGCCTGTGTACTCCTACTGCCCATCCCAGGCCCGGATAATTAGGAGGGATGTATCAGAAGGGCATGTGGGGTAAAATCTATGCCAAATCAAATATGTATATCCACCCACTGTGGTGACCCCTTGGGAAATAACGGAAAAACCAAAAGTACCGCATGTATTTTTTCTACTACTGAAGCAAAAGCCCATGCTACACCTTGATTGGCCTGTTTGTGTTTTTATAAGGTGATAAAGTGTTGCACGTGCATAAGTAAAAAAAGAAAAAAAAAAAGAAAAAAAAGGTCATTTTAGCTCATAGCTAGGTGGTTGCTAGGCAACATGATAATGTTACCATACATTCTGTACAAATAAGCTTTTGTGAATATAAATCAAATGTTACTGTTGAGAAATTAAAACCTCAGTTTGCATCCATAAGGTGTTGTCGGTACATAAATGAATAATTTTTAAAAAATTGTCATTTTAGCTCATTGCTTGGTGGTTGCCAGGTAACATGATTACATTATAATATCTGATATAGATAAGAGCCTTTAGCGGCTTAAGATATGTGCCATGTTTTGCACACACACAGACAAACAGAAAACTGGTATATTGTTGGTATAAAGATATAAATTATGTTTATGTACTGTTTATGAGACAAAAAAAGCCAAGATGCAAAGCTTCAGTTTTAAAATAAGCTAACAAAAACAAAAACAGCTAGCTACTGTATTGAAATAAGTACAACTTTGCAAAAGGAAATGTGAAATGAGAAGCAGTTGCACTGTGTAAATCCGTCTGAAACCAATGAACCTTTGAAACCAAATATTCTGTCACAACTTAACCTCCGTATATTTAATTTGAATTATTATTCGGTAAATGTTATTACTGAATAGCTATATCCCAGAAGAGGAATGTCCATTCAGTAAAAATGAAAGACAAGAACATTTATTTACTTAACATTTTTAGGGAGCAAAACTCATTTTTGTTCTTTTTTGCTATTTAATTAAACACATCAAGAGCCTACTGTCATTTTACTAAAAGAGCAATTTTCCATCATCATGAGCAGAACAAATTAAATCCATGGGAAAAGTGTCAAAATATCAGCAGATAAAACAAATTATTCACAGGGATCCAAAGAAAATGATGTATTTTTGCCATTTCGGTGAAACAAGGACAAATAAACAAACATGGCCACGAGCACGAGAGTGGAAAAAATTGAATCATCAAGAATGAGAGCATATGAGAGCATGAGGGTGGGAATGGATGTTTGTGTCTGTGTGTGCCTGTATGTCTGTGTCTATATGTCAGGTTGGGTATCAGACGCCACCTCTCTGGGGACACCTCAGGCCCTCCAAGGTTTGGAGGCCTATCTCCACCCACCACCACTTCCCCTGCCGGTGGCGGACTCCCTCAGGTGTCGGTGTGTTGGTGGTTCTTTGTGTCTGGGGGTGGGCGTCCGGGTACACACCGGCTCACTCCTTGGCGGCCGCTTGTCGGGGCCTGGGGCCTGGGGCTCGCTCGGGCCCCTTTGGAGGTGGGGTGCCCCCGGCCTCTCGGCCTAGGGCTCGGTCACTCAGGCGCAGCTGGGGGCCGGCGGAGCTCACGGGCGCGTCACTGCAACCCCCCCTGGCTTCTGCTCCGCGGCTGCTGGGCGAGCCCTCATCTGGGACTCTCCTCAGCTCTTACTGGGACAGTGGCGCGGCTGCCCCTCTGTTGGTCTTCCATGGTCTCTTGTGTTCTGGGGGCCTCTGGATGTCTGGAGTTTTGATCTCCTCCATACCCGCTTCACACCCTGGAGGACGGGGCTGTGGCCCCCCCACACTCCCTAGCAGATCATTACATGGAGAAACCTTTGGAATGCAAGCATGCTGATCCACACAGGTATGCACACATGGGTATTCACAGACGCGGACTAAAGCTTTCTTGGCTGCTGCCTCAAAGCACACTGTGCGCTGTCTATCTTGCGTGCTGCACAATATCGTTTATTACTTAGTAAATACTGATATCTATGACTAGCTAGTTTATTGTGATGGTGCTTTGTTTTCTCTATTATTATGTTGCTCTTTGTTGTTTGCTGTCTCCTCTGTTTGTTTGTTTGTTTGTTTGTTTTTTCTCCATACAGGTGACCCAGGAGTTTTTTTTTTTTTTTTTTTTGTCTCTCTTCCCCCCCCCTTCTCACCGTCTCTTCTCCCCTTGGGTTTTCTTTCTTTCTCTCCCCCTCTCTCTCTCATTCATTCCCCCTGTCCTATTTATTAAAAAGGAAAAAAAAAAAAAAAAAAAAAATGACAAAGGATGAACTGAAGCTCTGCCATCACGTAATGTCGCATACTGCTGTTTCTGATGTCATTTAAGAAAACAAAAAAAAAAAAAAAAAAAAAAAGAATGAGAGCTCAGACAGCAGCCCACACTAATTAAAACTGCCCTCGTTCTCTCGGTCCATTACAAAAGCTCCTGCAGGTCCCTTAAACAGTCCACATCACATTGACCTTATCTGTACACACCACGCTCAGTGGGACCAAGGCCCACGCTCCCACCTGCTTCATCTTCATTGTCCCATCCTTGCACATTCGTTATGACATATTCATCTCCATCTAATGGTGTGCTCAAGAGTCTGTCAACATAACGAGAGTTCTCTGTGGCCCTGCTGAGAAGATGAGGCCACGATAACAGAGCAGTTAAGACTCTCAGCAGGGTGGGCCGTGGTACCGACTGTGGTCGTCTGAGTGTCTGTGTGCGTCAGGCTAAATGTTAAAAACAAACAAAAAAAAGATGAAACAAATAAAAAGAAATCAAACATCTTATGGAGGTAGTGTACTTTCCCTTTTTTCTTACTTTTCGTGCAAGAATGCATTGAAATTAATTGTAAACAGATATAACACAAAATCAGGATGAAACTGCAAGAGAGAAATATTATTTCTTGACATGAGAAAAGCCTAACTGTAAGCTTAAAGTTATAATTTTTGTACTGTGTAAGGTGACACGTGATTCTAAGCGCACTATGGCCATTTTGACTGAATGCCTTTAATGATAATAAAGGTACAAATGGTTAACTGCTCATTAATTCACATATCTAATCAACCAATCACAATGCAACAACTCAAGAACAGGGCATTTAGTCATGCAAACATGGTCAAGATGACCCACTGAAATTCAAACAAGCTTAGAAATTGCTGATCAGCTGGGATCCACTTGTTACAACCAAGGTAAGCAAAAGAGCATCCCTGAACATATAACAGGTCATAAACAGGCAGATGGGATACATCAGCAGAAGACCACATCAGGTGCCTCTCCTATCAGCTGAAAACAGGGAAGCGAGGCTATTATTCCTAAGGACTCACCAAAATTATACAAATGAACAAAAAGGTTTCAGGTTGATGAGCCCAATTTCCCAATTTCCTCCACAGTCTCAATCCAATAGAGCACCTTTGGGAAGTGGTGGAACAGGATATTCTCATCTCGATGTGCAGCTGAAAAATCTGCAGCAATTGTATGACACTATCCTGTCAACACGATCCAAAATCTCTTGATGAATGCCACAAAGAACTAATGCAGCTCTGAAGGCAAAAAGGGTGGTCCAACCTGGTACTAGCAAGGTGTATCTAATGATCTATCACTGTATGGGCAGGATTTTGGCCAACAGGTTGCTAAACCTTTTGAAACTTGCTTTAGTAGTTAAGATTTTTTTTTCATTGCCGTCTTTGACTCGTGTTTTTCATAAACCTTTTTTTTCTTAAATAAAAAACATCTAAGCAAATATGGCAGCCTTATCCAAATAGGCCACACACTGTAAAACAAGGGTTGACTGTCCTCCACCTACAGACCCATTTCATTTCACGTTAAACACTTTCTGCCTCCTACATTCAAACCAAGCCTCTTAGCTTTTTTTTTTACATTAAAAAACAATTATTGCTAAAAAGAATTATTTTCTCTACACATCAAGCAATTTAATGGAAAAAATGATCTAGAGTACATTTGGTCTTATAGGTAATATATATAGATATATAAATATAATATATGTAACTATCATACATATGTTTTTGTAGCTGCACAATCACACAGTAGATAGAGATAGCCAGGAGGTGTCATAGGGAAAAACCGGCAGGAATCAGTTATCTGAAATTGGGAATTTCACACCTCTGCCGGCCTGGGCTTCCTCCGTGTAAGCTCTGAGTTAGCAAGCTAGCACTGTTCCTGAAGAAGTAGGACACAAAGTCTGTGGAGGCAAAGTTGGGGGAACGGGTGGGGGAGTACAGAAGGATATGAGCTGACGAGAGGAAGTGGTGAAGAAAAGATGTGTGATACAGTAGTAGAGAAGTGGGAAGGATATTTTAGTTATTTTGGGGGAAAGAATACATAAAAAAGAAATGGGAATTGTAAAACAAAGCAGGAGGATTGGACGAGAAGACACAAAACCCAAATGCTTTATATGTAGAACTATCAGGACAAGCTTTATTAGTCACCAAGGGATCTATTCTGGGCTGCTGCACCAACACATTTGTAAAAAAAAAAAAAAAGAAAGAGAAAGAAAGAAAGAAAGAAAGAAAGAAAGAAAGAAAGAAAGAAAGAAAGAAAGAAAACAGAACAATTATGAGCTAGTGTTCTGCAGAAATCTGTTAAAACATTGGTGTTTTGGAGAGGAGCATTACTACAGAGGAAACACCTTGACCAGCTTGCTTTATGTGTGATAAATCACCACTATAAGCTCTGCATTTGCTGCAGAGTATAGAGACAGACACATCACTGCATACTGAGAGCATGACAAGCTGGCTACTTCTAGTCCCTTGACCTTTCAGTACAGATGGTTTGCCTGTGTGTGTGTGTGCGTGTGTGTAAGTGTGCTGCAGTGCGACCCCCCCTGTGGCCACAGCCCAACGTTGCGGGGCTTATAAAGTCCCTTTCATGATTAATGAAAGAACAAAACTGCAGTTGGTGCACGGGCATGTGCATATGTCCACACAGAGAGCTAAGACAATGCAAGCCTGGCAAGCTGCACCAGCCAAGAATATATGCAAATGGATAATACTTTTAAGTGTGTTTGAGTGTGGACCCAGTGCCATTTACTCTTGAAGAGGAAGCTCCACATATTTCTGCGTGAAGAAGTGGAGGAAGGCGTACTTGGATGGTTTCGAGTAAAAGTACCCAAGTTATTCTGGAAAAAAGTAAATAATACAAAATACAACAAACCCCCCCCCCCCCCAAACACTTGGCTTGGATCCAGAAAACAGAATTACAACACAATTATTAAACCTCAGTTTCTTTTTAAAATACAATAGCTTTAGACTTGAATGAATAACATAAACACTGAAGGACAAACAAAGGATGTCTGAAAAGATTTGGGGACCCTATTTGGAAGTCTGTAGGGGATGTGGATCTAATGGAAAGTCAACTGGATTAGTGGTTTGTTGTGAACCATGCAGTTTTCTATTTATTTATTTTGTAACTTAAAGGAGAGGGCTTGTGTGAACTTGAACACTGCCATTGCTCCACTTGTCCTCTGTCTTCAGGTGAACACTTTTTTGAGGATGTGGATTTTCATGTGCTGAACGGGAGGAGCAGGTTGTTTTATTTTTGCATTTGATTAGTTCTAGAAGTAAAACTGCCCTTTCTTAAAAGGTACGCACGTTTGTGTTTTTTTTTTTGTTGAGTAACTGGGTCCATCCCTTCTCTTCCACTTGTCCTTATCAGGGTCCTTGTGAGTGGGGCTCTAGCCTATCCCAGCTACCACAGGGCGAGTAGTGGTGTCCACCAGACAGTAACCATTTGCACTCACATTCACAGCTAAGGGAAATTTATAATCACAAATTAGCCAAACCCCACTAACTGCATCTCTTTGGGAGGAAGCCAGAGTACCTGGAGAGAACTCACGCAAACATGGGCAGAACATGCAAACTCCACACAGAAAGCCTCGGCCAGATGGTGAAGTCTAACTCAGGGGGAGCAATGCTAACCACTGCGCTGCCCGAGTAACCGGGTCATAATATTATATTTAATGACATGCATACAGTGGGGCAAAAAAGTATTTAGTCAGCCACCGATTGTGCAAGTTCCCCCACTTAAAATGATGACAGAGGTCAGTAATTTGCACCAGAGGTACACTTCAACTGTGAGAGACAGAATGTGAAAAAAAAAATCCATGAATTCACATGGTAGGATTTGTAAAGAATTTATTCGTAAATTAGGGTGGAAAATAAGTATTTGGTCACCTCAAACAAGGAAAATCTCTGGCTCTCACAGACCTGTAACGTCTTCTGTAAGAAGCTTTTCTGTCCCCCACTCGTTACCTGTATGAATGGCACCTGTTTGAACTCATCATCTGTATAAAAGACACCTGTCCACAGCCTCAAACAGTCAGACTCCAAACTCCGCCATGGCCAAGACCAAAGAGCTTTCGAAGGACACCAGGAAAAGTATTGTAGACCTGCACCAGACTGGGAAGAGTGAATCTACAATAGGCAAGCAGCTTGGTGTGAAAAAATCAACTGTGGGAGCAATCATCAGAAAATGGAAGACATACAAGACCACTGATAATCTCCCTCGATCTGGGGCTCCACGCAAGATCTCATCCCGTGGGGTCAAAATGATCATGAGAACGGTGAGCAAAGATCCCAGAACCACACGGGGGGACCTGGTGAATGACCTGCAGAGAGCTGGGACCAAAGTAACAAAGGTCACCATCAGTAACACACTACAACGGCAGGGAATCAAATCCCGCAGTGCCAGACGTGTTCCGCTGCTGAAGCCAGTGCATGTCCAGGCCTGTCTGAAGTTTGCCAGAGAGCACATGGATGATACAGCAGAGGATTGGGAGAATGTCATGTGGTCAGATGAAACCAAAGTAGAACTTTTTGGTATAAACTCAACTCGTCGTGTTTGGAGGATGAAGAATACTGAGTTGCATCCCAAGAACACCATACGTACTGTGAAGCATGGGGGTGGAAACATCATGCTATGGGGCTGTTTTTCTGCCAAGGGGACAGGACGACTGATCCGTGTTAAGGACAGAATGAATGGGGCCATGTATCGTGAGATTTTGAGCCAAAACCTCCTTCCATCAGTGAGAACTTTGAAGATGAAACGAGGCTGGGTCTTCCAACATGACAATGATCCAAAACACACCGCCCGGGCAACAAAGGAGTGGCTCCGTAAGAAGCATTTGAAAGTCCTGGAGTGGCCTAGCCAGTCTCCAGACCTCAACCCCATAGAAAATCTGTGGCGGGAGTTGAAAGTCCGTGTTGCTCGGCGACAGCCCCAAAACATCACTGCTCTCGAGAAGATCTGCATGGAGGAATGGGCCAAAATACCAGCTACTGTGTGTGCAAACCTGGTAAAGACCTATAGTAAACGTTTGACCTCTGTTATTGCCAACAAAGGTTATGTTACAAAGTATTGAGTTGTATTTTTATTATTGACCAAATACTTATTTTCCACCCTGATTTACGAATAAATTCTTTACAAATCCTACCATGTGGATTCATGGATTTTTTTTTTCACATTCTGTCTCTCACAGTTGAAGTGTACCTCTGGTGCAAATTACTGACCTCTGTCATCATTTTAGGTGGGGGAACTTGCACAATCGGTGGCTGACTAAATACTTTTTTGCCCCACTGTACATATCTCTATCTATAAAACTCAAACCAAAACAGTGTAAATGGATATAAAGCATCAGGTGTGAATGTGAGTTTGAATGGTTGTATGTCCCTCTCTGCTAGCCCTGCATTAGCCTGGTGACCTATCTGTGGCATACCCTGCCTCTCGCCCTGTGACAGCTGGGATGGGCTTCAGCGTGTCTTGTGACCCTGAATCAAATAAGTGGAAGAATATGAAAGGACGGCACTGACATGCAAGAAGCAAAAACTGCAGCCGACTGGGGTAGAGCTCCTTTTACTGGCAGTATAATTCTGTATCATTCATAATGTCAGCTTTTTGAAGCTGGCATGCAATTAGCTGCGTTCCCTTTGAAATATCATTACAAGCACAAAGTTCTATACAACAAAAAAACTCAAGGGGAGCTCAGGTAAGTACTGCTGTGAAATAGATACTATACTGTGTGCTGCTTTAATGAGCTTTTATTTGACTTTGTTTAGGCTGCACTCTGAAAGAAAGGCTGACCTCATTTCTTTCACTGCATGCTGATATATAGAATAGATACTGCAAGCAGAAAGGCCACATATAATTGCTCTTCTCTGCAACAATCTGTGAGCGCGATCGTGTGCAAATGCATGCCAGCCATGAGAAATGCCATTATTTTAAATTTGCAAGGATAACTTATCTACGTGACCTTCAGCTTCTAGTTTATTGAGCAGAGATCATTGTTTGGTGTCTGTGTGTGAATACGGCTATAGATTACGTACTTAACACTGCCTCAAGAGAGCTCCTGGTTAGCTACAGGTAAAGAAAAGTGATTCAGTGAAAATAGCCTCTCTCTCAGTTTGTGTGTCAGTCACGCCTGAAGCTTACCTGTAGCCATCTTTGCATCTGCTGCGGCGGGCCCATCGGGGATAACGCTTTTGACCTGGAGGAATTCATCGGGCTCATCCCCTCCAATGATAGTGAAGCCAAAACCCATGTTGCTCTTTTGGAGTGATGTGGACAAGAAACTGCCTTTCAGCTGGGTGGGGTCCCGCGTGAACAGCGGCTTCTCTACAAAAGGATAAAAACAAGAAAATTAAATAAAATGTCTTTCCCTATAAGTTTTATTGCAATCACTAAAAGGCCCTAAAAGCTGGTGCAGGGGCTGCGCTCACAGGGTGGGGGGCAAGGGCAAAGCTTATTCAATAAGATACGGGTGTAGCCACAGGAAAACTGGAAGGGTATGACCACAGTAGCAAAACAGCACACTCGGACAAAGGCGGTATTGAAAGATGCAGGTGTGGGTCAAACGTTTTGCCTCCCGTGCAGGGCACCAATGCAATCCAAGTCCCTCTTGGCACACCTAAAATACACTAAACTGACACTCTGTCCTCGCCTCCCATGCTGGGACACAGTGGGCAGAAGAGGTGCAGACAGCCACAGTGGTGCAGTTTCTTCAGTTCCATCCCAAATTTGCAAAGAAAGCAGCAAAATTCAGCAAATGCCATGCTGCCAATCAGGGATCAGTTCCAGGAGAAGATGCTCAGGGAGGTTAGGGAAGAACTGGGAGATTTCTGAAGGAGGAAGAGCTGGGAAATTTTCTGATGGAGGAGCGCCTGGAGTCGGAATGAGAGGATCTCTGCCAACAAGCTTAGTCACACTTAACCAAGTCCCTCATCTTTTTGACTCGGAAAAGAGACATGGCTAGCGTGCAACTTTGCATCCTTTGTAAGCAGTCACTGGTCCAGACTAAGCGATGCCCCTCTGTACCTGCTCTTCCCAGGTGATAGGGCAGGTGACAGGGCATGGTCACTGCACAAAAACTACCTCAAGGGAACAAGCTTGCCTGCCAGTTACCATGCTTACAGTGCGTCAAACAAGCGAAGAGTCAGCCTCCTGTGCATCTTTCTTGGCCTACTTACTGACAAAGTGCCACAGGGAGTAGGGGCTACAGACTGGCTGCTCTAGCACTACAGCGCAGGCGGATGTGTGAAGAGGCCGCTGTTTCTGCCTGTGATTGGGGCACATATTCATCCGCCGAGTCAGAACACGCCGGAGCGGGGAGACATCGGCAGAGGAGGATTTGGTATACGAAGCAGTCCTGCAGCCCAGAGCTGGCGAGCGGGAGAGGTCGCTGAGGCTATGGCAGCGCTCGGGCACCGGGCCGACCTGGACGTGGGGGGATCTGGGGAGGGTGGCACAGGGGCTGGCATCCTCCACTGGTGTCAAAGTTTGAAGGGAAAAGAAGGAGTAGAAGGAAGGAGGAGGCAGAAGTGGGTAGAGAGGAGGAAAAAGAGCCTCACTGGACTGAACAAAAGAAACAGGCTCTTCACTCAGAGTCGCGACTAACAACATCACTACAGAAACAAACCTCCACTTCTCGGATCCAGACAGTTTTTTCTAGCAGTACACATCCTACTGTAACAAACTGATAGAGAGCAGAATCAGGTAACCAGTCATTAAACAAAACAGTGAATCACCCTGAAACCCACATGTTCTCTTTGGAAGACGTCTGTTTATATGGCAATAAGTATTATTAGTCTGACCAAAATGCATTCCACCCACTGTTTTAATGAGGCATAGGTGTGAACTGACTGATATATCCTACCGTCAATCACTATAAAAATAATCTTTATGAGTAAAGCCATTTTCAAGCCTAGAAATTCATATCTGGGAAATTAACATCTTTGTTTTCTGATACAGGATGTGATACATAAGATCAGTCTTAAGGTCAGTGTATACTAAAACATAATCTGCTTTATTATTATCTGTATTTATCTATTTGGGAGGATAATTCACAAATTAAACTCCACATTGTTTTTAACAAGACTTAAATATATCCATCGAGACTATAAACTCATCAAAAAAATTCTTTACCGTTCATAAATTAAATTAAAAGTATGGTCAATTCCTTATAGACTTTTTAAAATTAGACTGGTTATGCAACCAGAAGGAGTCGCCCCTTTTCAGATCCTGGGTTTTATGTATTTTGTGTCCAGCACACATGAATTTTCACTTACTGACAGGTGTTTTAAGCCTGTCATTGTCAGTTATATTTACATTTACACAAAGATTGTTCTGATTAGATAAATTACTGTTTATATATTAGCTTTATATATTGCCTGAAAAGTCTGCTCCAGTCTCCAAGGGGTGCTCTAAGAGGGGATCTGGCTTTCACAGAGCTCTGATCTGAACATGGTGGACTTAGTCTGGGATTGCATTAACAGAATCAACTTAAAAACACAACACCTGCAAAGGACTCCAAAAATTAACACGCAAGTGGACCTAGAAGAATTAGGGCTCAAATACTGAATTTATTTTATTTCATGTTGTTTATCATTAGTTTGACAATTAGAATGAATCACATTCATTAAAGCACCTTCCCAGCATTTGCATGTGTAATTGAAGGTATTAAGAGAATTTTCCTGCATCTGCTTTTATCATTAAAGCTCTTGAGAGGCTTTCTGAAGCACAATAATAAACACAGAATGGAGTTTTTTAACAGATATCTTTATAAATGTTCCTTAATTATAGTGCAATATTAATCTCTTAATACACAAGTAATTAATAAATGGATATATATACCCTACTAATAATTTCCCATAAAGCCAAAGGCCGTTCTTACCTCTGTAGATGGTGGGAAGGGGCAGCGAGGACAGGCCCTGGCTTTGCATCTGCTGCTGCTGGAGTCTCCTTTTAGCTTCCAGGACTGGGTTCTCAAACTGGGTCCTTCTATTTATATGACTGAGATGATAACACCAGAAAAAAAAAAGAGAGGAGATTTTAGATCTCACACTACACCAGCACACCTATCTCAGCCCCTTCTTGGAAAAGATCAGATCTAACAAACGTAGCACTACAGCAGCCATAACTATGATGATTAATTGAATGGCCAGTTCCCAGATTATGTAACAGCCGCAGAACAGTTCTGCTGAGTAAAAAAGAACAAACGATTGATTTCTTCCGTAATTCAACTCGTCTTGTAACCAGAATTATGTGAATCAGTGACTGGGAGTAACCCTGCACATGGAACAGCGATTTCCTTTAATGTCCTACGTTGATCTTAATTTAGTATGTACAGGGGGGAGATAGTCACTGACTACAAATGCTGTAATTTGCCAGTGTGAAATAATTAGTCATCATTAGATACTTCTCTCCATATTTAAGACCACACACACACACACACACACACACACACACACACACACACACACACCAACGTTCTCTCCTCTCCTTATCTTTTAATGAACACCCCAGTATCACAGTCCTAATTACAAAACAGCTTAACTTTATTTTTATATAGTTTTATAATTTCAAGGTCTTGCAGCTTCTTTAATGATATTTACATGATGACAAAGGGAGACACAAAGAGCATCTCGAGAGGGATGCGCAGTATATAAGGCAGAGTGTATTCAAGTGTCACTCTGCAGGTTTTTTAAAGCAAACTCAAGCCAAATGAATTCCCCCTGCCAGTCTAAAAATAGAGCAGCATCACAGTGCCCCAGAGTGGAAAGCATCCAGCCACAAAAAATAAGAAAAAAAAAGGCACCCCTGAAACAGAGAGGGGACGTGCAGTTCAATACAGAGGACAGGCCACTGCAGCAGTTCCTCTGTAGCATTCAGGTGCACGATCAGGGCTACAGATAAGCACATAAACTTGCAAACAAACAGTGAGCCGTCAGCAAGCAGACATTAAGAGTAACTCTTTTCTGGCTACATCGCCAGTTTGCTCCTAATAAATATGATTAATGCGACACCAGCGGGTGATGCTGAAAATCAAAAGCAAGTCATTATGTATTAAAGATGTACTGAACTTACTCGACATAGTAGCTGCCGTAAATGGGGTCATCGATTTTCTCCCAGCCGTACGGAAGCTCTGTTAAAAAAACAACAACAACAAAAAGAACAGAAGCGATAATGAAGGACTTGTTTATTCAGTGAACTTGCATCAGCATGTTGATGTTGCATGAAAAAAATGTCCGTGGCAGATTAAGTTTACAGTGCCATTTTACTGTTTGGTAATCGTCAGTGATTTGATGGTACATTAGCATGATAACTGGAAGGATTATTTCTCATCTATATTTTGGAAATTTCATCTTTTATAAAAAAAATAACTTATGGCAATAAGACACAAGATTAAAATCTAGCTATGTTTCCTTTGCAACTTGTCACATTGACGTGCATCAAATGCAAACTTCTTTCAGAAAAAAGTTGTAAAACTGCACCAAACGCTGTTAGATCTAGTGGCTGAATTTAAATCGGTAAAATATTTATGTCCTGCATCTTCACCAGGCTGTAAATATACTTTAAAAATATGGGAACATTTTCCATAAATTAACAGAATAAAACTAGAATGAGCACAAACTGTCAGGGTATTATATCTCAACATGTTAGTGAAGTTTTACTCTCATTTCACCTCCAAATGTCACGAGTTAGGGACTGGCTTAAGTTCCCAATAATAAACAGTACATCACAGATATTGTAAATGTCATATCAAACAATACAACACTTGTGATAAGCATCTAAATGACATATTAATTAAAGAGCAAACTCTTGGTGTAAGCAATGCAGCCAGCACAGAACTAATAAAAAACTGCAGTTCCATGAGTGGCCACTTGAGGCTGGCACAACAATTGATTCAAACCCTGTGACTGACATTTATATGACACGTGCATATGGAAGCACAAGTATTCCCAGATGAGACGGAACTCATGGAGGAAGATTTCTGCAGCAGTCTGGAGAAGATTACAAATGGACAAAAGCGCCATAACGGCGAGCTTAAATGATTGTGGCTGCTTGACGATGTCATCATCAGCGTGCGAAGCGACCAATGCAGGGAGGATAAATGTGCCATAAAGGTGTAACTTTCCCAAGGGCTCAGAAGGTAGGGGAGGCCCGGTTGACATAAATATCCAACGAGCATCTCTGGATTACATGGCAGGCATACTTGCTGCGTTCATACTGTAATATATATGTGTGATATATGTAGAAGCTGCTCCATTAGAAATGATTGTTGAATCATGAATTCTATAAACAGATTAGCTCGTCAGTCTGAGGACCTGTTGTTAATGGGCTTCTCTGTTTTCTTCCATGCTTGCAGACATTACAGTTGTCTTTCTGTTAATGTAGCCTGGTAAGCTTGACTAAATGTGTCCATTCCCCAACCTCTAACTGCAGTTGCTGTCCATGGTGCTAATCAAACGTGGGGATGATGCTATTGATATTATTGATTGCTGCTGTATGATAGGGCAGCACAGTGGTGCGGTGGTTAGCACTGTTGCCTCGCAGCAGTCTCTCTGTATGGAGTTTGCATGTTCCCCCCAGGTCAGCAGGACTTTGCTCTACTACTCTGGTGGTACTTCCGCTTCCCCTCAGAGTCCAAAGATATGCATGGGGTTAAGCTAATGGACGATTTTAAACCGCCCGTAGGTGTGAATTTGAGTGTGAATGGTTGCTTTTTTCCTATGTGTTAGCCTGTGGCCCGTCCAGTATGAAAGCAGGCAAGGGCCCAAGAAATACCTGCCTCAGTGCCTATAACAGAGCCTCTATGCCTGTGTAAAAGACAGAAACGTGTTTAAGTCAGGTATAATGAAATACCTTTGGTCTCCATAGATAATATTCCTGTATTTCCCTTCCTGTTATTATTATGGTGTACTGGAGCTTTGTGGTAATATGTGTTAATTTACAGCCCAGTTTAAGTGAAGGAGATTCCAGCATTTTATTAGTCCGTTACTTAATCTAATTAGCAGATATGTATGTCTGTGTGATGAAACTTCGCAGTCTACAGATGAACCTGGATAGCCAAGCTTGCTTGATAATTAAGAACTCCATCATCTCAGGGTGGCAAATGGCTCCATCAAGACCATTAAGATAAAGTCAAAGCATCAAAATGTAAGTTCACAAACCAGGTGGCGTAAGTCACTGTAGCGTTGTTCATATTTTATATACAGTCTATACATAAAACACAGACTATGAGTTAACAGCACATAAAATATATGCAAATATATTTAATGATATGTATTCTGGGATGATATTTGCAGGAAGCTAATTTCAACTGAACCTAAAATGTATCTCCATTTCTAAAAAAAACAAAACCCAAATCACCTGAACTCTCAAACTGCCACAGAGGCCAAAACAACAGATGTGAGTCATGCCCACCAAACCCTCCACAGAACAACATTGGATGGATTTACCACAGAAAAACCTAATTAAATGAGAACATTATGAGTTAACGAGCAAAATTAAATTGAAACGCTACGATTTGGAGGACCTCGTTGCGCTGACAAACGAAAACCTTCATCTAACACTTCTAAATGAAAAGTATAATGTGTATAACTTTTTATAACGAGAGGAAATCCATGCAATACATGTTTGGGAATATCACTCAAAGCAACAAATGTAACCTCGCAGGAAAGAACAATCTGAAAATCCCCTTTGTGATTAATCTTCTAGAATTGATAAATGATCCATAAATGTCAAAACAAGATTTTGGCAATGCCTAAAAAAGCAGTTGTAACAGCTGGCATTGACTACCTGGTCAGACTGAGAGCTTTACTTTTTTACACAAAGTGGTGTATAACTTTTGAACAGAGTGAGTGCACCTTGGCCTCTTTCTATACGTGAGATGTGCTGCAGAACACGCTGCAGTGATCAAAGGAGATCTTCCTTCCAGCTCTGACAGTTATCGGTCATACCGGACAGGACTTTGAAAGTTTTGCCCCATCTCCTCTTTTCTATACCCACAGCTCACTGGCAGAACACATCTCTTAAAAAAATGCCTAGAAGGAGTTCCCCCCTTTGCTTTCCAGGATATGAGCAATTAGCATTTAAAACATATTCCCACATGTAGACTGCAGAATTTTAGCATGATATTGTAATCATTGAATACCAGCTTGGGTACTCACTGTTAGAGGCTCGTACTGAAATAGAATCTAAGCTGAATCTAGCGTGGAGCTCGGGGACAGTGTGTTCCGGTCCTGCTCGGCTTAGATTCAGACCAGCTTTGATTAGTGACAATGCAAAGTTAATCAGGATGAGAGCAGAGATAACAGCAGAGAAAATGCTTCCTAATCAGAAAGGGAGGCAACCAGAGGGAGAACTAAAGCACCTCAGGCTCTCCTGGACTTTGCAGCTTGTTGTAGGCCCGACTGCAGCTTGTGACAAAGACACATAAACAGGGATTCACCAAAGATATGATACAATCTATGGTCACTCTGTTCAGTGTGTTAAATATCACCCCTTGACCTAGTTAGCAGACTCGATTGAGTGCATACTGCTCCTCTGTAGCAGACAGCACTATTGCACCAATGCTAAGGAGTGTACGTGCCATATGCCTCTCTGTACCCATGCCCCCATCTCCTCCAAACAAATGATTAAAGTTTCATAAGATGCACTATTTTTTCCTGCACGCGCACGCGCACACGGTTGTGAGTGATACAGCAGTGCTGTGAGCAGGTTGACAGCCCATGGGAATTCCTTCTGTGAACAGCAACATTTCATAGAGTTAATGTTTTTGTTTTTTTAACTAGACCTTTGCTAAGTTCTACACACCTGTATACAAAGTACATACAAATTATATTACTTACTTTACACTCATGTTCAGAGGTATAACCCCTTTAGTTATTTTCCACACACACACACACACACACACACACACACACACACACACACACACACACACACAGGAGATCAAAGGACTCAGTCATGCATCCCAGCACTCTTCTAATGAAAAGCTTTTCTATTAAAGCGTCCACAGAATATTTACAGAAACAAAAACAGTCCCTGGCTTCAATAACAAGAAGAAGACAAATTGATTCTCTGTTAAGGATAGTTTGATTTTATTAAAACTTGGCTCTTATTATTATTCTTTTGACTCATTTCTGACAACAGTTCTCAAACACTAAAATCTGGCAACACAGCAACATAGCACTAAAGTCTGAGGGTAAAAATACACAAGTAGTAAAATAATGGAGTCACTGGAAACGAGATAGCTACAAAGCACAGAAAATATAAATAGAAAGTAAATATCTCCTAAAGAAATATTTTACCCAAACTATGAAAGTGACAAATCAGATGTTTAAACAGTTTAAGCCTGAACTACAAAATAATTGCCAGAAAATGCAATTTTTTTTATTGAACCTTCTGAGAAACTTAAAAAAAAAAGAAATATTATTTTACATACATTTGTATATTTTTGCTACATTTGCTACATTAATTTATTAATTTACATGAATTATTTTTTTCAGGAAAGAAAAATCCCAGTAATGACGTAAAGGTCTCAAAAAACCTCACAATAACATAAAAAAAATGAGAAACACTTAGCAATAAAGGGTTAAGAAAAAATTAGCACTATTTGAATCTGATGCCGATGTTTACTGCTGTTGAGAAAAACCACTAAAAGCAAATTTCATGACTTGTTGGAATTCACTGACCTCCAGAGAGCGACCCATTCTTTCACAAACGTTTGTAGAAGCAGTCTGCATGACTAGCTGCTTGATTTTATACACCTGTGGAAGTGATTCACCTGAATTCAATGATTTGGACGGCTGAGTGAATACTTTTGGCACTATAGTGTATCACTCAGCACTGATGGTGCCTTTCTAGATGTGCAAGCTGCTAGACGTCGGGGCGGAGGCTTTTTAACTGAGCGCAGATAACGAGCTAAATGGTCCTTTTCCTCTTTATTGCTGTCCATGTTTTCCAGAAAGAATTTTAAATTTTGATTTGTCTGACCATGGAGCAGTTTTCCACTTTGCCTCCATCCCCTCTAAATGAGCTTTGGCTCAGAGAAGATGGTGACGTTTTTGGATCATGCTCTCATATGGCTTCTTCTTTGCATGGCAGAGATTTAACCTGCATTTGTGGATGGCATGGTTAACTGTCTTCACAGACAGTGATTTCTGGAAGTAGTCCTGAGCCCATGTAGCAATAAAATCATGCAGAATAATGCAGTGCCACTGAGGGACAGATGAAAACAGGCATCCAACATTGATTTTCTGTCTTGCCCTTGGACACAGATTTCTCTAGAGTCTTGAATCTCGAGTCTTTTGATGAAATTATGTACTGTATATTATGAGATATTCAAACTCTTCACAATTTTCTCTTGAGGAACATTTTTCTGAATTTGTAGATACAGCTTTTTGCTGATCGGTGAACCTCTGCCTCTAAGATCCTCCTTTTGTACCCAGTCATGTTGCCAATTATTGTAATCAGCTGCAAAAGATTTCTTTAGCTTTTTCTTTTTAGTGCCAAGTAACCAACTAGTGAGGCATTCAAAATAACCAAATTTATTATTAAACTTCTACATTTTCTCAGTTTAAAAATGTGACATGTTTTCTGTGTTTTATTGTGAATAAAATATTGAGAGTTGCAAATCAATGTGTTCAGTTTTTATTTTAGATTTTGCACAACTTCCCGACTTTTTTTTGGAATTGGGGTTGTAGATTGTCTAAACTAACTGTTGATAACAAATGTTTATATCTCTCTGATTCCCTGATTACTCATGTTTCTTGCTGATAAGACTTCCTTGCAGCAAAATCATTTTACTCCCAAATCAATTCAAGGGAACGGATTCATGCGTTTCCAATGATAGTTATTTACCTCCTCTCTTAGCGAATAAACCTTATGAAACAGGGGAAGTCAGTTTGCAGACTTAAACACTTTTCTTTACTGTTTTAATGTCTTTGCTAGCTGCTACTTGTGATTACTGGCTATAATTCAGCATTACTTACATAGTCTTTGTTTAATGTGTTCATGTGGTATTATGGCCTCAGTGCCTTACATGCTTTACACAAATGCGCCCACACTGCAGTGCTGTTTTTGTTACTGTGCAGCATGATGATAAATGCTGAACTTAGGAGGATTGTCTCTTTGCTCGCTTTCTTTTGTCTGGCTCCACTGAGTGTAGTCTATAACCTCTTTGTCAGCAGCCTGCAATGAAGCACTCACTCCTAGGGACAAGTTGGGCGAATGTGTGTGTGTGTGTGTGTGTGTGTGTGTGTGTGTGTGTGTGTGTGTGTGTGTGTGTGTGTGTGTGTGTGTGTGTTTATATTGTGTATGCAATATAAAACCAATGCTTCTTATCAGTGGAAGGAAATGTCAAGCCAGTGTAGAATTTTCAGGTAGGAGCTCTTATTATGAAGCCCTGAAGCGAGGGGAAAAATGTTTACGACTGCTAGTCATGCCACCACATTCATCCTGCAGTCACAGGTGGAGCGCCTCTTACTACCAGCAGGAGGTATCCTGGCATCTTCCCATATTTTCTGCCACTATTATGCTCCATAATCTCTCTTTCCTCTTTCTCTCGCTTTCGTCCTTCCAAAAGTATCCTTTTATCTTACATTACCTTACCACATGCAGTCTCGCCAAAACTTTTTGAAGTCAGGTTTCACGCTCACAAGTGTATTTTTTATTCTACTTTTTCCAATTTGGTCTTACAAAGAAGTTGGCGAACCACACAGCCCTCAAACACCGCAGGGATTCACCAGGACCTTGTTTCTTGCCCCCCCCCATTCTTTCATTTTTCCACCTTTTGAAAAGCAAACAAGGTGAACTGAATCATTTTCAGTGCCCTGAGCCTTTTGTAGTCACCAAAAATTAAAGTTCTGTCTTACCGGATAGTGCACTGCACAGGGCTTCATCTATCATGTCACCTTTGAATGCAGCCCACTCGAGGGCTCAGGCTCAGGCTCGATCACTGAACCTACTGGGAGAAACTTCTCTCAGCTGATTAATGTACGTTTCTACTGATCAACACTGGCACAAAGTCCACTAACTGACAGAAGGTATGAAAAACACATTTGAGAACACAAAATCAGCTCAATAATTCAATGAAATACACAATATATAAAGATCTAACAAGAAATAAATGGACCGTTGTTGTCGCAAAAGCTTAGACTTACCTACTGCAGATTGCATTCTTTGTAAGTAGCAGCCCAGCATCAATTCTCTAAACTTCAAATTTAAGCTGAAAAGTGTATGAAAGGCCACGGACGACAAAGAAGCTGTTTCAATACTACAATACCGGCTTAATTATTTCAGCTTCTTTTTGAATTGCCACCTGGTCTGTATTCAGAGGCACATTCCCTGCAGCTCTGTGAAAGCTTTTAATACTTTTATTTTTATCCATCACAATAAGACAACTAGATCATCCAAGACACTTTTTACATAAGGGAGGCATCTGATTAAGGCTAAGTTTATTCTTAAACATAACAGTGAACCCATATATATATATAGTCAGACCAAGAAGAAGTCTGAAACAAGTGGTAATAGATCCTTAAATTACAGGCAGAAGTCACAAATGTGCAAACGTGTGAAGAGACAATTAACTTTATGTCCAGTGACTGAAGTGACTTCTAATATTAGGTTTAACTGCACAACTGAGCCTGAAACCCATCACCAACTGTCAGCTAAAAAAGAAACAGGTAACTGTATTAGGTATGAGGTTCAACTGCTTAATGCTTAATGAAAACATCTAAAAAGCCAATCACACGCTGTTTTAAAGACAGACACACATAAAATACTTATTTAAATCAATCAGATAATTTTCTCAGGGAGGTCAGGGATGAGTCCCTGCCCCAAGTGGAGGAGTTTAAGTATCTTGGGGTTTGTTCACAAGTGACGGGAGAAGGGAACGTGAGACTGACAGACGGTGCTGTGGCCGCAGAAGCTCTCAATTTACTGGTCGATCTACGTGCCTACAGTAGTGACTGAAAGAACGAGATCGCGGATGAAAGCGGCAGAAATGAGCTTCCTCCGAAGGGTGGCTGGCCTCTCCCTTAGAGATAGGGTGAGAAGTTCAGCCATCCGTGAGGGGCTCAGAGTAGAGCCGCTGCTCCTCCACATCGAAAGGAGCCAGTTGAGGTGGTTCGGACATCTTACAAGGATGCCCCCTGGGTGAGGTGTTCCGGGCATGTCACACCTGGAGGAGGCCCTGGGGCAGACCCAGGACACGCTGGAGAGATTAAATCTCTCGGCTGGCCTGGGAATGCCTTGGTCCCCCGCCCGGACAAGCTGCAGGAGGTGGCCGGGGAGAGGGAGGTCTGCCCTCCCCGCAACCTGGCCCCAGATAAGCGGTAGAGGGATGATGGATAGAAATAATTTTCTCCTTAAAGCATTTTATAGATACAAAGAAACGACTTATCTGCATATTGCTTTATTTTAAGATAAAATAACTTTTTTTTTAAAGATAAAGAGGCCTTGTACATTTTCACATCCTAACTGTAGCTGTAAAAAAAATACTTTCTTTTTTCAACACTTTTTATTGTATCTTTCATTCAATACTAAAGCCAACGTTCAAGGCTTTTGGTCAACTGTGTTTGCAGTGGAGCTCAACAAACAACCTCACATTAATAAAGGTGTCAGTCAATAAATTGGCCTCTTAGCAGGACACAGAAAATTTGGTTGCCGAGCTACAGAGTAAAAGCAAAGTACTCATCAGCCAGCTGTTTGCACAGCTATTCTCTTCCAATATTTAAAACCTCAATAAATAATCAGCATCTTGTTTTTTTTTAAATGCATTTTTAACAGTGAGGCTAACCTGGTTGATAAAAGCATTTCCTGTGACTATTTCACAATAAAAGCAAAAAGCAACTTGTAAAGCATATAAAGAAGTGTAAAAAAAGAAAAATATGATAACTTATTGAACCTTTTTAAGCCTTTACCTGGCATCTGTCTACTGCAACTTGACTTGACTTGGCTTGCAACAAAAACTCTGCCTGTCTGGTAAAAATCCCACTGTAGACATCAGCTACTGCAGAAAGAAGAACCACATTGTGCACACATTTAAAGCCAGCATGTCTCGGCAGATGAAATAAGGTATTAGCACTATTTGTTTTTGTCGCAGGGACAGAACTTGCTGCCCACTTGCTCAATTGAACATTAATATACTAGACTACCTGTGAATTCAACACCCACTTTGTTCAAAATGATAAATAGTGGTGTTTGCAGAAAAACGGAGCCATTTATTTTAAGATTATCCACGGCCCACTGTGAAGCTCAGCAGAAATTTGCAGTACTAAAAGCCTGAATGGAAAAATCAGGAACATTTAACACTCAAACATTAGTATGTAATGAACCGTGTCTATGTAAATGTATATATCTAAGCGAAGGTCTTCCTGCTCTCTTCAAGTCTTTTTCTTCATAACGCCGCCATCATTATTTCTCTCAGGAACCACCAAACAACAAAGAGCTAAACCTACTTGGTTGTGACTGAAACTGAATATTTTCAGAAGACCTGAAAGTGATGATGAACTCAGTCTCAATATTTTCTCAGTCAGTCTAACCTATAATTCATGAACTCAGCTGCCTCTCCAATCAGCACTTAAAAAAATACTCTACAGTTTTGTGCTGATAATGACTATCCTGTCTGTCATAATCAAAACCGCAATCAAAGGGGGCCTGTGCGCTTTGAGAGCTGCTCACCGGCCCCGTCGGATGATTTCTGAGACTTTCTGGGCTTGTTGATGGTCAAACAAGACGTAGCAGAAAAAGCCTCACCTGCAAGACAAGCGCAGTTTACCATTTTCTGTCACACTAGAGCAGAAGAACAGAAGGCATTTTAAAAAAAGGAGGCTGGAAAAGTGGGGGTTGCTAACTTATTCTTCCTTTATCAGGAAGTGTAGGAATATCACATCAAGGAATATAACAATGAGTCGACAAAGAGAGGGAAGATAAAAACTGTTAATATGGTGGTAAACTGAAAAAGGCGAAAATTGTTATTCCATCTGCAGTAATCTACATTTGGTGACATGCTCTCCCCTTCTGTTTGGAAGGGAAGAAACCAGACCCTCCAGTACGGAAAACAACAAGCATCGATGATAGTAGATATGAAAAATATTAACAAAGACAGGGACGTGCTGTCTGTCAGAGGGGCACACAGAAGCAGAAAAATCGAAATCCTAGTTATTATGTGGAAGCACGCTTTCTTCAGGTGAAGTAATAAAAAGGCTTTTTTTTTGTCTGTCCTTGAACAGAGGGGTACACTTTCCTTTGGACACAAAATCATGGGCAAAGGACTAAGGTGGAGGTGGGTTACAAAGCGGCTTGCGGAGGCACAGCCTGTACGGGAAGGTATCAGCTGGGTCATCCCATGATGCGGTCAAGATCAGATTTTATAACCCAATGTACTGTAATTGTGGGCTAATGCTAGGTTCAATAAGTTAAAAATGTATTTAAACAATGTAAGTTTAAATGATTTTAGCAAAAACTGTCATGCAAATGTTTTATAGGGAAAGAAAATAACTGTGCGTTCTACAGGACTTTATTTCTTTAACAAAAAAATCTAACTGAAATGCGTCAGTGTCTGTGCTTTGGAAGTTAGATCTGTGGTTTTCAAATGTTAAATGCTTAAGAAACACCAAAGGGTAAGCTAAAATTTTAATGCAACAAACATGTTGGCAGTACTTCTTATCAGTATACTAAAAGACAAAATCATTTTAGATACCCCATTTGCAGCTTTTTAACTTTGCATGACTTTTTCTTAAATTTTGCAATAAGCTCCACTACAAGAGAAATCACCTGCATCAACTCATCAGACACACTGACACGGTCCAGAAAAAGCTCCTGCTTCCTGTGCTCCTGACAGAAAGGATGCTTGGTTTCTAAATGTGTCCTCAGCTTGCTTGGCACCATGTTAGCATTAGCTAACTCCTCTTGACATGATGCACTTGGGCTGAGGGGCTGTTGACATCCTAGCTCCAGCTGAGACCATAAGACCGATCTACTGACAAATCGCCCCCTCCTTTTTTCTTTAGTCGGTGCGTCACACTGGTGGATAGTTGTGCTTTGCTCCACACAAGTAAGCGATCTGCTGCTCCCATCACAAATTTTATGAATCTTCTTGCTATCAGTCATGAACTTCAAGTCCAGCAACTACACTGCCTTTCATGGAGTGTTTAAATTTTGGCGGCTCTTTACTATCAGTGCAGCAAACTTGTAGTTCAGCATGTGCATATGTTTCTGTGACTACATGGCCAACAAGCTATGGCTCCCCGGGGACAACTGCACAAGCTGAGTCATTCTAACAGCTGTCAGTTAATCATACGGCTGAATCTGCTTACAGTGATTTAAAACCACACAGGCTGTGACAGGGTTTGATACACAGTGATGTGCTCATGATTTACTGCTGTATTTGTCACATGCGGGTCCAACAGATATATACCACACATATTTTTTTCCTACTGGGCAAAGATTGTTTACTCAGTCTTTCAGAAGATGATTAATAAACCAATACATCTGCGCCGTGACAGGAAAAGTCAAAGCAACAGCCGTGGCTTTGACAACAAATCAGTTAATTGTGTCACTTGCTGGCAGCAGTGTTTTCCTCTGTTGTATATTTCTCCATTTCAATGAGCTGCCATTTTTTCCACAGCTTGTTTTCCTTTTAAATGCACCTGCGTGGCGTGGAAACCCTCCTTTCCTTTGCTCTACTTCAGTGTCTCACTGGTCTCTAACTCAAAGCAAGCAGACAACAGTTAAGCAGTAGAATAAAAGTGAGGAAAAAAAGCAGAATTCACAAGCTTGTACCTTATCAGGGCATTCCAGTGACAGGAGGAGATGTACTGAAGTGTGACCTGGCACTTATCCCCTCCTCTGTTGTCTCCAAAGTTCGGGTTTATTTGGATAAACTCTTTGGGAAAAACACTTACAGCTGCATGCAGCTGCAAACAGACAAGCGCACGCTTTCTCCTTTTTATTTTTTGTTTCTAGCGTTACCCTCCGAAGCACTCTTTTTTCATCCTGCTGGGGTCAGAGAAAAATTTGTGAAATCCTTTTGTTAGGTGTTAAACAAGGTAATTATGTAGAGTATAGTGTTTCGTTATAGCCTCCAGGATGCTGTGAATAACATAAAATAATGTATTAGGGTAGACTTTGTTCACATACCTCTGTAAACAAGTTTGTATAAACTAACTGATATAAAAATGCTTAATTTTAGATCAAATGATCCACTCAGACATTTATTAGGCACACCTTGCTACTGTAGCCGTTACACTTTCATGTTTATGAAACCAGGTTGAGATGATCTGAGCTTTGTGACATGAATGCAGCCATCAGACGATGGGTACCCGGCAGTCACAGAGGGATGCACTTGGTCAGCAATACTCAGGTAGGCTGTGGCATTAAAATGATACTCAGGTGGTACAAGGGGCTCAAAGTGTACCAAAAGAAATATCCAGAACATCATTACGCCCGAATCATTGATATAAGGCAGGATGGATCCATGTTTTTATGCTGATTATAAAAAAATTCTGATCCTGCCTACCAAATGCTACAGCACAAATCAAGACCCCCTGGTGAGCAAGTGCAAATTGTAGTCTCAGTTTCCTGCTCTTAGTTGAAAGGAGTGCCATCCGGTGTGGTTGTCTGCTGCTGTAGCCCATCTGCTTCAAGACCGGATGTGCTGTACACTTCTACATACGTTTATTGTCATGAGACATAATTTGAGTTACCGTAGCCTTCCTATCAGCTTGAAGGATTCTCCTCTGATCTCTGGCACACAACAAGGCATTTTCACCCAGAGAACTGCTGCACTGGATATTTTCTCTTTGTCAGACTTAGAGATATCTAAAAATATCTGAGAATGCCTCAGCAGATGAGCAGTTTCTGAAATACTCAGACCAACTATTCTTACTCATTCTGATGGCTGGTCTGACCTTCGCAGGTCTTGACCATTTCTTCATGACTAAATGAAACAAGTTGCTGCTGTGTGATTGGCTGTATGGATATTTGCCCAGATAAGCATCTGACTGGTTCCTAATCTGACACTGATATCTAAGTACAGAAGAACATAACAAACACAGACCTGAATCAGCAGAATTATGTACTGTTCTTTTTTTAAAAGTCACAGACAAAGCACTTTAAAGTGAGCTTACTTGACATCTAAATCACGGGTGTCACTCTTATTTTGCCTCATAGACCACAGAAAATGTGCCACCACTGCATAATAACCCATACAAATTATATCCTTCTTTTAACATAATAAAGTGCAAGTACACTCGGAAAGCTTTAAACTTTAATGAACCATCCATTTCCGATACAGATGATGAACAGCCAAAGATGTGTTAAGAAAAATAAGCGCAACTGTGAGTCTACTGTCATTACAAAGAAATGCTACTTTTGTAAATCAAAGAAACCCATTGGCGTGGTATGGTAGGCCATGGGTAATGAAAAAAACCATTAATAACTTTGCAGCACAGTGCTTTCCACCATAAATCATAGTGGAAAGTCCAAAAACAATGCCGGTCTTCCCTGTAGTTTTCACACTTTGCAAAGACATCCACCTCGATCTCAAGTATTAAAATCGGCTCTGAATATTTGAATTAAAAAGGAAAATGGAGTTTAAAAAGTCTATAAATTAATCTTTCTCTCAGCTCTTTACCCTCTTTTTGGCTCTCAGACCCAAACCCAACAGTTCCTTTTGAAGAAGTAAATCTTTTATAGAACGCACACAAATATAGCTCCACTTTTAAAAAAGGCTCAGTATTTTCCTATCATAGCCGGACAGTGTAGTTTGCAGCAAACATTACTCAAACAAAAGTAAATAATGCATTGGATCGTTGCTGTGGAGTAGTACACATTTAATGCACTACTGACTATTCTGGGCAGCAGAATTATGTGGGTCATATTCTGCTACTTCCTGAACTTCAATACCCGTGTGGAGGGATATAACGGTGTGACCTTTTGATTGTTAGTATCCTTTAATAACTTTGGGCACCAGGGAAGCTCTGTGGCACAGTCTTAGGTTCATTTTGCTTTTTGTCTCATTTTTTCAAAAGAAAATAAATAATAATGCTTAAAGGTATCCTTAAAATCATCATAAATCAACATAAATTACCTTAATGCAGTATTGTATATATCATCTAGGTTTATTTATGCTAATTTAAAAAAAGTGCAGTGCTGGTATTTACACTGTTATTCACACAATGACATTTAATTCAGAAGCTGCATGTCACACAAACACCTGCCACACAGTCTTCCTTGCATCCAATCTCCAGGCCTCAGGCATGCTCTGCTGGGGATGTTCTCAAAATACACCCATCAATCATGCTGTCGACATCTACGCCTGCCATCCCCAACCCCTCCGACTCCGCTCCCGACTGCTGCAGAAAGGCTCAAGGTGAAGGAGGGCGCTGCGTTTCGCCATCTATAATAACTCACCTGTAGAAGTGCACACACACTCACTGCAGGGTGAGTGTGTCTTCACATTCACAAACAACACCCTGCACCCCACAAAAATCACAAAATCGATCTACAAAGTCCCGCTGAGCTGGCTAAATTGACATCACAGCGAAAGGAGAGATGGCATTTCCCAGGCTGGAGTAGCGCTGTCCCATCTGGACAGAAGTGATGAAGTATCGGAGGGACACACAAATACATGCACTGGATGCCGTTTTTTTTTTTTTTTTTTTTTTAAATTGCAGATGTGAGAAAAGCAAAGAAAAACGAGTAAAACGCTGGTCCTGCTAGTTCCCCTGGAGAGAGCACAAGAAGGAAGTGTGAGCCCAAAGCTAGCCTGTGAGACACGATAATAACTTTGTGTGTTTGGCCGTGAAGCTCCTCACATGACCAGAATGTAATTACTTGTCTGCGTTTGCTGCCCTCTGTATGCACGAGCCCCGTCTTTTGGGATTCACAGAGGCAAAAGACAAGAGGCGCTGTAATACGATTAAGCACGATCAGAGTAATAATCCCTCCCTGCAATTTATGCGTCTATTCATACACTACGTTATACTGTATGTAGTATAACTTCCCCTGATATATAGCATATCTTCTCCAGATAGGACAAACTGACAGCTAAGTAAACATGAAGAAACAGTGAGAACAAACTGCTTTTAGTTTACTTATCGGGGGAATTCTCTTTCTCTTTACCTGTGAAGGCAAATAAAAGGGAGAAAACCAGCTGAATAAGTAAAGAGGTGAGACAAGAGTATGGCCCATTCAGTTTATTTTTTTCCAGGCCAACAAATATTTGGCAGGATAGAAAAAAAAAAAACACAACCAGGCAATTTTAAGTGAGAGAGTGGGAATAAAAGCAAAGAGGGAGGTTCTGTAAAAAGCCTGTCCTAGTTTTTTTTTTAAAACCAAAACAAAAAAGAAGAGGCACGAGGACACGAGGGAGAGAGGATGATATAGAGGATATAGAGGTAGAGAGTGGAGGTGAGAAAAAATATAGGCAGAAAGAGTGAGGGAGAAATATAGAGCGAGTTATGTAACTACAAGGCGCCTGTGATGTCAGCTGCTCTGCCTTCACTGAAGCTGACGCTCCTTTGAACATGCAGGAATGAGCACCCTAACCCGAGCACACATTTCTGCGCATATTTTGACAGAATCTGGTTGTATGCGTTGCAACTGACTTTAAACATGAGAGGGAACAAGTTGTCTTCACCAGAGGTGAAAACATTTACTCACATATGGCTGTTAGGTACAGCGCTGACGTTCTAAACAGTCAGTTGGGGTTTTTTAAATCTCTATTTCACCTCATTTTAGGAGGGAAACTGTAGATTTTAACAGCATAACATCTGTCTGACAGCTGCAGTTACCAGCTGCTTTTAAGATGAAAGGCTTTACGTCCAAAACACTTAAAATATCATGCATTATACTAAGATTAAACACGTCACTAGTACTTAAAGCAAATTGTGAATTGTGTATTTCAGTATGTATGACCTATGCAGGCAGCTTTCGTATTCCTTAGTCTTGTGTTGACGTAAGAGATTCGGCTCGTCTGTGAGCAAAGAAAATTCTCCCTCCACAGAACGAAACCTACCTCAGAGCCGTGTAACATAGGCATGGTCACAGTGGCTTTGTCGATCACTTAATCACTTTATTTTATATACATTTATTTAAAAAAAATTTCATATTCACACTTTTCCAAGTACACAAGTCCCTCTGACTAAGGTTGGTGATTATCTCACAGGATTAGGAGATAACAAGCTCGATCATCTGGCTCCTTATTTCTTGCCTTGTTAGCCTTTTGTTTAATCGCAACTGCTAGATAACAGTTGACTTAGAGAAATGATACGACCAGATACGAAAATAATTTGCAACAAAGCAACAAATTTTCCTCCTTAAGTGTACTCTGGTGACAGTACAATTCTCCTATCAAATTTGTAATAAAGAACCTTAAGTATTGCGGTTTAAGTCCAGTGCATAAGCACTTCTTCCATGTGTGCTCTTCACTTTCACTCCTCTCCTCTACACTCAAAGTCTGACTTAATACTGTACTCCTCTTCCTCCTTCTCTCTCCCTGTTGTCTCGTCACACCTCAGAGACTCCACCCCGCGATCCTGTTAGTGCTTATCAGAGCATGGCTCGGGTTCAAACATGGACACGCACACGCCCACACCTTTCCCCCAATCAATACCGAATTTACAGAGGCAGCTTTTCTCTCCTAACTGAGCTCAGCTCTCAGGGGTGGCTGGTGTCACCAGGCTGTGGAAGTTTGGCTGAACTACATACATCTCGTATGGCTGCTGACACAGAAACACACTTTGAGTTACTAAAACCTACAAAGCAGAGCAAAGTGCACACCACCGTATTATCTTCCCTGGCGGATCTTTAAGTCTTGGATCGTCAAAAGAAATATATCTGAAAGCTAAATAAATACAGAGGTCAACAGCTTAATTATGGAATTAACAAATCCCCGAACACAAAGTCAAATGAAATAAAAGCTGTGTGAGGCTGAGATGTTGATGCAGTGAGATGGCTAAAAAGATCCCAGAATTAAATAAGATTCTTTAAGTCGAGGTTTAACCCACATAACAACGTGCGCTTGCAGTTAACACCGTAACAAAATCAGAAATCTCTTTCAGGAAATTCAATATTCCAAACTATAAGGAAATTTGCCCATTTTGACCCACTGAGGTGCAGCATTCAGCTATAACTTATTACTGAGCTCAACAATTCTCCTGTGTTTTCCACTTGAGAATTGAGCAGTCACAAAGTTCAATGACTACAGCTATAAAAAACAAAAACTGTAACTAATTTAAATTTGGCTGTTGCATCCCTCAAGATTGTATCCCTGATGAGCCACACTGTTTTCCCAGGACTCCATTAAATGTGAATTTCAATATGGGAAAGAGGAAGAAGTTGCAAAGACTTAGCTTTGGGGATTAAGGTGATGGTGAGAAAAAAACCTACTTATATTCAATATCATGTGTACTGGCGATGATGACACAGAAACCACAATTTATGCTTCGTTGACCGTCCTTAAACTTCAAGAAGTTAAAATAAACTGAGACCCGTTTCTCATGACCAGAGATCCTAAACATTAAAGCTGCGTTATTTCAACACAGAAGCCGTTTGATCTCTAAACCTTTAAGGCGCATAGTGAACCTGCAGATAAGTGCTGAAGGTGCACAAGGAGAAAACCTTGAAGGAGATAACAGCTATATTTCAAACAGGTGCGTTTTTTACCTTTTTTTTTTTTTTTTTTTTTTTTACAGGTGCAGTCACTGAACTTTTTCATTCGGCTGATCCCGACCTGAAGCCACTGTTATCAACTGCTATACAGTTGACTCTCTTGCCTGACTTTGATTCGTACCGCTGGGACTAACTAAGTGGATGAGACGCCCCGAGAAGATCAGCAGCGATCCTTGCAAATATCAGCACATCTCCTCATGTGGTGTGTCCTTGGTGGATAAATAGGATTGGAAGTCTTGGAGATGAAAGCACAATCACATTTGGACTAATTCCTCACAGGCGCCTTTGTCTTTGTTTCTGTGTCATTTCATCATCTTGGAGATCATTCTCCCTTTAATGTCTGAAGATTTAGAGAGAAAGGGGAGTTTCAGTGACTACATGGGGGTTCTTTTGAATAAGAGGCAATTTTTTGGAAGGTTAAAACAGGCTATGAGTCCCCATGTTTAATGCTACCAAACCGCAAATACAAATATTTCTATTTTCACTTAAAACATGCCGGAATCCTTCATCATCTTATGTACTTTATGTAGGATGTAGATTTTATTTAACTTCATGGTACACACCAGGGAATATTTAATGTGTAGTTGATTGAAAAACAATAACCATGCAGCTCTGCGAGGCTGTAGTTATGCAGTTATGAAAATGAAAACATGTTGAGCAGGAAGTAGTTGTAGACAAAACAGTGCAAGCTGGTATGAATATCATTCGTTTTCTAGTTTTTTAAGGAATCTGACTGGTGTTAGGTCAAGAGCTGTGAAAATTAGATTTCTGATCAGGTGTTTGTGCGAGATGAAAGGTCAGAGTCACTGGAATTCATTTGTAGGTGGAGAGGAGGCAGTAGTGTCTGTATTGAATTTCTAGGGCTGTGCAGGAATATTGCACCATTTGAGTATTTGTTCAGCTAATTTTTAAATGATGGACTTGTGTAGAATCTCGGCTTGGGCGACCTTAAGGTATATTTTATTCCAGGTAACTTAATTATGCAACGTAAGTATAGTCAAAAACACAGCAGGAGAGGAAGAAGAGGATCACAGAATCTCTGGAAACACTCAAAACTACAGAATTCATTTAATTGTTGTCGAGGCGTTTCAGATATCAGTTACCTTGTGCTGGCAGATGAGCACCAAAGCTGTTATGATTTCAAACTCCATATAATAGCTGAGATGTTTTATACTGAGGTGGTTGTTCAGCTTTATTTCACAAAAGCTTGTTGTCTCATCTGCCTATGGCTCAGTGACAACAGAAAAAAAGTAAAAGAAGGATGGCAGCCTCCTTGAAACTAGGAAAACATCAGTGGTAGCCTACTGATTTTCTTTTCGCATTCAGCTTCTGATTGCAAGTAGCTATAGTGACCAACTGGTCCAAAGATGATGGCACATGTCACCTTCTGTCTCTAAACTTCTGTCTCTAAGACCAACTGCAATCACTCTGAATTTACAAATGCAGAAAAACTGCCAATAACTCTTTGCAACAAGGGACTCAACTGCCTGCCAACTTGTTGCATTCTGGTTATATTTCCATTAAAAGGTAAGCTGGCTGAGTGTCTGTGTCACTTGCTATCCTGCAGGAACTGTGTCATTATTTGTAGAGGAATTTCTGAACTTCTGTTTCAAATCTACATTTCTGGCTGGAGTAACTGGTTAATGTGAATTTCTGTGAATGTAGATGGTGACAGATTTGTCATTTCTGCTGATTTAATCACAGCTACAGACCGATAGCAGACTGACTCCATGTTATTGCTGTTTCGACACACCAAAGTCAGTTTAAAGACAGCAGCTGACTGCGAGTGGTCGCAAAGCTGGTCTCTGTTTTCAAAGCAACGAGCTAAAAGGGAACGAGATCACAAGTTCATTGCGCACTTTGGCAATAATTTGTGCCAAGTCTGTAATTACCGTTTTCCGTATTGTGACTGTAGCCTCATGAAAGTTTATTAGTACACTTCCAATTATATTTGCCACATTTCCAAAACTAAACAATACACCAACATATGTAACTGTCTGTCATACAACTGGCAACACAGGGCAGGTTAAATTTGACCTGGGGCGAGGTGTCATTTGCTCACATGACTTGCCGTCTGAACACTCATTCAGTGTCCAATGTATTTATGTGCTTCCAGGAATATGCATCCTGAAAAAACCTTGCTGCCCTCCCACCATAAACAAGCATGCACTGAAAAGAGAAACAAGTAAGCAAGGTAGTCACTTCTCTTCTCTGTCTCTGTCCATCCTATTATTCATATTCAACTCATATTCAACTGCACTGCTCCCGCAGCGCCTATAACTCAGTTGATAAACCCCCTCTTGGTCACGCACAAAAAGAAAGGGGAAGCAGGAAGGCTGGATGTGAGAAAAAAAGAGAAAGATACAACTCACTTGTGTATTTGTATTTGTCTATAAAAATGCATTGACATTCATCTCTCTCCTTTCTTTTTGTTGTGTGTTTATCGAGTGTGTGGGTGGATAAAGGACACTTCAGATCTCACTCGGTTGAGAATAAAGAAGTCTTTGTAACCTCCAGTCTCTTTGGTCCTGGGTTTTAAGCACACATATCACGGGGCTTCCTATCAACTGCAGCGCGGGCTGCCACACACATTAGCGCTGCCTCTACATAACTCCTAAAACATACAAATCCTGTACCAGCGTACACAATTTAGCAAATGTCCTTCCACCGACTTGCAGGAAATCATGCCACTATGCAGCTCATCAGAGCAACAGGCAAGATTTTAATCTCTTGAAATTAATGCCGTGAGCAACTTACATTCCAGTGTGTAGTTAGCATCAGTGAATGTAAGAGGCAGAAAAGCATAAAAGAGGAAAAACGAATAGACGATGGAGCTGCTGTACTCACCATCCTCTTTGCATTCCTCGGGCGGCTTTGCTTTCTTGGCTAGCCTCGGGTCCAGCCACGATGTTGTCTTAGTGTTGTGGCTGTGAAGAAAGGACAGAGAGAGCGTGAGAGGCAGTGTGATAGATGGCGAGAGAGAGGAGACTTGGCACAAAGAGAGAGAAGGAGGTTGGTGGATTCTTAATTCAGCCAGAGAATCATTTCAGAGAGGAAAGATGAGACTCCCTTGAGTGCCTGCGTCTAAAAAAGGTGACAAGAGAGACGAAAAATGCTTTAGGTTAACAAAATGGCAATCAATACTTTTAATTTGCTCACTGTCTCTCATTAGCGGGCGGGGGAGGAGGAGAGGAGAAGGGATAGGAATGGATAGAGGGGTGACTGGGGGAGTGATGGAGAGGAACAGCTGTGGGCTTGGCAGATTCAGCCAGAGCCCCAGGCAGAGAGCTGGATCTAGATCAGATATGATGATGTGCCAGGGAAGCGCAATGCATCTACGCGGCTTGTCTGAAGCTCTGGACCCACAATGGCCTCCCTTCATGATGACAGAACAATAGTAGGAAGGGAAAAGTCAGGGGAGGTGTTGAAAATGCCTACAGTAAAAAGATAAAGGAAGCGAGAAGATAAAGGAAGAGGATGCAGCGAGGAGACCTTCTTATATCTTTTTTCTCTTTAATACTTTTAACTTTTGTGTTTTCCCGCAGGATATTTTCTTTGCAGCTAGGCGTCAAACACATATAGATTTACAGAGAGGAACAGTCTTGAAAACATGCAAAATGCAAAATATAGAGATAATAAAGTTAAGTTAAGTGATGGTCTGTTGATGACAAAGAAGACAAAGGGAAAAACACAAAAGTAATCACCGAGCAAAAAGTAGTCTGGCATGTTTCTCTCACCTGATTCACTGAAGTGCAATGAATCAGCTTCTTTTAGGGCGTTTTCACACCGACACACTTTGTTCACTCTCGTCTGAATCAGCTGGTGACTTTGTGAACTAGTAGTTTTTCTCTGTGGCTTGGTTGCTTTTCACAAAAATAAAACTCCAAACAGACTCCAAGAAAACCTAATTGTGCCACAACAAACCACGTGAGAACTCTCAGACCACACAGCAACAAAATAAAATACAAGAAGTAGTCGCTTTTGTCTGGCCTGGTGGATAACACAACTAAGTGAGTCCCTGACTTATTTTTCAGCCAGGGGCTAGAGTTTGTTTACTCTTACAGTTTACAGCATGCAGCTGGTACCCAGGTCAGATTATGAGTAGATCATGTTAACATAAAGGAAACATTCTCGTTTAGAAACGGACCTGAGACAAACTGCTGAACTGCTCCTCTTGATGCACTTGAGTGTAAGTCTGGTCAAATCAGCACAAATGAACCAGAGTTGGATTTAAATGGACTAAACAGCGCAGATGTGAAAACACCTTTAGTCTCTGTTAACACCTCCATAGAGCTTATCGCTGTTAGGAATGTGGGGCTAGGACCCAAATGCAGAGTCAGGAAGCAGGCAAGATAAACAGAAAAAAAAAAACCAACTCCTGTTTATTGGCATAGAGTCCGTAAGGTACCATACATACAGGAGTAACACCAGGAAACACACCAACAGGGTTAATGGACACTGAGGCAAAAGAGAGAGGGAAACTGTGGCTATTTATACACATAAAAACACTGAGGGCTAATCAGGAAATAAGACACAGCTGGGAGGAAAGAAGACACGGGTTCACAGATTCAGCACTATCACAGGGGAGGTAGTAAAACTAAAAGTAAGTCACAAAAGACAACTAACTGCCAAAGTGCAACACGGAGTAATCGACAGCAACCAGGGAATCAGACGCAAGACTGAGCTTGGCACATGGGAAAGATACAGGAGGATAGACAAAAGGAAACACATGAGAATACTAGAAACAGTAATGAAATACAACTAGAAAGGAAGATTCAAAATACTAGGACTAAATGAGAACTGAAAACTTCCCAAGATGCAAAAAACTAAACAAAATCCAGAAACAAAGCCCACAGACCACAAAAACAGCACACAGCTCGATGCTAAGACTGTAAATCTGATAGCCAAGTGCATAATTTACAGGATATTAAACTGAAATAATAAGCTAAAAAATAAGAACATCCTCTATACAGCTGCCGAATTGTTGTTGGTTCTCGGTGTCTTTTCAAATTAGTCATTTACTCAATATTAAGAGGTTTTTGAAAAAGAGGTTTTTGATCTCAACGGGACATTCCTGGTTAAATAAAGGTTAAATAAAAAAATAAAACACAAGGTTAGGGTTAGGCTAACTTGTATAGCTGTTAAAGTATATAATTTTATTTGAAAGGGAAAATCTTCTGCTTTTATATGGATAAAATACATCCTAACCCCAAAAGAGTGCCAACAACCTGCTGGATGATGATGTTTATCCAGAATACTAATTGCTGGAATATTAGAATAATTAAAATAAATATATATAAAAAAAACTACGTAGAACAACCAGATAGTTGTTATAGCCCTGCAACATTGTGTTTGCGCTGTGACTAGCTCAATTAACTGAGTTAACATGTTGACATTTGCTGATTAGTATTAAATGCTGCACAGAACAAGGCGTTTCTGTCATACAAATCAGTTATTTTAAATACAAATAACTGAAATTGAATAACTGAAAATAAATAAAATAAATAAATACATTTCATTAAAATATATATTTTCTTGATCAATCAATTAATTGTTTAATTAGTTATAGGCAAAACATGTCAGAGCAGAGATCTTTATATATTTACAAGGTTGAAACTGCATCTTTGCCAGAAATCACAGCTGTTTCATTGTAGATTTTTTCTCAAAGTGTATTGAGGTATTTTAGTCTGGACCAAAGTAACAGACTGATTGAATGGTGCATTGCTGTCCTTTGAGCTATGAACAGAAGCCTGAGTAGAAAAAAATGGACAGATAAAAGAGGAACAAGAAGCTTCATGCCAAATACAGAAGAGCATGAAGTGAACTTCAGTGCAAGTTAAAGTCTTTGGCTTAAATGTTGAATCTTTTTCATCAGAGCTTTTTATTCTCTTTTCTTTCCTCTACTTTAGCCTTTCAGTCATTTCTTCTCCATTACTACCTATAGTATATAAAACGTACTACCTCCTTACTCATTTTCTTGTCCTCCCTGTCACCCTCTCTTTTTTCCGCCTTTGCTATTTTTAATCACTTTTTTTCCCTTCCCTCTTCCTCCGTCTATTCCTCTTCTCAGACACCTCACTTCAAGAGCAGTAGGTAAACGAATTGATCTTATTTGGAGGCCAATCAAAGACAAGCATCCTCCTGGCATCACTTATGCGTAGAAAAAAAACCCTTGATGCTATAAATGCGGTAGGCTAAGTGAATTAGTTGTGTAATGTGCTTGATGGATGTGGGAGCATGAGGTTTCTCTGTTTGGGGTAGGAGACATATGGCGAGTTGTCTGCAGAGGATAGGAATTAAAAGTTTGCATCTGTGGCAAATAGACATGAAGAGACAACATGTGCCTGGCTGGCTGACAACCCTGTCTCATTTCTTACTTTGGTGCTGCTGCGAAGCTTCTAGCAGTTAAAAGAGTGCGCTCAAGCAGGCTGGGATTCAGCTGATTCTACGGAGAGATTTCTCCTAATCACTGAAATGATCAACTGGTGCAGAAAAGCTCCCAAACTTTTTCGCAATTGCAAAACCCCCTCTCTGCTATATCTACATTTGTTAATGTTTTACAAGAACTCAAATGCACACGCAATTCCCACCACACCACTGCAAAAACACACAGCAACTCAATTATTCTTATGTAATAAAAATTCACCACATGGTTTTACTGCAGCTGTAAAATACTAACAACTCCAATGAATTAAACTTTAGAGCGTTTATAAGAGTTCTACGTAGCAAGGTATTTCTGGGGAGCTTTAAATCTTTAAAACCACCATGTATCACATATAGTCTGTGTGTGTGTGCTGAGCACAGAGGCAATTAAACAGTGCTGAAAACATAAAGTGACCACATCTTTAGCAATCTTCTTAGGATGTAAGGCAAATGACATGATCTCTGAGTATGGCGCTCAGATTCAGAGCTGTCCCTCTGACGTACTCATTTCTAATCCCGTCCATCCCGGTCACTCCCATTGAAAATCTTAACAAGCTGCCTCCAGCTCAGCTTCCCGTCTTTATGTCAGTGCTACTGTTTCCAAACCATACATCATCTAACGCTCGTCTCTATCCACTACACCCTGCCTGCGCTCTCTTCCTCACCTCGGTTTGGCACTGCCCGTTCCTTCGGACGGTTGACCCCAAGTATTTAAACCCCTTCAACTTTCACTACCTGTGGTCCTTGCAACTTCACCTTTCCACCTGCCTTCCTCTTCTCCCCAGAGCATACCTCCCACTTCACCAGACTCTCTCCCACCTGGTCCCTACTCTCACTACAGATCACAATGTTGTTTCTGAGCATTATAGTCCATGCCTGACTTCACCTGTCAACCTGTCCAATCAGTTCAATCGATTATCAATTTGTTCATTTTTCTACTTTTGTTTTTAAGAAATGTGTAAGCTGCTTATTATTACAGAGCAATGCCTTTAATGAAATTCTTGTATAATCCCAGCACCAATGTTTAAAGCAACAGTTTGTCTCATAGTTGATACCGATAATTTTTCGTGCCATGATATTTTTTTAACATGCAGCCAACACAAACAGATGATTGGCAAGCAGATATTTTTATTGGTGAAGTAATATCAGCTGACATCAATGGTCAGCTGATATATTTGAGCAGCGGTCCCCAATCACCGGGCCACGGACCGGTCTGTGAGTCGTTTGGTACGGGGCCGCGATTGTTGAGGCAGGTGTGAAATTTATGGTTTTATCGATTTTTATAGTTTTTAAAAAAAAATCGTTTTTATCGTTAACTTGGTTTCCCTGGGTCTTTTCCTGTGTGTTATGAATAAATCTTCTTTTTTTGGTACCAGTACTGGTTTTATTTTATTGTATTTATCCGCGACACCTTAAAGGCTGGTCCATGAAAATATTGACGGACATATACTGCGGCACAAAAAAGGTTGAGGACTGCTATATTAAAGGATTTATAATTATTGTGACGTGAGTTTGTACAGATATCCATTCTGTCCACAGCTGCACACAACAAATGGCTGACGGTAAAAGAAAATATTCCAATAACTACGGGAATGCAAAACAATGTTCAAATTCCAATTTTAAAAGTTTTTTTGTTTACATGTATCATCAAAACAGGCTTGATATAAGTTTTTTTTTTAACATAATACTTTAAAAATGGCAAAAACAAAAGTGAAGGAAAGGAAAGTTCTAGAAAATTATATTTTGCTCATTTTTCAGAGACCTTACTTTAAAAGAAGAACGTTTTTTTAGCTAAAGTTTTTTTGTCACTTTACACCCCGCTGAGGTCTTTAAAAATCACTTATAAACATCATCAATTTCAAGAATATCTGAGAAAAGTCTGAATGCATATATCATTCAAACACTTACTCTATGAAGTAGACTTCTCCTTTCTCAGTGTATGCCATCTCCCAGTTGTCTGGCAGCGGCCCTAGCTCATCGTTCTCATCTGGTTTGGGCACTGCCATCTTCGGGATCTGTCCATCATCTTTGGGTACCTCGCTCGGGGCCTCTGCTGGGTTGATCTGCGGGCCGACGTCCCCTGAAGCATCTGTGCTCTTGTCCTCATGTTCACTTGATTCTGAGGTGACAACAGGACAAGATGAGTCAGGCATGACATTATCATCGGAGAGGAACGGGGGAGGGCGAGGAGAGTGAAAGACAAGGGAGCTGAAGTGTGGAAAATGTGAAGGGACTGATTGAGAGAAGGGGCTAGGGGTGGAGGCAGAAAAAAGAGGAAAGAGTGATTAGAAAAAGGTGAGAGGAAGTGGTGACATTGGGGAAAGACAGGAGGGAACAGAGGGAGTGATTGAGGTTAACAAGACAGAAAGATGAATAAATCAGAGGAGACAATAGAGATTGAGAAAGTAGCAGGCGGTGATGCCCTACTTTGAGTTGTGGCAGTGAGTGAAAGTGTTAGCGAGAGAAAAATGGGAAGACAGAGAAAGAGATGGCAAGTGTGAGCTCATCCCAGAGGAGGTTTGGTGGAGGGAAGTGAAGAGGGGACAAATGAAAGTAGCGGATTGAGAGATAATCTATGGGAGGGAAAGCGCGAGGTAGTGATCTGCTTAGATCACAGAGCCTGCTGTGCTCTATTGATTCCCCTTCTGCTCTCCTGGTCAGCCCACACTCGGTCCCTTTCAGAGACAAAACTCCTCCTGAGCCGAGAGAAGCTGCCCACTTTAACAAACAACATGCCTCAGCATGACGTTTTTGAGCATCTCACTATTGCTGAAGATATTTCCACTCTTGATTTATAAAAACTTTTCAACACTTCATGTACAAATTTGAACCGATGGCATTCTGGTCATAAAAGTGGTGCTCTGCTTCAGTTTGGGGTCTCCAAAGATGACAAAAACCTTTTTAAGAAACCCCCACTACCACTAGATTGAGATTACTGTTAATAAGCAGGTAAAAACATAAATCATGTCAGCTTCATTAAAAGTTGACTACCATACAGTAGGTCTTGTGTCAAAGTCTTAGCTTTTACATGCTGGGTTTTAATGAGATCACAATGTCAGAGATTTATATTATTTTATCATCCACAGCAATGATGTCCGGCAGGCTCCAGACAAAATGAAAGTAAAGTCAAAGTGTAAAATAACATGCAAAAAAACACACAATCTACTTTTTAAACTTTTTTTTGCTTCTGATTTCCTTTCATCAATTCAGGTATTTTATGTCTCTGATCCAGTAAAACAAATATGATATTTAAAGGAAAATCATCACTTCACCCTTAGAACATTTAATCTGAGTATTTTCTGTTTGTTTTTCTTCCGCAAATCATGAATCTTACCTTGTTTGACCTCGTTGCCAAAAGGAAACCAATATTGCATCCTTTAACCAAACTTCCCTTCTCAAAATATCACCTTAACAGCTCCATAGTATATAGCCGTAATTACATCCAAAAATACAGCTGCAGCACAATATAAAAGTAAGTGCAGGGATCAGCTGAAATCAGCACTCAGACTCCTTGAGCTTCTGTGCTGCTCTGACTGATGCTGTGCAGTGAAAGTCTTTTCCTGAGGCCATGAAACCATCTTAGAAAGTCACAGGACCGAAGCGTGGCTCTGGATTTGGAATCACAAAATTCGAACTCATAATGGTGTTTTTATGATCGCCTATTCATGTGATCACGGGTTTCAGTGCGTGACGGAGCAACTCCATGTATCTGTGTTTGTGTGTTTACTTGTTATAACAAGTGAACACACTAGAAGATATACTTAGATACGTCTTTTTAGTCTAGTCTTTCAGTGCAGAGAATGGCACCTTTCTCTATCAGTTTATGGATAACGACAAGCTCTAGAGGTTTGGCCTTGTTACACAGAATGTTAAAACCCCTTTTCTGCCAATTTTCTGTATTTACAAAGAGGATAACAGCACTTTCTACAGGGCTGATTCACAAATGAGAGAAAGCACTTAATAAAATGCCCTTGTTGATTTTTAAACAGCCTACAGGCTTTTGTTGAATTGGGGAGCAAAATATGTGTTTGCCCCTTGGCTATCTGTTCTGAGACACTGTTTATTAAAAATGGTACCTAATGAATGATATCAAATTCTAGAGAGCAGCAGCACTAATGCTTTAATCATAAACTGTTTGTGCCGCAGAGGTAATCACTGCGAGAGCGAATTGCCGTTCACTGTTTATATATCACGTCATTAAACTACATATAAAGATATTTGTGTAACCAATTAAAAGTGATAATCTGCCGTAAAATCATTTTCAAAGAAATGCATGTAAAAACAATCTGTTCCTGCATCTGTTGCTAGGCAACCGCCCTTAAAGAGACTGTCGCTGTAACATGCAGATCAGACTGAGCCCA
This sequence comes from Copadichromis virginalis, assembly GCF_057382275.1. Taxonomy (NCBI): domain Eukaryota; kingdom Metazoa; phylum Chordata; class Actinopteri; order Cichliformes; family Cichlidae; genus Copadichromis; species Copadichromis virginalis. The sequence goes on along the minus strand of NC_140634.1, from coordinate 26,231,477 downwards.
AGCGTGACCTCAGACCCTGCTGTCATGATGAAGCCTTCGGCAGAAGTGACCTTTGCCTCTGTGCGTCTGTGGAGGTTGCTGTCGGGACTGACCTGGGGTGACAGCAACACCGTTGCCATTGACAATGGGTCTCTCCTCCTCCTCCTCCTCGGGGGGCTCGATGCTGGCTTTTTCCATGTTGCTGACTGACTTGTTGCGTTTCCTCTTGCCCTCTGAGCTGGGTCTGGCGCCCGGGAGCAGCTGGTCCGTTACATTTAGCAGCAGAGCGCTGGGCTCAGCCGGAGGCTTTGGGGTGCCGTAAAAGTTATCTGGAAAACAAAGTTTAGCTATAGACGTACAGTAGAGTGCAAAGGAACTTTAGATTCTCATACATCACATAATATCACCAAGTTGTCAAATTCCCTGTGAAAATGAGAGCAGGATGAAGGGATCTAAAAGATGGATATCACTGACAAGCTCTGGACATCTTAAAATGCAAATTTTAGATCAAAGCAACATTTGGCTAAAGCGCAGCCTCACTCTGATGGTATATGTCCACAGCTTCTGTGATTTCCACACTTCCCAATCACTGACTACGACAGCAGCTGGGAAATGCGTTCTGTTGCCAAAGTGTTGCAGTTTCACTGAATGGATTTGATTTGGCTTCTCCCCATTTGAATCAAGTTTACATTTAGCCAATTTTATGCAAATCAGAGCTCCCCAAACCTTTTAAACTAACCACACACACACACACTCTAAAATATAGACCCATTGAACAGTTTCAGGGTTCATTGCTTACCTTGGTGTTTAAAGGAACACGTTTAGTTAAAGGTTTGCTAATATATAAGAAAGCAACTAGAAGAGCTGTTATTTTGGCCCATTTTATCCTCTCCCTCTCTACTGGGAAGAACCTCAGTACTTCAGAAGGAAACATGTTGGACCCCCCCCCCCCCTTTTAAGTGTCTTAAAAGTAAATATATCTGCTTCTGTTAATCCCAGGAGATGACATGACATTAAAAAAAATAAAATCTGCATTTCCATAAAATTTTAATAAAGGAAAAGCAGCACTGAAAAATAATTCCTGTGTACATAATGTAGATGCAAAGAGGCAGCAGAACGGGCACGGAATAAAGAAAGTAAGGATGAGAGAAGCGAGAGCGGGTTAGGATGTTAGCCTTGTAATGTCAGATGAGTTCTGCACTTGAGATGTTGTTCCAGCTAATTCACCATCATCTGCACAAAGACGTGCACACTTGCAAAGTAATCTTGACCTGCACACATCTAATTGCGAGCTAATCGCAACCATTTAAAGAACAGCATATTTATTATTGCGAAGTTCTTCCATTACCTCCTCTGCATATAAATCACTTACTAGCCCAGTGCCTGGATTTCCGTGGAATATAACTATGGGTTTCTGCATGACTTGGACTGAATAATAACCATCTCTCTCTCGCTCTCTTAGTTTCGGTCTCTGCTCAGAACCAACTCCCCACCTCTGGGAACTGCAGGTTTTCATTTGGCTGTGATGCAACAGCTCCTTCCACAGTCGTCTAAGTTGATTTTACATTTTACTGTCATTCAGTTTAAGTACTGGCAGCCTCCATCAGTCAATGTGAAAACCTCATAACCTCATGTTTATGGATTTATATATTTTTTATTTTAATGAGTGCTGTTGAGATTTAATGTGATAAATCATTTTCTTCCAAAAAGCTGGAAAATGCTATAAAAGGCTCACACAAAGGGTAACTGGAAGAGCCAATACCTCAAAACCTAAGGGAAAAAAAAGTGTGCTGGCATTTTTAGATGTGAAGTGACCAATAAAACCACAAAGTTACAGTCTTTCCTTAAGCCATTGCAAGTCTCAAGCTTCTAAAAGCATTTTCATGCAGAGTGAAAAAACTGCAAGTTTTATGTGACTGACCGGACTTTTTCTTTTCGAGTTTTTCGCACAACAAACAGATGAGAGAGAGTGAGACATTGGATTATATTCATCCAAAGTCTGAGAGATTCTTCTGTCACTTAAAAGATCAGACACTACTTTCCTTGGAGGCTTCCTTTTAAATCGGTGACCTCATCCACTCAAGTGTGCCTGCTAGAGCACATGAAGGCTCTGCTTATGCGCAATTAACTAGGCTCAAGCATCTGAGACAAATTTTTACACATATATCAAGGGAAACATGAAGAAGCACCTATTGAAACATCATGTTCACATTGTGAAAAACTTAAAGGCTGCAATAAGAAATAGAAGCGAGCAGCTCTAAAGAGATTACGGAGACTGGTGGGATTAGAACCTCTGAACCAAAGACACGATTCCCGGACCCTTAATGAGCTGAAGGTGAGGAAAAAGTATACGCCGCGTGTGAACTTAAATAACTCGAAGCATCACAGAAACCTGGACTTTGAAGTTTGAGTAAGTGGTGGAAATGCTGTCACATCTAAAAGCCACGGTGATTTAAGTCTACAGTGTTACTGAAAGTAACTTCTTTTCTTAAAAAAAACAGAAGGAAATCACCTCAATTAACAAAAAAGATCAAAAATGAAACAAAAGGAAGGAGGAGCTGAGATTTCTTTGTCACAACACAATCATGAAATAAAAGCAGAGATGGTATAAATAGATGGACGCAGCGATCGGAGTGGGTAGTGTCCAGTTATGAAGCTTCACACTGAAGGTTTTCCCTTATGTAAACCTGTCATGCAAGGGGTGGATCTGACACAGAACTCATTGGCAATAATCCTCCTTTCTGACTCTAATAATAACCATAATTTACAAAATGAACTTCATATTTTATTGAATATGAGTTGGAACTAGAGATTTAGCCAACAAAGTCCTCAGAACACAAAGCACAGCAAGGCAGCTGAGAGTAATTTTCCTATAGACTTCTATACAACTGGACAGCTTTTTGCAACCAGGGGATCCAGCCCCCTGGTGGTCATTAAAAATAATGCAGCCTTTAGGTACTGAAGGCCATGTCTATCTTGTATCCATACTGTTAAGGATTTTTTTCTTAGCAAAAAAAAGAGAAAAGAAAAAACGACGGATAAGAGTTTATTCGGAGACCTCATCTCCGCCACAGCATCTCTGTTCCTTCAGCAGACTACACCAAACTCATATCCAGATAAGTGAGGATCTCTCCTGCACCGCTGAACAAAATCATCTGCTAGTACTCCTCCCGCCCATCATCATTTACAAATAACATTTTGCTATTTCATTGCCTTTTAGTTATTGTCATTGTTTTGGTAAAACTTGTTCAGGCGCACTCCAATGCATTTGTTTTTGCAATTTTTAAAGCTTAAGCTACACTTTTCATGTACCCACCGGATTCTGCAGAGGTAACGCCCCTCCCCGGGGCATCCTCGATGGGGAAGAGTGGTAAATGTAAACATCTCTTTCCATAACAGCCAACCCTAAAGCTATTTCAAATTACAGTCACGAGTTATTCTAATTTTGTCCATTTCATATCGCTCTGTGCAACAATATATGTAGAAATGTTGCAGCTGGTTTTGGTTGGAACTCACTACCTAGTAGTTAATGTTGGCTCTAACTGGCATTCACATGGTGTAACAGATGGCTTTATCTATCTGACGAGCTTCATCATTACAGCAAATATAACCTAAGGTGTACGATTATTGTAATATTTAGAGCTCACAATTGTCATGGTCCTGGGCCATGTGGGCCCAGTATTCTTAGTTCTTTGTATTTCTGTATTTCGTTCCTTATTTAGGCCATGTCTTCTGAGTTGCCCTGCTGTGTCGTTCCCTAAGTGTTTTCCCTTCATGGCTCTCTCCCCCCTGTGTGCCCTCTATGTATTGATGAGCCCTCGTCTCCCTTTGTGGTTGTTTCATGTTTCCCCAGCCCGTTATGTCTGTGTTTTCCCCGTGCTCTCTCTCCTCCTGTCGGAACCTCTGTGCCTCTACATGTCATGTTCAGTTCACCCCGCCCTGTCTCGTTATGATTATCAGTGTCACCTGTGTTCCCCGTGTGTGCCCACTTTCCTCGTTTACCCTCTGTGTATTTCTGTCTGAGTCTCCCTCTGTTCGGTGTCGTGTTCTCCCTCATGCTGTGTGTGATTCCCCCGTGTTTCCTGGTGAGCTTTACGTTAGTTTTTCCCAGTTTAGTTTTGTATCTCCCATTATCTTTTGTCAGCAATAAAGCTGCTTTTTGAGTTCATCCCCGTGTGTGTGAGTTTTGCATTTTGGGTCCTCCTCCTGCCTGCCACACAGCCGAGCCATGACAACAATCAAAACATGAAAAAACAAAAAGATTATTTTATTACGCTGGAATAATGAAAATGAATGGCAATGGCATATTTTTACGCTATCATTAAATTACCACCCAGACTCCTGTTTTATAAGTTGAAGAACACCAGGGATGTAATTAAAATAACCACTGTGAAAAAGTAAGTGGAAATTAACTGAGGAAGAAAAACTGGAGTTTCTTTCACTTTGTGACTCAGCTGATTAAAGATATTTGTTAAAAAATAGAGCAAAACAGTAAGATGTTTGGACTTTGGATGTTTGGATGTTTGCTTTTCTCTGGGAAATGTTTTCTAGGAATTGAACCTGAGAAATTCCTATTTTTTTTCCTACTAACAAGTCAAACCTCTCTCCTTTTTTTACCAGGCAGCTCTTTCCTTTAAAATTCATGCCTTCCTTCTTTCTTCCACATCTAATTGGCCATTAAATTATTAAAATGTATAAAAGGCTGTATGATGGCCGAGTGACCGCGCAAGAAGGAACTCTGTCTCCCTCTCCCCATGGAAGGCAGCTCCCATCGCCAAAAGGATCTAACATTGCTTCTGGCAACCGACCATTAAATTGGCCATCTGCAATTTCCTTTTTTTTTTTTTGCTCCATCCTGCAGGGGCGGCAGGCTGACAGAGACTGGAGTCAGGTGGGAGAGAAGAAAGTCGGCTGCTATGTGTTATCTATATAATGGTAGGGGTCTCCTGAGAGTTGGAGGTGGACAGGCAAACTAGGCGCTGGACTTTTTGAGTGGTTTAAAATCTAAGCTTCAGGCCTGTCTGACCACAGGAAAGAGATGGAAGAGAGTATCTGTTTGTCTGGATTAGGAGCCTGAAGAGCCACTGCAGCTCAGGCTCAAGTGAGCCAAGAAAAAGCCAGCATGAACGTACTGTGTGTGTGTGTGTGTGTGTGTGTGTGTGTGTGTGTGTGTGTGTGTGTGTGTGTTTCATTGAGAATTTACTTTAGATTGGTTTTAGTGTCCTTCATGTCAGATTTCACTCTCATCTCCATAGAGCCAAAAGATAGATAAATGGAAGCAGACTTGTGTGGGGGAAGTGTGGACGTGAGGTGATGAGCCCCATTCATTCAAGCTGCTGAAAACTACCCATAGTGCCACACTGAAGCATACATTCCTTAAAAAAATATAGAAATATCACAAACAAGAATGGCCGCAATCATACGCGTTATTAAGCGTGTCTTAAATAAATCCTTACCTTCATATGTTCCACTCTCTAGCAGGGCTCCACTTTTCTCCAGTTCCATAAACCGGTCAATGGTCACGAAATTATAATCCACCCCCGGGACCTCTCCTTCCTTGGGCTGCCTGGTTGTGCCTGCAGAAGATAAGCAAGAAGAGCTATAATGTGAATAACTACTGAATGAGAGGGGGACTTTGATTAAGGGTGAGTCTTTTTCAGTGTTTTCGAGACAATCAGAACAAGCTGACCCAGGCCCAGCTCTATTCATTAAATTCCCTATCTTTACATTCCTTTTTTTGTCCCATCCTTTGTACAGCTGAGACTGAATATTTAACAGAGAGGAGAAGTGGCAAGGTATGATTTCAGGAGCTAAGTGATGCAATTTGGACACCAAGAGGAGAAATCAAATCAATTTGCATGGAGTTGACAGCATGTCGAGGACTCCCTGACAGGAGCAGCGGTCCTGCCAGCTGACAGGAACACGGGTGCGGTGAAAATATTTTACCCTGTGATAGCAGCATTTTAAGTCAAGTCACGACCATCATTTCTCCTCCAGTTACTAAAACAAAGTGTGTCAAAGTGTTTACAATGTTAAAATGAGGTACAAATGACTTCCTAAATACGTTCTCATAGCTGTGTGCTAATTAGACTAGTTAAAACTGATCCCAGCTGTGATAACACGCAGCACTCTACCCCTGAGGTGCTGAATGGGTTTTCACATCTGAGGGAGCGTTACTCACACTAAAGCAGAGCCTGTAAACCACACTTGTTAAAGCCTGACTATAAAGTATCCAACTGTGTGTTTTAAAGTTAACGGCGGAGCGTTGTGCCACCGATCGCCCCTTGTACGCAGCATGGGGTGATTTGACTTTATGTGAGGCCAGATGACATCGCTCCTGCATTACAAGTTTCAAACAACGCCTGTAAAAGTTTGTGTGTTGTGTAGATGTGGGCCAAGAAAAGCCAAAAGTACGCAGGTTTCAGTTTCCATAAACACAGATTACTGCACTTTTAACTGTATAAACAGAGCTACATCAGTTAAAGAGCTGATCTTAAAACTACCAAGTGGGAAAAATGGGTATGCTTAAGAGCCCAAGAGGATGAAATTGTTAGTTTTTCTTGGTTCACTTCATGAATAAGAAGAAAGGGGACAGAATCAGCAAGCCTACTTCATCTTACTGCCCCTAAAGGGTTTACATTAAAGGCTGAAAAACTCCTTGAGGTTCTCGAGGCTGCAAGTCGGCCAACATCAAGATCGGGCAGTTTAGAGACATTTGCATGGTTTGTGTTTTATACTTGAACTTTTCAGCAACAACAATCAGAAAATCTTGCCCTCTTTGGCAACGCGCGTGGAGGTGAGAGAGCAAGAAGAGGGTTTGATCTTCTCTCAAGCCGTCTGATCACTTCAATCACTTCTCATATGTACAAACAAGAGTGAGGCTGAATGCTTTGAAGGAGAGAGTATTCAAAAAAGTGCATACGCTATTCGCATTTGAAATGCTGCCACTTGGATCAGGTATAAACAACTTTGCCATCAGACGTGACTGAGCCTCACATGGGGTGTATGAACTCACTGAGGTCTGCTTCTTTCATGTGTCAGCGTTTAGACAGTGTGATCAACATCATCAGCCCGAGCTTAAACTTCTTAAGATTTTAAAGTTTGGAACTGAAAAAATCTGAATCCAATTAAGATTTTTTAAACCCCCTAATCTTCAGGGCACCCAAGGGTTAAAAGGGGTCACTGCTTTAAATAGTGAAGTTTGGACAAAAGCAAACAGGTAAACAAAAAGCTCATGTTCAGAGTGTTTGAAACACTTTTGTCTGCTCTTGGTTCTTAATAAATTCAGAGAATCAATATCCCTAATATGGTCCTGTCAAAGGAAAGGCTTTGCTGTGCACTGGTCCTATGCAGAGCCTACCCACAGCTTTGCAGACCATTATCCACATGTAGCCATTTACTGTCATCACTGCCAAAATATATGAAACCACCGATCTGCTGCTGGTCCTTCAGCTTCTACCTGAGACTGAAGTTACAGTATTTTGTCGTCACAGTTTTCATCGACGACTGTTTGTTTTCCAGGCGATGTCTAAATAAAAATGTATGCATGAGGACAAAAAGTATGATGAAATGTGTTGACACTTCCGTCAACAAATAAAAAGTTAAACAAACTGTTCTGGAGAGATGAGAGAAAGGCGGAACGAGTTTGGAAGTGATCCAATGAGAAGTAATCTTCTGGTGCTGTAAGGTTAGACGGGCACATTTTCTCTGCCACCAGGAAGCAGTACAGTACAACAACTAGCTCCTATGCTTCCTGATGCTCATGAAAACGTGACAAAATGTCAGCGCTTGGGAGGAAGAGAAGATTTGACATATAGACACATTTTGTCTTTGTTGTCAAGGAAACTGAGATGCTTTGTTAAATGTATGGAGCAACTTGCTGGTAAAAAATGACAAAGCAACTTTAGATTTAGTCTATCATAATCTTATGATATTTAGTTGACTCAAACTAGACTAAAATAACTTAGGTGCCTAAATTAGGACTAAAACTAAATCAAAATTTGTTGTCAAAGTCAACACTTCTGTCTACTGTCTGTGTCAGTCACTCTGTTCCCTGTTCAAGCCCACATTACAACTAGTCAGCGTTCAACCTACGTATAGCATCATCCCTGGTAGGCTACATGCTGTCGGGTTTTGGAGGACTGCACACAACCACATCTTCGTAGTTTGCTTACCTACAAACGTCACTTTGTGTAGCCAAAGGGACATGAATGCACCACGGTGAATCAGGCACAGAGATCTGGCTTTGGATAAGTGCACAGATGCCCCATCCAACGAGTGTTAAATGCTGCATTTAGGGTGTAAGTTTAGCTCACTCTGTTGAGCAGCCTCATGTTGTTATTGTAGGCAAAGGCACGGGTTCAAATTTATGGTGTGTGTTAGCCCTGCTCTTTTGCCCAGCTTTTTTATCTTACCTTATCACATTAAGGCCCAAAAATATATTAAAAGAAAGATGGAATTTAAAATCTTCCTTAAATCTAGATAACTGCAAACCCTTCTGAAACCTAACGTGCACTTCCCTAGCCTACATCGTCTGTGAGTGTCCTGTTTCATAGCTTTGTTTCCTCCGATTGATTTCTGGCTGTTTGTTCTGCCACTGCTTTTTTAATTGGCTCAAAATGAAATGAACTCTCCAGAAGAAAATGTTAGTGTTTTGACAGTGAAACGGTGGAGCAAAGTAGGCACACCACACACAAGTATAAATGCTCTTCATAGAGTCAATGATGAAGTTTGAATAAGCTTAATCTTTTGTTGATGCGTTATAGCCAGTAAGATGCAAGCTAGCTTAACAGGGGAAGAAAAGGAGCTAAAATGTTTTAATGCTGATAAACTGAAGGGGAGCTGCAAGGTCTAGTATGAGATAAATCTGAACCATTTTGAACTATGGATCATGCAGAGCTATGGTAATAGAGTCCAAAAATAAAATATGCAATTGAAAATATATACGCTTGAATCATTTTTTGTGTGTGTTTCTTGTCATTCCCAGTCTCTATGTTGATAGATTATCTGTCTTTTCAATATTTTGCTCTGAAATAAAGGCAAAAACTATCCCAGAATTTTTTACTTAATTTAAATTTTTTTGCTGTGAACAACAAAACAAATCTTCTTTACTTCAAACCAGCTGCATGCCGTTAACCTTCGTGTCAAACCTTTTCATTTCTTCTTGTTAACAGGTTGATTATTGGTGCTTAAATGGAGAGAGCAAACCCCGAAAAGAATCAATGATCAGCTGGTGTCCTGGGGACTGCAGCGCCCGACTTTGCTCGCATAAGATTCACTCAGAGGAACCCTTTCATTTCTCGAGCACATGATACTGACATGACTATTTCATGAACTAAAGTGGCACCCTGTATGCACTTTTTCAGATGCTCAAATAGAAATTTACTGTCAAAACTAAAACATCAAGCTGGAACCTGCTGAGAGAGTAAGTCATGTGAGCTGATAAGAGCAAATGCGCAGCAGGGAACACCGTGGTCTACGCAAAAAAGTATTTTTGTGTTTCTGTTTGTGCTGCACCTCCAGAGGAGAAGAGCTTCTTGATTGTGTCTGTCTGCATGGGGGCTTGTGTACTCGTCAGATTAGCCTCCCTCCCAGGCAGAGCTCCTGACTGAGCAGCAGACACACATACACACGAAATTTCAAAGAGGACCTTTGATGTTGGGGGGCTATATTTAGCCGAATCTTCTGGTAGGACTTCTCTAGGGTGACAATTTCTAAAAGGAAGCACCCACAATGCCTCTCGATTTTCAGTCCTTTGTATGTGGGTCATGATCCTTTAGTGCTGATCTGTGAAAATAGAAACACCCCGCTCAAGTGCGCAGTATTTCTTTAGGAAGGTAAGTCATGATTATGTATAAAAGCCTCGGACACTTATCAAGATTTACTACTTTGTTCATAATTTAGTTAGTTTACCAGAGTCTGGGGTTAAAAAAAATCCCCTTAGGTGTGTTTCAGGAGTGTGTGAAGCTCTCCTTAAAAATAGGCATGCATACAAAACTTGAGCACAAAAATGTTTCATTGATGTTTGAAGTGGGAAAAACTGAATACTACCCTAGCAGCAAAAATATTCTACCAGTTTAGAAAAAGAAAGAAAGTAAGAGTTCCCTCTTAGCATTTGATTAGCATTTCAAAAATGAACAGGAGGTGCAATTTGACCAAAAGAATTGTAGCAGTTTCAGTTTTTGTGTGTGTGTGTATTTTTAAATCACAGTCATCCTCTTTTGCTACGGTCTTCTTTATTTTGGAATAAAAACTGAAGATAGAGAGAAAGAGAAATAGACCTTAGCAGATAACCAGAAGTGATTTTCACACCTTCCAACTTACACTTTGGACTCTGATTGGTTTTCCCACTTGGTCCAGGTGTGATTTAGGGCAGGTGCGAACCCAGTAAATTCACGTGGGTGCAGACAAAAACAACTGCACCGAGACTCTTGAGTTGAAATGTCTAGAACTCAAGTGCTGTGTTTATCCTCCCTTCAGATGGTCTGCTAGGGCTTTACTGCAGACACCTTCAGTTTTGGGTTGCTTTTGCTGAATGTTTTGGGTCATTATCCGTTTGCACAGTGATGCACCAACTGACCACTTATGCAGCATTTGGCTGTGTCTGAGCACAGAGTATAGCCTTGAATACTTCAGGATTCATTCAACTACTTGGTGCGACTGCTGATAGAAGTATCAGCAGTCGCACCATTAATAAGTAGTAATAAGCACTTGTGACCCAGTTCCATTGGCAGCCATACATAACATTTCCTCCACCGTGTTTCACAGATGATGTGTGTGTACTTCAGTTCGTGAGCTGTTTCTCTCCTTCTCCGGTTGATCTTGGATTCATCTGTCAAAATAAAATCCTGGTAAAGATCTTTCAGATGTTTCTTGGTAAAGTCTAATCTGACCTTCCTGTTCTTGAGTGTAACCTGTGGTTTACACCTTGTTGTAAACCTTCTGTATTTCCATTGATGAAGGCATCTCTTTAGACTTTGACAATGATACGCCCACCTACTCAACAGTGTTCCTGGTCTTTCAGGCCTTTTAGTGTTGCTGAGTTGACCAGCACATCCCTTCTTTTTGAGAATAATGTATCAGATTGTTGATTTTGCCCTAAATCCTAAAGTTTTTTGGTTTCTCTCTACAGCCACACGTCTTTGGACCTCACACTGAGAGTTTCCCTGAGCATCTACATTTCAGTTCAACTTCAGATCTTCTCTCTGATTACTTGCTCATAAAATAAAAAAGCAGCAGACCTCACCCAGACAGGAAACTCCTTGTCGGTCAATTGTCCAGTTACTTCTGAGACTCTAAAAAAAGAGGGCACTAGTGTAGTTCAATGTCTGCAATCAATCACTAATAGTTGTTAATTCAACCTACAAGCTATTATTTTTCTGAAAGCAATTGTGCAAGCCTGACAAGCTTCAAATTGAAACTAAATCATCCGGCCTGACAATGCATGACACAGTTTGGTGGTACTGTGAAAAAATAAAATACATCTCTAAAGAACATTTAGTTTCTACACATGAGGCATCCACAGCAGACGTGTTGCGCTCTTAAACAGACGTATAAATCCACCTTTACATCTTTAGAGTCTAGGACAGTCTTCAAAGGCAGGGGAAGAGATAGACAATGCCATTGAGTACTTTAGCAAATAGCAGCTCATTTCCTTGTTGTTAGCATTTGAAAATAAATTATTGTTTTCTCCCAGGAGATGCAAAACAAGAAACATAGAATGGCAGAAAGTTAACAATGAGAACATCGCACTGAGCTGTTTGTATGCTGAGTGAGAGTGAGAAGTGAGTACAGGTGTAAAAACAGAGGAGCGGATGAGAGAGCAGCTTAAGTTGTAGCGTGGGCTGTGGCCCTCGTAGCCTACAGCCATCCTGCTGCTCTCAAGTAAGTTCTCGAGCCAGATACAACTCCACAGTCACGGGCCACGAGTCCAGCCCTCACTTGTGCAGCCAAGCACCATTATCGGATGCCCCTGTCAAAGCTAACACCTGTAGTGGTTTCACACTGGGACTAGTGCTCCTACAGAATACATTAACATAGCTCTGAGCCCATCTGTATGTTAATCAAATACACCAGATGAAATGCATGACCTCTGTGTTCTGCCTCACAGTTGCACATTGAGAATAAAATCACTGTAACCTGCGCACAATTTGAACTTAACTGTAGGCAATACAAAAAAGTGCAACAGGGACCCAGACAGTCTCTGGAAAGCAGAAACATTGGCCTCTATTTAAAACAACAGATTCATATCCAGAGTATGTCCTGAAGCATGACAGAGAGATGTTGTGCTGTGTATTTATGATAGGGAATCAAAGCATGTGCACGGGCCCTGAGGAAAAGATTATACCATAAGAATTCAAACAAATCATTTCCATACAGTTACACAGTGCGGTCTAAAAGCAAAGAAAAATATGGAAAGTAAAGCAAATGTTTATCTTTGATGTTTTTGCTTTAAACTGAGCGTAATGTCCTCTTACAGAATATTGGGGTAAAAAAAAATTAAGGCTCATTTTTGCAATTTCAAGGTGATGTACTTTTTCAATATCTGCCCAAGGGCTTTAATAGGATCAGCTTAATCTTTGGTCAGTAAACCTAAAGAGTTTGATGCTAAAGTGGGGATTTAAAATTTCTGTCATTGGCTGACACTTTGTCCAGTTTGTCATAAACGTTATTTATGATTCATCATGTTTGATAAAGGTCCGCCCCTGTATGCCAATTTTCAATAACAGTCACAGCACCACCTAGTGACAACAGGAAATGACTAGAGCCATCTGCTCAGCCTCTTTAGGTTATATTATTTTGAAAACTGTGACTTTTCATCAAATGTTGCGACCCTGGCAGCATGGCCCATTTTGATATTTTGCCATGAAGCACGAAATTGCTGTAACTCAAAAACGTATTGTCCAACCTGCTCCAAACTGGCCCCAATCTGAATACAGATGACCATTAGAGCGTTACCTAGAAATGCCAGATTTATATTTAAACTGCTTCTCCTCCTCAAAAGTGGTGATCCAAAATCTTATAAAATCATGAACCTTGGCAAACTCATCAGGCATAAAGAACTGTTTGGATTTTATGGGTTGTGCATATGTGTGTGGTAAAATGGGTGCATAACGCCCATAATGATCTGCTAGATTATGATCTTTTAATTAATTTATTTAGAGATCAAAAATTTGCTTTTGTACAGATATTTTGTTATGTGTCTGTTTGCCATGCCCAACAAAACTAACGTTTTCTTACATTTATATATTTTTCAATTGCTATTGTGGACGTGCAGGTCTTTTACAATTGCACTGGAGACCAGTACATTCAATTAAATCTATCATCTCTTCAAGTAGATCCTGATTCATAGCCACTGTGGATTTACGGTGGAACAAGCAAAGTGAAAACAGTTCACAAAGTTCCTCCATTTGTCATTAAGTGGCCAAGCCCTTTGGGGTGCAGGCTCTGATCATTTAAAACAACCCTGGATAGTGGCGTTAATATCTATAGCACTAATTGGCTATTCGTTAGTTCTCCTGCGGTGCTCACTGGACCGTTCTTCAATTAAAAAACATCTGTTTCCTTCACAGTGTTGGAAAAATCAGTCGGCTTGGTGAAGTAGCCAGGCAAGGTCGAAGGAAAATATCTTACTAAACATACCTTGGCTCTTATTGGCTGCAAATGATTTTTTGGATTGTTTACTATGAGAAAACATGTTACATATTCCTGACAACAAAAAGAAATGAATTTTAGCAATAAAGTTAGGGTGAAACAAGTTGTGTTTATTTTATTTGCTTTCTGTGCAGCCCACTGTTTTAACTTTTCTTCTGATAATTGATAATGGCAGTTGTTAACATTCTTAAATGAATATAACAACAATAGCCCCACATGTATTTTATTGTTATTGCAACAGCTTTGGATGGACATAACATAACAGCTTGTTTGTATTGTTACTTTAAACCCTGGAGGGTCTTAGAAAAATGCATACACTATCGGTCTTAGAGCCACAAATCGACCACGCCCAAAAAAGTGCTATAAAAAATTTATATATTAATATTTTTTTCCACTTTAAATTAGCCAATCTTTTAGACCTACTTCTCCTTGAAATATTCATGTCAAGTTTTAATTACATTTCGCGGATTTTAACCCTTTATATCCCGGTTTCGTCACATGAGCGCACTGCTTTTTTTGCCCCAAAAAACAAAAAACTTGAATATTTTCCAAAAAAAACATTTGAAGTAATATTTTATTGTTATTATAATTAGGCCTTTAGATGGACAAAAGATTGGCACCAACATTAATTTCGATCCGGTTTTAATTTTTTTTCCAGAAGCCAAAAATGTCCCCAGGCGGCGCTGCTGCTCCTGCTCCCCCGGGGAGGAGTGCCTCTGCCGCGGGTGTGTTTCGCGCAGCGCCGGAGCATATGGTTCGGTTCCCGTGTCTGCAGCACACACTTCCGCTACCACGTGAAAACAAATACGTCATTTCCTGTTGATTAAAAAAAATTAATGCACCCTCAAATGATCCTAAGGTCAGAAAATGGTCCGGAACGAGCAGCGGGCCAAGCTGCTGCTGTACGCGGGAAATTAGTCTGCCTTTTCCGGGTATCTGTCTCGAGCAGGCCGCTGGAGAACATGTGTATGTTCCAGCAGGCGTCACATGTGGAGCAAGGGCGCCACCCGGTGGACAAATAAAAAAATTACAACTCTAAGGCCAGTACTGCAAGCGGAAGCGGAAACATAACCGATCACGATCGATTTGACCGTAATTTTTTTGCCGTGAAAAATAGCGTTTATAATGGGTTTCAATGGGGCACAAATCGACCACTAGGACCAATAGCGTAAGTTTATCGCTAGCTTAGCCACTGAAGCTAATTTCCGGAAGTCATACTGAAATTTTAACAGTAAATGTGACCGAACTTTTTTTTGCAGACTTTCGCTATATTCCATTCAACACTGTGCAAATGGCATGTAATCGAAATTTGAAAATAGCCACAAATCGACCCAAGACTCTCCAGGGGTTGTGCCCATCTCATTCTCTCTGGTTTAAATAAATAAAACATGTACAATAAAATACAGGCGC
Organism: Copadichromis virginalis; assembly: GCF_057382275.1. Classification (NCBI taxonomy): domain Eukaryota; kingdom Metazoa; phylum Chordata; class Actinopteri; order Cichliformes; family Cichlidae; genus Copadichromis; species Copadichromis virginalis. Next base: position 26,216,435 of record NC_140634.1, on the reverse strand, counting down.
TAGCCACAGAGTGAGTGCTCGTCTTGAATCATCTTAGTGTCGTATATATGATGCTGTGTGTGAGTGTGAGAGTAGGTAGTCTAGGTAACAGCCATAGTGAAGTGAAAGACTGCAGGAAAGGAAAAAATAGTGTCCACATGTCTACTACTCTTTGCTAAAGTCTCTCCTCTCTTTCCATTTTCCCTCTTATATGTTTCATATTCTAATCACACAAATCTCCTATGGGCAGAGTAATAGCATTTTCATTTAGCTACGGAGTTGCAACCTCCCCTGCATAATCTCACCGCATCAAAGCATAAAAGTCATTGTGCAATTTACCTCCATGAATTCATTTTTAAATCTTAAAGAAACCGAAAAGAAGAAAATGCCTCTACAAGTTTAACACTACAGTACCACATTCATCATGTTTATTCAAATTAAAGAAAAAGTAGTTGTGTTAAGATGTTGAGGTCAAAGACAGGATTAGACACCTTACAACCTCAAAAAAGACCAGTTTAGTGCTTAAGGCCGACCCTGAACTCCTCCGCCCCAAAACCCTTTGTTTTGACTGTCTAAAACAGTGTCAGCATGGCCTATTGTAACCATCCAAATCTAACCATTAGCCAATTAGGAAGTGATGGGCAGCTGTAATGCCCTTGCATTAGAGGGATGGATTAGTTTCCCATTCAGCAGCTGCCTGTGGGCAAATGGACTGATGGAGGACAGTGAAATGCTGTACCACGCCACTGAAAGCTGCTTTCACTGCACTTTGCCTTCAAAGACAGCAAGAGTAGCAATGTGCTTATTCACTGTTTCCAGCGATGATAAAGAGCAGGGTCTTAATAAACTGTGATTACGTATCATTTAGGTGGCAATAATGTGTGCTGAACTGGGAGTGTGAAGGATGCTGCTGTTTTCACGACCAAAGTTAATTCTGCTCCTTTAAAATCTAATCATATTGAATGCTTTGGTTCATAGATACAAAACCTCACTCTTGGTTCCTGACCAAAGATACGTAATATTTTTGTCCTATAGCCCTCTTAATGAAATTTTAGGTTCATTCGAGTTCAGTCAAGCTCGGTGAGAATGACTGCGTGTTGCTCTCCTGCTTATTGACAGCCAGTAATGTGGGATAGATTGGAGAAAGCCAAGCACTGAACCACACTCCCCTGCCTGTTGGCCCTCTGCCGCCCTCCCCTGAATTCCATTAATAGCTCTGCCCTCCAGGAGGTGCTAGGTGGACCGCCTGTAATGCAGCCAGAGATATTAATGACTGCTTCCTTCCTGATAAAGAGAGGGATGATAAAGAGATAAAGAGGTGGGAAAAGCGGGGATTAACAGGGAAAATAATTATGCAGAGCAGAATTTTCTATGTTAAAGGTAGTACTACAAGACATTCACAAGCATTCCTTAAATAAATTATAAATTTTAATGGACATTAAAGAGATAAACCAGCAGGAGAGATATTGCAGGAGATCTGCTCACTTCTTTTTTATTTGTATTTTGTCTGACTAAACAGTCACTTGGGTTTTCTCCTATGCAAAGCACTTTGCATGATATTTACTCAGCATCAGTTTCTTGCTGTTTGTCAGCTCACAGTAGCCAATGCTTGCTGCATAACAAATGCACAAATAACACTCTGCTACACCAAAAAGACTCTCAGTGGACATTTTCCCAACAGCTCACATATCCAAAAGGGCACTTTCCTCTGAATCCTATTGTAGGAAAATAAAAGTCATATATAAATACTTCAAATACTATTCTACTGGTGCAAAGATGCAAGTAATTATATATTCACAGAGACTCAGTTGCTCCAAGCTCATGCCTGAAGAACAATGAGAGCTGCTTGAAATCTAATTTATTCAATCATATGTCAGTTTAAAGTTGGAGCAGAGCCCCGAAAATCCTACCAAACTACTGAAGTTGGAACAGGTTGTAGCATCTGATACTGCAATAACCTGTCAAAATGTGACAAGATTTCCCCGTAGATGGGATGAACACGTATTAATGCAGTTAACTGATGTGACACATAAGCTGAGCAGAGTTTTTCACTTTTTATGGCATAACACGTTGAGCGGTTCTGACATCTGAAAGAGTTTAATAACTTGCACTCAATAAAAATGGAGCTTCTAAACATTAGTAAGTCAAACTGTGAGTTAAAAATGTTTTTATTGCAATTTAAAAGTCCTGCAATCTGAATAGCTGAGAGGTTCTTTGTATTTTTGTCTTGAATTATTTACGTTCAAGTCAGAGTGTCACCAATATATATGAGCCAACATATTGGTCAGTATACTGTCATGTGAAAAGGACTCACATGACAGAAAAGGCCGCATTCGTCCTAGGTGTAGAATTCAGGATCAGACCATGCAATACTTGCTTTGCTAAACTGCAAAAAATCTGAGAGCAACATCTCAGACTCTACAAGCCTCAGTTAGCATTGTAAATGTTAAAGTTCATGACAGAACAATTAGAAAAAGACTGAATAAGTATGGTCTGTTTGGAGGAGTTGCCCTGAGAAAGCTTCTTCTCTCTAAAAAGAGCATGGCAGCAGGGCATATGATTTGCAAAGCTGCATATGAACTCCTCTGAATACCAAAGTATTCTAAAGTCAAATGTGAGGCCATGTGTCCGACAGCCAAAGCTTGGTTGAAACTGGGTCCTGAAGCACGACAAATCTACTGGCTGAAAAAGAAAAAGAAAAGAAGGTGTGGTAATGGTCCAGTCAAAGTCAAAACCTCAACCTGATTGAAATGCTGTGACGGAACCTTAAGAGAGCTGCGCATCAATAAATGCCTGCAAACTTCAATGAACTGAAGCAACTTTGTAAAGTATAGTGGGCCAAAAGTCTTCCACAACTGATAAAAACAAACAGAAAATGATTACAACAAGCTATTTCTGCTAAAAGGGGTTCTACAAGCTGTTAAATCAATGAAATGGTGCGGCTGCTGTCCTTAAACTCTAATTTTCACGTGACTGTATAAAAGCATTGGTTTATATATTGTCCAATACGCACCTATATTATATTTTGACTGTCTGCAGTACATGCAGCAGCTACTATAATTTAGTCAACAATTTTACGATTAAAATTAAGTGTGCATGCAATTGGATTCAACTCTATTTGGAGCTGAAATGATTAATAAATGAGCATAAAATTCATCTCCATAATGTCAAACACTAACTTCTCTAATGATCTAACTTTTTCCAACGATCTGCTATTTTTAATTGTCTTATAAGCTAGTAAATTTGACTTGTTTGAGTTCTGGGCTGCAGCTTGAATCAAACTGAGTGTCATGGAGTTGTACTGTGTAATACTCATCACATTAGTCCACATCCACACCCACTCAGTGTAGATGTTTCTTCATGCAGAGCTGTCACACAAACAACTGATAAATTACTAGTGACAGATCATCCAGTCATTTAAAAGACCTCTTGGTGTTGATTAAGTGCTGTGACAAACTCATTTAAGGCAAGACATGACTGTGAATCCCCAAAACTGGCAGCAACAAGTACCAATGCTGCCATTCAGGGTGTAACTCATATGGAAGTTTTTTGTAAGTCTATCCTACAAATGTAATACAGTATGCAGAAAAGATAAATATACAGAGTATAAAAACAACCTACCCCTACACAGGGATGTCATCATGAAGTCTTTTATCATTGAGAGATGAGCATGCTCTTCTATTCTCGCTCCTGTTTCTCTTGTGAGAAGATGTGAATGGATTCTTTAACTGTATCTCAAGCTTCCTCTAAGCCTTCGTGTTTCTCCATAGGCTAAGAGAGATCTCCTTTGGTCTTGCTCAGCATCTCAACTTCCACAGGGATCAAAGCCATCACGTTTGCGGCAGGCGCGAAGTTGAAATGAAAAAGAATAAAAGCAACAAAAAACACTCCTATAATTATTCAGAGCTGCGGAGGAGACCCCTGACAGACAGCAGCTGAGCGAGCGTTCGTGTCAGCGAACTTTAATCTAGAGAGATGCCCCCCAAAAATATCACGGAAAACGCAAGAAGGCCGTTTCATTTTCTCTGCAGCTATTTCAATATCTCTCAGAATCCGGCGAGGACGGGTGCATCACATTCACACACACAGTGGACGAGGAGGAGGTATAAAGAGAGGGGGGAAAAGAACATGAAGGAAAAAAGAGGGCAGAGATATAGAGATTAAGGGAACGCTGATGTCATTCATTTGGGTGGGTGTTTTTCAGAGTGTGCATAGGCAGTGATCAGGGACGTGAAAGTGCTGTTTTGTCAGGCTAATCCTTCAGTAAGGGCCACTCTGGCTCGAGCACATTACCATCCAATGACACAATCCTGTTCGTCAGGATGGCCCACACCATTTTGATCAGTTTATAAAGCCTGTCATGACTGCTTAGCCATAAGACTTAGACATGAATTTCTATCAGAACAACAGCTCAAAAACTTTTCAATCAATGCTCCTATTTTAACCCTGCTTGCTGTTCAACACCATCTCCCCTCACAGTTCTCTACTGTCAACAGCTGCAATGACAGGCGAGCCAACTCGAGGGTTTCCAGTAACCTCTTTGGATAAGGTGAGGGATTTGAGCCAGTGGCTCTATAGGCCACAGAGGCTGGAATAATCATCACACTCCACATGGCGGTAATCATCTCATACGGAGACCTCCTGACCCCTTAATACTGGAGGCTAAGCTGTTTCACCCTGCCGTCACCTCTGCCCCTTTCCCACTATTGGATCTACAGCGGCTCAGCATGTGAGAGCAAGATGTGGAGAAGCCTAAGCATTTCAGTTAAAGCTATAGGAGCTCACGATTACAAGGGCAGGAAGTTAAAACCACGGTTGCGTTTTCCCGTGACGCATCAAGACGTTTCTAAATTGCTTAATCCTTTTGAGCCGGAGGTTTTTGTTTTACTATCAGGCTGATTCCCACAATGTGCGGTGTTAATCATTTGGATATTATCTTAAATTTTAGCTGATTTGTGTGCGCCATTTTCCTGGATGTAGCTCCTGGATGGATCCTATACTCAAAGTTGAATAAACACATGTGTAAAGTGAAAGCATTAAAAACCTTACACCTGGCGCTTGAGTCTGATCTCAGTCTGAACTCGTCACATGCTTATAATTTTCAGAACCTGTGGAATCACATTTTAACATACTGGATGGCCTTAGCATAATTCTTTATTGTCATGGCAGGCATAATGTAATCCAAACTTTGATATTTCCCCAAAAACCCAGAGAAATCCAAAGAAAAGACAGAAAAAGCTTCCACCTACGACACAAACCACAGCCTGTTTGCTGACAGCACTATGATTTACACCACTGCCAGCACTCTTGCATTCTTATGAAGACTTATGTTGTCCAACACATCGCAACACTCCTGCAAACTTGTGAAAATCTGTGTCGGCATCACTGTTGGCTGTGACAAAACAGTGGTATTTGTTGCCCTAGGAATGATAACAGGCTGGTTTGTGTCCATGTTGTGAAGCTCACTAAGTATGTGCAATACTGGCTCTCCCTCTGGTAGACCATGAGGATTAATGGCAAGCCACTGTTATGCTGTCACAAAAATAAAACTTTTCTATGTGCTTGGAAGTTTCTTCAAATATGAAACCTTCATGAACCTTCACGAACTTCATAAAACATTGAAAATTGAACTAGCTAGCAGATTAATAATAAACAAATTCCTCTAGTTGCTTCAGCTTGTAGAAAAACATTCAATTTTGCTATTTTATAAAACTGTAGTGAAGAAGAAAACATTTATAAGAGCTGGAATTGAGTGGACACATTAGTCTGTGCCGAGTACAGCAGTATGTGTGTGATGTTTTTGTACTGTCATTTATGCTGAGTACAAATTACAGTTAAATTAAATGTTAAAAGTGACTCAAGCTTATGATACATAATTCTACCCAGCAGCAAAAGTGAGTGAAAACACCCAAATTCTGATAATTTTCCCCTGCATTGCAATTACTCTGTGACAGTGAAGAGCACCTCACACTGTGAAAAATATTTTCTGCAGAAACCTTCCAGGGCTGGAATTATTGTTTGTGTGATCTGTGCTAACACACTGAAGATTTTTCGAAAAGAAGCTCTAATAACAGCACTTGTGATAAATTACAAGCGCCATCATGGGGAATAATGCTGACCTTCTCAAAAACAAGCACTGACATTTCTGTCAGTGGTGCATTTAAGTCGTCAGGTGTGTTTTTTATTTATGCCTCAACTAGAGCTGGGCGATAGAACGATAACGATATGTATCGCGATATAACTTTTACTCGATAGAGAAATTAAGCTATCGCGATAGACTTCGCCGCTCTTGTCCTCTTAAAATAAAAAAAAAAATAAAAAAAAAAAGGTCAGCCAATCCAAACTAAGTAGCGCAGAGCCGAACCAATCACAGCCCAGCGTCACGTCGCGTGACTTGTTACGTACAGCACAAGTGCCAAGCCGCACGTGTGTTTGTTTGGGAAGCAGGCAGTGGGTAATAATAATAATAATAATAATAATAATAATAATAATGGATTGGATTTATATAGCGCTTTTCAAGGCACCCAAAGCGCTTTACAATGCCACTATTCATTCACTCTCACATTCATACACTGGTGGAGGCAAGCTACGGTTGTAGCCACAGCTGCCCTGGGTAATGGAGCCAGCGCGTAATGGAGGAAATGAGTGTGCCGACTAGAAAAATCTACCGAGCGTGACCGAAGAGAAAACAGATGACGGTTCCAATGCCGGAGAGATTGTCGAACGGAAGAGCCATAGAAGTTCCGTAGTGTGAAGGTATTTCGGCTATTTCAAGTCTGACAAAAAACAGAGTAGCGTGCACTGTAAATTGTGCCGAAAGCAAGTCTGGAAATACAATAAACTGGTGCATGCGTCACACTGTGTGCCACGTTATTGTTTCAGTGAAATGAATTTCTACAATACTGTTAATTCTACTCTGCAGTGTTTAAATGCTTACATATACACACAGTTACTGTCCCTCCACACATACGACTCGGTTCTGCTTCTATGCCCCAGCTTTGTTTACTTTTTCCCACCGAGGCTTCTAGACTTCTGATTGGCCAACATTTCTGCACGGTTAGGAATCTAGCTCCACCTGCTGCTTTGGCATGTTCATAGCAGCGTTTTCCTTCATTTCTGCCTTTATGTGTGGACGGGATTATTTTTTAAAACGAAAACGGAAAATCTCCGTTTTCAAAAACACCCGTGTACGTGTGGACGTAGCCTCAGTCTCTGACTGGAAGCGCTAATTCGTCATTCGGCTTTTGTCAGACTAAAGTAACTGTTAAAACTGTTTGAAAAGCTCAGCTATACAACAAGGAGAGATTGAGAATTTCCTTTTAGTTCTCAGTTTATTTGATATTGACAAAAGTTAGTTTTGTCTGTTCTTCTGTAAAACAAACTAAGATTTATTTTTAGAATTAATATTTTGTTTCTAAGTGGAATTGACAATTTAGTCTGTTTTTGTTTGTTCTGTTTTGAAACTTAAACGCTTTAGCGGCTGCCTTTTGTGTAGTTTGCAATATTTGCCTTTATTTATCTGAAAAAGTCTCATGTTCCTTAAGTACATCTACCCTGTTGAACTTATTATGGGAAATAAATATTTAAATAAAAACAAGCTGCTGATTATTTCACATTTTACTTGTGAGCAACGGCACATTTAAATCTTACAAATATAGTTATTTGGCTTATATCGTGATAGATATCGTTATCGCCTGAAATGAAAAAAACATATCGTGATATGAAAAAATCTCATATCGCCCAGCTCTAGCCTCAACTAAAATCTACTCCGAAGTTGTTCACAAAATTGTTAAAACATCCGAGCTAATACAAATCCATGAATAATGAATAGTGGTTTTTTAAAAAGTGACAGAAAATTATTCATGAATTCTATCTTCCTTCCTGTTACTGGCTCAAGGCAAAAAAATAAAAACAGTTTTAAAAAAATGTGTTGGCAGAAGCTTCTAGAATAATGTGCTATACTTGGTATAAATAATGGTTTGTGGAAGATGTTTCTATAAATAATAATGAAGGTTGTGTTTAGATAATCTTGATCCTCTGAAGGTGGACTGAAGGATAAAGAGAAGCTGTTGGTGCCAGTAAACATATCAGAGGTTTGTCAGGACAGCAACTCGGAAAAAGCCCATGAAAACTTTACATTCCTGCACTTCAGTTTTTCAAATGCATTTGACAGGGTAGCTGTTTCCCTCCCACTCCTGTTTCAGACTTTTATTGATGTGATGGTTTTCAAGCACTTGGTTAATATTAAACTCCTTGTGGGATATTTGCTACAAAAACATTTTATAACAGCACTTAAATGTTGGCTTGAACTCTAATAAGGCACCAATCTTCTGACTTTACTCATATCTAACAAACAAATCGCCTTATTTATTATCTATTTATAGGAATAAACTAAAATATGTCAGACAATTTGATTAAAGAAGACCTTTTAGCTCAAATCTAACATAAAGAAATTTTGGCTCACAGGCGGTAAAAAAGGTGGCTTTCGGGCCTGCATAGTGAAGTTAAACCTGCATCCTTTTTAATGGCCACCAGGGGAATACACCTGTGGTTGGAGCTGTTGGTGTTGGTTGGTTTGAAATCAATATTGATTTCAAACCAACCAACTATTGAGCCCCCACTGCTCAATAGTGGGGGCTCCCGGACAAGCCCCCACTACTGAGCCATCGGACTTGACCTCTGTAAACACTTCACTGATGAGTTTCTGATTTTGGGTCATGATGAATAAAACAATGCATTTTTAAAATTTTAGTCAATTGAAATGTTAGGCCTAGTGTCATATTCACATCCTTACTGGTTGGACACAGCTGGTAATCATGGAAATCTGCAAGAACCCTAACCCATCGCATGGAGATTTTTGCTGCTATACATTCTTGTAGACTGATTTCACCTAGCGACAACCAGTCGCAATCCTTGTGTAGGCCCGTGTGACCTTAGAAGGCCTTAGAAAGGAGGATTATCCAAGATGCCAGTGAGCATGCAACCTCACAGTCAGATTCAGCCTTCTGTTAGCAAGGTGAAAGCAAAAATAATATATCATATCCTAGTCTGAATCACCACCAAAAGTAACTATTTTCTTTTGGCTTTGCATTGTCCAGCATCTTTTGTGCTAATCCTTTGAAAAGCACTGCTACAAACCCAGTTGCAGTCAAACATACTGTGACCTTCTTTGCAATAACAGCGTAGATTCTCTTACTTAAAATCACATCAAACAACAGAGTACTTTTTGTGTTCTGTCCTCTCAGTGAATTCATGAGCACCCCCTCTTCCATTCACTTATTTTTACTTACTTTTCTGGTCTCTCTTACACTGTCACTGTATTTCATTCCCTCTTTGACACAAGTGTCCATTAACACAGGATCCAATTACTTGGACTGCTCCGAAGACCCTCCCACCCGCCATCCATCTGCAAATACTCAGCCAATGTACAACTCTCCATGCGTCAGATCAAATTCCACCTCCACAAATAATCCCTCACTAGAATGCTGCTGCCAGCGTCACACAAACTTTAATTGGATCCTTTTAATAGTCCTCACTATGGTCACTTTCAGCCATGTAATTAGGTTTCTCATCCTATAGAGTTTAATGGTTGTGGGATGGGTGAGAGAGGGAGAGTGGATGAGGGAAAGAACGGAAGAGACAGAGAAAGAGAGGAAAAAAGGCCAGACTCTTCGTTTTACACTAGACTTAATCCAATTTCACCCAAAGAGGAATCATCTCATGCCATATATACTTTTTCAATGGGGTTTTTATGGGCCACCATAAAAACAAAAGACTAGTGTTGAATATCCAGCCTCATTGATTTTTTTGGCTGTGAGCAAAGTGGCCTTCCTTTGCTCTCTTTTTGGCTCGCACCTTTCCAAACTGGCTTCCCTGGCTAATGCAACGCTCCCAAAACGGCATCACCAAAACTCCCCGAACGGGATGCAAATGATGGGATTTCTGCAATGATTAATTCCTTCCACTTGTGAGGCGATTAGAGGGAGTCAATCAAATGAATAATATATGTATAAGCGCTCTATCAAAAGGCAGTGGCACAGTCTCAGGGATGGATGGATGAATGGATGATGGGAGAACATAAGCAGCTTAATAACAATAAATACAAAGAGGCACTCCCCCAGGGACAGAAAAGGAACTGACAAAAGTAGAGAAAGTAAGAAGAAAAAAGAGATGGTGCTATATAAGCCACTGTGGATATACAATAGATGGATGGGTCATCCACCTGTCCAGGTGAAAAAGGACTTTCAATAACTCTAGGTGACTGTTTTGACAGTTCATACCTCAGAGGCAAAAAAGTGCATTTGTTTACACCCAAAAGTCGATTCCAAGCTGTTTTTATCATGAAGACTGATCATCTTGCCCTTAAAAATATTCCCTGCTTAAAAAAAGCAGTGCAGTCCACTCAGACCACAGGGCAACACTTCTCCAAAGGAAGTCTGATCGTGCTCTCCGTCATTAGTACGTATCATCAATGTTCAGCTCATACTGGAGAGTTGGTGGTTCGCTTGTGGAATTTTCCCCTCCAAAATAAAATATCTTTTGAAATTTGGTAAGGGCTAAAATTTACTTTGAAGGTGAATGTTTTCTTTTTCAAACTTTGGGCATCTCGTCATAATTTTTCAACCTCTCAGCTAGTAGTTAGTGACTTTTCTATATGAGTTGGCATTTTTCTGAGTGCCTCATGCACCGATTGTGGCAATCAAAGGGTACCAGAAGCCTGTGTGGCTGTGGCCTTAGTAAAATGCCATCATCATGAAGTGTGTTATGGATGATGTGTGTGTGAATGGGTGAAAAGGGCTTGTAGTAAAAAGCTATGTATTCTATTTTTGTCCAAGTCACCTTTGTTGCCATTATACTTATTTACTGTATATAGTTGCAGGATGAATGATATGTACTACATAGTCCAGCATAGTGCACATGCAATCAATACAACACTGACTGCTCACATAAAAGCTGCATGTATCATTACTAACAACAGTTATATGGTTGCCACTTTTAACCACACCAATCAAACTGCATTCTTCTTTTCACCAGTTTACAAAAGAATCAGAGTCGGCCCCACTTCAGACTAAAGCACAAGTGACCAAGAGAAGAATCTGCACTTCAGTTGCTCAATTAAAACAATGACAGTTAAAGCTGAATAAAAACAGGCTTTAAAATGGTCTTTAAATTATACACAATTGGCCGAGTAAGCTGGTTTGTTCAAGGTAATTTGACGCTAATCTCATCAATATAGTGGTTAATTCAGCATCCTGGGTATTTTTAAACTCTCAGATGACAATCCTTTGAATCACTGAGCTGCCTGATGACATGAGCACCTGCAGGTTGTAACCACAGATCATTTCCCCCTTAGAGGTAAATGTGGCATGATGCAATATAAGCTGAAACACTGGGATGATCAGATGATTAAACACTATTAAGAAAAATAAATATCTAGAAGCTATTTCAATAAGATTTTTTTCAGTTAAATATCATTTTTATTCCAGTTGTAATGCCTTTCTCTTTCTTATATGAGTGTAAAGTGAAAATCTTTTGGCTTTCAACTGTAGATCGGACATAACGAGAGATGCGACGATGAAATGCTGAAAGAGGGTTGGGCATTTTCTTAACCAATAATCAAGAAGATCAAATGAAAGTAATTGTAAACAGAAAATATGAAGCAGAAAAACTTCAAAGCAGCATTTGGCTATAACTGAAGGAATGGGATGCCTGTGTCATGACTCAGGCAAAACATGCATCTCTCTAGAAGTAAGACTAGAAATTTTAATCACCTGTCTACTTCACCTAATAAATTGTTGGGGGAACAACAAATTTGGAAGAACACAAGAAAGATGAGAAGGCCCGAATAAAGAAAAAATGACATCATTACACCCTTTCTTGAACAACACAAAACATTTATATTCAACCCTCTGCCACAACATTGAAATGCATTATAGGTTTATAATGTATACTATAAAACATGCAGCAGTGTAAAATAACCAGCAGGACCATCTGGCTGAGGCTTAATTAAATACACTTAATCACATTGGAACATATGCAACGCACTCACATGCCACAGCAGTTTAGCAGGGAGGGAAAGACAAAAATAAAATCCATTTTGATTAAGACTAAAGGACAATTTCTGAGTGGCTCAGAAAATCATTACAGCTACAATAGCGGAATATAACGAAACAATGGCGCTCAAAGTGATTCATTCATCACTCCTGGTATGTTAACCTTTCTCCCTCTTCCACCTGCTGAAAACCTCACAAATTAATCTGCCTCCTTGTGTTGGAGTTAATGACAGCTGAATGGAGAGCAGGCTGCACGCATGTCGAGCCTGTGAAACACCGGCTGTTGAATAGAATGGAGAACAATGAATGTACGGTATGCGCATATTCATAAATGTTTATAGTTAAAACTGTGGAATGTGGTGTCAAGGTTAAAATGTAAAGTAATTATGAAAATGTAATCATGATTTAGAAATGAATGTACTTCAACGTGAAGCATGTGTCATGCATGCAGCAAGTAGCTTTGGAGGTCTCTTTGCCAGGCAACCATGAAAATGGACTTTTGATAAAGTGGCAACATACACCCAAACCTTTTCCTCCTGCCTTCCTCTGTCTTCCCTTGTCTCTGTCTTCATATTTAGTTAATCTTAATATTTCAGTGTTTACTAGTTGCCTTTTATAGTTACAGTTTCATTTTAAGGATAGCTTCTTGTCAGTGTGTTTTTGCTCAGTTTCTTTCATTGCGATCTGCCTCACCCTTATTGGTTTCATTTGTGTGCAAATGTTCCAACCTGTGATTCATTAATGCCCCACGCCAGTCTGTGACCACTTAACAACCAGTGGTTGCTAGGGAAGAATGTGTTTTCCCTGATCAGCTGGCAAATGGTTGATGAAGATTACTGGCAGTTGCCACGTGAAATTAATCACAAAAAGGTGTACATTACAGCGTCAAACAACTACTTGTGGTTGTGTTGATTGCTAGCAGATTGCCAGAGTCATCTACAGATTTATGCAAGACGCTGACCTCTCCACGAGCACTCACCTTAACTACTTTCTAAATGGCAATGCTACTGTGCCAACACGTTTCAAAATGCACAACCTCTGCATTCAAGTTTTATTGCTGGACTAGTAGTTAGCAAGTTTTTGCAGACATATTCTCCTGTTTTAGCCACACTACAGGGGACCACATCAATCTATTAGCAACCAAAGCAAGCAGGATGCTGCACCAAAAACCTCCTTGCTGCGAGCAGATTTGCTGCAGCCTTTAGTTTTTATGGAAGATGCCAACTTCCATAAAAACTAAAGACTGTAAGTACATGCTTGGGAAGCGGTAGTAAACCTCTGAGTCAAGTAAAGTTTCAGTAGTGCTTGGTGGTTCATTATCAGTTGTTTTCAGAGATCTCATTGTACTACTACCAAACTTCTGCCAACCACCATGGCAAGCTGCTAGACACCAAAGCACTCACAACATTGTTTTTGATGCAGAACTCTCTTTCTGACCAGTGTCACCCACCGACTGCCAGAAACCTCCAGCAACCACTATCAACCAGTCATGAAATAGAATTTTTTCCAACCAACTAGTGTTTGCCAAGGGGTCGCCAACTGCTCTTTAGACCTGTGTGACTGTGGTCTTCCTATAGTATGTGTGTATTTCTTAGATCGCTTGTTTGGACCCTTTAGACCTTGTTCATCCAATAACTGCTTTCTTTTTGCTGCTTCTTTGGCCTGCATCTTGCTTTTGAGTCTGAACTTTCTGACCCTAACCATGTAGTTTTGCTGCTATTAAGTATAAAAGAAAAATCTGGTATCTTGTGTGAGTGGCAAAATGATTCATGCCACTCAATTATGCGCTCTTGAATCCTAATGTTGACTTGGTCTCCATTAAGAAGTGGAAACTCTTCACTTTATGGACACTAACACAGATGAGATTGATCTGAAGAAGGATTATAGTCATATAAACAGATAAGATAATAAGGTGAGGGAAGCTCTTGAATCTTGTATCCAGAGACACTAATAAACTGGAAAATTATCCCATAAAACTGTGATAGTGAAGGAGAAGAAGAAGAAAAGTACACTGTAAAAACTGTGACTAGAGGTTACTTAAAAAAGTTATGGCAACAAAGTGACACTTGAAATAATTAAGTAGATTTTAATTTCAAAAGATTTATGTAAAATGTAGAGAAAATGTTAATTAAATTCAAATAGAAAACAAAAGTAGATATTAATAGAATTAAACTGTAAATATGTGTTGGATTTAGGGTCAAAATCTCAAACTGAAGGTTGAAATTGCCCAACTTTACCAAAAAAAATAATTGATATGAAATAAGTCTCTGAGAAAAATTACTTTGAATTTACTAACTATCTGGCAAATGTTTAGTAAAAACTTCCTAAAATATCCATTACAAAGAAATGAAATCTTCTTGTTTTTTCAGTAAAACTCAAATTGGATTCAATAATTTTCCAAATAAACCTTAAAAATAATGACTGAATAATAAGAGAAAATGAAATGAATTTAACTTATTTTCTGAGTAAAATGAATCAATTTCACAAAGAAAACATCAACACAGTAATTTGTTTTATTGTGGAAAATAAAACACAGTAATTTATAATATAACATTTTTCTGCTCGTATACACTGAATTCTCATCAACAATCTCCTGATCTCCTAAATACATTCCTCTGCTGTAAATTTGTTTTAGTGTCATAAACAGTTTATCACACAGCTTTGTGTACAGAGCAACAGCAACATAAACTGCATGAATGTAAACCAGTTTTGTAAAAAAGAAATTAATCTTTAGATTAGACTGTAATATCAACATGAACCTGAAATTTGAATATCCTTTACCGTTTCCTTTATCTCTGTTACTTATTTATGATTGACTAACAAAAACTTTAGTTAGTCAATCTTTTGTTAAATTGAATCACTCAATATAACTGTAGAACAAAGGTTTTTTAACTCATGTACATGGAATATCAATAATGTAAATCAACCTTTTATCCCAATTTGGATGTTTAACCTGAGAAAATCTAAGACACATGTAAGAGGAAGTAACATTTCTACAGCTACAGGACTGCACTTCTGTTAAATTTTAAAGTTGTTTTAAACTAATGTTTTATAGTAACATACACTATAAACAAAGAAAAGCTTCACTAGTGATTCCTCCAATTTGTTGCCTTTCAAACAGAATATTCCTAAGAAACTTGTAGGTAATAAAAAAACAAACATTAAAATGAAGAGCACAAATACAGCCTGACACATTGCAGGTCATTTGGGTAAGACATGAATAAGTTGAAATTATTTTGAAAACTGAAAAGATAGCTGCATCTAACAAAGACAAACCAAAGGTTTTCAGTGAGCTTATTTCCCTTTCATTCTTTCAGAGTCCTCACTTAAGCCAATAACTTGTTCTTGAGGCTGTTCACTTTTGGTGAGAGCTTAGCACAATCCAGTTCAAGGAAAGTTTTCTGGAATACTTCCAAGGTGTATTTTAGCTCTTTGGGATAGGCAAGATCGACTGCATATGTCAATTCAACCAGCATTGCGCATGCTCTTGGAAAATTGCCCAGAGCAGGCATAACTCTCACACCCTCCAGCACAATGCCAATGTCATCCTCCTCAGATCCAACAGCCTTGATTTTGTAGATTTTCATCCTCTGTTCAGAAAGATCTTGTGACACACCATCCTCATCAGCATCCTGAAACAACAAACACGTGAGTTTTCTGACTGTAGTTGCACACATGAAATATTTCCTGGACACATCCTGTAGCTGAATGACAAATAGAACATGATAATGCCTCAAATTATTTGAAACTTGACAAACACATATGAATAACAAAAACAGAATAATGTTTCTACTTCAACACTTACACTGTACTCTTTGATCAGTTGATCAATGGACTCCCCAAGGTACACCATCAAGCACCGAATAACCAGATTTCTGGTTATGTCATTGCTAGGATTGCTTGGTGACTGAAAATGAGCAAGAATTCCAAAAATTACCATCAGATAAGTGACCATTTATTAAGACAAAACTGTGAGAATTGGCAGTATTAAAAAAAACTGTTAAATATCAAATTATCATCACATGGAGCATTATGTGCGATAATTAGCTGATGTTAATGCACATGCCTGGGTGCTGACAGTCAACACAAAGGTATTGTCAACATGCTTGTAAGCTTCAATCTTTAAATGTGTCGTTTTAGTAAATTACATTAATTTATTCTTTTAGTTTTTTATCTAATTTAGTTTATGTTCGTCAGAAAGGGTTTTTCCTTCTTGGGACAAAACAAAAACCCAGCAATACCTGTACTTGTGTTTTTTTGTTTGTTTTTTGTTTGTTTGTTTTTACTAAGAATAGACATGTATTTAAAATACAATTAAAACATGAAACCCATAATTGTGTTGTTAATTATATCAGTGACGTCCTGGCGTCCTCTTGCACTGACAAAAACATGCAAACAAATTAGTGGAGCTGTGCACCATGCAAATGAAATTTGACAAAAAAATTCTTTAAATAAAATTCCAAGCTGAAATATCTGTGGAAAATACCTTGGCTATGATAGCCTGCAACTTCAATCCCATGGCTCCCCCCTTGGAATGGAAAAGGGCCAACAGTTTGGGAGTGTACTCATCCAGCATGGACATGAATTTGGGTTCAAGGTGTACCAGGGTGATCCTGTAGAACTCATCCTGCAGCTGAACGACAAAAAAAAAAACATGATGCGGACTCAAATTATTTGAAGTTTGAAAGATTACATTAAAAAAACCCAAAAGCCTACCCAAAATGAATTTGGAACTCACATGAGATGCCTCAAACAAAGCTGGCCATCTGGCTTTGATGTCTTCAATGCTGGGGGACAGGTTGACAATTTCATGTCGTCTATGTGCAAATGTTTTAGCCATTTTTTCTTTTATCACTTTGTTGTTGTCTCTTTTCTTGACTTCAGTAAGCAACTGAATTCTCTCTTCTTCTTGACTGTCCTCATCTTCACCTGCTGGATATGGCGGAAGGTAATTTACCTCTGCTTTCCGAGGCTTTTTCACTTTATTTGCAGACTTCTGGTCACCTGGACTCTTGTGTTTCATGGCATTGCATGTCAACTCAGGAACACCAAACCCTCTAAGTTTTGTACGATAATTGGCCATCTTGTATTTGATGCTTTGTAGCCAACCATAATAACCTGAGAAAGAGCCAGGTTCCTTGAGACAAGGGTATTTTGTCACAAGTGCCTCAGCAACATAACTAACCTGTGCACTTGAAGGATAGGCCGTAAATGTAAATATAGTTTCAGCCAACTTCTCGAGAATGTCAGTCTTTACTTTGGAGGTGGGCAGAAGATTTCCATTCTTTTTATACTCCTCAGTGGCTCTTTCCAGGTACATCTCAGTTTCATATGCAAACTGTGGAATGGGAAACTGTTTCGGCCAGGGCTCACAACGTTCTGTGGTCTTCTGCCTTTTGAGAATAATGGTGTCCTGAGAAGAAGTAGTTGCAGCAGAGTCTGCATTGGATACAACTGACTCAGCATATGAGGAGTCATAGTCAGACAGTTGGCCAGAGGGGCCGCCAAAACTGTCATCAACCGGAGTCAAGCTTAGCATGACTGGGGTGATGCCAACAACCTTCACAGTGTCTTTGTCTTTTATCTGGTCAGCTCTGTGAAGAGTGAAGTAGTCCTGGAATTCTGGGTCAAAATACTGAAGACTGAAGTCATTTGAAATCCCAAAAGTATCCTTCACAACACTCTGCAGCTCCTCCAATGTTGGTGGGATCCCTGATGGAAGAACCAACTTCTCGATTTGGTCATCAATAATTACACGAAGCTTTGCCTCCATCTTGTTCAACCTAGAATAAAATGTAAATGGGCAGAGTTAAATTTCCCTTCAATTAAATAAAATTAGTTATTACTTTTCATTTATACAATAGTTGAGATATAAAACTATAAAACAAAAAGCACACTTCAACACACCAAATGTTGCAAATAACAAATACTTGGGAGATGTACATGTTATCAAGTTTTTGTTGTTGTCGTTTTGTTTTTTGTTGTTTGTTTGTTTGTTTGTTGAAAAAGATTTGCATATCTTACACTGCCATCCCATTTGCCAGGTCCTAAAGTGATGGAAAAATATATATCTAAGAATCTAAATAGTTTTTCATGACAAATGTAAGAGCATGGGTATCTATACACATTTGATGTTGAGATTATAGAGAAGAAGAAAAAAATCCTACAAATAATAAGCAATTATTTTCTACTTATTGTTTTTACAAAAACAAATAAGTTAGATTAAGTGGGGTCAACTTGGTAATTTTATGCCGCTTCAATTTCAAAACCATTAGTTTAATTTAATATAACATGTTATCACAACTTACTTTATAATGCACAGTCTACATGCTGATCAGGTGAATTTAAGTTGAGGGATCTTCCATTACCTGAAAGGAAAGCAACATTATCATTAATAGCAGTCTCCAAAATAAAAAATTTACACAAACACACGCAGTCATTCCAATAGATTAACACATTTCAAAACATATAAGGACGTTTACTGTTATTTTCTAATAATGATTCTACAAATTTTCTGGTGAGATATTTACTCTTAACAGTAAATATAAACTCACTGACACTGACTTAACGCCTCTAAACGAACACAAACCTTTAGAGCACTTTTGCAAATATGCGATGTCTTGATAAACCGAGCAGGTATTTGAAGTTTACACAGCACCTCGCATGAAAATATCTTAAAAGTTTGTCCAAATTCATGGGCTGCATCCTCCTGAGGACCCGGCCTTCGCGGTCTACGTGGGCCGGGTCCCCAGAAGGTCGGGTAGGCTGGAAGTAAACGGCTGGGGAAATTGGACGGTCTAGCCTTCTGATTAGCGTCACCGCTGTCTCGGTGGAGTTTAATAAACTCAGCCGTCTGCTCCTTGCTATCTAAAATATAACAGGACGCTGGAGTAAATTCTCGACCGTCTCACACTTTTGTTTAATCAGTTTTCTGTTTGACGTTTATTCAGCTGTGTGAAAATCCCGGAGGATTAATAAAGTTTTGTTTTATCTAATCTAATCTAATAACTTTAATCTCAGCCAAACCGATTTACTCACGAACAAATAAAACACCAAAAAAACCAAACAATAACATTTTTAGGTTGTCTAAGTGACTTATACATTACGTTTAAACTGAGTAGCGAAACCCCGCGGTGATCTGAAAATGATGTGCCGGGAATTGTGCCGTTCTCAGCGGCTTCAGTGACCCTCGAGCTCCCGGCTTGCTATCGAGCTGGTGGGTAGCAGATGCTCCGAAAACGTCGAAGCACTTTTGCAAACATGCGATATCTTGATGAACCGAGCAGATATTTGATGTTTACACAGCTACTTTCTCGCCTGAAAATATGTTAAAAGTTTATTTTGTGACCCAGAAAGATTACTAAGAGTAATTTTAAAACTTAGTAGCGGCCGCCATTATTGGAAACTGGAGTTCGAAAAACTGACTGTGGCTGACAAAATCACTCACAACTGAGCGCAAAACATTTTCATGAACTTTTAAACGTGGATGAAAGACGTTAAAACTCATCGGAATATGTCGTTGATGTTTTTTAATACGGTAAAACATGTGGTTAGTTAAAGCTGTTCAGTAACACAGTCGTGAAGGCTTGGAAAGTGACCTTGTGCTAGCAGTCCACTAACTGCCATTTGTGTAAAAATACGATACTATCATTACAGTGATGATTATTAATAAAATTTCGACGTATTATACTGTTTAAAACCTTTACTCAAAACCGATATACGTTATTGTTTAAACCGTGTGTTATATTTGAACAAATTAAGAAGTCTTACCTCTGACAAAATGGAGATGTCCACTCATGAAGCGCGTGTGTCCTGCACGTGGCACAAAGGATTATGGGCGGAAGTGTTCAATGATTAAAATGAAAATGCTTTCATCAGTTAAATCTATTAGATTTCTTAAATTTTTTTAGTACTCAAACATTTTTTTTAAAATCTACTCAACAAACCATTGCTGAATTTACCCCAAACAAAACTGTGTAAATTTAAATAACTGAACATCTCAAAATTGTTGAATTTTGCTTAGATTTGATTAAAACTACTCATACACGTTTTTACTGAGTAATAATTACTATTACTCTCCTATTAGATTCTAATTAACCCCAATCACAGTTTTTACAGTGTATGCATAATTATCCCTTATCTGCTTGCTTTTTCTGAGATTTAGGGATAGCATGCTGCTGGGCCTAAAGTTTCTTAGCTACTAGCAATCCTATATCCTGTTGTTGACTGCACGAGCAAGGGTCTTTTTAAGGGTTACGTTTTTAACAAAACACATTTTAGTTAAATGTTGGTTCGCATGTTAGCATGTTAGTTGTTTAAATTCAAAGTTCATGTGCATGAAAACATGGCCCATGTGTTTGTGTGTGTCTTCAGATAACTACGCACTGTGCAGCTTACTGTTCACCTATCTAGCCTGTCCCTGCATGGAGTCAATGGAAGGCCCTTATCACTGACTCTCAGAGCCCCCTCATCCCTTAACTAAAACCGCCTGCAGAGGCAAAAATAAATAAAATATGGGGGAAATGAATAAAGAGAAACCCTCTCAGAAAGTGATATTTTTTCCCTAGAGATGTGGCATGCATTTGTGTTTGTTTATGAGAGTGTCTGCCTAGACCTTAATGTCCTGGGTGGGTAGAAATGAAAGAGGGTTATAGAGAAACAGAAAGGCTGAAGAGAGGGAGGCAGTGGGAGTGAAATAATAAGTCTTGGTTTTTGATATAGAATGAAGTTATTACCAGCTGGTGATAGAAGGTACTTGGAAGCCAAGGGGGAGTTGGAACTTGAAAAGGCACAGAATAAAAGAGCCAAGTTCATATGATAGAAATTAGGGGAAGAAAATTGTGATAAATGTCTGTCATCGGGAAAATGAAAATCCACAGACCGTCTCCATGTAAGAATGGGCTTTGAACATTGTGAAGGGATGAAACTGCAGTTTGCTCATGTGTGAGCATCAGAGAGAAAGAGGGGTCAGCCAGGCATTTTCTATATTTCCAATAATCCCATGGGCTAGGTGGAACAGAGCTGAGAATCATGGGACGTGTTCTTCACAAGTCCCTAAAGACCAGGCGGCTCATTTCCCCCTCAGAGCTGGTTCGGATTATAGAAAAGGAAAAAGTAGAGAAGATTTCGTGGGCATAAAACATCCCTTAGTTTTGATGACTGGTCTCCGGGCTTAAAAAATAGTAATAGAGTTTCAAGAGTATTAAAAAAAAAAGGAACGAACAGGAATCAAACATTTTCTTGTTCATTACATTCAGTGAAGGTGAAGCTGTAACACTGAGTTGAAGATTGAGTGAGTGATCATTTAAGCCACAGCAAAAGGGACTTTCTGTGCTGCACAGGTTAGGAGCTCCAATTTCTCTGATCACAAAATCCAAGCTAGCTTATTTCTTTCTGGCCTTGACCAATTGCAGAGTTTATAGAAACAACTACCCTCATTCTGACCAGCGGTAGTTAACAATATGACAAATTACTCCAAGAAAACAGGAAAAATCACGCAGTAAAATACTGTTTCCCATTGAAACACTATGTATTCTGGGCATATTAGCAAATCCCCCCAAAAGGAAAGATGTCCAGATCCCATACCAATGCTATATATATCATCCTTTAGACAGCCTGCAACTACGTTATCTCCTGGCTGCAACTTTGTATTTAAGCTACTTTAACTGCTGTTCTAGTCAGCTGATAAGCTGCTCTGGAGACATCAGTAGGCACCTACTTTGGGACCATTTGTCACTTTTTTCTGACTTTTACTGACAGACAAAAAAAATAATTAAGAAACCCATTGATTGTCTTGTTGTATCACAACAGACCATAAAATCTCTATAAAAAGATGCTGGGATGTGTTAAAATGAACTAAAATGCTCTTCTCCCAGACAGTTCTTCAGTGATGGATGCAGGGAAGTGATGGAGAGGTGCAGGCAGGCCGTGAAAATATATCCTGCACCCCTGGCCCGATTATCCAGGGAATATAAACCAGGTTGGTGGGAGTCTGACAGCACATCATGATGGGAGGTTGTCTACTTGAGTGACAGATGGGAATAGCCCTAAAAAACTGATGGATAGGTGAGAAAAATAGCTGAACAGTCATCCCTAGAGACCATGCAGGCTGAAAAGCACAGGGAAACTAGTTAAATACAACAGTTCAGTTCAGTTCAAATGAAATGTATGCTTAAACCTCCTTCTGACATATAGTGCCGGACAGCTTTATTAATGATGTTCCGGTAAGATATAACTTGATAAGTGTTAGATCTGTTAACTGCAAATCTCCTTGTTCATCTAATAAGAAAAGGCCTTGAATCACAAATGATGTCAGTAATGGATGCACTTAATTAAAGTCTATTAATTCAGAGATTAATAAAAAACCTTTAATTAATGAAGCTAATAACAAGTGCAGCTTAATGAGAACAGTAAGGCAACAGAAGAACATAACTGGGGAATCTGGTTGCAGTCCATCATAATATGTGTCCATTGTTTTTACTTGTAGGTCACAAATTAAAGACTCTTGATCAATTGAAATTAGTGCAGCAGAAACAACAGTGGCAGTATTTTGTGGTTCGTGTTGCTGCTCCACTGCTTGTTTGTGATGTAGGTAATGGGTTTCCAATTCTGGACTTGACCTGAGTAGGAATAGTTGGCATCATCTTTATCATCTTGGTGGCCCGACACTACTCTGACTTTGTTGGTAATGTCTCAGCCACACTAGAGTAAATAGAATGGAACCCCCTCCCAAGATTGTCATCGTAGGAACAATTGATGGTTGCCCCTGCGACGTTTTTTGTATTCAACAACCAACTGCAAGTAGTTGTAGCAATCAACTGGTTGGTTAAGCATGCAGCATCCTCAACCTCTTTTGAATGCAAGTTGACTGCATAGGTTGCCTGGTGAGAAGAAACCCTGCAAACACAGAGTGTGAACTTTCAACACTTTTCCGTGACCTTTCTTCAAAAAGGTCTAACATCTAAAAATGTATGTACTGTACAGTAAATGGTCTGTATTTGTATAGCGCTTTATTAGTCCCTAAGGACCACATAGTGCTTTACACGTTCAGTCATTCACACACTGGTGATGGCAAGCTACATTGTAGCCACAGCCACCCTGGGGCGCACTGACAGAGGCGAGGCTGCCGGACACTGGCGCCACCGGGCCCTCTGACCACCACCAGTAGGCAACGGGTGAAGTGTCTTGCCCAAGGACACAACGACCGAGACTGTCCAAGCCGGGGCTCGAACCGGCAACCTTCCGATTACAAGGCGAACTCCCAACTTCAAACCTTTTGTTTGCATGGGGCAACCAATCAGCAGAGAGATAGCTTGAAGGGTGGGCTGCCCCAAGCTAGACAGGTACTTTAGGTTGCTCCTTTTTTCAGCACTTGGAGGACAGTAGATTGTGACAACCTGAGGCTGGGTTTGTGTCTCCTCCCAGAATTGAACTGGGAATATGTAACCCCAAAGTATTAACCATTACAACATGCCCCACAAAGTCCAACAAAACTGGAATTATTTTGAAGTGTAAATCTAATATTACTGGAGCTAGAAATGAGTTTAATAATAATCATAATGAATCCCTTTGAAAATATATAAATTATCCATATCATTCAATTCATTTCTTGTTGGTTTTTTTGGTGCTCATATAAATGAACAAAACTGAACAACATAAAGAAAATGAACAAACTATATAGAAGGACACGACATGCGTGATGAGCACTCAGATTAATGAAAACGTGCATGAGGCCTATTTTGTGCTCACCCTGTTAGCATTTTGTGCCCTTGATGTTCTAAATCTTGGCCTTAATGTTGTTTTTTTTCTATGTCTCTCTTTTTATTTCCCCATGAGTGCCTCCCAGTCTCTTTGGTGCACTGATCTTTTTCCAACACAAAAAATACGACAAAAGGGCAAAATAACAGTGGAGACTAATTAGGACAAATTCTGGGATACACAAAGGCAGATGAAAGAGATTTAGGAAACAAGTGAGAGCTCGGGAAACGCTGAGGTGGGTATTAAATCTGAGCCAATCGAATTCATATAAATTGTCACTGCTCTGTCACTGCAATCAAGTGCACAGTGAATCTGAAATGATGGCTTCAGGTTATTGCAAATTCAAACCAAACACAGAACACGAAGAACAACTGCAAAATGTAAAATAGCAGCAATATCGGTGGAGCCAAATAATGTAATATATTTTAGTGCAGCAGGTTTGCAGAATGTAGGCAAGGGTTAGGAATGGTTTTCAATCAATATGTGTTTTTTCCCCCAATTAATTTATAATTTAGTTTATAAAATCACAAAAGCATGTCTAACAAGCTGTTTTAATTCATTTCACCCACAATCTAAGGCTCAGAATTACTCTGTATCATTAACACTGTATGCACATATACCAGCTATTTTAATAGATACACCTTAATAGTACCAGGCTGGTGTTGGTGCTGCAAACATTCCTTAGAAATTTCGGTCCATCCTGACATGATCGTGCGCTTCCATGATACACCATTCCTTCCCAAAGATGCTCTGTTGAATTGATATCTGGTGATTGTGAAGGCCATTTGAGTACAGCTAACTCTTTATAATGCATTCATAAAGAGAAAGACATGGTCTGGACAAAGTACTAGACAGCAGGATATATGGTTGTTGGTCTGAAATATTCAGACCAACAATTTTGATGCTCAGTTTGAACAGGTTATGTACATGCCTAAATGTATTGAGTTGCTGCCATGTGATTGGCTGATTAGATAAGTGTATTACCGAACAGGTGGTGAGTGTAAGCGTTTATATAGGCTACCATATAAATGTATACAGACTGAACTATTTATATCAACAGTATGAGCATATTGTGTCTAGTACTCCCGCAGTTTTATTTTTGGGCCATTAGAAACTTAATCTGTCATGAAATCACTTGGTTCTGTCAGTGTTCAATGAGCCTGTCCTGCGGTCACATGGCCTGGCTTCTTACCAGCTAGACTGCTGCAGAGCATTGAGAAATATCGAATTCTTCCAAGTGTTCAAGTTACATGTTCGTTTTCATCTTCATTTTTGTTGTTGTTGTTGTTTATTTATTAAAACCGCTGGAACCTCTGGTCTCAAAACACCTCCCTACAACTTTTATTGTTAAGAGGTAAAAAAACGATGGATCACACACTGGGAAGTGTCGGGCATTTAATCACGCTACTAAGACACAATTCTTCAGAAGTTTCTTCAAACTATTTAAATCCAGAGGTCCAGAAATGTATCAGTCTGTTTAATTTATAAACTTTTATACTGCATCTCACTGACCTTGCAAATCCATTATCAGCTGCTCATTCCTCCTAAAGTATTAAGGCTTGAAATTTAAAAGAGGAATATACTGAATAGAATTTTTTTATTATTGAATGATCCTTTGGTCTGTAAAATGTAGGCAAATACTGAAAAAAGCCCATCACTTCCAAGAGCCTGATTTTGGAACTGCGAGGAGAGGTTTTTCTCCAAGGCAGCAGTCCAAATGGTACTTAACTTACACAATCACATTTGAGCATCTGGAATAAACAAAACCTTGGGATTTATTCTTGATCGTAACCTGGGAAACAATTGATTAAAACTGTCTCTGACTCAGTTTTTGAACATCTTCCGTGAAGAATCAGCTACTGCATAATTAGAGTTGAGTATGTGGGTCATTATTGTGTTTGCCTAAGTAAACTGAAAAACCATCAAGCTTATCTCAGCTAGATGCATATTCACCCCCCCCCCCCCAACACCCCCTTCTCATTATTTTCCATTAATCTGCTCCAGACTTTGTATGAGACATTCTGTGTCAGGGAGAGGCTACTCAGAAACAACCTTGGAGACAGAGAGAGGGGGGAGAAGGAGGCAACAAGGAGGAGAACTGGTTTATTACCACTTCGCCTCTTTTTGATCTCTAATGGAACAGGAGATGTTTATGAATTTGGCGAGGAAGAGGGGGGCAAGTGAACAAGACATACATAGACATAGAAACCCCATCTGTTTCAAAAGTATCCCACATTTAAATCCAACCTAGTTTCATTAGTTAAAGCTTTCCTACCACAATGATCAAGTGCACTCCCTAACCCAACCGAATGATGCAGGCACCGCTGTGCTTTCACTATACCATGATGTCTGCACCTCGGAGAGCATCTGTCACAATTTTACATGCAGTGTCAGTGTGGGTTTGCTTCTCCGTGATTATTTCATATGCGTGTGTGTGGAAACAAATGTAAAGCGCGTCTGCTTTCATGTCCAAGCATGATAGAAGCACTCTGACGTGCTGCGCAGCTTTTTCGAGAAAAGTGAAACAAGTCTTCCCATCCTTCTGCTCCTGCTGTCGAGTGTGCCAGCATAGATGTTTGGATGCCTTTAGCTTTGGAAGAAAATGCTTAAACGTATGTTTGAGTTTTTGTGTACTTTTATGGGAGTGTTAATGAGATTTTTAGGGGGGAAAAAACAGCATGCAGAGTATGCATTTGGGAACATCTTGGCAGGCATCTCAGCCGCATGATCACTGAGCCACAGTTGCAACTTAGAAATGTAATTGTTTAAATTTGGCAGTGCTGCACGTTATGTGCTCTTTTTGTCTTTTTATTTTAGCGATAATATATTTGATTGGGAGACAACAATGTTGATTATTGAGTATTAATTATGAACAAAATGGATGGAATACATTGTTCGATTTTTTTTTAATGCTGTTTCATCTAAGAGGTTTAGATGATTGGATAGGACATAAACTGAAAGTGTGAACCACAGAGCTGACGTATTGGAATATGAAATGTTCACTTTTTGGATATTTTACAGACTAAAAAATGAAGAAATTTATTGGCAAATCAGGGCTAAATGTCTACCTTTACTTACTTTACAAACTTTAAAAACTTAATTTAGTGTTTACCGTGGAAAACTTTAAGTAAAGCTGAGGCCTATGGAGATGTTATCTCATTACAGATATTAAGCAGGGAGAGAAATGCAGACGTTGACCTTCACTGGCTTTAAGAAAAAGTTAAAAGGAAACCAAAGTACTTGAAAGGGCAACATTAAGGTTTGCACTGAACGCAACAACAATCTATAACTCACAAATATCACCTTTGTGGTTATTGTAATCACCTCACTAATAAAAATACAATAATATTCTGTTCTTTGTAAAGATTGCTGAACACTGTAATGCCTTCAGAAAAAACACTATGCACGGATCTAAAAATAGAATATAGTATTTTTTATATATAAGAACATAATATTTTATAATATTAAACTCAGAGCTTTACACTGCAGAATAACAGATTTCAAGTAAATGTAGCAGCCAGCAGTTTACTGTAACTTATTAGGGACGTTTGTTCATTTATCATGTGACATTTGTTACGGTAAGCACTGATGTCGCCGATTATTGATACAGTAAATAATGTTTAGCCAAATCCCAAAAACAAACCTTGATATTACGCTGTCATCATGTCGTGCTAATCCATCTCTCTAACAGCCCCTGTGCCACTAAGTCCTTCATTTACTGGAGCAGCCACTGTCCGCTATGCTCCTGTCTCATTAAAGACATTGAAATATGGTGGCATTTCACATGCCGCCGTCACATTAAAAAAAAATCCTCCACAGGTCGAGGGGGAGTGTACGAGTGAAGGTCAACTATGTCCATTTTCCACCCACACATGCATATACTCACTAATGTGGCAAAGACTTTAGAAACACTGTTATAAGAAGTCCAAAGTTCACCTATTTAATCTTGGTTTGAAACTCACCAAAGATTTTCCAATGATCGTAATTTGATCACTCACACTCAAAACACTAGCCTTAAGAAAGTCAGCAGTTGGAACTAACAATCACTTTAATAAATCAGTGAATCTGCCCAATGCAATTATCTTAATAGTATTTTCAAACCTGGAGCTATCTGGTTTACCATCACATAGGAATGTTAGATTGGATCTGTAAAGTTTCAGGGAAAATTAAAGCAATTCTGAGAATAAGAATCAGTTTTTTCTTCCCCTACAATATCGAGACTAAACTTCAACAGTAGTACTGCACGTGATTTGGTGAGCTGATGATCACACCGGCTTGCCAAGGAATGTATGTTGAGTATTTTACGTGTGAAAGAGAAGATGGGAACTATGTTCTTCCCTTGCAGCATACCACCCTGCTGTGCTATATTAAATAGGAATCAAAGAGAAAAGTGGGCTTGAGCTTTGACGGTTGACAAAGCCATTGTTCATTATCTGCCTCTCTTTGATGAGTATCTGCTTTCAAAGAAGAGAGCAAATTATGCAATAGCACTCTAGAAGCCAAGGGGCCAGCATGGCATTTTCCAGAGTGCCTCTTTTCTGAGAAGAAGTAGCGCACAGGTGAAGTCAGCATCAAGTGCAGGTGAATTTTTCCAAAGTCACTGGGCTGAGTGACCTCTGATCACGGCATCTGCACAGCTGCTATAGCATTAGGCGGAGAGCAAGGAGGGAGACAGGTAAAGTGCTTTGGCTATTTTGTGATCCGTCACAAACGACGGTACACTTTAAATGTCTTGATGGACCATCTTTGATGCTCCACTGAGTAGCGATTACAGAGCACTGTGTCCATTCAGCCCACATGGGTCAAACTATAGGGGGACAAAGAGAGATCTGTGGCAGTAGAACAGAGAGACAGAGAGAAATGCACCCTGGAGGCAAATAGACCCATATTAGCTAATTAGCTTCCGCCGGTGGGCTACAGGGGACAATGACATGTGAAGTTATTTTCTAAGGTGTGGTTTTTAACCTTATTATAGCCCGCTAGGTTGAAATTCAAAGTGCTCATTACCTCTGTGGGGGCTAAAAGTCTGAAATCTGACAGATGGATCGCCATTATCTGTTATTTGGCTTTGTCTGTCATTGAGGGGCAATTTTAGACAGTCACAGGTGTACGATAAACCCCAACCTGCTCCTGCTATGAATAAATATATAGAACATTATGCTGTTAATAGGGGTGCAACTTTTGTGTTCACTATAAGCCAAATACCATTGAATTACTTTTTAAAGCCAGCTCTAAATAAAAGCAGCAGTGCATTTGTTAAATTCTGGCCTGAAAACGCACAAATATGTGCACAGACACATACAGTGCGAAATAAGTATTGATGACTCATTCAATCAATTTTCAACGTAACACTGATTTTATTCATAAACCAGAAAGATATGGACAAGAAAAAAAAAAAGATTATATCAAACTTAATTTTTGTTCATTCTTAACCTTCTAAGATATTCCAGTATCAAGGCTCATCATTAAAGGAAAGGAAAGAAAATAATCCCACTTGCTTATGAAGCTCTATAAATTGCTATTTTGACCTTGTGAACATTTTGGCAGCTAAATTAAACTCTCATCACATACGATGCATAAGACTTACACGGGTGTTAGGTGACTGAATTTAGCAGAAGTTAAGTAACAAATGTTTATGAGATCAGAGATGCCCAGTGGTCTCCTGAGAGGAGTTGATAAATAGATCTATCTATAAATAGATAAATAGGTTTTGAAAGAAAAGGGGAAGATATTATAAGTCACTTTGTTTGTCACTGTCATTTCATAATCATCTGGTTTAGTGTCTTGACTCATACTTTACTTTTAACCATTGAGATTCTTGGTTAAACATGCATGAAAAATGAATTTATTTAACTTGAACTGCTATTTATATTGTCTGTGTATATTTAATATAATGTAGCTGCTCTTAAAAAAAATCTAACTGCTACTTGGGATTGGCAATTTGTGCAACAATAGGGTGGCTGTGGCTCTAGAGGAATATATGCTTGGGCACAATATTGAAGTGCAATAAATCAGAGTGTGAGTGTGTGAATAGACACCATTTAAATCACACAGGTCAGGAAACCCTGGAAACCACCAGTTGCTAGGGTAAAATGAGGATTCTTCTACTGGTTGGCTAGATGCCGATAACAGTCATTCAAACTGTGGTCATCAAGCCATGGATGACCTCGGCCAACTACTTGCCGAGGAGTAGCAAAGCTTGAAAAAGTGTGATACAAAAAAGGAAACTGAAAATTTCAAAGTAAAACTTGGATGCAGCAATAAAGAACAAAACCCCACTAGGGTTTATATACCTGGTTTTAGAACTGAAGAAACTACTCAGATGACAGGTGAAACGTCTTCAAGAAGTCCAGGCTTTCTTTCAAAGCTCCTTAGACTAACATGACCTGGATGGCTGTTCAATCAAAACTCTCCCTTTCTGCTTTGCGTTGCAGTTTTCAGTTTTACTGCTCAGGGGTGAGCAACTGACTAGTTTTTGCAACAAGTCAGTGTGTTTCATGCAAATGTGTGACTGCAGAAAACTGCGACCAAAGCAATCACCAGAAGGTGACTGAAGATGCAACACCGTATGTCTCTTTGAAACAAATTCAGCAACTGCCAGCAACAACTTACCAGCTGGTTGGGGAATATACAGTTTACCAACTGATCTCTAGGCCTGTATAAATGAAGCCATATTTAATAAGTGGACTATTGTAGTGGCTTGATCAATACAATATTAGATCTGCTATATTGGTTAAAAAACAAGAATACATTTATTTTGAAAATCAACCACAATAACAGGAGCAGTTTTATCCCAAAGCAGCAAAAACTCACTCCAAAATCAGTCTCGATGTGGCACCGAATCTAATTTTAAAAATCAGATTACATATGTGAAACACAACACTTCATTTTGAACATCTATATTTGATCTGCAAACCTGACAAATACGGTTTCATCCACAGTTTATGACACAACACTACAGAGTGATAATATTAAACTTTCCATATATTTATTCATAACTGTCACTACACATATCTGTGGTAAAATATTCCAATATCAAGGCTCTTTTGGAAGATTACAATGGAGCTTTTGACTGCATTAAAGGAAGCTGCACAAATCCCAGCTTCTTTGCACTTCTACAATACCTGATAATATGGTGACCTTGAAACCCACACTGACAGGTAAATTGAATTCACACCACATACAATGGATAAGGCTTCCTCAAGAGTCACCATGTGACCAAATTTAGCTGTGAAGTCACTGAAAAAGCAAAAAAAACAGGGCTGTGGAGATGAATCCGTTTTATTTCTAGCCTTATCTTCACAGCACATCGCATTATTCATGTCTTCATCTCTTTTTCATCATGTGCCATTCACAACGGCGCGTGATGAAAATGTCTCACCAAATAAAGATAACACTGGCTTCTCCTTGTGGGAAATTGCAAACGTCCAGGGTGTAAATATGCACAAATATAGTAGAAATATATTACCAGAGACAAATGATATGCCACATTAAGTTAAAAGCACAATTTGTGGAGATATTGGAAATCTAGTCATAATATATTCTGTATATAGTTCACTGTGCCACCACTCCCAGGCTTGCGGTGTGAATTAAATATAACTGTCATTGTGTTTCAAAGGCAGGATATTGTGTGGAAGGCTGTGAAAAAAATGTGATTATAATATAATTTGTGACATGAAGCTCAGTTTCGCTACGAAAAAAACAAAACACCCTGAAGGTTTATTTCTGCCGTGAAAAAGTGTCAGACTACAGAAGTGTTGCTTTCTCCAGGACAGAGACAGAGAGGTAGCGCCTTGTTGTAACTACTGCTTTATAATGCTGTAAATACGCTGCTATCTGGACAGCTGATGCTGAGAAGGAGCAAAAGATTACGTCCTAGATTTTGCTAAGCATGAATTATGCTGGAAGTAAGACATCAACAAAGCGCTCCCCAGCCTGGTTTAAACCTGCCTGCTTCTTCTTTGTTTGTCCCTTTTTCCCTTTCCTCTTTGTGTGTGTGTATGTGTGTGTGTGTGTGTATGTGTGTGTGTGTGTGTGTGTGTGTGTGTGTGTGTGCGTGTGTGTGTGTGAATGAGCTCAGGAAAAGTTAATGAAAGCGTGAAAAGCAAGATTGACTGATGCTTGCAAGCAGAGATGGGCAGTAACGCGTTACTTGTAACGCGTTACTGTAATCTGATTACTTTTTTCGAGTAACGAGTAAAGTAAGGGATTACTATTGCAAAATCGGTAATTAGATTACCGTTACTTTCCCGTAGGAACGCTGCGTTACTGCGTTACTAAAACCGTGATTTTTTGCGAGAATGTCTCACGACAGTGACGTAAGCGAGTGCGCCGTTAGTGACAACAGCTGTGTGCAGATCAACAATGGATCACATATCGAGTGCGGGAGAGAGTATGAGCATGCAGCGTTTAAAGCGTGGAAGTACTGACCTTACTTTGAGTTTGATTCCATAAAAAGTGACAAAAACATTAGCGTCCATCGTGCGTGGGAAGAAAACTTCTTTTTACAGCGAAAAAAACCCTAAACTTCCAAGGAAGCACCAAGAGCGCAACGACGTAATGGGAAACTCACAGAAACACTGCCGTATCCTTCCACTGACCGCTGCACACCTGCACCAGGGTAAACCTCCGCCTACTGCAGTCCTGCTTTACAGGTGAAAATAGAGCAACAGGACCGCTGAGTCTTTGACTTTATTTATGTTCTGCTGTGTTTTACTTGCATCTATTTGAAAGAGTGAGTGTAAACACAAAAAATTATTTTATTTTATGTGCTGGAATGTGCAGAAAATAGGTTTAAATGTTAAACTCATTTATTCAAGTCAGAGAATGTTGCATATAATTAAATTTTTGCTTGATGCATAAAGTTAAAAGATTAAAAATGATAAAACAAGTTAAAAAAGAGACTTTTCCATTTGATTACATTTTGTATGATGGATTATGTAGAAAAAGTAGAATTGGGCTGAAAGATCTATCGCTTTATCACCTCTTCAGGTTGTAAATCGTGTTTTTAAAAAGTAACTAAGTAACTAAGTAACTAAGTAATTAATTACTTTTGAAAATAAGTAATCAGTAAAGTAACGGGATTACTTTTTTGGGGAAGTAATCAGTAATTAGTTACTGATTACTTTTTTCAAGTAACTTGACCAACACTGCTTGCAAGTCAGCGATAGAAGTAAAACATCTCTAGAGTGCGGCGGCGAGTCCTTCTGGGGATGCAAATGAAGGAGGAGAGGACCCTTTAAGTATGCACATGCGCACACACACACACACACACACACACACACACACACACACACACACACACACACACACTGTCAACAAGAGAGGCTAGAGTAATAGACCATGAAGCAGACAGAGCTGGAGAACAAGTGAGGCTTTGATGTGGAGTGATGGACAGGGCCAAGGCAAGACTACACTGGCATATTAGCAACAACTTTGAAAAGACAGGAAAAGGAAAGAAAACAGGAGGAAGAGACTGAGATGAGGAAAATAAATATCGACGAGGGAATTACAAAAAAGAGAGAAGGTCTTGGAGATAGATGCATAGCAGATGAGAAACACCAAAGATATGAGGATGACAGGGGAAAACACTGGTTGCAATAAGTATTTTCAGTTTTACTTGTGCTCTTTTTCAAGCAGTCGGCAGTTGAAGATTTCTGAATTCGAACACGGGACGTGAGTAGAAAGGAAAAGGAATCGAGTTGTGAACACGGTGTTAAAAAAAAGAGGAAGGAAAGAGAAACAGAAGACACCAGCTTCGAGAAAACAAACATATTTGTGAAAAGAATGCGGCTGCTGAGAAACTATTAGCTTTACATCTCAATCACATGGTTGCAAACATAGCACTCATACATAAACCATAGCCTGAGCCCTCAAATACATATTTCATGGGTCACATCTGCGCTTAAGTCAAGAACTACATAATTTGCCTACTTGGATCTCATGATTCACAGTCGGAAAAAACAGACAGTCATATTGAATTAATGAGAAAACCCAATGTAAGTGACTAAGCGGCAGGGGTTAAAAGGGGCTGAACGTTTCCTGCTGGGGCTTGTCGACACAGTGTTCACACTGGCCGCCGAGAGCGCTGGATCCTCATCTGTTTTGACAGCGCTCATATAGAAGCCATTACACAAACATTTCCTATGGGGATGAGCCGTAGATCAATCTGAGCTTCCCACAATCTCTGCAGGAGATATGTCAGGGAGAAGAGGATGAAAAACGCATAGAGGGAAAGTTGAGAGAGGACAGCATCAACTGCAACTTTTGATGTAGACGAAACAAAAGAGTATGAAAATTTGAAGGGCGGCACACTGTTCACACTCATAATGGCATAGTTACCGTGTAATAAAGAAAAGATTCCTTCCTTTCAGGACTTTTAGTGATGATCACCTCGCCGCAAAGAATGAAATGGTTTTTAAACAGTGAAGTAAATTAAAAGACAGGAATGGTTTTTAATATCCAGTCTCATTTTGGATCTAACATACCCAGATTTATCAAGCTCTGCAGCTACAGAATCCTCAATCTTTTATTCAGGCCCTGCATTAGTTAGTCTCTTTGGCATCTATCTCTGACACTGCGAAGACTGTTGTTACATATATAAACGAGTGATAACTCTGCTAGAAAACATGGCAGGCTGATTGAAATCCTTAAACCAATCAAATAACTGCAAAATGTCACATCTGTGGAAACAGTGGTGGAGAACCTTTCTCACTTTGAACGCAGCTAAAGTACGAATCCATCATATATAGATAAAAAGCTAATAAACTGACAACGGTACAGACTCTTAATATTCTGTATCCCAGACCTTTGCTTGCAGGTGACATTAAGAGCAGTAGCAATAGCAGTTATTTAGCTGACAGATAAAAATAGTTTTTATTTTTTCTTATTCTGCAGCAGCAGCAGGAGCAGCAGCACAGCCCACCTGCTGAGTAAACTGAGTCAGGATGGGGTTAATGAAAATATAGCTATAAGTCCTACAATCCTTCAGGGTGATAGCATATCCTAGTTCTTAGATCAAAATTAAAGCATGTTTCTAATACTCACTAAAGCCTTGTCTGGTTCAGAATGGACGACTGGGAGTGACTACACACAGAGGCACCACCGCTCTATGTGCAGCATGGCCTGATTTAGATTTCTGCTGGGAAGCTTTGTGGAGCCTACGACACAACATTACCAGCATTTATGCTTGTGCACGGTGAATTATGTGTTAATTACTTTGTGGTTATATCCTGGTGTGGTATATGTGGAGCCAGCCGATAGGAGCAAATAAAATGGTGGGATGTTTTTTTCCCCACACTTTGCTGTGGTCAGTTTTTGTGGATTTGTCCCTCGAGTTTTTCCACTTCTTTGTACATCCCCTCACGTCCACTCCGATAGTTTTGCCAATCTCTTTCCACTATGATTATTTTTCGTTGTATTTAACGGTCAACTGTAAGTGGTGTTACTGCACAGGAGAAGTGTTTTAAAACCTGACCTTGTAGTGTTGAGTGGCACCAATCAACTGTAGAGTTTCAAACTTCCTCTGGCATTAACATCAGCAGTAAAACTGTGTGCTGGGAGCTTCATGGCAGTACGTTTTTTTTCATATAGTGTATTTTAAGATCCTAGTATGTAGGTAAAACATCCACAGGCAGACATCTACACTTCTTAATGATCAGACTGTTCAGAAAAGGATTATCCCTAAACTTCCATATATCCTTGCACATGCTAGTCGCATTCCCGATAGGGCATTTAGCCCATTGCACACCTACCCTTACATTTTGAAGCTACCTCATTGCACGGCAAATTGATTTTGGTAGTATTTCTTACTCCATTTAACCAGCACCAAGCTAATTAATTTCCTTTTGTGAAGCTTTAGCTGCTGGAGCAAGTGATTACATAAATAGCTAATAGAGCTGTTCATAGTGATGCGGCTCTTGTCAATTTCACCTATAAATTCTAAATAATGTGAATCATCGAGGTACGGGTTGTCCTCTGTACCATCTTACAAGCTGAGTTACACACGTTCACTGTCATTAACAAAAGACTGGATGCCTTCCACGAGCACAAAGCTACCTGCCAAGAAGTACGAGAGAGACAGAATGAGTGCAAGTGGGGGATTTTTATTGTTGCTGTTTTGTAGCAATGAGGAGAACAGGGAAATACTGAGACAAAGGAAGTACGAAACTACTTGAATAATAGTAGTTTTACAAAGTAACACAGTAAAGTATCTTGGTGAAGAATAAGAGCTGCTTTGCGGAGTAACCAAGCAGTGGCCAATATTCAAAGACACACTGTTATACAACTCTTTTGTAAAACTTTTGCCCAAATGGACCGTAAGCTTAATAGTGACTGATTTGATAAGGTAAAATTATCAGCCTTATGCACCTGCAGATATAACTTGATAATGATTATTAAAATCTCTGCACTACTGAGTTTTCTGCTGTGCTAAACCAAATGATTTTAAATATCCAACCAAACATTTCTGGACACACGCTCTTTTTATAAAAAATTAAAAGTATCTGTATTATTTTGATAATGTGCAAAAGTATATAAATATAATAGAAGTGTTGAGGATTAAATGATAGAAATAGTAATTCGAAATTGGCTTGGCAAGGAAATAGAGTTCCACTGGTGCCATAAACTAGCTAACTGCTATGTCTGTTTATTTAAAGCAATGTGGACACAGTAATAGGGATATCCTCAGGGTCCAAGCCAGCATAAACTCTGTAGAAGGCTTGCATTTCCTTATGCTGACCATCCATCAAGTTGAAGTCCAGCCAAATTTACTGTGAAAAACTCAAGAGAACGATTGGCAGACTTACAATACAGCTCTTGAGAACAGCGCAGGGGGTAAGGTGGAGGATCAGAAGGTGAGAAAGCAAAAAATGATTTAATAAGCTCCCTACCCCAGGAAAAAAAGGTAGAAAAAAAGTGGCAGAGAGCAACTTGTAAGAGTGCTGCAAAGCTGAATAGAGCCTGACAGGTCTAAATGAATGTTAGCCTTGGCCAGGTCTCAGAGCTGAAGGTCTACATCTCATCACCTGAATAATTCACCTGCTGGGATACTGATTCACCCCTTGGCCTCAGTATGATATAACCTGTCACGGACCCGGTTCCGGGGACTCGGGGTTCGTGAACAGTGTGGACCTTTATTGTTATTAGTGTATTGGATGTATGTTTGCTGCACTGTGTTCTTGTGTTCAATGCTGGTGTGTGTATGTGTGTGAGGCTGGAGGATGAAGGACAGCCACCTGCAGGCCTGATGGGTGTGGCCCTGCCAGCTGCTGGTCACGCCTAGCTTACCACACACCTGCTTCTGATCAGGATCGTCGGGGGAGCTACTTAACAGAGCGATGGAGCTTCCTCCGGCGCAGGATCGTTGAGTTAGACTCCATGTCAGTGTTTCTAGTGTTGTTAAAGTGTATGCCTGCCGGAGTTGGTGCCATAACGGCTGTGTCTGTGTTTTTCCCCAGGAGGACAGTGGAACACAGGACTGCAAGACACACGGGGTGTGTGAAGGCACAGGGGCAGAGAGCACGGGATACCAGCACTTGGGAGAAGACACGTCACGGGAGTCGAGGGAGCACTTTTGGAGATTTAATGTGTGGTGTACATTTACCTCACTGTAAATAAACCCACTGTTCATTCCATCAAGTCTGCGTTTTGGGTCCTTTCTCCTACATCCCCCACGGTCTGCCCTCCAGACCGTGACATAACCTGACTCTGTCACTAGGTCGCTGCCACTGAAACAGTCTCATCATAATCGCTAGGAGTGAAGTTGTTGGTCAGAAAAGTAAAAGACCCCAGGAGAAGAAATATGACTATCCCATTACAAAGCCCAGACAGGACCGATATCCCGTGTTATGGATGGTTTCACCCCCGAGGCAGTAAATCTTTCTGCCAGGCTTGGTCCAAGCTGAAAGAACAACAAATTATTATGAAGAAAAGTCCTTATTAAATGTAATATTTTTGACAACTAAGTGGTCAGTTTAGCTCTTTCCGTTCCTTGTTAGATGACATGATAAATATCACTACATACATTATGTAATTATTTATATGGTATATAAGCTTGATTGACAACAGTCTGCTCAAAGGACTTAGGTAAATGTTGAGCTATTATTAAAATCCTACATTAGCCAGTCCCTATCCACCTGATGTGTAATACAGTGTAGTGAAAGACTGGAAATGATCAATAGCACACGGTTATCTACGGGCGGCTCTAAAATAGTGGATTGCAGTGTGACAGTTTAGTCCAGATTCAGTGCTATACTGACACTAATCTGGGAACCCATGCTTACAATCTACAACAAAAATCAAACAAAAAGACATTTATCTTTGTGTTATTGCTATGTTTTAGAACAGGTTAACATTTGTCCAAATCTATTTAAAAGCAATAATCAGACGCAAGTGCTAAAATGGATATTAGATGGTTTCTTTACAGAGGTTTGTTCAGGTGTAGTGGGGAAAAATGACTTTTCTCAAAATAACTTCCCATCTGGTTTGAAGATATCATTGCTGCTTTCCAAGCTACAGTCAGTGTTAAATATCAGCTTTGAAGACCAGACTGACTAATGGTCTGTACCAGTGCAAACCTCTTTTCTGGTGCTAAAGAAAAGTGAATGTGAATGCAAAAAAAGCATTTTTACTTGTGTGACAGTTGTTGCCATTAACATTAATCTATTTGGTGAGAATTAATGCTTAATTTGCATAGGTGGATCCCTCAACGCAGTGGCTTTCCCAGGAGTCCTTATTTCTTAGGTAGTACCTGTAAGATAATCCAGAATGAATGGACACCTATGGAGATGTATCTGTAAATTGCTATATTTACACGGTGAACAAACGTGACAGAGTTTGTTGTTTTTAATAGAAGAAATCGAGACACAGATCCATCTCCTCTGCTTTGACACGACCACACTCTCCTGCTATAGTACAGCCACTAAGAGAAATTGTCCTCCTGCAATCACTCATCTAGAAAGGGATCTTTGACAAATGATGGTATAATGATATTCATGGGATTTGAACAGGGTCTCCAGATAGTCACTGGTAAAGTTAAAGTAACGGGGGTATTATTCGTTTTGAAACTGTTTGGTCATAGTACAAGGAATTTAAAATCTGTGATGACAAGATAAAATTTTGTGAGGAGTCAGTGACCAAAGATATATATTGCAGTAAAACTACATGCCTTTAGAACTTGAAGTCAGGGGTTCTGTATCCAGTGAGGGTCCCTAGGCTAGACCTTCACATGCTAACCAAGCCTAGCTCGGATATGAGTGGGAGAGATAAAACTGAAGCCATACTGGTTCAGACGTCACCTTCCTAGCCAAACCGACTGGCCAGGAAGTGACATCACTGGAGTCATGACACTAACTCCTTCACAAGAATCAATCCCAGCATCTTTGAAATCCACCAGTAAAACAAAAACATACACAAAAACCAACAACATGGTCCAGCAACTACATGCAAATGTTCCTTGTGTTGTGTTTGTGTCACATACAAATGATGTCATGAGAGTTTCGGGCCATGTTTCTATAACAACCCCACCCACTTTGAGATGATACTCAACTGCATTAGAAAACGACTAAAACCTTGAGTCCAGCATACTGTATGTCTCTCAGCTGGCTTGAGAACACCTAAGTGTCCTACCAGAAGACCTGGAGGAGGTAACTGGGGCGAGGGTGATGCAGGCAATTCTGCTTGGACTGCTGACTCTGAGCACATCTTAAATTTTATCATTACAATGAACTAAAATGGAAAAGTGTTAATTATACGGTGAAATGAAAGCGGTTAATAGAGCCATGATATCAAGAAGCAAATCAGCAGAAGATTAAAATGTATTAATGAAAACAAAAAGAAGGAAATACTCCATCTTAGACTCGGGCGATGATCCAGGTGGGATAAAAGGCTTGAATGGTCTGCAGACGATTTTCAGATTTCGATGAGCTGTAGCAATCTTAAGTTTGCGAATGGCTGGACTAGACCAAGACTGTTTGCTTAGTCAGCGCTGGCTCGATCAGCACAGAATATTAAACACTTCTGTGGCACCATTTACATTCATGAGACGGACAGAATACCAGAAACAATATAATGAACCACAACAGTGGACCTCACTTCAGCCTCAGACCGAGCATTAAGGTTTAAAACATAATGGGCAACTCAGATAGAAAGGATATATTATGTTTGCTGAAAAAAAAAACCCCACGGGGTATAGACATGTATCCTGTTAAATAACAGAAGAAACAATCAGCTGTAGCTGATCAAACAGTCTTTCATAAACAAACTTTTTTTTAATGTAGTCTCTGGTGACAGCTTCCTTCTCCATTAGCCCTTCACTTTTCTTTCCTTCAGAAGTTAAAATGGATGAAAGCCAAAAGTGCTTGTTAAACTAATACCACAATTACTCTTCGGCAGACAGTTCCTTTCTGCACAAGCAGTCGTTAAAAGCAACACGAGCTGGAACTGTTAGCTCGCGTGTTGCAGTTCACTTCCTCCCGACAGTGCTGATCAAACAAGCCATGTTTTCCTAAGAGTTACGTGACGGTCTGATAAACATGCTGCCTTATACTGTACACCATCAGGGCTTTAGATAAAAGAGATCTTAAATCTCTACACAAAGAGAAGACAGAATGACAGGCAAGGCCACACTGCTTTTGATTAAAGGGCAAGTTCACATGATTAGACAAGGCAGTGCCCACTTTTATCACACATATATTCAAGTAGAAGCAAAAAGATGACATGACACTGCCTATGCATTAGGGCTGAACGATATATCGCATTTGCGATAATATCGCGACATGATCAAGTGCAATTTTCTAACCGCAAAGGCTGCGATTATACTCTGGACATGTCCAAATTCATGGGCTGCATCCTCCTGAGGCCGCATTTGTAGACCGATTACGTCACAGCGACGCGCCGAAGGCTGTCCAAATTACTACCATATCCCAGAATTCATAGCGCGGCCCAGCCAAACTCCAGTTTCCAACAATGGCGGCCGCTACTAAGTTTTAAAATTACTCATACTAATCTTTCTGGGTCACAAAATAAACTTTTAACATATTTTCAGGCGAGAAAGTAGTTGTGTAAACATCAAATATCTGCTCGGTTTATCAAGATATCCCATATTTGCAAAAGTGCTTCGACGTTTTCAGAGGCGTCTGCTACCCACCAGCTCGACAGCTAGCCGGGAGCTCGAGGATTACTGATGCGGCCGAGAACGGCACAACTCCCGGCACATCATTTTCAGATCACCGCGGAGTTTCGCTGCTCGGGTTAAACGTAATATATAAGTCACTTAGACAACCTAAAAATGTTATTGTTGGGCTTTTTTCAGTGTTTTGTTTGTTCGTGAGTAAATCGGTTTGGCTGAGATTAAAGTTATTAGATTAGATAAAATAAAACTTTATTAATCCCCCGGGTGGGTTCCTCCTTGGTTTTCACACAGCTGACTAAACGTCAAACAGAAAACTTATTAAACAGAAGTATGAGACAGTCGAGAATTTACGCCAGTGTCTGGTTATATTTTAGATAGCAAGAAGCAGACGGCCGAGTTTATTAAACTCCACCGAGACAGCGGTGACGCTAATCAGAACTAGACCGTCCAATTTCACGCCTTTAAATTTTAAAGGCGTGTTTGTGTGTGTGTTTATACAATTGCTATTATGTTTGCACTTTATGTGTAATGTTACTGACTGCAGAGATCAGTAAGATGTGTGTATTTTTTATTTATTAGTTTTATTTATTTAATATTATTTTTTAATTGAATGACTGTCTAGTAGTTCACAGATGTCGAAAAACTGAGTGTGGTAAAGCCACTGATTTTGTTTATGTATATTTCTGCAATCTGCACATTGTACTGACTTTCATTTTAATGTTTACACCAGGGTTCCTTGTCAGCACTTTATGCTCAGATGTTTGTAAGCTAAAAATAAACTATTGTGTATGTTCAAATATACTGTTGTGATTGAAGAAGTTAAATAAAAATGTCAGTCATCAATTCATGCATCACCTCATGTCATCATAACAGAGGTCTGTCTTCCAGGAAAGAGCAGTTTAAAATTAATGTAATATAGTATTGGCCATACTATATGATGTATTACTTGTCTTTG
This sequence comes from Copadichromis virginalis, assembly GCF_057382275.1. Taxonomy (NCBI): domain Eukaryota; kingdom Metazoa; phylum Chordata; class Actinopteri; order Cichliformes; family Cichlidae; genus Copadichromis; species Copadichromis virginalis. Next base: position 26,174,560 of record NC_140634.1, on the reverse strand, counting down.
TTTAATAATACAGAAGACAAAGACCTTAAAAAATAATCGCATATCGCATCGCAATCGCAATATTGGGGCAAAAAATCGCAATTAGATTATTTTCCATAATCGGTCAGCCCTACTATGCATGATAATAAAGCAAAATTAGGAAACTAAAAAAAACAAAAGTGTCACACCTTTTATAAAGAATTAAAAGGAAGAAAATAACTGAGGCAGTGGTGGAGATGAACACTCTTTTCAGTGCTCAGACTGACAGCCGAGTTTCTGCTGTCCTGAAAGATAAAAATCTGGCAACCAATTACAGCATACAAGAGGTGAATCTAAAATGGTTTGACTTAAAAGGAACATAATGGCACGCAGGCAAACAATATACAACAGAAGAAGGCTACAGAGCATTAGGGAAGGACTCAGAAACAGATGAGTGCATTATTAGTGAGTCCTCAGTATGAGCTAGTCTAGGAAAGTAGAAACTGCTGACAAGAATTTCTAAATCAGTCATTCTGCCAGTTTTATATAGATTCAAAAGTCAACATATTTTTTATTATCATTTTTCAGCAGAGGAATGCATGCCAAAATCTAAATGTAGTCATTTCTGCTACTCATAAAAAACAACAAAACAAACACATTTTATATGCTTCAGGAAAAAAGGGTTCAGAGATGTTCTGGGTGATTAGCATCACCCTCGGTAGAGCCTTTGTGCTCCTGGCGATCTCGTAAAATTCCTGAAGTGCATTTTTTATATTTGCATCTGGAGAAATGTAACAGCAGTGGCAGATGCACTGATAAAATCATATAATAAAACAGATGTGTTAACATTACTAAAGTCAACATTAGGTAACCACTGTCCTTCTAAAGTGACTGCATTTAAGCACCAAACACTGACAATACGAACAAAGAGTCTCCTACTCCCACTGGAGTCTTGTATGATGGATTGTGATGGAGTTCGGTGTCCAAAAAAGATGAGGGGACAATATTCTTAGGTTTCCAAGCTGACCTAGCTTTATTTTAATCAATGTCCTCATAAATGATTTATTTAAAAAATGCCACGAGTCATTTAGACAGTCAGTCATTCAGCTTAAAAATGAGAAACCAAACACTGTTATATATATATGACAAGAAAAGCATCATAACCTCTCATACAATAAGCTCCAAAAATCTATTTCAATTTTAATCAGGATCAGTGTCCTGTTAAGAGTATTTATGAGAGGAGAACTTAGCCCAACATATCAAGGCTATCTTCCTCCTGAAACCTCGCCACCTCTTTCATGTTTTTATGACATGATCCCACTCTTCTTGTGTTTCAGTGATCAGCTCACACACAAACTGTACTGAGCCTGGGCTGCAGTAAAGAGCGTGAGTCAGAGAACATTAGAGTGCAGCGGATTCAGTCTTGAGGAGACACAGCTGAGACCAATGCCAGTGCCGCATTCAGCAGAGGCGAGACTCGACATGGATTTCTCACAGAAGCACAAACTACTTGACATTTGACTTTTCTTCCTGCTGCCCCTGACGTGGGCAGAAAAGGAAAGCTAAGGGGAGTGTGTCAATTTTGTAGTGGCAGAGAGGAATGGGAGGCTGTCGCACAGGATGGAAAACCTCGGCTAAATGCTCTCATCCTGAGCGCAATCAGAGCGTAGCACAGGAGGTGGATGCTCAGGTAGCGTGTTGATGAAGGTTTCCTGTCATCATCGCTTGTGAAAGACTAATTTTATGGTAAATGGTCTGTATTTATATAGCGCTTTACTAGTCCCTGAGGACCCCAAAGCGCTTTACATATCCAGTCATCCACCCATTCACACACAGGTGATGGCAAGCTACATTGTAGCCACAGCCACCCTGGGGCGCACTGACAGAGGCGAGGCTGCCGACACTGGCGCCACCACCAGTAGGCAACGGGTGAAGTGTCTTGCCCAAGGACACAATGACCGAGACTGTCCGAGCCAGGGCTCGAACCGGCAACCTTCCGATTACAAGGCGAACTCCCAACTCTTGAGCCACGATCGCCCCTCAGGCGTCCGTATCAACAAACATTAAGGCAGAGCAAAAGCATGTTGTTTGGATGTTTTAATGGAAGGCTGATTGTCATAATAACCGTAATAACCTTCCTCTCGCTTTTCCGTGCTCAGTCTCATTCCTTTACTCACTTTTTCATCTCTCTTCCTATTTTCTGGCGGTTTTCAATCCTCACTTCTGCCCTCTCCCTCTCCCTGCAGACAGAAATGCTTCTGGGGTCTACATCGATTGTAAGAACTTCACAAACCCTTTCATCACAAAAGCCCTGATTCAACAAAACCAGCTGCACTGCATCAAATGTGAGAAAACCAGCAGGTAAACAGCACAACAGTCATTAGACAGGTAATTAGAAACCAAGTAGAAAAGGCCTAGACAGGTGAAAATCATGAACAATGTGCTTCCAATGAGAGACATAAGATTGCAAACTGATGTTTTAAAACCATAATGTTCTTTCTTATGTTATTTTTCTGAAGTAGATACAAGTCTCTGGTCTGAATTCTGACCTTTAAAATCGACAATTTAAAGGCCGCGTTCAGCAGAGATGAGGTGACTGAGAAATTCAGGGCTAAAACCGATGCTGGGCTGATAGCTGATGTCAATACTGATGTCTTTTCTGTCTTCGTCCCTCTTCTGTGCAAGGCAAACAAAGAAATCTCTATTTTCAATATGCAGCTAATCTAAAGTCTTTCCGTGCTTCATTACCCCAAATTCCTAAAAATTAATGGGATACAACAGGTGCAAAAATCATCCGCCGCCATTGCTCATTGTCTATTCGCCATCAACACGCTAAGTATCGTCAATACGTTCACTCTGTGTTAAAAGCATTTTCGGGTTATATCAATAACAGGCCTAATTATCATGGTACTGGTTGTGGACTCAGGAGCTTGACTGGTTGTGTTCTTGTTTATTATGAAAAATTCTTTGTTTGGCTTGCTGTTGTTCTACTTCTCATTATTGTACATGGTGATGGAGTAAAGGTCTATTGTTTCGGTCTCTGTTCGGTGTCTGTTGTATCTGCCCATTGAATTTAGCCATCAGCATTAAAGGCTCGTTTTTTTGTTCTAAACTTTGCCTTCTGTGTTCTGCACCGTGGTTCCTCTTCACCCCCACAATCCACACAACCACCAGATTATGATACTAAAACATATTGCTGCGTCTATAAATAAAGGAGAGGCTGAAATGGAGGTGGGTTGCAAAGCAGCTTGCAGATGCAGCAGGAACTGTCAGCGGACTAAAGCAGCCTTAAAATCACATGATATAAGATTTGCTAATGGGACATTAACTGATGTGGGCTGGCACTGATTTCAGGTGGTTTCCTCCTTTTTTTTTGTTTTAAAATAACCTTTATTTCTAACAATAGAACAACAACAGAACAAGACATTGGAGCAGAACATGGATACGCAACACATACAGGCACAAGCCAAAATTGGTTTAAGCAGTAGGACAGAAAGATCAGGGGATCTGATGGGATTGGGATTCAGCTCCGCATAGTGCTCGATTACAGTTCAAAGAGGAACCCTACATATATGATGACCTCCCTTTCTCCACATCTGTTATTGGAAAAACACTAACTGATGCACAAAGTTATGAAAAAGGTTTAAAAGTGAGTTTTGTTTCCCAATAATTAATCGTATTTCAGGAGTCATGCCTTCTCTAAAACATGAAACACCTAAGTTGACCTTTTTGTTTAACCGTCACGTACATTGTTCTGTCTTTTTGACCCTGACAGTTACAGCAGTAATTGTGTGTTGCTTGACAAATGATTCAGTCAGTCTTTGCAGGTAATGCACTGGTAATATGACTTTAACTTCTGTGTGGTCTACCTGTTGCTGTGTCTATTGTCAAAGGCTATTTTTAGGTCAAAAGTTGATTTGATATAACACCTTGTGACAGGTCTAGCCTCCAGGGAGTCAAATCTTGAGTAAGTCAAGTCCAATTCTAGTCCAAATTTAACCTTTGGTGAATGTCAATCCTACCTCCTGCTTCTTTCCTCTGTGCACTGTGTGGTAAAGACATAAAATGTACCAAAAATTCTTTAAAAAGCTTCACAGGAGAAAGTGACAGAGTCTACAGAGACTCGTTTCTTTTGGAGAAAAATGTCTTCATCTAGTAGCCCGAGAGAAAATTTGTGCCCAGCTTTTTCTTCTGTGCAGCCGATTGATCCAAGACTGTCTGCTGGTGTTAATCAGCCACCTTTATCTGGGCCAATCAGTAGGCCAAGCTCGTTTATAGTATGGAACGTCTAGACATCGTTTCACACACTGTTCCTAGTTCCCTGGGCTCTCGCAATAAATAATGCAAGTCCACTATCCTCTACTTTTGGGCCACTCTTTCCTTTCATAGAGCACGCGTTCCCACTGAAAGCAGCATTGGTTGGATACATTGATGCTGGCTGTGTATTTGCATTTATGACACACTATGTTGAGGCAAAGGTTTGGACACAAAAAGCTTTCTGTGCTTTCATACCTATCCCAGATTATTACACTGTACCTGGGATGATCACCGATGCATGACAGCAATATTGTGGTAATATTGTGTGATGGATAAGAGTCCAAAGTGCCTGCAATGTTTTCTGTATATCATGACCAACATCCCCAAGCTGCCTCTGTAGATGGCAGAGTTCACATTTATCCGTCTACTGCAGGTAAAGGAGCCATAAAGAACATTTAAGGAGGAGCATTTAACTGTGGATCCCCCTGTAACCAGCATTGAAAATGTTTATATTTCTGGCCATCTTCACTTCTGTAAAAGCATCTGCCATTTCCTTCATCCTCATCTTCAATGGGCGTTCAGCCTTTTTCTTTCCCTCTGCTGCCAATTAACCTGTCTCTTATCTCACTTTATTTGCCACCAGGCTTTTCCCTTGTTGCTTTTCCAGCTCCATTCAACTCTCTCACATTGGTCCCTTAACTTTTCCAAAGAAACACACAAGTATACATTTGGACACATACCTCAGCAGTAGAGTCATTGTTCAGGAGTGGTGAGTAGACTGATAAGTATTAGTGAGAACGCACAAGCCAATTATGTCACATCGAGACAAAGCATTTTGTCTACACAGACACATTTTTGAGATGACGTGATGTAAACACACTGTAATAATGAAATTACATACTCATTTAGACATACTGTGTACATTATTGTATATTCCCTTAAGAATCTAGGCTAACACAAACAACAGTACAAATCTACAGTATTTAGCCAGCACAGACATACACACATGGGAAATCTTGGATTCTCATTTAAAATCCAACACACTGTATAAGCTCAAATGGTAATCATCCAAACAATTTTTCATTTTGTCTAAAATATGCATGTTTCTACGGTATGGTAACACACACACACACACACACACACGCACACAGATAGTGTTCATTCAACAGTAGACTGTTACAAACACAGTCTATCGCAGATCCTTCATGCCGACAGCAGGTGACTGTACAATGCATACATGATAGTTACCTGCTAAAATACGCGTGTATATATTATCACTCCCACTGCAGTTTATGTAAATATGCAAAATTACCTGAATGTATTTAGAGAATATAGCAAGGATTTGTAAATAATAGTAATTATTTCAGGGTTTTTTTGTTTTTTTAACCTGTCCACTTTTTTTCCAGTCAATTTTTTCAGGAGCTCTAATCAGAGGTTGGCACAATCAACAATCAACCACAATCAAACTGAGATGTATTTATCTTTCACAAGTGTGTCGCTTAAGTATTTTTTTGTTTGTTTTTTTGGCTAGACTTCTTTGCACTGGACTTTAAGGGACAGTTATTCCCTTTATACCCTCTCATTGCTCTGCAAAGGTTGCAGTTGGCAGGGTGGTCAAGTGATTGCAAAGAACGAGGGAAAGCAAGCGAGAGAAAGAGATGGTGAGTGGGCAAGGTCCAACTTCAGGCGTGAGCCAGCAGCTCCAATTGATAGTGCCCGGGACCACCATGGTCTTCCACCACACTAAAGTCCGCTACAGGGATTTCCGAAGGGAACAATGCCCTTCACCTCAAAAGGGAGTCTGTGGCAGAGGTGACTTGAAATTCTGTGTCGTTTTCCATTTTCCTGTAGCCTGAGGATGGCTGAACAACTGCCACTCCTCTGCTCATCCTCTCTAGGTCTTGCATACTTTTTAGCATAAGCGGTCATACTTTAAGCTCAAAAAGTTAAAGCCAGGTCCCGCATTAATCTACCTTTTTTCTAGTGTTTCCAGCCACTCTTTAGGGAAATATCTAATTCTTTACCTGCTAAATGCTCCACTAAAACTTGTTTACTGTTAGCCACTGGGCTGCCAATGTACGAGGCTTTTCAATGAAAAGAGCAGTAAAGTCTGGGGCCGTAAAACCAAAACAATTAGCCGAAAGATGCGAAAATGTTATTTACAGCGGCGAGGAACTGCAGATAATGGGTGATAATTCATCACACTTAGCTACCACTTTGATGAGTGCTGCTTTATATGTTTTTATGCTCCCTTCTTAGGTTTTCCAAATCATATCAGAGATTTAAATTAGACCACTGATTGCCAATTTTCCTTTCTGAGATGCTGAGATCGGTTACTATATGTCAACACCTCTGCAGAAATTACCATATCACTATACATCTACTGTCACCTGTACATATAATCCCATTAGAAATGATATTGTTTGTCATCAAAGAGATTAGAAGAAGGCCGCAATGCGATTCCATATTTATCCATGTTTTAAGCTGAATGAGCGATAGTAAACTACTCTATTCAGTGTGCTCATTTAATTTTCACACTTCGCAGCACCAATAGCTGGAGAAGAAGCACTTAAATGCCGCTGTTTATGGTAGATATGTCGTCTCCTTTCTGGATTGCTTCACACTGATACGAATTCTCAATTTTTTGCTCGCTTACCCCACCCATTCACTGACAGCTACTTTGCATTACGTAGCATTATCTGCTTGTGGATTCTCATGAATACGCAAGTATTGTTCTCATCAAAGAATCAAACACACAAACAAATACCCCCAAGAACAGAAATAGATCCACTAAGGAGCTACAAAGACAAACAAACTGCACTCCTCTGTTTTGTCCGAGCGCAGCTGTAGTGCTCCTATACATCTCAAGCAGCAGCTTATTGGCTCTGAGCCTCAGCAGGGAATCGAGACACATTTGTGTCTCTGCTCTGTTCTTCGTCCCTTAATACAGACTGTATTGGTTTACGCACTACAGCTGACCTTGTGGGAGCCAACCTGGTCCTCAAACAAATGAGTCACTGCCCGAGTTTCAGTTGGGAGCTGCTATTAAATAGATCTGTTTATCAGATGCAGAGGGTCGGAGAGTCTGCTTATGTGTGTCTGTCTTTGTAGGACTGGAACACATGTTCATGTTGCACTTTGTTCTGAGTTTCCCTGATTACTGATGTTCCTCTCATTTCAGTGTGACTGTGGAAGATGGTTAGGTCAAGTCAGAATGAAAGCAGATGAAGAGGAGGCAGGAGAAAAAGATTTCAGCATAATGCTACTGTATTTATAGTCCTTGCAGTGGTGTCCCTTTACGTCGCCGTTCCAACCTTGGGAGTCACTGAAGCTCAACCTACCACCACCATAATTACCTGCTCCCACCAATGCTGCGTTTCTCTTTCCTCAAGTGGCTCTCTACCATAAGACAGCCATAAAATAAACTGCAGCAATGGTTCAACTCAAAAAGTCATTTAGCTCCTATGTGGCCCCATAAAAGGAGCCAAAATGTAAAGAGAGTTCATGCGCAAGAAGAACACTTTTTTATTGCCATCTTCTAAAAAACAAAGCTCTATATGAATTTGTGTTATCGATTCATAAAGTTGTTAAAAGGAATCCTGCCTATGAAGGCATACAAAGCTTATTATACTACAACTGAATCATGAAAAAATAATAATAATTAAAATGACATCAGTTGCTGAACCTTAACAAGCCAGGCATTAAACAAAACGCACATCAAGGCGATCGCACAACAAAACCTTGGCGTCTATGTGCTCCTTGCCAATCAAGAGGGCGTGTGTTTGTTATACAGCCTGCTGAGCTGATTAAACAGTCAGACCGTCAGGTACCTTTGTGGTCAGGGTTGTAGTTTGCTTTTAGAGGAAGCAACTGCCTTAGAGGATGGTTTGCCTAGTAAGAGATCCTCCAAAATGTCCTGTATTTCATGTAATTTTCACTCACCATCTGAGGGGGTTCAGACCTGTGTAAGAAAATTGTAGGCACAGCATTTGGTTTTCAAATGTTGTACAAGCCATAAAAAAAGACTCACACACAAAGGCAAGGTAAAATCTAAAATCCAAATGTTGAATCCACAAAGCAGGCAATGGCCATACATGAGGAAGCAGTCAGAAAGGCTAAAAAACCCAACGGAGGAGCAATAAAATTAAAAAGTCTACGAAATAATGAAGGTAAAAAACAAGGAACACAGCAGACAAAACATTAAGACTCAAGAAAACAAAAAGTGTGAGAATCTGTCTAGAAGATTGAGAATAACTAACAAGAAGTAACAGACTAAACACAGGTAACACTGATGAAGGTGGGGCAAACATATGAACATTGTTTAGATCAATAAAGTATCCACCTGTCTATAAAACGGGAAATTACCCAAGAAGCCCCGCATCACGACAATAACCAGCAGCATTTCTGAGCGCTTTCAGTCGACTAGATACTTCAAAGGGAAGTGCGAGGGAGGTGTGGGTCTTTGTTCACAAGCTTGTTTCTGTTCTTCTTGTTATCAACAGCCGCGCTGTGAAAACTAATATAACTTTCCTTGTATTCATTCAACTGGAAAAGGGTGGCATTTTCTTCTATACTGCTACAATAATGGCCAGCTTGAAAAAGCAACTTTGTAATGTTAACTCTGGAGTGCAACCGCTTCTGATCACTGCCTTAGAGTGAAATGAAATGAACTGTTTCCATATGATTTCGGTATATTAAGGTATTTGGCATTTAGACCAATAACAAACAGGTATGCCACACAAATGAGGGTGGAGCAAACACCGTCAAACACCATAGGAGAACAGGTCTGTATCAGGGTTTAAACAGTCCCGTTCCAGATACAGAACAACAGCACGATTTGGTAAGAATCAGGTTTGTGCCCACCAGGCTTATCACAAATTTATCACTAAAACAAATGCTTGCTGCTGCTGCTGGAAATGAGGTTGATGAGAGTGCAGAACAATAGAGCCTAACAAGCTTAGTACAAGCAAGAGGAACAGCAGTGTTGGTTGTTGTTCGTCATAAAATAGCTGCATTTCATTAGCCTTTGATTAAGTGTACCTGGTAATACAGGTGTTTATTACCGAGTTTCAACAAAGGATTCATAGCGTCAGTGGGACCTTAAACATGCCAGGCAGGGCTTGAATGATTAGTGAGTTAATCACATAGGCCAGCCAAAACTTTGGGTGCTGTTGTGATGTGCTGTTTTCATTATTTTCTGACATTTGAAAGAAATGTCAGAGAAAAACAACAGAGACATTATTGATGAAGGAAAACAATCCGCTCTACTGCCTGGTGAACTAGAGATTCATTTTCTTTAGACTCCTCCGAGTGAAATAGGTTCATTTGCAAAATACTAATCAAATCTGTACACAATCATCACTAGACTCTAAAATATCCCTCTTTGTGTAATATAGACCTCAACTGAAAAAAACAACAACAAAAATGGGGTGTATTATTTCCATTATTTATTTATTACATGCAGACAATCATTTGAGTCTTTGGCAGGTGGAAGATGAGCTCTTACGATTGACTATTAAGGGAAATATTTTGTATTCTGTTCATGATTTTCATTACTGACATTACTGACTCCTCATCCTCAGTTCTGATGTCATCACTCTGGTCCAGTTATCTTTTTGTTCTGATTAGTTTTCTGTTCTTTAAAAACTATTTTCTGTTATGAAACTCTGCCTTTCAAACCAGCAACACTGGTCCTCCCCTTCAGCTGTCCAACTCATCCTGGATGTTCAATCATTCCTGTGTCTTCCTACCATCTGCACTCCCACCGTCTAAATTCTCGGGGTTCTTTCCTATTTCCTATCTTTTTTTTCATCGCTTACATCAGCTCTCTACTATGTTGCCCCGTCGCACTAATTTGATGTGAATTTTTACCATTCACCAAACAAACTTTCTTCTACCTGTTCCTTTCTATAGGACAAAAACAATTTGTACCAATAGTTTTGACGGCTCATTCTCTCGACTTTTTTAAGTTATTTTTATGAGTTAGCTATGCAACAATTCTCAAATTCTGGGAAATCATATCTCAAGAATTAAGCCGCACAAAATAAATTCAACAGGCTTCTTTTTTACAAAGAGCTGGTGCAATCAGCTCCATGAGAGCAAACAAAAACAGGATTTCCTCTGATTGCTGGATGTGGAAGACAGAAAAATCTGCAATAATAACTGGACCGCTCATATTTGCTCTCCCGTGTTTAATGTTTCCAATCTGTTTTGTTTTGTAGGACACATAAGCCAGAGCTAATATAAACAGTTTAAACAAGGGTTCTTTTTCGGATAAATATTGGAGTAGGCAGTGCGAGCAGGAGAGCTGTGGATGGTGTTTGACAGACACATGACTGTTGGCAGAGCTGCTGTGGCTTGGCAGGAGAACAGGCGACATATCACCAGTCTGTATCAGGGTATGATGCTCTCACTGGCACAGATATACATTAGAAATTCAGGACAGGTTTGACCAACATGTCTGCATAACCTACATAAACTCAGACAGACACCGAACAGACAGGTCGGACGCCACTAGAGGTCTCTCTGCATGAACGAAGCGCTGCACTGTGGAGAGCTCATTTCTCTCAAGCAGACCCCAGGGAGTAGGAGAGGATAGGAGTGGATAGAGGAGATGTGAGGACAGGGCCACTCTCTGCTGTCCTTGTTTCGCTGTCAGAGAGCTTCACTTCCAAACGTGAGCGGAGCCTCTAATGTTACCAAGACCAAGACTTCTTTAAAGGTTTCTGTGAGGTGCCGCAAAGTCAAACAGCTCTGTGAAGCGCAGCTGGAGGGGGTTTACTGATTATTTCAGCCTCGTTTCCTGTTCAAAGCAGACCTTTCCACCACAAAAAAGAGTGGGTTCCTTTCCAGAAAAATATGTCCGCTGAATGCAAATGTCAAAATATTAGAAAGCTGATTCGTGATGCAATATCGATCGCCCTGAAAAAAACCCAGCATGCTCAACAGAGGTGATAGAAATAAAAAGAAGCAGAGAAAATGAAAATTTTATTGATTCTATAAGAATCTCTGTCTCAATTTAGCAGCGTCCAGGTTGAGTATTTAAAAAACAAAAAACAAAGACATATTTAACCATGCTGTTAGAAAAAAATCCAGAATTACTTTCTGTGCAAAGACCCCTGATTAAAAGAAAAAAAGGAGAGAAGTTGGTGTAATCTCGGACTCATGACCATGATACAGTGAAACATCTGTGTCAATAATTATGTCAAACAGTGAAGTGCCTCGTTTCATCTGCATTGTATTACATAATGGCAGAGCCAGGCGCTTATGCAATCACGTCTACTGTGGAGCTAGCCTGCTTTTTAATTGGAGACTGAATTATAGACTGTCCTAACCATAACCACGCTTGACTCTGCAAAGGAAAGAAGAGCAGGGCTGAATAATTTTCCATCAGATGGGGGAAATTTTAATGCAGGAATTATAGTGAATTTCTAAAATGTTGCCAGTAGGGAAACACTAGGCTGGGATTCAGAGGAAAAGCACCACATACAGTAATAGATGTTGTGAAAAGCTGCTGTTTCAATCTCAGAAGTGATCTCGAAATTCCAAACTTTCTTCCTCACCATGCTTGATGAGTTATTTAGTGAAGATCTGGTAAAAAAGGGGAAAAAAAGCTTGTTTTCTCCGAACAGATGTGCTCCACGCTACTTTGATGTTATCAGTCGAAAGGCTGACGAAAGCACTGGACATCAAGATATCAATTTGTTTTCCGGGATCTTCCACAACAAGAAAGCAGAGCTGCTGAATGCTGATGGTGAGGAGGGACTAAATCAATCATTACTTAGGGCCTGATGCTGCGTTTGTTGCACTGAATTTATACTTTTCTGTGGCTGCTTCTGTTCTTTTGATTCTAAATCCTGCTGCAATTATTTCCCACAAAATAAATTATTTTGTGTGTACATCCAATATTTAAAATAGAAATGTAACGCAAAGTTTGCTTCTCTATTAATAATCAGATCACTCACCAGTATGACTTTGATGAGCTGAAAACTCACCAGCTGTCTTTTATTTACACAGCTGACAAGTTACGGCCTAGCTACCTGTACAAATCATCTTAATCCGCAAATATAAAACATGCAAGAATCCGCCTCGGTATCAAAACAACCTGGCTGTGCTGCCGAAAAGGCTCTGAATGTTTGCACTGCACACTTTGGGCACATTGGTGGTGACTCAGTGGTGACTCTGAGGTAGTTCCAGTGCATCCATCAGATCCTTGCAGATGCTCGGTTTAGGATTTGCAGAGTTTGAGAACCGGCTCTTGGGTTCGTGTTATGTGGAACGATGCATTCCCCCAATGCAGGAGATCAAGCAGTGCTATTTCTAATACAGCGTGTGGCTCTTTCACATATCAGTTTACATCTAAAAAATTAGGAATTCTTCAGTCAGTTTTCAGTGTTACAACATAAATTTTTCTATCGTTAAGGTATTTGCTACAGCACACGGCTGTAGTGCGGTGCAGTTGTTATTCTGTTAATCATTACACGTAGAATAAAAAAACTATTACTGGTAAGGGTTTCTACACCTGTCACAGCCACCTGTCTGCATCCATTTTTACTCTGTGTTTGAAGATGTGCCAAAATGTGTGTGTAACGTCTGAATGTGCCGCAAGCTCTTCAAGTGTTTAAATAATGAGAGAGAGAGAAAGAGAGTGAACGGCTCTCAGGGAGAGACAAACAGTGAAAGTATGTAAGTGTGTGTGTGTGTGTGTGTGTGTGGGTGAGAGAGCAAGTGTATGTCTGTGTGGTGGTTAATGATGAAGATATGCTGTTCTTCATAGCTCCTCTGAGTTGTTTCAACCTGCTGCTGTTTCTTTGATGATCCCCAAACACACACACACACACACACACGCGTGCGAGCAAATATATACAACACACGCATCCCCACCGTCTACCCAACCTCCTTCACGTCATCGGCGAGACCTTCTCTGAGCAGTAATCCTTACGGACCCTTCAGAGTCGTCATCAGTCATCTAGGCATCTACATCTCTATGGCAATGACCTAAATTCTTCCAAGTGTGAGCAAATGTATGCATGTGTGTTTGTTTTATCTTTATCGATGTTAATGCTGTGAATGTCTAACATGTAAAAAGCAAGCACGTGAAGCCACACAACTAAAACAGGAATAATATACTGCAGGCTGCTTGCCAGTGACTTTCAAATGACATGAGTTTCTGGCAGATCTGGAGGCTATATTGGCAGGATAATAGAAAGAAAGACTGCAATGTGGTGAGATTAAAGCCTAAAAATAAATTGTCTTCATGATTAAAAGAAATCAACCTTGACTGTTGGAAGGGGATGTTTAAAAGCCATGACAGTACTGTAAAATAAATTCAATTTCAAACTGTTTCACAAATGTGCCTTGTAATGACACATCTCGCGATGATTATTTTATTTAGCGAGCCAGAACCAAAGATTTGTCAGACAAGTAACTAAAAGGTCACCAAGTTGGCGACCTTTAGCCATGTTTTTCAGCTAAGCTTGTTTTAGAGTGTGCACTCCAGAAGCTGTCATCACAAACAGAGAGTGCAAGCTGGCCAAAAAAATCAAGTTTCACCCAATTTAAATAAAGAAGAAACTCACAAAAAACTTTGGATTTTGATAAATTTATAAATGATTTATGGACTGTAAAACCTGCAGTCAAAAGTCTGGAGTTGCATTCACTGAATCCACTGTGCAATGATTTTGTTTATTTTTCTACAAGTCTCATGATTTAAAGGCTCGACTACCAGAGTTTCAGCCAAAAATGTTGTTAAGCCTGGTGGCTGTGACAGGACGGGAGAATGAGTGGTGGAGGTGGAATATTGCACATGATTAATGTTACTATTATGCTAATTGTGTGGCACAAATGGAAAAGGTGCACAGGTAGCCTAAAGGTAGCTGATCTCGCCACTTCTATGGAAACGAAGCAGGTGTGTCAGAAAAAAAGAAAAAAAACCACACAGATACTTGACAGAGAACATCAGATCACAGTTCCTCTTAAATATACAATGAATGAACATTAGTGGTCAGATATTAGCTAAAAAAGCAAAAGCTTTTTTTCTTTATTAATTAAAAAAGCACTCTCTTAGATTTTTTAAGCTGTTTTATATGTAAAAGACAAAAAGATACCTTAATTGTATTCTACAGAGGCAGGCCATTTTGGGCTCGTAATATACTGATTGTAATGATGCCAGAAACTTGGAAGTTAGAACCAATACCAGTAGAATTAGATGATTATCACATGTCTTGAAATATGTCTGTCTTATCTTTTGTTGAAAAAACACTGACTAAATTGACTGACTAACACTGACTGCTAAGAATTTAGCAATTCCCATCCCATCCCATTTAGGTATGCCATTAGCTACATTAGCTTAAGCATATAACTTGTTGTAAATACTTTAGCCTATAAAAACATAGCTGCCTAGACTAGGTAACAACAGAGTTCTTGCCCCTCTGTTGCCCCGCCCCCCATAAATCTTTCTATATCCGCCACTAACCACGAAAAGCACCCTGACTTTTTTTTTTTTTGCAGTTTGATTTTTGTCAATGAGTTATCACCTCTTGCCTCTGCCTTGAACCTTGTAAATAAGTCAAGACTGAGCTACCGCAGCAGCTGTGTCTGTCACCATCTGTAGTTTTTCCTGTGGACATCTTCTTCCTCATCATGTTTGAATAGCCTAAAACATTTATAGATGTTCCTGGAAGAACTGCAGTCTTGGTACCAATGCTGTGAATGATACTTACAAGTACAGCGGCATTTACAAGATTTTGGTGTCAAACTGTATTTTAAGCATCTGGTCAAATCCTACATTGATGAGACGATAATTAATTGTGGAAATATCTAGTTTTTGCATAAAGCAATGTATTGTTCTTCCATTACGGCATAAATAAGATGATTTCTTAACTCAAGTACAACCCTAGTAGTTCATTCGGTTTTAGATAAACTAACTGATATCAGTTTATTACAGAGGGAAGCATGTGGATTTTAAAATTCAATGTTATACTTTTATAACTAATGGATTTCCTGTGAATGAGTATAACTAATAAGCAGAGTGATAAAAATCTGAATTCACATTGCATAAATCTACTAATAACACAATCTTTCTCTGGTGTGAGAAAGAATTTGAATCTCTGACATAAAACCTTTTGTATTGTTGCTATAATTTGAGTGTTTTTTTCCCCATCTTGATGATACGAGGTGTCTTTGAAGAGTCTGAAAATAGCCTCAGAACACCCGTTAGTGACCTTCTAGTTTTCATAAAAACAGAAGCTAAGCTCTAGTTTGAATATTAATAGATGAAGGGCACAAATTGGGGCTATTCTACTTTCAGCTTTGCTTGTGAATGGAAGCATATGTCATTGTTAGCATTTGAACTAGCTATTACTGCTCTTGTTTCTCCAGAGAGAAAACAGCAACAGTCCATTACTGTGAGCAGCACAGGTTCGTACTCTGTATGTATTGTGTGTACGCTCTTGTTTAGTTAACAATGCAGCTGCTGCTTTGAACCTGTGATCCCATTAAACAAAGACAAGAAACAACAGCATCTCTGACACCATAGCTAGATTATCCGTGCATGTTATTAATATTGATTGCAGCAACGCCTTTAAATATTATGCACATTTTAAGTGTGTCTTGGAGGGATATTTACAATTTCAATATGCATTCTTCAGCAGTGAAATACCACTTGCTGTCTAATTAGTTTTCCTCAGAAACATTTACAAAGGGCTCTGAAAGGTTGCGGGAAGCTTGATCTAAAAGCTCTCTGACACCAAGCAGACTGAGGACAATTTCACACTGTGCTCGGCTTTTATCAGTCTCAATAGAGAAAGGCGTGTGTAGGATAAATATTGTGTTCGAAGCCCACGCAGAGGTCAAAACTGTTCTGGAGTTCTGAGGTTAAAAAAACTGGGATAAAGAAACTACCAGTTACTCCTGTTTCAGTAACATTCATGTTTAGTTGATCAGTACAGGATGAACTAAAAGTAGCGATTTCAAAATTAAAAGCATCACAATTAAAAAGAAAATGTTAAAAATGAAGAAAACACCCCACCTAAAAGCAATAAATGTAGTGCATCTCTAAATATTGAGACTCAAAACGTGAACTAGTTCTTCCAAAATTAGCTCTTTTCTGAAGAGCTTATTTCTTTTGAAGTTTTTTTCCCCTACATATGGCAGCAGTCTTCCAATTTATTTTTGAGTGAAGAGCGTCTGGTTTTTGATTGAAGCAACATCTCTGCTTTGGCACCTGAGACCCAACAGCAGAGTGTGCAATTACCTCTAAGGCTGGGGAAACATTATATGACATTAAGGCTGATTATATCCAAGATGAGACAGACCCGTTGGAGCTTTGTGAGCAGACACAGAGAATCATAGGAGTTGTGTGAAAGTTAAGGTCTTCAACTCTTGCTCTTACTCTTCAAGCCAACCAATACAGTTACTTGTGATTTAGTGGTACAAGAACAAAAACTGATCTTTTCCAACCTATGCAAATTGTAAGCTCAATCTCTTGTTCTTAGTTTAAAGGAGCGACACCTATTGTGGTCTTCTGCTGCTGAAGTACGTCTGATCATCTGCATACCTTGGTTTTAATGACTGGTTATTTGAGTTATGTCCCAAAAATGCTTCAGTGGGAAATCGATGTCATAACTTATGACATAATTGGAAACCCTTCTTATCCCAACCATGCAACTTTCCATGCTGTTCGGTCACTGTGGGCTGCGTCGACTCGCCATGGAGTTACATTTCTCGGGAGGTGCTGCCAGGTTATGTGGAAGATTACGGCGTAGAGTTAAGAGGGGTTTTCTATTACATCCTAAGTTAGGATGTGGCTTTTCAGTTGATACATAATTCAGGCATTACAGTTGCCTTACTATCTACATTGAATCAGTCTGGCCATTCTCCTCTGGCCTCTGGCATGAACAAGGCATTTTTACCCAGACACTAACTTGGTAACCATGTCAGAAGCATCTTCTAAATAATACATAATATAATAATCTGTTATAGGAAAGGTTGTCTGAAAAAGACTGACAGCGGGGAAGCTGCAAAGAAAACCAGATGAAAGCCACAAGCTGAAACCTGCATTAAAAAATAAAGTGTGTGTGTGTGTGTGTGTGTGTGTGTGTGTGTGTGTGTGTGTATATATATATATGTATATATATGTATATGTATATATATGTATATATGTATGTATGTACCCATATAGAGGTTTAAGCTCTTTAAGGGTGCGTTCATTACAAAGATACGTTCTTAAACAAAGGTCTGTTTTGTCACAGTATTTTCTGTAATTAAATTTCTACAGTTGAGTAATATGTATGTGTATATGTATGATATGTAAAAACACAACTATCTACAATAAATTGTTGAAAGGACAAAGTTCCTTTGAGGTGTCAATACTTTCTTTTTATACTAAACTCTCAAGAGAACATAAATGTTTGCATTACAGCGGTCCCTCGTTTATAAAAATATATAAAAAAAATATAATAAAAATTATAAAAATATCCCACGATTGATGAAATCAGCCAACTTTATATTTTACTATTATTATAGATGTTTCAAGGCTGTAACAAGCATGCAAAATTGAGCAATAAAAATCTGTGAAACAGTGAGGCAGCGAAAGGTTGATTTGATTTGCATTCAAATATCTCAGTCAATACAGAATAAAGATTACCACAAAGCAAGAAAGCACAAGACAAGGCTAATCAAAAGGTATTGGCTGAAGCATATGCTTATTACGTCAACCCTTTGGTGAAGCGAGGGACCACTGTAAATCCGTCATGCAGCTGTTTTTTCCCAGTTATTTAATCATGTAATTTAGGTACTGTGAGCTGGAAGTTGTGGACGGGTGATTGTGTAAATTGCCTTGAAGCAGGTATCTAATCAAAGTAAAATATGGTGATTTTATTTCCTGTCTGATGGAACTACATAATCTGTGATCGGTTTTCCAGTGGTCAATCGTCTTCCTTTTCTCTTCCAAAATCAATTACTGCTAACGCTAGCAATGTAGCCCTAGCCTTTTCCATCCTGCATTCACTCTTCTAGCTTCTAGGCTACGTTCACACTGCAGGTCTTAATGCTCAATTCCGATTTTTTTGATCAAATCCGATTTTTTTGTGTGCTCATTTACACCACAAATAAAATGTGACAGCAAACATGCTCTAGTGTGAACCCTAAAAGCGGCCCACATGCGCAAAAATTTTGCTTTAAGTTATAGTTATTTTGTTATTTTCATATGGCCTAAGAATGATCCTTATTGCTGTTTTAGAGAGGAGCGGTGCTTCAAAGGATAGTTGCAGATTGCTGTCAGAATCTGCAGATTATACAGTACAAATAAAATGTTCACGTTTCTCCAACGTTGTCTTCCCAACAGTTTCACTGACATCTGCACTGGATGGCCAGGAAGCATTCACGATGTCTTCTCGGGCGCTTCTCTGGCGCTGATAATTGGCGTCTGTCTTGTTTCAGTGACGTAAAAGGCGGATTTAATGCAACATGACCATTCAAACAGCAGTCGCTTTCTAAAACATCAGATATGTACTGGATTCAGTACCACATACGAAAGTGACCTGGGTCGGATTTGAAAATATCGGATTTGTGTTGTTCACACTGTCATACCATGATCGGATATGGGTCGCATAGGGTCCAAAAAGTCGGATTTGATGCGCTTTCGCCTGCAGTGTGAATGTAGCCTTTGTCTCTTGTGCTGTAGTCAGTTGGATTCCAACTACACCGACTGGGACTGCGTCTGGCAATGGTTGTTTTTGTTCTGCTCTGGAGAACTGCTGCAAGTTGAAAGGCCACTCTAGCCAGAACCAGCAGCATGTGGAGAACCTGTTCATTTATGAACAAGGACTACTGTTGCCAGCTGCAGTCTAAGACAGTGACATTGGACTTAATCATAAAGATGACACTCGAGCAGCAAACAGAATCACATCTTGCAGGAGCTTTCTTCTCTTCAGGAACTCTCTGCAGGAGGGGGAGATACAGGAGAGGTGGAGGAAGATCTCAGCCTGGGCGTTTACCGTCTTATGTAGTCTGGAAGATGTGTGGTTGGTGGGGTGGGTGCAGTTTTCTCTGTGGTGGGGTTGGGTGGACTGTCCAGGGCTCTGTGGAGCCGGGGGGCGCTACTGCACTGGGCCCCGGTCTGATGGGCCTGGGCCCCCCTTCCCTGGCGGGTCGCGGAGGGTGGGAGTGCCTACTGGGGTCAGCGGGGGAGCTGGCCCCAGGGAGGGGTTACCTGCCCCTCCCTTCCTTCCCTCCCCATCTCCAGCTGCCTCCCTCTTCCCGCTCCTCCACAACCACCCACACATGCAGGGCCTTGGAGTGGGGGTATGTCACCAGGGTGCAGAGGAGGCTACCCCCCCCCCCCCCCCCGTCCCCTTCTGGCTGCCTCTGCCTCAATTTTATCCCACAACTTAGACACTCACATTATTCACACTCTCATTACACATACATATAGGATCTTGGGGGTGGGCACAATCACGGAGTCCAAATCACCATCAGGGTGTATACCTCACCCCTGACGTCGTTGCCCACCTCTCAATTTTAAATACACTTAGTCATTGAGGGCTAGCAGGAGGGACCATGCGCTTACCTGCTGCTCCTTGGCAGGTAGCTCCATGCCCTCCTGGGTTTTAATTGCACCTTAGAACACATATGCATCAACACTACAATGAGCGGGTGGAGGGAGGTTTGGAGTCTTCTCCCACCCCCATTCTCTGCGGCCTGCTGGAGCGGGAGGGCTAGTAGGAGGAGTTGGCCGTCCGACTGCGGTCTGGGGTGTGGGGCCTCCCTGCTGCTGCGGAGTCGGGGTGGTCTGCCTCTCCCCACCGCAGGGAAAAGGGTAACACCACCTGGGTCTGGGTGCAATTCCCCCCTCCAGGGGCAAGGGTACCTAGACCCGGTTTGTAGAGTACGCTTGGGGAGTGTGATTGTGTGTACAGCGTCTCTTTATGTCTGTCTCCACATTGGTTGAGTGTGGAGTAAGTGCATATGAGAGCATGAGGGTGGGAATGGATGTTTGTATCTGTGTGTGCCTGTATGTCTGTGTCTATATGTCAGGTTGGGTATCAGACGCCACCTCTCTGGGGACACCTCAGGCCCTCCAAGGTTTGGAGGCCTATCTCCACCCACCACCACTTCCCCTGCCGGTGGCGGACTCCCTCAGGTGTCGGTGTGTTGGTGGTTCTTTGTGTCTGGGGGTGGGCGTCCGGGTACACACCGGCTCACTCCTTGGCGGCCGCTTGTCGGGGCCTGGGGCCTGGGGCTCGCTCGGGCCCCTTTGGAGGTGGGGTGCCCCCGGCCTCTCGGCCTAGGGCTCGGTCACTCAGGCGCAGCTGGGGGCCGGCGGAGCTCACGGGCGCGTCACTGCAACTCCCCCTGACTTCTGCTCCGCGGCTGCTGGGCGAGCCCTCATCTGGGACTCTCCTCAGCTCTTACTGGGACAGTGGCGCGGCTGCCCCTCTGTTGGTCTTCCATGGTCTCTTGTGTTCTGGGGGCCTCTGGATGTCTGGAGTTTTGATCTCCTCCATACCCGCTTCACACCCTGGAGGACGGGGCTGTGGCCCCCCCACACTCCCTAGCAGATCATTACATGGAGAAACCTTTGGAATGCAAGCATGCTGATCCACACAGGTATGCACACATGGGTATTCACAGACGCGGACTAAAGCTTTCTTGGCTGCTGCCTCAAAGCACACTGTGCGCTGTCTATCTTGCGTGCTGCACAATATCGTTTATTACTTAGTAAATACTGATATCTATGACTAGCTAGTTTATTGTGATGGTGCTTTGTTTTCTCTATTATTATGTTGCTCTTTGTTGTTTGCTGTCTCCTCTGTTTGTTTTTTTTGTTTGTTTTTTTTTTTTCTCCATACAGGTGACCCAGGAGTTCTTTTTTTTTTTTTTCTCTCTCTCTCTTCCCCCCCCTTCTCACCGTCTCTTCTCCCCTTTGGTTTTCTTTCTTTCTCTCCCCCTCTCTCTCTCATTCATTCCCCCTGTCCTATTTATTAAAAAAAAAAAAAAAAAAAAAAAAAATGACAAAGGATGAACTGAAGCTCTGCCATCACGTAATGTCGCATACTGCTGTTTCTGATGTCATTTAGAAAAAGGAAAAAAAAAAAAAAAAAAAAAAAAAGAATCTGACTCTCTGGGGAAAACAAAGTTTGGCTCCTATAGCTGTTTGGCCATTATTATTAATCACTACAAATGTACTTTATGCAGCCAAGAGTTTTAAATTGATTAAAGCAATTCTTTACACCAGAAAAGCTATTTGTCTTTGAAGACATTCCAGGAGTTAGATGTTAATGTATATAATCTAACACAAATAAATGGTGCTTTACAAGAACATTATCTTTATTATAAATAAACACACAGAAACATGTTTGTTTTTTTAAGAAGGGATAGGGAGCATTTTTTGTAAAGGCAGAGGAAGTATTTGCATATTATATATTAAGCAGTAATATTTAGAACACACACCCACACACATATCAGTACAAGATTATTGTATTGATGTGCGTGTCCCAAATCTGACTTCTTATCAGCTGTGTGCGTCGCTTCACCACCCTAGAATGAAAATAAATGAAAAAGTCAAACAGCGCAGGTGCAATCTTGTGTGTGTTCTGTTCTCGTTCTTCAGAATCGAACATAATAGCCCTCTGCCACCTGTGCTTGTTGCAAATCATCACTTTTACACCATGTCTCCAAATAATAAGTGACCGATGTCTGGTGCTGAAAGTAGCTAAACAGGATCCTTTGCTCCATGCATGAGTTTATCGATCGCGCGTCCTTGAGAAAACACTTTAATTTTGCGCCAGGTGGTGCAGGCATGTAATGTGCTCTTTAATAATCTTTAGGGTGATGCTGATTACACAGGGAGAATGAGTTTATAGTCTGGCAAACCTCCGCAGACCAGCGCTGACATCACGTCTGTCTCCATGGCAATGTGGAAGAAACGTAGGCTGTTGGTATCTGGAAGCAACGCGAGTGAGGAGAGGAAGGGAGGCAGAGATAGAGGGAGACAGACAGAGAAAGAGAGTGTTGGAAATCCTCTAGGAGAGGCGTGAAGGAACATAGTGTCAGGAAGCTACCCGCTCTGAATACTAATATAGGAGGCTATAGATGGACAGGCGAGCACGTGCACACCCAAACTCACACACACACCAGTCAGTGACACGGTCTCTCTCAGTTTTGTCAACAGTCAGACAGTATCAAGTGAAAAATGGCCTTTGAGCACAAATGTCACCAAAGCCAACGGTGATATTAAAGACTATTGGACTAAAGCTTCGGGCTGCTCTCTCCACAGAGAGCCGACAGCCAGCGAAGAAAGACAAAAGAAAATGGAAAAACAGATAAATATGAAAACCTGTTCTCACATCTGATAAAGTATTTCTTTCTGTCAGTTTCACATCTTGAAATAAAAAGACCTCTGAAAGGCTGTGACTATTTTGTTAGAGCCACGTAACTCTTCAAAGCCTTTTAAGTGTCCTAAATTTCACCACCCACTAGGTTAAAATCAATCATTAAGAAAATGTTTTCACATTGGAAAGTACGTTTTTGTGCCAGTGTAGCCGTAGCCTTTGCAGAGCCGTGTTTTGCCTTTCATAAATGCAGCAAGAAAATCTTGTCAATTCATCTTTGTGGAAAAGTTCAAGCTCAATCAATATAAGAGCCTCTTGTTTGAGTCTAGTCCAGGGGTGGGCAACTCCAGGCCTCGAGGGCCGGTGTCCCTGCAGGTTTTAGATGTGTCCTTGAACCAACACAGCTGATTTAAATGGCTAAATTAGCTCCTCAACATGCCCTGAAGTTCTCCAGAGGCCTGGTAACGAACTGATCATGTGATTCAGGTGTGTTGACCCAAGGTGAGATCTAAAACCTGCAGGACACCGGCCCTCGAGGCCTGGAATTGCCCACCCCTGGTCTAGTCTAATAGTTTTGGAAACAATAACCCCGGCCCTGAGAAGTCCTCGTGATTCATGCTCTGTACTGCATGCAGGTTGGAGGTGAGTACATAAAGGACAGGAAATGCTGCAGATAGGCAGAAGTGTCCTGGAAAGCAGCAGCTGCTCTTATCTGCTTCCAGCATGCAGACACTTCAGAGTAAGGAACACGGGGTGATATGATTCTGATGTGATGCTATATTTTTAGTAACTGACAATATATTAATATCTCTACGAGACAGATTTGTGTTATTGACGCAGCACAACCTTTATGTATGCTAAAAATATCAAAATCAAATGCATAACAATATAAATCTGACACTCATATTGGTTTCTTTCTCTTTTATTAATGTCAGCGACACCAGCCTTCTAAGTTTTATTAAATAATATTCACAATATTGATCCAGCGCTGAAATACAGGCTGTCTGACTCTGACATGTAGGAGGAAGTCCACAACATGTAACCTAGGGATGCACTGATCCAACACTTAGTCTTCATTATCGAGGTCAGTCCATGTTGGCCATTTAAATTCATCTTGTCCAATTGTTACAACATCTGACATCAACAGCGTTGCACAAGTTGCAAGAAGGGCTAACAAATCCCTCTTGTGGTATTTTATATTAGCTCCATGGAGAAGTGTGCTTATTGGAGAAGTTTGCAGCTCGTTTTTCATGATGAATAGCTGATGAACTGTGAAATTTTGCTAATGTTAGCTTTAATTCACCTGTCTCTCTGCTCTTCTCCAGACACATGGACCATGTACAAAAAATTGGGCACAGTAAACCATAAAACAGTTGCAGAAGACTTCGGCACGACCAAACTTTTGCAGCCGAAATTGTTCCTTTGAAACAAGCCAAGGACCAGGTCTGCAAGCGCTTGTAGTCAGCTGCGATCTTCAAACCAATCAACAAAATGGAGATAAAAAGCCAACAGACACAGTCTGCCATCGGTCTACTTTGGTTAGTGAATTAATGGAGTTCAATGGCGTTGTTTTTTGGGTTCAAAAAATGCACTGCAGATTAGTTAAACTGATTAAGCTACACCGACTCAGTGATCGCAGTCAGCCCACATCAGACTGTAATAGTTTGTAGAGAGGTTGTCTCACACCAGGCAATCTCTGCAATTGCCTCTCAATCAAAACAGGATTTTCCCCTGCTGGCCATTAGATTCAGTAGCATTGCAGTTCTAATTTGAGGTCATTGCTGTTCTGATTTAGGGTTTTTGAAAACTTTCCATTTCCTGAAATTTATATAATGCCTTTGGTTTGAATAATTAGGAGACAATATGTATAGCAAGAAAGAGAGGGAAAGTATGTTTAGCGCTGTAGTTATGTCAGCAATTAAGTAACAGTCACCTTTCTGAATTTATACAAAATAAGTGACAATTTGCAAAACTGCTTTGCTGAATTGGTATTCTCCTCCTATAGTGTAGCACCTATACCTCAGTACCTTGACAGGCAGACCTGCCATAGCTGGCAGGTTGTCAAGCCTTGGAGTTCTTTAAAAGATCGAGTGTAGGGCTGTTGTTAGAGAGACCTTCCTTTTTTTTTTCCGAAAACCAAAGACTCAACTCAAAACTGGCAAAAATTAATTAAACAGTACACTTTCAAAGGCAATCTGTTAGGTCAGAGCTTATAGTAACCAAAACATAATGTGATGTGCTATTTTCTCCTGTGTAGAAGCTGGTAGAGTTTAGCAGTTCTCTGCTGCCTAAATCTTGACTCCGTCATGCTTGTCCAAGTATGCAAGCTCAGTGTCCAAACAGGTTTACATTAGACTCAAATCACAGTCTGACACTTTGGCAGGTGTAGTAACACTCACTGACTGATCAGGGCTTAGTAACTGTTCAATTATGCATAAGCTCATAAAACAACAACAAAAGGTCATTTGTTGCAGAGTAGGCTGAATTAAAATGTTGTTTTACTTCATGAAAGTAAGAAAAAGACATCAGTGGATCTCTATGTAGGTATTCAATTCTGATTAATCAACTGCAGGAAAACCACAATAATTACAGAGGGGACGTACAGAAGTGCTGAGATTCTTCTGCTGACTTTCCCTCTGGGCTTGTGCTGGGTCTTTCTAGGATGCTAAATGGATTTGGACTTGTTTTGGCAGCTGTTAATAAAATACAAACTTATGACGGATCGTTAGCCCAAGTAGAATTATGTTTGGACCTTGGATTCAACAGATACGTGAACACAACAACAGGCGTGACGCAGTCTGTGCAGCAAATAAAACAAATTAATAACCAAGAAATCTATTCAGGGTTGGCTTAAGCCTCTGTAGGAGTCGTGAGGAATCCCGAATAATTTTGTCTTCTCGTGTGTTTCTCAACAGCTTTGACCTATTTGTTTGGTAAAGTCACCCCTCTAAATATAGACATTGGTGGGATTGAGAAAGACAGGGGGGCGAGAAGAGGAGGAGGCAGAATTATCAAAGTACTTTATGGTTGAGCTCAGTGTGAATTAAATCTGTTTTCTCCCCGCAAAAAGAGAGGTGGGGAATAAGGAGACAAGGAGAACACGACAAAGGAATAAAGGCGCACAGCTTAATTAGCAAAGACACAGATCAAGCCGGGGAAGCAAAGCAAACAGAAAACGGTGGTCTGCGTGGTGTCACGTACTGTTTGACTGCAGCAAATTCCCCTTGCTTCTCTACTTTTTTTTCTTTTTAAACATGTGGTCTTTCTTCTTTTTTTGCCTGAAAATACCATCAGGCTGCTAACAAAATCAGAGGCACAGAACATTATGTTTCCATTTCTGATAGACAGCATTGAATCCAGCAGATGGAGGCTGTATTGTACCTGTTTACCACACCAAACACTTCTGTTCAGTGCTTGGTTCATGAAAGTGTCCTCTGCAGGCTTGTTCACTTCGGGAAGCACTGAGCTATTGATTCTGCTGCTTTGTTAGCCTTTCTGTATAAAATAACACCTTCTTCTCTATAGAGTTGTTTGCACTTTAGGCAGCTTTATGCTTTTTTTTTTCTCTGTGTGGGTGCACACATGGTATATGCATTTATCTAGATCACTGTTGAAGCAAGCTTGTGCAGATGTCTGCTTTTAGACTTCTTGTAAGACGTGCCTCTTCTATCAATGTTGCTTCCTTCCAGACACAATGCTTGTCCACCTAATCCAGTCCCAGTGCTCTAATTGGCTAACTGCAGCCATTTTCTCTGCTCTGGGGAGCGTGGAGATTAGGGGGAGTGTGTACTCGTTGCTGCCCGGCGCCTAAATGAGTCATGCTGTGGGTACAATGTCTCTCCGAGGGATAGATGGAGCACGCCCACACATACACACAGAGTAAGGACTCGCCACAAGATTACTGAGCTAGGCTCGCCAACACTCAAAACACACGTATAGATTATGATGTGTTATGTCTTTAACACAGAACCAGTAATAATTTATAATACTGATTCCTGCCGAGGTTTTCCCTGCTCTCATGTAAATATCAATAATGAATGTTGCCTGGGGCTAAACACTCGAGTTATGTTGTTCACAATACTCACAGTTCATGAATGCTACATGAAACACTACTATTGCACAGCTCTGTTGTCGGCTCAAGATGCGGCATTAAAGACCAACGAACACACCACTGCTCCAGCTTCATCTGCAATGTTTAAAACCAGTTATTTTAGCTTACGTTTCATTTATCAGAAGACACTGATTAATTAAAAAACTAAAGAAAGTACTGTAGTTACAATTAGTGAAGCACAGATGTGATGTACCAGTGCCTATGCCAGTGTTATTGAACAAATTGGATACTGGCCAGATGTCTTTGATCCACATGGAAAACTGTCTCATGGTGCAAAAACCTGAAACTAATATTCATCTATGCTCCTTAGCAGGTGGTAAAGTAATGACAGTAGCTCAATTCAAGCACCACACAATTCATCAGAAACAATTTTGACAATCAATTCATGTTAATCAACTTATTCATTGAGGGAAAGCGTCAAACACTAGCTGGTTTCAGCCTTTCAACTGTTATGATTCAATGCTTTCTTTGCTTTCTTACTGGTACTCAGACTCAAAGTTTTCTGAATTGAATTTTCTTTGACAGGTACCCTCAACCTAAAGATTGCTGCAGGCTAAGCACACGCCTTCGTACTGGCAGCACTCTCCAGAAGGACAACACAACTCACAAAGCATGATAAAGAGCTGACTTGGTCTCCAGATTCCCTTTGTTTATGATCCAGTCAAGCAAGTCTAATTCACAAAGGCCATACCCCACAGCCAACAGGACCCAAAGGATCATGATGCCACACATCAGATTACAGATGGACACGGGACAGGTGCAATAGCCATGTCCATAAGAAAGTGGATCAAAATGCTAATAATCAAATCAATTACAACTAAATGCCTCCAATCTTCTTTTCACCAATGCATGCACAGTTTTCTGCCGTAACAGTCATTAAAAACCTTTTTAGACCTCTTTGCAATTTAAACACGCAACATTGTAAAATCAATAAAGGAATTAATAAAGAAACAGACCTATGATCTTATTAATGTCCATCTTTACATGCGTTTGTTAGTTATTAAGTCACTTTGTAATGACAAACCCTTCCTTATTTAAACTGAGGAATAAATTATTCCATATGTATATTATCCTCACTAATGATCCAAATCAGCTCAGCAAATACTAAAAAGGGAGAGAAACAGCGGCTCTATTGAACAGGTTCTCTGTGTCCATCAATACTGTGAGTTTACTTTTAAGGGGAAAAGTGGAATAAATGCACACCTGGTTATCATGCCAAAGTCTCAAAATGAAAAAGCTGTTCAGTTGTTACAAATTCAGAATTTTCAATGCTGATACTACGCGTATTTGTTGAGGGATAGGTGCACATACTGTATACAGCTTTGTTCACAAACACAACAGCATTCAGACCGAGATACCATTCAAATGTAATCTACTTAGTCTTTATGCTGCTTTTATCATTCATAAATATTGGAGTAGGCGGTGCTTTAGATGTTAGCTGAGAGTCACATGATTGTTGGGGCAGCTGCTGTGGCTTTGCAGGAGAACAGGGTTTATATAAAGATTTGATGTTCAACAGCATATACGCTATAAATGAAGCACAGACTTAACCAAAGAGTTCTCCAAAGCTCCCATAACTGCACCCAGACAGGGAAGACGCCACTAGAGGTCTCTCAGAGTGAGCGAGGCAAAGCACCATCGAGAGTTCATTTCTCTCAAGCAGACCCCGGGGAGAGGGAGTGGATAGAGGAGATATGAGGACAGGGCCACTTTCTGCTGTCCTTGTTTCCCTGACAGAGAGCTTTGCTTCCAAACGTGAGCTGAGCATCTAATGCCCATCAGACCAAAAGACTTCCTTGAAGATTTCTGAAGCACTCGGAGGTGTCGCTAAGTCAAACGGCTCAATGAAGACAGCCATAAGGTTGCCAGTGATCGTTTAAGCTTTTTTCGAATTCAGAGGAAAAGACTTCATGGGTGCACAATCGCTGAAAATGTTTATTTCATTCACAACGGATCTCTTCTCAATTAGGAAAGCCTGTATTGTTGAGTAGTGGTGGAACTGTGAGAGAAATTGAATTTATCCGCTCTACTTTGAGGAGGAAAGGTTCTATTTGCATGTGTAAGTACTATCTACCAGGAGAGGTACTAGCTATAATCCCATTAATCAGCATAATTGGCTCATAATTGGCTCTCATCACGTCCCTACAGATGCCATCAGTCAAGCCTCAACATTACTCCCAGACATCTCAAGCACTGGCTCACTCTCCCTGCAGAGATGATACAGGTTTGGTCTTTGCTGTTACACTGGAGAAGCAGTGTGCGCAGACAACAAATAATGATCTTCAAGCCTCACTAAAAGTCACTCTTTTATCCAGTAAACAGCCATGTGTAAAAAAATACGCCGAGACTTGCTGCATAAAAAGCAAAAGCAGACATCTACCTTCAAATCCCCAAAAAATGAGATGCGGACTAGCAGCAGTGACAGAAATCAATCACTTTGCAGTACGAGCAGAGCCGATCACCTGTGCACATGTTCAGGTACATGTGAGCAGGTGGGTGTGTGACAAAAGACTAATGAAACCAGACGTGTGCATCTCACTCCTGTGACAGATGTGTGATGGCTCGGGGAAAAGGGCTTTCTGTTTCTGAGAACTAACGCAGCTGCTGAGGCAGAAATGGTGGCCACTTAAGAAAAGACACAGGATTTACAGTTTCACAACAAAACATCAGAATGCAGTTGTTTTGGAATTATAAAAAAAAAAAGATTTTAAATCTGTTTTCAACATTTGTGGAATTGGAAAAGTTATAAATAACTAAAGCAACTACGTTTCATATCTGGAGTTAGGCTTTTTTTGTTCAGGAAAGACAAACCACAGTATTTTTTATGTTTGATGTTCCTGAAGTCTTTAAAGTCAAGTAAACTTAAAAAAGAAACCAACTACTGTGGCAAAAGCAATTAAACAAACCTAACTTTGTAAAGGTTGGTGAAATTCTAATTAAAAGTAAGCAGCACTTTTTGTGCGCTCCACACACATTTTTTTTAAATTCAATCAAGCTGTTACATCTCTAAAACAATAAGCAATATTAACCCAATTCTGGCAAAAAAAAAAACCCCACTGGCTGAAATAAAATTTAAAGTTATTCAGTACGATTAAGTTAGATCTTTAAAAAAATAAATGCACAAATCTCTGTTTGTTAACTTGTAATCAGTTGAGAAATCATGAAGGTTCTTATCTATATCAGATATTATAACATTATCACGTTGCCTAGCAACCACTTACCAATGGGTTAAAATGTAACATTTATGCACCTTTGATGGCTTATAAAGGGCACTGTATCATTTTGATTTCAACATTGATAACATCTCATTTACATGCACAAAATATTCATCATGCTTGACATATTATCATTAAATTGTCTACGAACCACCATTCATTAAAATGATCTATTTGTTGAACCTAAAAAACTTAGTGAGAATCTACTTCACAGCAAGTTCTGTGGATCTAAATTAAAGTTATTAGTTAACAGTTATTAGTTATCTGTAATTTACATCCACAAAACTTTCATTTTGCATCTAATCTGACATCATCATGTTGTCTAGCAACGACCTACCAGTGGGTTAAAAATGAACATCTGTAGCGTTTATGCTTAGAAAACTATCATATAATTTTTATTTTATGTCAGCAACATCTGATTTGGAACCACAAAACATTATGCATATTTTATGATGTCATCACGATGCCTAGCAACCTCCTAACAACAGCCTAAAATCACTGGCATGTGCTAGTGAACTTAACATAAGGGGGCCAGGACATGAGCTCTACTAATTTGACAAGGCTTTGTTTTTTCACTTAAAATTGAACCAACTCAGAAAATGTGATTACAAAAAACCCTGTTTACTATTTTATGTTGGACAACAGGGACAGTAGCTAACATTCAAACAACTGGTGATTAGCTATATGTTTATGTGTGTGCACTTTAGGGTTGCAGCAAGTGTCACTGGCATACATTTTAAGATAGCTTGTTGGCCTGGTAAATATGTCAGAAGAGCAACATTATGGTGTTATTTGGCATTTGTCCTTTAGGAGATGATTTTTTTCTCAGTGGAGTTCTCAAGGAGTTCTCTGTGGGAGATCAGAGGGTGATATAGTCGTCCAGTTATCTTACACTTAAACAATATTAACATCTATTCTCAGGAGATATTTTGGGATGTGTATGTGTTAGTAGCAATTCCCACAGCCCATATACTGCATGGCTGGAGAGACGCTGCTTTAAGTAAGATTTAATAACCCAGAACATCGACACGGGAGAAAAATCGCTAACGAATATAGCGACATAGCGATAACATTTTTAATGCTAAACCCTAACCCTGTTCCTGTCCACAAAAATATACACTGAACAGAAAACTTGGTTTAATTAAAATGCCAAGTTAAGCTGAATACATAAGTAGCTTAATACACGAAAGGTCAATTAAATATGTATCTGACAATACAGAAGACAAAGCTGTTTGCCAGGCAAAGTGCTGAAACTGCTGGCCCTGTACTCCAACCTCTTGGGTGTGGATGCGTCGAATGCACATTTTTGTGATTGTCTGTGAGTAAATGCATTGTATGTTTGTCTGGGGAGGCGCACTGCTCGTGTCAAACAAAAGAAAACGCACTTGCTCTTTGTTGATCAGTGTAGCAATCTAACCTTGAGCAACCAAAGCATCTTGCTGCGCACTGAAGCGCACTGCAAAACAAAGCAAACA
Organism: Copadichromis virginalis; assembly: GCF_057382275.1. Lineage (NCBI taxonomy): Eukaryota > Metazoa > Chordata > Actinopteri > Cichliformes > Cichlidae > Copadichromis > Copadichromis virginalis. Next base: position 26,143,212 of record NC_140634.1, on the reverse strand, counting down.
CAACTGAGAAACAGACAGAGGTGGAGTAAGTAACGGAGGGAAGGAGAAGTGAGCCAAAAAAAAGGCCATGCATATTTTTGTTTTTCCTTCAGTGAACTGATCGGCAGAAAAGAAACTAAAAGCCTGTGGTGACAGAGCGCAGTTTATCTGAACAACCAGGTAAAAAGATTCTCTGGAGTGAGAAGGAATCAAGTAAGCGCTGCCTTGCATTTTGCCGAATTGGATGAGAATATGAAAATTCAACAGCTGACTGTTTCTTCTCTTTAATATTGTACAATAAAACGATTCTGGGGCATGGCAGGATTCCAGTGAAACAGTGTGAGGGAGAGAAAAAAAACCAAGATAAACAAAAGAGAGATAATTTGTCTTACCCTGTAAGATAAATTGATCCCCCAGCTTTTGATGCTCATTTAGTATTCCGTGTTCAACTCACTAGTAGCACACTGAGCTCTTGATCGGATTTGCTGGCGTACTGGGGATAACTGGTTAAGAAGTATTTTCCAAGAATCAGTTTTGCACAATAAATTTGATGAACTTTTATTAGTATGAAAATACAATTTCTGACAGAAATGAAACACTATTTAAACTGAAATTAACCCCACATCTTTACTGAGGAGTACAAAGGAAGCTGTAAGCTTTTGAGAAATAGTGATTTTATTTATATTGCAATATTTATGTCAGTATTCATTGATGTGAAAAAAAAATTGTAATCAGATTATTTACCATATCATTGAGCTCCATATACTAATACTGTGTATATGTTTTTCAAAATGAAGCAGCTTTTACTTTGAAGGCCAATAGTGTTTGATTCTGGTTTGGCACTAGTTAGCAAATATTCACAATCTGGTTCTATAAACCAAAGCAAGATCAAGGAGGTGTTTGGTGCAGTATCCTATTCCATCCAGTGACAGCAAGCAACCACTCCCCAGTCAGTCGGGGAATCCACATGACAGAAGGTTGCCAGGGGGCGTCATTGACCAGTCCCGGGGGCCTTACCTCCATCAAGGCTGATAATCCCCTCGACATGAAGCACAAACTAAATCCTTGGATCAGAAAAATATCAGAATGTGAAATCGATTCTTGAAAACATATCACATCATATCTCGGTTTGCATATGTGATGGCAAAGAATCCAGTCAAAAATTCCTGAATCCAGATCTGATGCCAGGCCAAGTCCCACTTCTAGTAAAATGTTCACGCAAATACATGCAGAACTTTTTCCTGCTAAAAGGCATGAAAACAAACAGAGGCAAACCGAAACAATCACATAACCATCCTGGCGGAGATAATTAGCAGACATTGGAAAACTCCTCCAGGGAATCAGTTGCCTTGACAAGAATGAGATGCTAGACAAAAATGGATCCTCAGACAGGGAAGTTTTAAATTTTTATGTGTTGACTAGTACTCTCTATTGTCCCGGCCTAGTTTGGAAGCGGAGAGCAGGTTGAAGAAATGGTTATGATTGTAAATACTCTCTGTTGGAGGACAACCTTCATACATCTTGACAATTTGTGTATTCATGTTTTTTCTCCTTGATATCAAGAAGCAACAAATATTATTGTTTGACAGCTGTGGTATGTTCCTAGCTGACTTCAGATCAGCCTCAGAAATGTTATGGCAACACTTAGAACAAGGTAAGACTAAAAACATGACATAAAGCTCTATCAATATCCCCAAGTGTCTCAAACAGATTCAACTAAAATCCCCAACACCTTATTTCTATTAACAGCTCTGTCTTAAAGACAACTTAAAACATCTGAATACAAATCCCGCCTGACACTTTCCCTCTGAAATGGATCAGAAGTGATAATATTAAGCCCATCTGTTCAGATAAGGACATCTACAAAATCCCTCGAGTTATGTGTCACTCTAATAAATAAATGAAAACGGGACTCAAACAAACAAACATACTGTAAAAAGGGCTGAACGCTAATCCTACCCTTGGAGACTGCACTGTGCCAAAAAAAAAGTCAAAAGGATTCCCTTTCGCTGGTAGCATTGTGATTGGTCAATCTGCTTTACCTGAATTAGCTCTTCAACCTGTGGGAGAGCTACTGCATGCTGTAATCTCGTTTGAAGATAAGATGAAACTTTAATCACCCCTGTAGGGGAAGTGGGCCATTGCAGCAGCAAAAAAATGGGATGTACTAGATAATAAGACAAATAAAAAGGCCCGAGATAACATAAGAAAAAAATAATCAAAGGGAATGAAAATGTTTATTATCTCTTTTATTATCTGACTGTATGTTATTGACCCAAATTTGGGACCAGCGTGCCGTTTTTTCTGTGTCGGGATGTGTTTGTACACACCGAGCGGGTTGCTTGACCGAGACGTTTGCTGCATTGCACCATGCACTTTGGAACAAAATGAAACCTGCAAATGTTCACAGTCTGTGGCTTTCTCATAAAACGTCATGAAAGTTCTACCTGCGTCAGCTGTGACCTGAGCTTCGACATCAATAGGCTGCAGCATGTTTCAATCTGTCCAATTGAATGCCTGCTGTAATGCTGCTATTGGGGATGATTTGAGTGCATACACTTTCCGGCGTAATATCATTACCATCCAAATTGAATACTTGTAGTGTCAAGCTTATATGCGTGGATCGTACCAAATAATGATACAGACAATCTGACATTCTGATAGCTTTCCCTCATTCAGCAGGTCACTATATGAGATAGCGTAGCAGCCTCTGCACATTCAATTCCCCATCCCACTGAGGTGGCAAAGATGGAATATTTCATTAGGATCTGGGCTAAACAGAATCACCGCTCTGATATATCTGTGGGAGCAGGCAGGCTAAGCAGACTAAGCATTTGTCTTGCTATTACCTAAAGCCACAGAGAGCAGGGGAAATTATTACTTGACTATCACATACATGATGGTCAAAATCCTGCTGATGCTATCTGTAGCAACACTCTGGAGATCATCAGCCTGGGTGACTGTGCACCTTACTGTCAACTGCAGTGTCACACTTACTTTGCACACTTCATGGAAAAGCACATGGGGTGGCGGATGAAGAAAACATTAACTTCAAAAAAGAAGAGAAATAGCTGGTGGACAGAAGGGTTGGGTTTTTTTAACATTTGGGATACCCGATACCGGAGAATGATCCCTAATCTTAGCCTCAAACACTGAAACTTGCAAACACCAAAAAATATGCACAGAATTTTCCTTCGAATAAAAAAACACTATGATCTCTTTTTGTCTGCCTTAGCTTTACCATCCAAAAAAGAGCCAATTACTTACACAGCCCCTGTAATTAACATGAGGGAAAGGAAAGCCTAATGCTGCTACAACTGGAGAATTATGACAGAGAAGCTGTCTCTAATGAGACAGGCCTTGGGGATTTTCTTCTCTCTTCTCTGGCCTTACTGACTCCTCAGGTCTCTACAATGAGTGGTGGCACAATACCATAGCTGTCACTTTGAAGCCTATGATTTTTATTTTTTTTTAAAAAAGCAGAAAAACAGGTGGGAGGCAGTAACGCAAATATATAATTTTATGAAGTTAGTTTACATGGAAGCGACTATTTAGAAAGAATGGTTCAGAAAAAAAGGACAAAATGTTTCCACAACAAACTGGTCCATGAATGTCAAACGCTCAACATTTTAATCAGCCAAATTCAATCAGCCAAAACACAGACAGACACACATACTTGAGGACTAATTCCTCTTACACGTGATGAGAGTCCGTTAGTGACTAGTGTCAGTTATTAATTGGTAATAGCAGTGGTAAATGTCAATAAAAATAATACGAATGAATAAGAATATTTTCCTTTTGCTTATCCAATTCAGCGTCATGGGGAGGCTGGAGCTCATGCCAAGTGTCACAAGGTGACAGGCAGGGCCACACCCTATGCACCAATGTTTGAACATTCAGTATCGGCCTTATTGAAATATATCAGCAACATCGTTTTTGAGCCAGATAATTTTAGATAAAACATTTGTAATAAAGACATCTTTCCTTAAGCTATATGTGAAAAAAAAATAAACAGTAGATAAGCATCAAAAAGATGTAGTACTGATTGCTAAGTTGCTCTTTCAAACGCCGAATTACTCATCAATGCTTCCTTCGTTCAACATTGAAACAGAGCTGTATATTCACAGAAGTATATCTACTGTACATACTGATGGAAAACAAAGACTTTCTAATCAAGTTATACTTCCCCTAATTAGTACCCTCATAATGACTAAGATAATATGATCAAGATCCTTATATAGCTCTGTAATCAGACTACTACTGTCCCTTTTCATAATAAAATTACCAGAGCAAATATAAATATGGAATAAATATTATTCAGCCTTATGCGTGTGCAGCTCTTTCCAGAAGGGAAGGGTTTGTCTTATGGTTGGTCAAAGAAATGCCCTTTTGGCCACAAAGGCGCTGGCCACGAATATTAAGACTGTGGGTCGGTGTGTCCCCATGCTGCTCTCTAGACCGAATCAGTCTGCAGGCAGCGACCTGAAACACCAGTCAGAGAGGTGGAAGAAAGTTGACAGACATCTCAAACATCACACATGGTCAGTTATTGCTCTTTTGAGTTTTTAAAAGAATGAAGATTTTATGTTAAAGTCTAGAAAGTAGAATATTTTGTAGGCCTGTCTCAGGACCCATCATTTAAGTGACAGCTAAAACTAACCCCAGAACAACTGTCCAATCATAGCTTAGCAACTGTAACCTCTGGTGAGCACAGTCAGTTAAATTTGAGTTCTAGTCAGAATCTCTGACAAAGTATTATTTTATAAACGGCAAAACCCTGGAAACAAATGATACAGGTACCAAGTCCCTGAGCTGCCTGAATAAGTCAGCCAACAACCACAATTTACACCAGAGAAGAAACACAAAACATCAAAATCTGAAGACCTTTGCGGTTTATTTGCTGTTAATATGTACAAATTAAACCAAGAGCGCCGCGTTTTAACCCAACACCAGTTTCTCTGCCTGTTCACTCTGTTTCTCTGGTACAAAATCTGGCACCGTAATAGAAACGTTTACGAGCTCCAGTCACAACATTTGAACAAATTCGATACTCCAAATTTGGTTAGAGTAACACTTATTAGCAGCTCTGTAATTTATTTGCACGTTACCTCGGGTATGCCAGTCAAACAAACTGGCAGCTCACAGCAATAGTAAGGGTGATAATCAGATGTCTGATGAGTGGAGGGTGTGGTGCCTCTGGAGAAGCATCCTCTAGACTATTTGAAGACAGCCACCTAATTAACAAGTAATGGATAAAATGCTATGGGTCAAACTGTGTTTAAATGCTTGAGCTGCCACAATGCCCACGGCAGCTCAACTGCAGCCAAAGTTTCAAAAAGTACTACTCTCATACATATCTGGAATTTGTAGTTCGTAGCATAAAGCCTCTTCTTATATGCCATTTTAAAACAATCTACTTTTATATATATTGTATGGAGCCATTAAGCTCATAGCCAAGACAACCTTCCTGTTTAAATCAAGCTAGAAATGTTAACAAGTCAGTTGGAAAAGCAGTTTTTAACTAATGGCGGTATCCTAATATGCTAATTCATGTTAGTTTAATTAGTTAGCCACTGATAAAATCTGATAATGACAGTTTTCATTTTAACCAGAAAAAACATGGCTCGCTCATTTTTATGCTGGGAATTAAGGACCCATTGTTCTAGTGATAATAACAGTAATCAGAAGGGTGCAGGGACGTCGTCGTCTCTCCTTGTTATCAACCTGCAGGATTTTCTCATTTATCTCTCAGGTGTAGCACGCACACTGTATTCTAGGTTTGGCACAAAAATGGTATCGGAAACACACTTTAAAAAAACCTCTCTGCAATTCACATGTTTATGCATATCAACACTAGGGCTGCCACGATTAGTCGACTAGTCACGATTACGTCGACTATCAAAATCGTCGACGACTGATTTAATAGTCGACGCGTCATTTGAAGCTTTGTAAGATCCCAAAAGCAGGAATAAGTAGCAGGATTTAAGAGTGTAATAACGGACTGAAACAGAAGATGGCAGCACTGCATGTACAAGGATGCCAGCTGCCGTTAAACCCCGAAGAAGAAGAAACTGTGTCCCAGAATTCATAGCGCGGCCCAGCGCAGTTGTCAACAATGGCGGCAGCTAGTTAGTTTTAATATTACTCTTATTATTCTTTCTGGGTCACAAAATAAACGTTTAACATATTTTCAGGCGAGAATGTAGCTGTGTAAACCTCAAATATCTGCTCAGTTTATCAAGACACCACATATTTTCAAAAGCGCTCCGACGTTTTCGGAGACGTCTGTTACCCACTAGCTCGATAGCTAGCCGGGGGCCATGAGAGCACCGGACTCCCGGCAGATCGTTTTCAAACCCACCGCCCTACTCAGGTTAAACATATACAAGTCACTTAGATAACTTAAAAATGTTATTGTTTGGCTTTTTTCAGTATTTTATTTGTTCCTGAGTAAATCGGCTGAGTTTATTAAACTCCACCGAAACAATCTGCACATTTAATTAGAATTCAATTAACTATCATCTTGTCTTTATTTTTAGTTAGCACAGACCTTAAACACTTAAAGCTGTAAGCTAATGATAGTTATATAAGAGCAGATGCTGCTGGTGCAATAAGCTGTACTTTTACGTTCAATGGATGATGATCTGATTAGTCGACTAATCGCAAAAATAATCGGTGACTAGTCGACTATCAAAATAATCGTTTGTGGCAGCCCTAATCAACACCCAAAAACTGTGCACACAATTCTGCTGGTTTTCTAACTTTACTTATCACAGGTACCAGAAGTTACGTTCTACTTCTGATCAATACCATTTTCTCACATATGTTGCATCATTGTTTTTATAAAGGAACAGAAAACTCCTTTGTCACAATAGGGTTGGATTCAAAACGATAGCCCGAGTTTTGCAGTTGGCGATAAGGCCAGCTCAATGGTGAACAACAGTTTGAGCTGTGCACCTGTCTGCGCTGTCCTGCCAAAACAGATACAAAGCATTTAGTAGAAAAAGTGCTAGGGGAAGGGCTTGGAAAAATATAGATGGGAGGTTTGGTTGTGAGCATGTGGTGGTGAGATGAAAAACACAGCACTGTAAGAAATAAATAAATAAAAGGCTTTCTACACTTGCTGGTTCAACGAGTTCTTTCCACATGTGGGTAATAAGGATGGAGGTAATAACTGCAGTCAGTCGACAGGAGAGTCGGGAAAAGTGCCCCAGATATGTGCTGATAAGAGTTCAGTCCCAAGGCACATTTACTGTGATGGTGCATAGTATTGTTCTTTTTAAATATCCGATGATGGTGTGAAATTTTGAAGCTAATGTGGAGAAGATGAAGTAAATCTTTGCAGTGAAACTACTTAATAATACCAACTTTAATCTATTACTGTCTGCCTATTCTCTGATTCACAGAACAAACTGCCACCTAACAATATATGCCCTGTGTTTGATTGACTGAGCTAAATTTGCCATGTTGCGCTAAGGGCTCTGTGTTGACAGCACTCTGTGAATAAGACATACTTAGACTACTCCTTGTGGACACAATTATGCGAGTTGAGGTTTTACTCTCTTACCCAACAGTTTCTATTATCTCCAGTGTCCAACTTAAAGAAGCAGTCATTTTCAATCATAATCCAGGAGCTTCCAGCAGGCTGTCATGGGAGCGATGTGCTGCAGTGGAAATATGCCCCATTAAGATTGTGCCGCCGTTCTGTTAATGCTTTCGCTTCCATTTAAAATAATTCATGCTTTGGAATAAGAAAAATGTGTAAATACTTTTTTGTGAAACCTCCTGAGAAGGATCAAGGTCTTCGTCATTCCCCCAAAGACACCAGATCATTATACCAAAGACAACCGAGGAAGCTCTCATTACAGCATCATGGTGAGGTGACCGCAGGCGGCACACCTGATGGATCTGTCTATCTGACACCGTTTCTTCACTTCCAAGGGTAGGAGACAGCAGGCGCTTGATGATGAGGCGTGGTGATGTTGAGGAGGTTTATGTGATGAAGGCCAATTAGAGAGCAAATCTCACACCTTTTCCCCTTTGCGTCTAAAAGCCGCATCTGCCAGCGAGCAGAGAGTGCCGCGTCACGCTTGCCACCCGGCACATTCACATCTGTGTCCTGCCCTGTCAGTCAACCCCCTCCCACACTCCCTCACCCTCAGATGAAAATGCGCACACCTCTCTAACATATGGATTATACACTCAATTTTACACCTTGAAATCCTATTTCCAGCAAGCGGTGTACTTGGTGCTGACCCCGAGTTGCCAGGTTTTTCTGACCTACAGTCTTGGCTTGGAGAAAGTGGGATGAAGTAGAGGGGAGTGGGACAGGAAGGGCACAGGGAGGAAGGGAAAAGAAAGGGGGCTGAGGTTTTAAGAAGAGTTGAGCCTCTGACGCAGATGGGGAGTGGAAACGGTTGCCATGGAAACCCGGCCCTGCCTCCAGTGAGTCAATGAGTAAGTGAGGAGAGGGAGAGCGGAGTAAATGGATGGATGAAAGAAAGTGAGCTTTTGACTAGAGGTATTTGATCTGCTTAACCTTCTTCACAAAGACTGACAAAATAATATGCAAGCAGGCAAACAAGCTCACGAGCAGCACGTTTTCCTGTTTTTCATGACCAGGATAAAAAAATAAATAAAATTAAATTTATAAAACACACAAACTGCTCTTCATTCATCTCCACACCAGGCCTCATCTCAGAGCTCCAGAGTAAGCAAGGCCACTCTGAGCTCCTCATTCAGGCTCACACTTCTACGGTTTATTGGGTTTCTCACAGAGATGCTAAATATTGAATGGCGGGGCACTGGGGAGCTGTTAGACTGTTCTTATTATCCTGATTATTGCCGTCATCTATCAGAAATCAGGCTATTAACCAGAAACACAGACATGTGACATGCTGCAAAAAAGAAAGCAGGGCCAATCACAGATACCTGTGTGATCTTACAAGTTACATACTGGACTTGCAAATCTTCTTTGCAATGAAATGCACACACGCACAGCAAAAAATCCAAATCAAATCAAAACAAAACAAAACAAAACAACAACAGGACTCAGGGAGAAAAGAATGAGGGGACGAAGTAAAGATAAAGACGGAGCAGCAGAGCAGCAGGAAAGGAAAGGAAAGCCGGAGAGAAAGTCATATTTCCTGCTATGCTGCAAGACTTCAGAATGATCCAACTGACAACTGTGGCAGATGGACGTCGAGTATGTCTCTCTCTCTCATTAGTAAACACCATCCATATTGTGCACGGCTGCCCCGGCCATTAACGCAAAGTCAGTGTCCCTGTAGGCGTCAAACTCCCCATTAACTCACAGTATCAATCTCTACTTCCTGCTATTTAAGCATATGTTGTTTGCACATGCATGTAAAGGCCAAAGAAAACAAACACATTCACACATTAATGCAAAGACTCATAAGAGGCAACTTGTGGGCATTAAAAACACATGCGGGAGTATCCAATCACACCGGTCATAAACTTTACGTCTCCATTAGCGGATGTTCGCTGAAACGCTCTTTCTTCAAGAGGCCCACCTCTGCTATCAAATTGCTTGTCGCATTCTTTGCAAGGTAGCCAAGCTGTTAGCAGTGAAGGCAGGGTTCCCAAAAGGATCACAGTGTGGGGTTCTATAATTGGGCAATAGCTTCTGTAACAAGGAAAAAATTGTCCAGCAGCTGGTATATTAACATAGATTTCGTGCTTACAGGTATACACATGTCCCTTAGTTTGAATTGTGGATAATGCTGCAAATGCTATTTAATGGCAGCTATTGTATTTACGAGATAAGAGCTATCACTTAATGTCATTCCCATTTACAACAAACTTTTGGTGTTGCAGCTCAGCGGTAGCGTCTTGCGTTGGTCTCTGGTGACGTCTGCTCAGTGTTTCAAACATTAATATAAAATAAAACAATGTTCTAAATATGTTGCTTTTATATTCCACAGAGTTACATTGGAAAGCAGATTACAATACAATTCATCTTGACATAATGTCATAGTTACTAAAATACATTACATTAATTTGTTCTGTAACAATACAGCACACTAAGTCTGTGGTTGGGTTATTTTACCATCATAGAGCAATGTTGTCACAATGTCACCATTTGCCGCTTACGACATTCTTACCTAACAGGTAATGTGTTTAAATTGTGATGATTTAAACTGTTTAATACAATTTAACACTTCTGTGAGTGCTAGAGGCCATCACTGCTTTGAACTGTGCGATAGTCACCGCAACAAACTGTAAAAAAGAAGTCCGACCATACGGACGGAGGAAATTACCTACCCGTTGCACTTCATGATTATACATTTTTTTCCTCATAAAGTCTTTTTTAATACAACGTGATGTTTATTTTGCCTATTTATGTTCAAAGTGGTGGGAAATAATACATATAATGAAGAATGGTATGCCTTCTGGCATGGCTACCAGGCCAAGGATAAGTCTCCATTATGTGAGAGTGCAGTATCTTTTGCAGTCAGATCAACCTTGTCATGTCCAGGTTTAAAAATATGGTAAGGCAGATATGCTCAGCTTCCATCCATCCATCCATCCATCAATACAATGTCTAGGACACAGGAAACACCTCACTTAAGAGACACCAAAGAGGCATCCTATATGTATGTGTTTAAGTCCCAGCGTGACATTAGGTATCGCGCAGGCATTAAAACCAGAGGAATACAAGTATATCAATCCCTGCCCACCAGTTCTCACTTAAGACAGCGAATGACTGGAACACCTCAAACCATATGAACCCCAGTGGCTCATCCTGTGGCAGGTGGGCCCATAGGAGGTTTCAAAACAGATCATGGTCTATTCCATTATAAGGACCAAATTTTCTATTTCTATAATTAATTCAGTAATAGCCTACTATTAAACACTAATAGTCTGCTCCACTGGCTCCTGACTCTGGGCTGGGACCCTACAAAGTCTAGTAATTTAAAACAAAAAAAGGGAGAGTGGAAGATTATTAACATTAATGGAAACAGAACAGATAAATTAAATTATATTACTCAGACTCTATTTTGATCTTTGCCTTTTTTTCTTGTGGATTATTGGATCATTTCTGGCATTTTAAGCTTTTGTATAGACGGCTTAAACCAACATTTTGTTACAAATAGACACTCTAGATCTTGTTCTAAGAGGACATGTTACTTACATTTCTAAGAAGTTGAAAGGAAGTGACAAACTGAGCATCTCCTCCCTTTTCTACCTCCAGATGGCCTCCTGATCATCAGCTCTATTATTCAGAGACCATCAATGACACCACGTAACTAAGTGCTTTATTGCGTCCACTGAGATAAAAAGGAGTGCTTGAAGTGTTCTTGTATGAAGAAAGTAAAGTAAAAGAGAAAAATCAGCCAGGCAAGGAAAAACAACAAGAGACGAACAAATATAATAAGTACATGAAAGACTGAGTGGCTTCTGGGAAATGAGTCATATTATCCTGATGACCTTGATATTTTTAACACATTTTTGTTTCCCTGTAACTGAGGCACTGTGCATATTTATATTTGATTTGGTATTCGATGGGGAAACAAGAGTAACATTTGTATTTTTTTAATCTTTCAGTTGACCTTCAAGTTATTTACTCTAAATATAGAATAGAATAGAATAGAATTCAACTTTATTGTCATTGCACATGCACAGGTACAGGGCAACGAAATGCAGTTTGCATCCATCCAGAAGTGCTTTAGTGATATAGATATATTACAATATATATTAGCAATAATATAGATATGTGAGTATATTACAGAAATGGGTCTATTATGGTATGTTATAATGTACACGGTATGAAGTATGTTGTGAATATTCTATAACTATAAGTATGTACAGGCTGTAGTGAGTACAAGCTATGTACAGGATATGAACAGGATATAAATATGAAAAACTATACAGAATATGAAATAAATAACTTTACAGAATCTGGGATATACAGCTATACAGAAATGGGAACTATGCAAGTTGTAAACAGTTGTAGGATTAAAGATTATCGAATGTACAGAATGATTATTTACACAGAGCTATACAGTAGTGCAGTTAAGATAAGTGAGGGTGTAGATAGTTTCTACAGAGGCTATATAAAGTGCTAGTGGTTGTGAGTGGTGGTTCAGTCCATGTTATTATTGTGTTTGAGGGTACAGTTGTCCATTGTGTGTGTATGTTCAGTCCATGAGTTTAACGTGGGTCAGATGTCAGGAGGCAGAGTTCAGGAGTCTGACAGCTGTGGGGAAGAAGCTGTTCCGGTACCTGGTGGTCTTAGTATCTAAACACTTGTAAATTAGTTCAAATATTTATAGCATCTTTCAAATAACTTTCTGCTCAGCTGTGACGTTATTAAATGAAAGCACAGTCAGGAGTCACTCTGTTGTTTAAAAATATATATTTACTCCATTGTCGTGTTCTTTCAATTCACTCTTACCTAAATAATTCATCCAATACAGCACACTTAGGTCTCATGACTAGTCTGCACACACCTTGTTTCACTCCGCTTTCTATCCCTCCCATCAAATCTATATGGATTACCAGAAGATAGGCCTGATTTCACATGGGCTCAGGCTATTAACGCTCTGACCTTGGATTTCAACCAGGCAATTTGTCTAAGAGCTGGCACAGCCTTAGCTGCCCTCGCCGACTCCATCCAAGCCTCACGATTGGTGTGAATGGCAGTAAGTCTCCTACTGTCTGCCCGTCAGCCTCCATCCCCACGAAAAATGTCCTTTCTTTACCACTCAAGGGTTACGTGTAAATTGTGATGATGAACTACTTCACATCATGCCTTTTCTCTCTCACCTCTCAACCTCCTTTAGATTCATCACACATCTTGGGAGTCTTCAGTGCAACTCTTTTTTTATCAGTTTGAGAGAGGGGGCTTTACTTCATGAATCTCCCAGTGGTTTGTCCACAATTAGCTCATTTAAGTCAAATGCTCAATTTAAACCTGGCATATTATCAGTATCCTAAAAGAAAGGTTTGCACAGTGTGTAAATATGAATAAAAACACAAACCAATGATTTGCTTGTCTTTTAATCTCATTGTTTACTAGAAATAGTACAAGCACAAAGAGAAAAACAAACTTTTGGCTGCTCTGTTATTGCATAGGAGTTGCCAAAATGAACGGATCTGCTTGTTTGATTTAGGATCCTCTCATTTTTCTGGGCTTGGGATCGGCACTGGGAGTACACTAGCTTGTGACGTGCCGAGGCTGGGTTTGTATTAACCCACCGCTAAGCAACTAAACGGTGCCAGTATAAAAACATAAAAGAGAAATTTTGTCTTTAGAAAAATAAGCTCATTTATGCCTGATTCATCTCTTCACTTTAAACTTTCTGCTGTTTGGAATCTGAAATAACTTGTTTGAAGGGGAAATGTCTTCCCATTCTTTACCATGGATAAGATTTCAGATGCTTAGTCGCAAAGGGACACTTGTTGTTGTTGTTGTTGTTTTCCAATAAAATAATCTTGCATCGCTTAACTTTAAAATGTTGTCTGAATGGCAGCACATGTTGCTCTAAAACTTGTAGATATCACTGAGTATTAATGGTGCCTTCATAGATGTGCAAGTTACAACCTACTGTACTACTAAAGCCACTCTGGACTTGGAGGACTGGAGGACAACGTTCAATCATCAGACCACATGACAGTTTTCCAGTTGTCCTCTCTCTGGCCAGAGAAGGTGGCATAGTGTTTCTGGGTCTAGTTTATATTATACAGTATATGTTTTTTTTTTTCCTTGGTAGAGACTTAGGATACATTTGAGACAAACTGAGTTTTCAGAACTGTTTCTTCAGCCCATGCAGTGATTTTCTAACGCAGTGCCACCTGAGAGGCTTTCAGTATTGGTTTTCAGCCTTATCTTCTGCCTACAGATTTCTTTGGCTTCACGAATTGATTAATGATATGACTGTATGAGACAATATCACTAAAGTCTTTGCAACTATGTTATTAGCTAGGTTATTCTTAGCTAATCCATTTCACACAGCATCCCAATTTTTTTTGAAAACAGATGCGTACACAGGACATTTGAGACTGTTGGAAGGATTTTTCTCATAAGAAAATAAAGTACAAATGAATCTGGTTGAAATACACTCCAGTTGAAGACCAACTCCAGATGTGTCTTGTCCACGTTGATTGCTTCGCAGTCATAGTGCATTGTTTCTTCTCAATAACATATGTTTTCCATATTTAAAAAAAGAACACATCTATGCATCCAGATATAAAAAGCCTAGTTCAGTCATGACTAAGCCCTCTTCCTGTCAGCAGCACTAAAGCCCATTGTTAAACCTTCATTAATGCACCAGTTAACCTCTCTTTGCCATTTCACTATGTGGTTATGTGTATACAGCCCGTGTCCCTATCATCAAGCTTCATCCCCTTTCCCCCGTTCCTTTTCGGATTTCTTTCCCTCTATTTGTTCCTCCATTTGTTCTCAGCCTTTACTGTTCACCTCTTCTCTATCTTCACTGCCTCACTGGCAGTTGCTCTATGAGTGGTTATCAGAGAAAATGATGCTTGTATTGTAATATAAATAGGTCTCTTTTTGTTTCTCCTGCTGCATTCTGTGCAGTCAGGGAGACATAAAAGTGGTTCCAGTGATATTTGCCTGCACCTAGGCTTGAAGAATGCACCTCCATTAGGGGATTCAGGGGGGAGTTAGCCACTAGACAGCTGGGTCTAAATGCACAGCTAGGCTAACAAACAGTGTGCACAGATAAGAGTTTACAGACAAACACCCTTTAATATCACAGTCCTTTAATGGACGGCTGAACATCCAGGAAACAAAAAGCAAACAGGAATCAGAATAATACTTACTAAATATTGTGTTTTCTTAGCCCTAGCACATATAACATTGTGCGATAACCTGATAAAAGAAAATGTCTTCCAGCATACAATATTTAAGACTTAGATAAGCATTCAGTTTAAAAAGCTATCCTGAACCAAGAACACCAAGTATCAATAGCTTAAAGCCCTCCAAATCTTATCTTTGATTGTCTACAGAGCACTTGGTTGCAGCTCTGTGTTCTTGTGAGGCAGTTAATGCAGCTAATTAGAGACAGAGCTGCAGTAAACATTTGATTTTAAAGAGTCGAACTTCCAGACAAGGCTGATTCCAGCTAAACTAACACTCCAGCGGCTCAATCGATCACCGCACAGATAGATATTTGGGGGATTTGGGGCTGAAAGCAAAGGGACATGGCAAACAGGGAAAGAAAATATCACATCACGTACTCACATCAGAAAGAAAATTCAGTATATTCAGCACATACCGCGCTTGAAAAATACTCAGAGGGGAAACAGTTCACGCGAAGCAAGAAGCTGGATCGACCTGTCGGGATGCCCCTGTTGGCCCCCTGTTCCTCCCACCCTCTCTGCATGTGTATGAGTTCTGCTGCATTCAAGCACTAGACAATGTACGCAGCGGACTATACACAACAACCTATTAGTTTGTTACATTTTCTGCAGCTCCAGAAACCAACCACCTGCAAGAGTACTGCCTGCCCTCAGGCTTGCTCTCTGTCAGCGGGGTATGTATAAAATTGCCTGAAAATGTGGTAATATGTTGAACTTGACCTCAGCTTTAGATCTATACAGTCCATTGCTCTTGAGCTTTTGAAAAAAACACAACAGACTGTACAGCTGCCAAAGATGAATCATTAACACAAAGTGAGAGAAGACAAACCTGTTGTTATTATATAATTGGATGTTGTGGCTTTCAGTGAGTTTTATACAAAAAAGTTTAGGGTTTAGGGTTAGGGATAACTCTCAAGGCTTCTGCAGCAGTACATTTTTCCACATTAGAATACAGTTAGAATACATTAGAATATAAAATTGCAAAAAAAGAAAAAAAATCATAGCCTATATCTTTTTTTTAAAGTTGCAGGAAATGTAGACAGCCAAATTCATGGCAGGAAACATTTTTGCAACTGAAAATATCACAACAGTGCACATAAATGGCTCCACTCACTCCACTTGAAGGGTAAACATTGCTGCTGTCTCTAGTTGGCAACAGAACTGTTAGCAAGCTAAACAAAGTATTCAATCCATATGTATACACACACACACACACGCACAGGTATTTTGGTAAAGTGTGCTCTGGTCTTTCATCCACATGTGAATGGTGTTTCGGGCCACTAAAATCAAAGCTTTTGAAAAAAGACTTCAGTGTTTCGATGAGGAAAAGGAATTTTTGTCTTGCAATGTCAAAGGTGTGCACCTTTATCTCCTTTTTTTAATGTTAAATTGTGCACATTGCTATCATCTCCAGCCTTCCGATTGGCTAACAATTCATACAGTTAGGGTTATATCACCACATGTTGCTTTTGACTGTGCTCTTAGTGTCTCTATGTGAAAATCTCCATCTTAAAAAAATACCTGCATTTGTATGTGTGGATGTAGTCTCATATTTGTTAATCTACAACAACTGACAAATAACCTGGCATACACCCCTGAAGGAGAGCAACGTGTAAACATGGTTTGATGAGGTGCGTGGACAATAAAAGAAAAAGAAAAAAGGAATTAGGAAAAGAATGCCGCTGGTGCTAGCGGTGCTAATTTCAGCAACACTTGGAAACCAACCTGACATCATAAGTTTGCAATATTATGCACACATTATGCAATATGTCACAATTTTCAACAAAATTTACAATGTGATTTGATCACTGAACAATGTGATTATTGGCTTTAAATTGCTCTTAAATACGTCATCCTGGGCTCAAATTTTGAAGTTTGATATTGTAAGACTAGTCTGCTTGTCATCTCATTTTTTTCTCTCTTTAATTAATTTACAGGCATGCTTAACCTTGATGTCATCAGTGACATCACTGTGGTCTGAAACCTCGTCACAAAAAGTGGGTATTTAAACACCATGTAGAGGGCAATGAAAGATGCTATTGAACAGTGTGGGACACTGGAGATCCACATGCAGACATTAGGCCTACTTACAGCTCTGTTACACAGCTGAACTGACAAGGTGGATCTATGGTTGATCTGAGGCAGCCAAAGTCATCCTATGTCAGGCAAGGTCCAATGTGGCCAAAAGAGAACTGCAGATGTGAGCCAAACACTCATTTCTGTCTTGTTTGTTGGCAACTTACCACATTCAAACTGTCACAGAGCGAACCTGGAGCTTTTACTGCCCCCTTTGAAATTGCACACTTGGCTTTATTGATGATCTACCCTTGGCAAAGCACTGAATGTAAGTGTCTCACTCAAGGAGGTGAGTGAAGGGAACAAGGATGGACAAAGGGAGGTCAGGTGAGCACAAGGTAACTCACAGGGGACGGTGCGGAGGTAGAGGTTGTCCCGGATGATCTGCTGCAGCTCGTGGTCCACTGAGCCTTTCTGGAAACGCAGGTTGAGGTAGTGGCGCAGGTCCTTGTCTATCACGCCCCCTGGAGGAACACAAAGGTCAATAATCAATAATCAAAAGCACCAAATTCAAATAAATGCAACTGCTCTAAGACTGATACCAAAATTTGTTCCAGTCAATTTATAGAAGGAAAGAGCCTAATCAGCCTTTGATCAGAAATGGGGACAGCTGGATGTGTTTGTGAATTATCCAGGCAAGGAAAATTGCTTGCCTCACACGTTTTTTTTTCTTTTTGTGCAAACCTCAACAACAAGCAGAGGAAGATCCAAACACTGCAGCATCAAATGACCCAGAATCTCCCAAGACCACAGTAAACAATTTAAATTCGCTGAAAATCCTACAATCCAAACACTAATGAACACACTCGGCACTCACAGATCCAGCATTTGTCAAGCGCGGCCACGGATTGGCGGAGGTATTAATTGGAGCTGTGGCCAAACACGTGTGGAGATATGTCTACACATAAATCAGCCACCAACTCCCCGAGGGGCTGTTTTTACTCCCTCTTATTTGCCCTCACCTGGGTTACCTCCCCCTTCTTTTCTCTGTGTCTCTCTAGCAATCCCAGCTCTGTAAATGGACTTCAGTTTAAAACCAGTGAATCCTGCTGGCTCAGCAGGACTGAGGGGGTTAAAAAGTGATCAAGGGACCACAGACAAATGGAGGTAAGGGATAAGCGGGAAGGAAGGCAAAAGCAATCCCGTGGCAGGGGTGGGGGGGTAGAAAGTAGCAAACTAAAACAAGCTTTACCTCCACCTCCTCCTTCTGCAACAAATACTCCATCTATCTACTCTGCCACACACTCGTTTAATCACATTTGAAATGGAGGCAAGACAGGACGGCTAAGTGGAGGAGGGGGAATGGTCGGCTGATGTTACTTAAGGGATTCCTCACGGTGTCGCTTTAGCCAACATACTTGTCATGTTTGTTACTCCTCTGCATGAACCGAGTGGATTTGACTAACCTTCAACATCCAGTTTGAAGCGGCAACTTGGCACAGTGCCACATACCACTTAGCTGCCCCCTTCTTTACCCCCGTGTGCTCCCGAGGCAACGACATCCACGCATGATATGTTGGAGAGCATGCATATCACCAGTGCACACATGTAGAGACGGGGGTATCCACACAATCGACTGAAATAGCAGCAAATATAATGAGTGGCACATTAATTCAAGAATAACCTAGTTTGGAAGTTTTCTGTCATACTGGGGATCAATTATTCAGCACATTCTGGTTCTTCACTTCTGTGTTCTTGAACTACACACACACACACACACACACACACACACACACACACAAATACAGCAAGATGCGTAAATCCCAAACTATTTCACGCAGCGTTGCATTATAATCATGCAAACCTGAAATACAGAGACCGGCTCCATCTGAGTCTCTGTCAAAGGTGTAGAGCAGTACAACCAGCCAATTTACATTTGCATAAGAAAAGAAGGCAAGCCGGTGAATCTGCATACTGAAAAGGTGACACACACACACACACACACACACACACACACACACACACAAAAGCACAAAAATTAAAACAGTGAATGGCACCTCTTCCACAGGCAGCGGTTGTGCATCCACTACACAGAGAGAGTCACAGTCCTCTTTCCACAGGTTTTGTGATGCAAATAATCTCCACTGGAGGTAATCTTGCGCTGTATCTCTCCCGATGGAATCCCCCCCCTCAAACAGTACTGTCCTGTCCCTCAGGTCCTCAACTCTGTCTCTGTTTGCCCAGTCCAGCAACTGCCAGTCAGCCCGCGAGCTGAATCACCTCTCTCTGCACTCCACAGAGGAGAGATGACACGGGCGAGCGCAGCAGAATGAGTGGTTGAGAAACACTGAAGCAAAGAGAGAGAGTGTGTGTGTGTGAGAGACGGTGGCAAAGCGGAGGGGAAGGGAAGTGTGTGATGCTGCGAGTGAGGGAGAGCGACTGTTGAAGCACAGCTTTGGCTGTGGGGACCGATCGCAATGAAATCCCTGGTTTTCCCTTCAGATTCGCAGGTCCTGCAACGCCCCCCATCTGCTGTACAGTGCACTACATGGGTTTTTATATGCCTATTAGTGAATAAAAGCAAATCTCTGCCACATCGTCTTCCTTGGCTTATAGCATCCAGATGGCTTGGAAATGACCATCTTCCACCATCAGAAACCATGTGGCGAAACTAAATAATATGCTTCAGCCAAACGCAGTGCTGTCTCACTCCCACAGAACAGTATTCCTACTAATTAATTTGCTGTTTGTTTACTCTGTGTTTAGAAACCCATAGCAATTTTTTCATTTCTGGTCACGTCATACGTGCCATCTTGGCAATGACATTTATTCTCTGTTTCAAATTGAATCTTTGTAAAGCTTTACAGCACACTGATGTTGATACTGATATAAAATCCCATATATGTAATGTTCCATTTTCTAAAACTTCCCACAATGTAAAAAAGGGTTTGGTTTTTTTAATGGTTTATCAGCAATAAGAAATGCATCTTTTTGCTCTTTGTGTTTCTTGAAGCAGAGCTGGATGTCTAGTTATGAACCAGAGACTAAACAGCAGTTTTCAATGAAAGAAGACGACGCATGAGTTCAGGAGCATGACCAGGAGTGAGCTTGTTTTTTTTCACATTTTTTCACATTTCACATTTCACTTTTCCACATTCACAAGGACGTGTACTGTGAATTCATCTTTCAGGATCAGACTGTCAGGGCAGAGTTCTACTGCAATTTCCTGAAGCGTTGGAGGTAAGACACTGGTCCCAAATCAACTAAACGGTTGTGCGTGCCATCGTGCCATTACCTTGCCGCGCGCAGGGCAATAAAAAATGTAGGAGCTTTTTGGAGCTTGCCAGATTTGACTCCCTGTGACTTCATCCTCTTCACCAAACTGAAATTCAAGTTGAAGGGTCACTGTTGTGATAGAGCGGAGATCAAACACTTGCAAGTGGTCTGAATGGGACTTCCAGGCTAAAAATAGCAGCAATACTGGAACAAGAATACTACCTTGAAGGGAAAACAACCCAGGTAAAGGTTTTTGAGATATTTAACTTCTATTTGAGAGCGTAGACAGCAAAGCAGGGAGAAAATTACATAAAATACAGCAGCACGTAAACTAGGTGTGAGTTTTGATTTACACGGGAAGATGTGTACTAGTTTATATTCATACAGTTTAGCTATTGTCCCTAAACGAATCAGTCTCATTCCATTACTCGTAAAGTGGAATGGTTTTTATTATACACTATATTACCAAGTATTCAATTACTCATCCAAATCATTGACTTCAGGTGTTCCAATCCCATGCATGGCCACAGGTGTATGAAATCAAGCACCTACTGTAGGCATGCAGACTCCTTCTACAACCATTTGTGAAAGAATGGGTCGCTCTTAGGAGCTCAGTGAATTCCAGCGTTGTGGCATGATAGGATGCCACCTGCGCAACAACTCTAGTCGTGACATTGCCTCACTAGTAAATATTACACAGTCAAGTGTTAGTGGTAGCTAAGTGGAAGCGACAGGGGAACAAAAGGCACTCAGCTAGGAAATGGTAGGCCACTTCTTCAGTAGTTGCAAGTTTCCCACTAGTGCACAAAGCAAGGTCCATAAAGACATGGATGAGCAGGTTTGGTGTAGAAGAACATGACTGGCCTGTACAGAGTCCTGACCCTTAACCCAATAGAACACCTTTGGGGTGAATTACAGTGGAAACTGATCTCACAAATCTACTTCTGGAAGTATGGCCAAAAATTTCCATAAACAACAAGAATCAGTTAGAGCAACCACCACCACAGTCTCTACTCAATACATCCCAATATGTGGCCACAGATCCAAAAATAGATTGTGTGAGTATGTGGGCAGGCAAGAGTGCATAAGGGTGCAAATCAAGCAGCAACTCTATAGTCAATGAGGTGTATAAGGATGAAGGAGGTCTTTTAATGTGATGCAAAGTTGTTGTTTTTTTCCTGTTAAGGTGGTTCCTGACAGAGATGCCCTCATAACATCACAAAGCTGCCAATGGGGAAAGGTGAATGACAGAGCGAGCGTAAAAACAAGAGGGCTGGAGGAAGTACAAAAAAATGACTGCAAATTGACAGTACCCGAGGAAAATCCACTCGCTGATGCATTATCAAGCATTCACGTCTATTAGGCCGTTATTGCTTCCACTTTCACCTTGAGCAAATGGCTCCATGCACGCAAGACATGAAAAAGCATCTTAGCACGATGCAAAATGAAAAGACTCCTCCGTGCAGTTGAGGGAGCACTTCTGGTGTGTTTAGAGCCAAAATCAGATTTTTTTTATTACTGTTTCTAAAACAGATGGATGAAGGAAAATTGTTGTTGCTCTGCAGAAGAAGACAATTCCCTGTTTAAGCTCAGCAGGTGTCATGTAAATCCCCTGGGAGGCTGGGAGAGAGAGAAAGAGCGAACAGCCTGTGGAGAGTCAAAAAACAAGAGAGCAGCTGGTTCCTCCAGGGGATCAAGGTGTTATAAGAGTTAACTGCCTCATACCTAGGCACAAACCAGTCAAGCTCACAGAGGAGTTCTGGCTACCACTGCAAGATATTAAGGTGGAGGAAAAACTCTCAAGGACAGCAGTCTACTCTAAAAAGATGTCAGTTTTTAAATGCATGGCATATGGCATATGCCCTTTCAGTTCATTTGCCTTCAACAATTTAAACTAGGCTTGCAATGAATTATTCATGGTTGGTTGCACTTGGCTTGCAGTTGGAAATAAGTTGTTGACAAATTCTTAATAATAGATTTCCTTACTCAGCTAAAACATAAACATAAGAGACGTTTGAACCACGTCTTCAGCGAAGCTACTCCTGCATCAGAGCAAAGCAGCACTTGTTTTTAAGATCAGTTTTACCCCAAGAAAGAAAAGCTCTTTTTTCTTCTAATCTAGGCTGAGTTGGAAAACTTCTTTGCTGATAAAATGGGACGTCCATTTTTAGAGACAGCCTCAAGTGGCCACTTAAGGAACTACAGTTTCCGGGACTTTCACACCAGCCTCGTATTTCAGCTCCAGAGATGGCCATTTCCTAATATTTGCATTTGTGATTGAAAAGATGTTGTCACCTCTAAAACAACCCCTTGGTCAGAAACGTCTGAGTGACTAAAGCTTGTAAAAATAAAGACAAACCACCTCACATGGTCATCTTGATGGACTAAATACACAACCGGCATATAAGGATCAATATATTGTCTATTGGCAGAGCCTATTGTCATTTCAAGACTTTTTTGCCCTTTTTGATCATTTAAGAATTTAACAAAATCTTCCACAATTGCCCAAAGACCTTTTGCACTGTCAAGAACAGCGCAGCATGGAAGATTTCATGCTGACAGTCAGTCAGCTTGGAGTGCTGTCATCACAGCTTCAATGACACTATTTATCACACGCGCTCCAAGGGCATCCGTGAGCAGGCGCATATGTAACATCATCACTCAGCGTGCACGCATGTGTTTGTGTGCGACTTGAAGTCAGAAAGAGCACCAGCAGACAGCTGTTTGGATAATCAGACTAATTAAATGATCAGGATGGGCTTAAAACCTTGCCAGTTTCACCAGACACACACTGCGCTCTGTTGATTAGTCTTCAATAGGAAAGCACGATGCCAACTCTGTGGTGAATCGCTAGAATCCATAAACGCCAACTGGCTTTCAGATGGAGCTACATGCAAATACACACAAAAATATTATTTAAATAGTTCTGGGACGACATTTTTTGCTCCTGCCACCTACATAGGTTTACATGAAATGAGAAAAAAAACTGACAACCCTCATTAATCTTTATGCCTCAATTTATATGATTTAGGGTAAAAGGAACAAAGCACTGTTTTTACAATTCGTAGCTTCTTAACCATCAGTCAAACAGCTGCTGTTATTTACAACTAATTTAATACAGAATTGGAACAAACAGTTGTCCCATGAAACAGTTGTATTCATCTTTCAAAAGATAACATAATGAACGATGTTCGAGAGTCAAGGAAATGAATGAAAGCAAGTATACGTCTGGAATATGAGCCTTCATGTTTCCTTTGTTAGAGCCGAATGAGTGGCTCCATTCAAATCAAATCAAATCAAATCACTTTTTATTGTCACATCACATGTGCAGGCACACTGGCACAGCACATGCGAGTGAAATTCTTGTGTGCGAGCCCCACAAGCAACAGAGATGTGCAAACACAACAACACAAACGAGCAAAATACAAGAATGGCCAACCTGAAACTAATAAATATATGTACAATATATAATAGTGTATGCATTTCTGGATGTGTATACTAAATATTTTCCTACGTGTGTGTGTGTGTGTGTGTGTGTGTGTGTGTGTGTGTGTGTGTGTACACATTTTTACAAATTAAATAGTAAAAAAATAAAATAAAATAAAATAATAATAATAATAATAAAATATATAAAATATACAGAGTTGAATATGTGCAAAACAAGTGGCATTTATATACAGTGTGGAGTGCATAATGTTGAAGTTCCAGTAGTGAAGCTGAGGTGTCTATGACGTGTTCAGCAGTCTGATGGCCTGATGGAAAAAGCTGTCTCTCAGTCTGCTGGTACGGGACCGGATGCTGCAGAACCTCCTTCCTGATGGAAGCAGTCTGAACAGTTTATGGCTGGGGTGACTGGAGTCCTTGATGATCCTCCCCGCTTTCCTCAGGCACCGCTTCCTGTAGATGTCTTGGAGGGAGGGAAGCTCACCTCCAATTATCCGTTCAGAGCACCGCACTACTCGCTGGAGAGCTTTGCAGTTGTAGGCGGTGCTGTTGCCATACCAGGTGGTGATGCATCCAGTGAGGATGCTCTCAATGGCACAGCGATAGAAGGTCCTGAGGATGCGGGGGCTCATGCCGAATCTTTTCAGTCTCCTGAGAAAGAAGAGGCGCTGCTGCGCCTTCTTCACTGTTTTGTTTGTGTGTACTGACCACGTAAGCTCCTCAGCCAGATGTACACCAAGGAACCGGAAGCTGCTCACTCTCTCCACAGCAGCGCCGTTGATGGTGATGGGGGTGTGTACTTCTCTGCACCTCCGGAAGTCCACTATCAACTCCTTTGTCTTTGCGACGTTGAGGGTGAGATGGTTGTCTTGACACCAGTGGGTCAGGGCGCTGACCTCCTCCCTGTAAGCCGTCTCATCACCGTTGGTGATAAGACCCACCACTGTAGTGTCGTCCGCAAACTTCACAATGATGTTGGAGCTGTTAGTGGCTGTGCAGTCGTAGGTGTAGAGTGAGTACAGGAGAGGGCTCAGTACACACCCCTGTGGAGCACCAGTGTTCAGTGTGATGGGGGATGAGGTGATGCTGCCCAGTCTGACCACCTGGCGTCTGTCAGACAGGAAGCTAAGGATCCAGCTGCAGAGGGAGCTGCTCAGTCCTAGATCCTGCAGTTTCCTGTCCAGCTTCGAGGGAACGATGGTATTGAATGCTGAGCTGTAATCTACAAACAGCATCCTCACATACGTGTCTCTCTTCTCCAGGTGTGACAGGGCAGTGTGTAGTGTCAGGGCTATGGCATCATCAGTGGACCTGTTGTGGCGGTATGCAAACTGTAGAGGGTCCAGTGAGTCGGGTAGTGCAGAGCAGATGAAGTCCCTGACCAGCTTCTCGAAGCATTTGCTTACGATGGGGGTCAGGGCTACAGGTCGCCAGTCGTTCAATGAGGAGATGGTGGAGGATTTGGGTACAGGGACGATGGTGGCCATTTTGAAGCAGGCTGGGACTACAGACAGAGAGAGGGAAAGGTTGAAGATGTGCGTGAACACTCCAGCCAGCTGAGCCGCGCATGACCTGAGGACGCGGCCGGGAATCCCGTCCGGACCAGTAGCTTTGCGTGCGTTCACCTTCCTGAAGCACTTCCGCACATCCTCCTCAGACACAGTGTGCGCACTGACGTCATCCGCGGTGCGCACACTGTCCGGTCTCATGGTGTTCGCTGTGTCGAATCTAGCGTAGAATACGTTTAGATCCTCACACAGAGAGGCCGTGGTCTGCGGTGTGCTGGTTTTCCCTCTAAAGTCTGTGATCGTGTTTAGTCCCTGCCACATACTCCGAGGGTTGTCAAACTGTTGTTCCACCCTGTCCCTGTACTCACGTTTGGCTGCTTTGATCGTCTTCCGGAGTTGGTAATGTGCGTGTTTGTAGTCCGATGTGTTCGCGGAGGCAAAGGCGGTGTTCCGTGCCGCGCGAACATCTCCGTTAATCCAGGGTTTTTGATTTGGGAAGGATTTGACTGTTCTGGATGGGACGACATCTTCCACGCATTTCCTGATAAATCCACAGACTGAGTCTGTGTACTCATCAATGTCTCTGGCGGCCACGTGAAACATTTCCCAGTCCGCGTGATCAAAACAGTCCCGCAGCGCAGACTCCGATTGGTCCGTCCAACAGTGCACCGCCCTCCGGGTTGGAGCTTCCTGTTTCAGCTTCTGCCTGTAGGCGGGAAGGAGCAGGATGGAGCAGTGATCTGATTGGCCGAATGGGGCGCGGGGGAGGGCTTTGTACGCATCCCGGAAAGAGGTGTAACAGTGGTCGAGTTGCCGGTTTCCACGTGTGTTGAAAAGGATGTGTTGATGGAGTTTTGGTGAGACTTTCTTCAGGTTTCCCTTATTAAAGTCTCCGGCTGTGATAAACGCTGCCTCTGGGTGTGCGGTTTCCTCACTGCTGATCGCGCTGTACAGTTCCCTGAGTGCACGGTCAGTGTCGGCTTGTGGGGGAATGTAAACGGCCGTAATAATCACTGCTGTAAATTCCCTCGGTAGCCAGAATGGCCGGCACTTAATCATCAGGTACTCCAGGTCCGGTGAGCAGAAGGATTTGACCGGGTGCACGTTCGCATAATCACACCAGCTGTTGTTGATCATGAAACACACACCACCGCCTCTGCTTTTCCCAGTAAGATCCTGTGACCTGTCCGCGCGGTGCACAGAGAACCCCGGCAGTTGTATTGCGGAGTCCGGTACTTTGTCCGATAGCCAGGTTTCTGTGAGGCAGATCACGCAGCAGTCCCGCATCTCTCGCTGGAATGAGATCCGTGCCCGAAGCTCGCACAGCTTGTTCTCCAGAGACTGCATATTAGCCAGTAATAAACTGGGTAACGGTGGTCTGTAAGTGCGCCGTCTCAGTCGAACCAGAACGCCAGATCTTCTCCCTCTGCGTCGGCGTTTGCGGCCTCCAGGGCCAGAGAACAAAGGCGTCTCAGGTGAGATGAATGGGGGGTCTGCAAACGGAGCGTCCGTGTTGCAAAGCTTGAACTCCGGAAAGTTATAAGAAAGACCGTCTTTTATGTCCAGTAAGGTTTGTCGGTCGTACACAAGGAGACAAGTGCTGCTCGTGAAAAAATAAAGGAAAAGTAAAATTAAACACAGAAGAAAGCCGTTGCTTGGGGGAGCTCGCGACGAGGCTGCCATACTCGGCGCCATCTTGAAACAGGTTTCTACTTAAGATGATTTAATGAACGCCATTCATCTAATATGAGGAGGTCTGATTCGATGACTATACAGACATACTCTACACAGGCTTTTTTGTACAGGTGGCTGAAAGGCCTTTGGAGTCTGCTATCTTTTCAATATTAAAATAAATGAATGATATACGTTATCGTAATGAAGAAAATGATATAATGATATATTATATCATCTGGAAGGCTTTGGGTGGATTTAAGTCTGGGACTGTTAAAAATAGCCCTTGGAAATTGAAACTCAAGTGAGGGTTTTCAGAATTCATATTTTCACTGTTTTGGTGATACCAGGCTGCCGTACATAATGTTTTGCTCTAGGAAAAAAAATCCTCTCAACACCCATTAAATGAACAAAGGTTGAAGCTGTGCGATGTTATTATAGAGTCACTAATTTTCATAAAGAGAAATTGTGCTGGATGATTAGATTTTAACTAACTCTTTATTTTATAGCCTATCGCTGATGCCTCGTTTTTTCTAAACCAACAGGGATATGGAACCGTTATCGGAAGGAACATGATAGCAGCATCACACATGGTAACACTTAAAGATAAGTGATATTTTACGGGAGGACAAATAGTCTGCCAAGACTGAAAACCCTTATAAGATCAGTACTTTGAAAACCAATCATCAGAAATGGGAAACAAAAGTATTCCCACAGCAATTTTCTTATAAAGCATTCTGCTGAAGTCGGGTCACAAATTTGAAGTAATTGTTAAACATCTTTGGCCCAAAGAGATGTAGAGTCAGACTTTTAAGAACCTTTTTAAAGCCAAAATATATATTAAAAACAAAATACAAAATCACTGGAGGAGAGCAGATTCAATTCAGCCTTTTTTATTGGACGCCCACAGAGGTGCAGGTTCAACAAAAACAAAGAGGAAAGCAAGAAGCACCGAAAGAGAGTAGCCCTTAAGCATATGCAGGTCAGAGGCTGAAAGTGACCAATGCCCCTTATATTGAGAAAAGAACTGCTGGCGCTTCCTTCTTTTCCTGTATGGCTGTCACGGTACTGGGTCGTGTGACCCAGTGTTTGAGTTTTTATGTATCTTTTGTATTCATTTGTGTTCTAGTTTAGCTCATCCAGTTAATTTCTAGGCTGCAGTTTAGTCCTTTGTTTCTAAGTTGTTTCTGTCATCTCCCCCTGTACTGTCTACCTGTCATGTTTCATGTCCGTGTGGTCCTTGTTGTCAAGTTCGTGTCATGTCTATGTCTCCATGTTTCCTGTTTTATTTTGAAAGAGTCTGGTGTTCTTTGTTCATTGTATTTAGTTTCACTGCCCCTGTCCTGTCATTAGGTTCATCTGTGTCAGCTGTTCTTCCTCATGTGTTTCTACTTCCCCTGATCATCCCTGTGGGTATTTAGTCTCTGTGTTTCATTCAGTCTGTGTACCTTCCCACTGGTCAAGAATATGCCATTTGGTTTATGTTGTTTTTCCACGCATCCACGCGATGAGGTTCCCTGCAGGTCATGTTCATGTCCGTTTCGTAACGCCATTTGGTTCACAGTTTCCATGCATCTGCACAGCATTCTGTTCACAGTGATCATAGTTATTCCTTTCAGTCATGTTAGGGTTTTTCCAGTTTAGGTTTCTGGTTAGTTGCGGTCTCTGTCCCTGTTATGTTTTGTCTACTCCCGTCTGTATCAGCCCAAATGAAGGCTCGCTTTCAGTTTAAGTTCACTCCCATCTCCTCACCTGTGTTCGCACCTGGGTCCACCACACACACCTCCGCACGGTCTGTCTCCACAGACCGTGACAGTGGCTCTTTAAATCTTGGTTGTTTCAAACTTTAGGCACCAATTATTTTCCAATTTGAGTCCAAATCTTAAAACAGTTACATACTCATCATTACCAGGTTACCAGATTACATTCCTGTTTATGGTTAATGTCAGCATATATGGTCAGAAGCAATGGCCTGTTATGACAGATTTACAGTGTGGTATATGTGCTGACATTTCTATGATGTAGACAGCTTGTACTGTCAAAATTAACCATACATCTTATCAATTAAGGGGTGAAAGAGGTGTAAAACTGTCATAGTCAACCATTAATACAAATTATGAGGTCATAAAATAGGATTTATACATAGACAAAGTATTTAGTATAAAGTATAGATGGAGTATGATAACAAATGAATAAAAAGTAGAGGGCACTCAGCCCTAATTTTTTAAAATTAATTTTTCATACATATTGAATATATGAAACAAACCCTTAATATATATATATTTCAGTGTGTGTGTATATATATATATATATATATATATATATATATATATATATATATCAATCATAATTATATGACCGTCGAGTATATGTTTTGTACAGATGTCATGAAAACCAAAACTCATGTTCTGAAAATACAGGACAAGACCCTGAAATATGGCTCCAAAGTTTCACCAAGTCCCACAGGTGATTACACAGCATGCCTTCCTTCCATTGCTTTATGCTGACCAACTTCAGCTCATCCACTGCCACGGAAATTCATTCACCCCACCAGCTGCTGACTTATATGTGAGCATTTGTGTGCGTTCCTGATGCTCAGCATCTGTCTCTTGGCAAGGAAAGCCTGGAGCCAGAAGCATAAAATTCTGGATAGATTCAGCACATTAACAGAAATGTGCATACATATTCTTGTTGTCCAGTTTATATCGCTGTGGATACATGTTTATTTTTTTAAATAAATATCCAAAACTGCTCAATTTTATCGACAGGAATCCTTTCCATTCAGTATCTTCACCCTTTAAAGGATGCAGAAAATTCCTTAATGTCATTGCAGTACATGAATGAAATCGAAAGTAAAGAAAAACGCAATTTGAAAGTGTAAGAGTTTTTTTGCTGCCATCAATACTAAAATCACAAATAGAACAAAAACTGCTGAAAGGAAGAAAATGTGCCAACACCCCTGTCATTGTAAAACAACACGACCAGAGGTTAAATAAATAAATAAATACACATGGAATAAAATAACTGTCAGACTACAACCATCATCCCACATGATCACACACTGCCTCTGCTATTTGTAGCATAATCAGTTAATTAAGTCACTCTTGTTTTAAATCAGTGATCTGATAGAAATCCTTCCTATAGCTAAATCTAAAGAGGAGAACTGGGAAAGGGTCTCTAGCAGTGGACATATATGCATGTGGATATCAGATGAACAGGTAAAAACTATTAAATAACATAACTTTTCCCCCCTCTAATCTTCTTTTATGTTTTTACATCACATCATGAGCAAACTTCCCTTCTCATAATACAAAACCACCTAGGGCTGTGCGATATGACCAAAATCTCATATCCCGATATAAGAATTCTATCGTCCGATAATGATATAAATCACAAATCTGTAAGTTCTGTGAATCTCAGGCAGCTCGACTTGCGGGAAGTGTTTCCAGCTGTGCGTCATGTAGCTGGAGTCGAGTGTTTTAAAAGATGCATGAAACGATACATTTTTGGACATAGGTTGTAACAGCCGCCGTTTTCTTTGAGTATTTATTACACGGCGTGCTGCGGGGAGAAGCCTGTTCTAACATTTGAGTCTAAGGTTTATTTTTTAGCACCTGATGGCTCTTTTTTACTTCTCATCCGTAAATACTCTAGATCTTTCACGTGATTCAGTTTACTTTGAAAAGTCTCAACAGGATCTTGAGCTTTATTGTGAAAGGTTTATGTGGAAAATAAACAAGCGGACGCGATGCTGTTACCGTTGTTGTTGCTAACCACAACGCATAAAAACAGGCGCTTGTCTGTCCATAGTGTGGTTATATTAAATATAAGAGAAAGAGAGAACTTTAAGAAATTAATATAGCCACTACAGTGACCATCAAAACAATGAAGAAATATTGCCATAAACAGTTTATTTTGCGACACCACGAAACAAAGGATAGCGTAAAATGAAACAGATGTTTTTATATCTTCATCCGATATATATCGTTATATCGAACAGCCCTAAAACCACCTATTTGGGATTAATTTGGGTTTAAATCAGATTAAAGCAACAAGCAAAGGTGCCTCTTTGAAACTCTTGGGTTGCTTTTACAGTGTTCTTCAGGTCAGTATTCATTTATACTTTTTGATCAATATTGATTTAATATATATGTCAGTATACTTCAGAATCAATCCTGCTACTTCTATCAGCAGTAATATCAATAAACACTAGTGGCCTGATTTCACAGACAGATATATACACCATGCTTCTACCAAACTTGACAGATAATTTGGTGTGCTTCAGATCACGGGCTGTTTCCCTCCTTCTCCACACTTTTTATCTTCCCATCCTTCTGGAAGAAGTTAATCTTGGTTTCATTTGTCCAAATAATTTTATTTACCAGAGCCTTTTAGATGTTTACATTTTTTTTTATAAACTCTAATCTTGTCTTTCAGTTCTGGAGTGTAACCAGTGGTTTGCACCTTATTGCAGAGCGTCTGTATTTCCATTCATGAAGTAATCTTTTGATTACAGACTTTGACAATGATGACAGTTTTATGCCACTTCTTAAATCTTTGCTGTCTCTCTGATTAATTTAGGTCTGTCAGCCTGATGATAGCCTCCTTCACTTGCATCAACACCCAGTTGGACCATGGAAGCCCAAACCTAATTCTGGCTTTTATGCAGACTTGTGCAAACAAACATTTTTGAACCTGCCATACACTGAAACACATCAGACAGCTACTTATATTCATGAATGTGATTTTTGTGGTATGGCAGAGGTGAACTAAACGTTTGGCTGAGCTTCATTTAAACCTGATTTTGTGTAAAAAGGATGTGATTACACAAAGTGTTCTACTGAGCAAATTATCTGCATGCATGAATTTTATTTGATACAAACCAGGTGTGATTTTAATGTGTTGATCAGCTGCAGCATGTATGAGTAGCGTCACGGCTGAATTGGCATGCAATGCGTGTTTGTGCTGTTTACGGTTAGGCCTAAAAGGTCAGTCCCAAAGGGTTTGTGATAAATAAATACTCTATAAACACTCTAGAAATGCTAGATAAATATTGCATTTACACTGATTGGAGCTGTAAATAAATACTAGTACGGAGAACCTTAAAGGTGTTTTCATTAATCATTTTTAACAGTTCTAGAAATTATAGTAAATCAATACACACTGAGCTTTATTGTGAAGCTCAGTGTGTATTGAGCTCAGGGGGTTGGGAAGCGTATCTGTAACCGGAAGGTCGCCGGTTCGATCCCTGGGCTCTCTGTCCTGGTCGTTGTGTCCTTGGGCAAGACACTTTACCCTACCGCCTACTGGTGTTGGCCAGAGGGGCCGATGGCGCGAAATGGCAGCCTCGCTTCTGTCAGTCTGCCCCAGGGCAGCTGTGGCTACAACCGTAGCTTGCCTCCACCAGTGTGTGAATGCGAGAGTGAATGAATAGTGGCATTGTAAAGCGCTTTGGGTGCCTTGAAAAGCGCTATATAAATCCAATCCATTATCAGAGATCAGTAAACACAATTTAAGCTGCTATATCTCTCAATCCCACTCTTTAAAAAGAAGAGATATTTGGCAGATTAAACTGACCACATATCAATAATGCCTCTACAGGCTGCTAGATCGAGCTAAATTTGGCAGCCCACATTAACTTGACAGCCAGATTTACCCAGATTTACCACTCGCTGCTGCAAAGCACTTTGTTCTGCTTCCTAGGTTTGTTTCACACCTTAAAGAGAAACTATGCCTGAAAACAACAAGCACATATCGAATGACTTTTAGGATATGGGAGCCAAACTTTACAGATATACAGCCTATCCCCATATCCTACACTTCTAGCTTACAATTTCTCAATTTGTTGTTTTTCCCTTTCACACTATTGTTGACTGAGGGCTTCCCAGAGACTAGTCCAGCCTCCCCCAGCATCTCTACTGTTACAAATAACTTTATCTTCAAGTGTTGTCTCTGGAAATCAAAACTATGAAACAGAAGAAAAGCATTCAAGTAAACCCTGTTTATTTACAAATGTTTAATGTTGATTTTCCAGTAAGTTTTAGTGGATAGGCATGAATGATCTCTTAGCCTCTTGTTTAAATTCCTGGATCTGATTCTTATCACTTAGAACTACATCAGGCCAACCTTGTAACTGCTTTAAAGTCTCCAGGAGTCTAAAAATGACTCGTGTGTGGCCAGCTTAAGATGCATTAAACAGAATAAAAACTTCAAAAGCAGTCACCAGCTGAACACAGCTCTATAATGACTTTCACATGTCACTTTTCTCTCCTTCCTTTTAGTCCTTCTCTGCTATTCTCCTGCCCTCTTCACCTTCTCCTCTTTCAGGCGATTCCTCTGTCTCCCTCCCCCTTTTCTCTCTTCTCCACTTTCTCCCAGGTTTCTATATTTGTAGAAGAAACATAATAATCCTCAAATGGTGTTGTTTATTTATTCATGAGTAAGGTCACTAGTTTCAAGAAGCAACTAAAAGTCGCCGTTTGCCTCATTAAATTGTTGAAAGTTTGTTTAAAAGGACTGAGAGAAATGTCCTGCTGTCACACATGATGAATGCTCGACGCTAAAAGGTTGCTCATTTCGACACACGGCACATTAGCCTGGAACGTGGGTAAGAGGAGATAAAGGCCATTTAAAAAGCCTATTTAAAAACAGCAAAATGTCACACTAAAATACAATTATTGCACTGGGGCAAAATGAATCTGTGTGAGAATTTGGCACCAAGTTTGGCGAACTTTTATGTGATTTTTGCCAGCGACCAGTTACACTTCAGTGATAACCTTCATTAAAAACAAGAGAAGATATTAGATTTGGTTATCCATCCATCTCATTATTTAAAGATTTACTGTGAGTTTAATTAATTATTTATTTTTTCCTCCTCTGTATATTCTGACTTACAAAGATGATGTACAATTTTCAGACAATAGCTGTAAATTTCTCAAAAAACTTTCTTCAGTTTATCAGCCATTATTAGCTATTTACCTAAATATAGGTACTGGCATTTATATCAGCTGACAAACAGTCAAGCTGCCCTTAAATGATATTTAGAACTGGGTGAAGTGACCTCAACTTAGTCAACTGACTGAATAGTTTATAAAGAGTAAACATGCTAAAGCCAGAGTGCTTTCAGCTCAGTAAAGATGATGTGTTTTTGGTCAAGTGTGGCATCACAAAAGTATTTATTTGACATAGGTTTTGTCATCTACAACACGCTAGCTCCACAGATTAGAGTAATAGCTTCTAATATTTGTGTTAATTAGGAAAATGTAGCTGCAAAATAGAAGCCTTTCACTGATCTTGTGGAGCTTCGAGGTTCTGATTAGTGCTGCGAAGATGAGATGAAGAAATAAAGCAGTTAGACAATTCTCCCCTTAGTGAGAGTAGCAAAGGCCTAAAAGGGAAGGGAGCAAGAAAGATCAATATTTGTTTCTTATCCGGACTTTCATTATAAAGCAGGACCCACATCGACTAATCAGTGGCGTGGTCCTCTCATAATAGACCCGTTCAAGTCTACTGAGCTATGAAAAAAAAAATCAATGAAGAGAGCTAAAGAAGGGCTTAAGAAAATAGATTCATTGTGTGTGTGTGTGTGTGTGTGGGGGGGTTGCAATTTACAATGCAGTTACTTTATATTACATTTAGTAAATCTAAATATAGTATAATAAAAAGGTTGTGTCAAGCAAAATGACATCAGTGCTGATGTAGAAGAAACAGAAGACAGGAAATGATCACAAATCATAAGTTTGCCAAATTTATTTATTAGAAGAGAAAACCAAGGTATTCACAGGTCTCCAGTGGGAAGAGTGTGACCAATTACACTGTACCACGATTAAGTGGACACAGCTTTCCTTTGCATTGGGGGAGATTATGGATAAAATGTGAGTACACTCCCCTTTTATCGCCAAATGAAATGGTTTCAATAATCAGGCTTAAGTTTCACATTGTTTATATCCTGTCTGATCATGTGACTCGCCAGCTCTCTGAAAACAAGGCCTAAATTGTAACGAGGTAGAGGACAAGTCTCATACACGAGCCCGTCGTACATTAGCATCTCACTGCAACTGAAGTATCTGATTGTCCCGAGTGCTGGCTTAGTCAGCAAGACTCCAACTTAAACTGCATAAAACCAGCTTTTTGGTATTGATGGGTCACTAGGTAATAGCTAGGTAAAGCTATAATGGTTACCACTGGGTTTTACTCCAACACGCTGTCACTGATACAGCACAGTTCTCATTACACCTTGCTGGGGCCAGTTTAATTGAACTAACACAATCAGAGCCCAGAAGCGCTTCGGTCTACAGAGCTCGGCAGTGCAGGTAATAGAAGCTGATGGAAGAAAGATTAAAAATATTGCTGCTGAATCACGCTTTGCATATCTCACGTTCCCTTCTATGTTTATTTGTGCTGGCAGAGTTGAATTATGGGGAATTATAAGGGAGCCATGTAAGCTGCTCATGTAGCTTTCTGAGAGCAAACAGAGCTGAGACGATATTGTATGTAAATGTTCCTTTAGCAAGTGTAATGGGGTAAAGTGGTCTATGTGCAAAGTGAGCTGCTGAATATTCCATTCAATTATGTTTTAATGAACTGTGACAATGTGAGGCTCAGAGGGGAAATGCCGGTGAAGTATTTGCTGGGCATTAAATAGGAGAAACTGCAGGAGGGCTGTGCAAAGATGCAGAAATGTTGGCTGTTTGACTTCGTACACACAGCCACAAACACCCTGCTTTCACAAGAGCTAAAATGTAATCCATCAAGCCTCCGCCGCTTTTCCCTCTCCTCTCTCGCTCTTGTACACACTCGCATAGGTTTGAAGTGATTTAGTAGGTCTTTCTCACTAACACAAACATGCGCATGCACGTTCACATCTGAGATTTATCAAAAGCTAGCCCAGTCTGACCTACACACTTACTGTAGCTCCAACACTCGCCTCCTCGTCACAACCTGCGCTGTCAGGATAGCCGCCACACACAGCCAATCATGGCACACTTCAAAGCCCTTTTCGCCCAATTGCATTTGGCAGTTCGGCTCCAGATCACAGCGTACTGAGCAAAGAGGAGAACGGTTAACGTCCCCCAGCAGAATGCCTTTTATGGATAAACCAATACATTGTAAAGAAAAGGAGATGCACCAGGGAGTTCACAGACATACTATACAAGCAGCACATACACAAGCAACCAACACAAGTCGGCACCATCTGGATGAGACCATTTAGTGTGCAGTGGAGACTACAAGCTGAAGTAAGAGTAGATCATTTGAGGTAATCAAACTCCAAGAGGGGCCCCCTGTCAGGTCAGATCTCGATAGGTTTTCAACAAGAATCCTCCACAGCTCTTCGCTGTTGCACTGGGACCACTCAGCAAGCGGTATTTTGGATTTTGGTGTGCAGAGGAAGTTTTTGGAGGGAAATGTGTTTCGAAGTCTGAATCCCTACAGTGTCTTATTAAGTACCGAGTATCTGGGACGTGGTCCTGAAGAAAAGGTCATCTGCATACTTTGAAGATGCAACATGCATATTAACTGCTTTACATTTGCATACGAATGAAGCTATGTTGGATTTTGGTCGCAACTTGGCTCGAGATTTGTTTTGGACACAGTTTCTAGTAAGATTCGTGAATATTAAAACCTGCTGCACCACTCATTTATACTTGCACTCATATAAACACTGGATCCAATGAGCGTGTCTAGTAATGTGGAAAAGTGCACAACCGTTCAGGTCTTGAAATTTTGCTTCCACGCTGCCAGCCTTTCTTAGCTTTCTAATGTGATTCTGAGCAACAGTTATCCAGGCGTTCTGAAGGTGATTTACATGTTTTTCTTTGGACATTAGCTGATTTTTCATTCAGTCTTTGTACCTGACCAATTTCAGTAGAATGTTCTTCTGTTTGCTAAGCCACTCAACACTTAATTGAATTAATTTAGCAACAAACCAATTTAAATTGCATGTTTTTTTACTACCACCCTGTCGCAAAACACATTTATTCCCATTTGTTTGGTTGAAACTATAAAATGCCAAAGAAAACTGTTTGACAGACAAAATAGTATTTTTGTTTATATTAGGTGATACAGAGCTGATAGCTCTTTAGCTCTGCAGAATGTCATTCAAAGGTTTAAGGAATCTAGACAAATGGAGGACAAAAGAAAAAGTGTTAAGCATAAAAAAACGTCTACAGGAGATTAAAAGTATCTGAAAAAAACAGGAAAATAAAATCTCAAGAGCTGACATAGGACCTGAGAAATGCACCTGGCCCTTCAGTTAACCAATCTACTGTAAACAATGTTTTCAATTATTCCTAAAGTAGACCTGAAACCTTCTGATTTTCATCTCAGCTTACAATCATAAACCTTAAAGCAAACCATGTGACCAGGATTAGTGGTCCCCTCAGAGGGACTCAGCTTAGATTCAAACCTTTGTCGTTGTATTGTGCTAGCTTTCATATGCATGATGTACCATGAGCAAATCTACTACTGCTACTGGTTCATCCAGGTCAGCCCTCTCAACTCCGCCACAACAGTGCAACCGGTCAACCATCTCAAATTCCCCCATGTCACCCCCCCCAGAAACATCCCCGTAACAGGCTGCCCACGGCTATCTGCACTGTACCGGTTCTTGCACGCATAAAAGGCTGCTAAAGAGCTCCAGCTCACAACTCAAACACACGGTTCAGTTATTCCTCTTAGTTTTGTCTGTTGCTCTCACAAGCTGAACATTACAAACTTTTTTCTTCAAAGTTTCTTCACACAAACAATCACATCCCTTTATGCCTTTTCGTAGAGCTTCTCTAAGCTATTGCTCTTTAACCAGTCTCTCTAAATTGTGGCATTTCAATGCTTCCTCCACCTGACATTTATAATAATTTCATTAGAGCCTTTTGGCATTTTTGTCAACTGCCCTTTACTTTTGGGAATGGCACTGGAGCTTGCAAATCTCTATGTGTGTGGTTTTTCATAGTCAAATCTGCTATTTTTAGTTTTATCTATAACTTCCTTCTCACATTTGTTTTCTTTCTAAATGTACCGTGCTCTGATCATACTGTTTTCCAGTCAAACAATTGAAAATTAAGCCAGACGCATTAGATCTTATTTTGTAAGCTTTATAGGTTCCTGCAAATCTGTGATGAATTCAAGTGATAAACAGGACTGACCAACCGCTTGATTGGTTAAGGCTTTTTAAATTCTAAGTGCAACCTATTACCTGTAAAGCCCTCCAATGGAGTGTTGCAGACTAAAGAAAATCAACATTTAAACAGGCCAGTGCATGGCCTGCTTTCCCAATAATGACTGTGCAAAGCAGCACATTGATTTTTTCTGCATGAGAGGTTAATTACAAACTCGACAGCGGTCAATGGCATGCATTCAGCGGCATATACAGACCTTTATATCTGTGTGTGTTAGCATAGCAATAGGAAAATGAAAAAAAGAATTCATTACATAAACCTGAGGTCAATTTCAGTTTCAGTGACGTGTTCAGTGAAATTGACCTCAGCTTGAAGGGCTTCAGCAGAGCAATGGATGAGAAAAGAAATTCTGCTTTACAACTACTGATATGTGCTGCCATTTACTGTCTAGAGCTACCTTAAGTGCTTATGTTTGTTCTAGCAGTGTGGGTACAAAGCACTACACATAAAGGTTTTCATAACTTCAAGAGAACAAAAAGAGCCTCTCTATAGAGCTGCTTCAAAGCTCCTTGATGTGAGCCTGGAATATTTCCCATGTTCTCAAACTCACATGGTATAATACAAACTGGGAGGGGGGCAGCCCAACATGGGAGTCCTGGTGAAAGCTAAATAAATGCTTTCAGCATAACGTGGAGAAGTTAATAAAAGGACTGTCAAGTAGATGATGAGCAGATAACATGCTAGATATGTTAAGAGTAGAAAGGAAAGTAGAAAGCAAAAACTGATGAGACTAAATGTAGATTTTGGGTAAAGTAAACATTCAGAAGCTCTTTCTGTGGAGCGAGTTTTTCCTCAAATATAACCACCACCAAGTATGAATGCTGTTTCCTGTGATTATTGTAGTGATTAGAGCAATCATCTTACTGAATATGTGGGCTTTGTGTTTAACGCCTCTGATCAATCTCCAGCTTGATGAAGCTTGTGAACTGGAAGTCTAATAATTTCCTCTCATACTAGTGGAAGAGTCTTTACTTCAGTAGGTAATATTCTACAGGAAGCTTTTTTGACAATAAAATGATTTAATTGTCATCACTTGTACTGAAGAAAATCATGAAATATTTGGTAGCTCCAAGCTGCTGTATTTGAGGATTTTCGGCTTCTCCGTGTATTTAAAGTGAATGTGTTTTGGATTTGCACTGTTGTTCAGATAAAACGGGCACTTATAAGCTGAGCAGAGCTTTAAGAAACTGTGAGGGCGCATTCGAAATGAATGGGGTCAGGAAACTTGCAATGAGCCATGAAACTAATCATATTTTAGATCTATTTTATGTCAATATAATGACATCTGATCATGTTGGCTTTATATAGGAATATTATCTTAAAAGTGTGCATGTGTCTATCCTTCATCTGGAGCTTCTCTGCTCTCTAAAACTGTTTAGACTGTTTTGGAGACTGCCTTTAGGAAAAAACTGTGAGGCACTCACTTTAGTCTCTGTTTCTTAGCCCACTGTGTGCAGACAAATGTCACTGACCCTTAAAGTCACATAGTACACAGTATCATGCAAGTACTGTGGGCATGTCTGCATAAAGCCACGGGAAACATTAATGTCATAGCTGATGTTCATGTCTGAGCAACTAAATGCTGTCACTTTAACAGATGCGTGAAACCAACAACGCTACATAGTCCATGTCT
Source organism: Copadichromis virginalis (assembly GCF_057382275.1). Taxonomy (NCBI): domain Eukaryota; kingdom Metazoa; phylum Chordata; class Actinopteri; order Cichliformes; family Cichlidae; genus Copadichromis; species Copadichromis virginalis. Next base: position 26,103,664 of record NC_140634.1, on the reverse strand, counting down.
GAGAAGAGCTCAAGAATGTTTACTTATATTTTGCAGTGCAAATGATTCTTTCGTTTTCTTCTAGGTGCCACTAAGGGAAACGCCACCTGTCATGTCCCATCACTGTTGCATGCTGGTTGACGTAGTTCAAATAGCTGAAGGCTGCAGAGGACTCAAACCTCCTCAGACAGCTCCATCAACTGGTTTACCCGCATTTCCATCTGAGCAAATGACTGTTTTTACTCCTCTTGCAGTCTCAGTCAGGGACACAAATTCACGCAGTCTTGCAGAGCCACCCCATGCAGGCTGTGGCTGCAGCCCAAGTCCCAGTCGCCCCGAGGGCCAAGTGGGAACACGCCACAATGGCATGAGATTGAGACTCCGGCTCAAAGCCCTCTACGAGCGTGCCTTCTTGCTCAACAGTTTATCAGCATCAACGTCAAACCGCTCAGACTACTTTGACTGTCTGAAGTGTGCTGCCAGGAATTGACCTCTGACCTCACTGAATTAGCCTCTTCTTGAGGCTATGTTTACAGATGGGGTGGGGCGTCAGTTGCAGTTACAAATTAAATGAAGCCTTAGCTACAAATTGAGTTTATTCATTGCGAACAAATACCTTCAGCCCTGAAATCTCTTCTTTCCTGAATCTTATTACACAGCAGCTCTTTTCTCGTCCTCCTGTTGCTCCCATCCTGTCTCGCCCCACCCCTACCTGTCATAACCAAAGTGGTGTCAGCAGAGAACTCTGGAGAGGGAGAGGTTCATCAGCAAATGGCTCCCTAAAACCCAATCTCATTTATATGTAGATGAAATAAATATTGATGTGCTGCCACCGTCCTGTCGTGTTTTGCCTAATTGATGCCAGCCTTCTTGTATCACTAGTGCTAGGTATGTCTATTGGCAAGAGGCTTGCTTGGTGATCTGACTTGTCACAGACAAAACAAAGCCAGAGCAAGTGCTTAAAGTGAGCAGACAGACAGACAGCGCTACGCAGTCCCCGGAAACAAAGCAAACAAATGAAGTGAAGTGACACACAGACGAGAGAGAGAGAGAATGAGAGAGACTGGCTGAGATGATTCATGGATGGGTGGGTGTGTGGAGAATACTGATAATCAAAGCTGAGCCATCCTGTATGGATAAAGCATTGCACAAATAATAGAATGCATTCAGGGCTGCGACTACTTTTAACATTAGAATTATTTTGTTGGTTGGCAACGTCTGTCTGACATCTCAACAATTCATTAATGGACTGCAAATGAAATTTGGAACAAACATTTATATCTCCTGGATGATGAATCAATCAAGAGGTCCAATCTTTGACTTGCAACCAACCACCTCCAAGCTAACAGCATCTTCATCAGCCTGATACTTTGTTTTACTGCTAATAAAATTGAATACATACTTTTTGGTCACTTGCTTCTCATTGATCCATTCACAATCATTTTGATGACAATCAAGAGTTCTTCACTTAAATTAAGTAAGGTATATTTTTGGTGTTACTGGACATGAAACAATCTTTTTTTATCTGGAAAGGTTGGGTTTGAATACTGGCATGCACCAAACAGTTGTTTTTTTCAGCACACCTGAAGAATACCCATGTGCATGTGCTCATCTCTTGAAAGAGGATTTAGCACATTAGGAAAAGTGAAAACTTACAAACGGCCACCAGCGCTGGCTCAAAAACCTCATGGGACGAAAAACATTATAAAAAAGCTTCAACTTCACATGAAGAAAACCAAATAAAACAACATATTAATTTAAAATAAGTTAAATTAATTACCTTTAATCAGTGTCAGAGGTCTTTTTGGAAATAAGGAGAGGACAAATACCTACTTTACAACAAAATCAAGAGTCAACTAAAAGATTTGCCTCCTATACCAAATATATAGCAGTCTCAAGACACCCCTCATTCCTTTACATTCTGCTTCCACTTTAAGTGATCTTGAGGAACAGCTCTCCAGGTTTTCTGAAAGTCTTTTCTTTGGACATAGGCTTTTCCACTCATATTCAGGTCCAGTCCTTGTACCTGGTCATTTTTAAAACAACTTAACACTGACCTGTGAACCACTAAAGCATACAAAATACCCAGTGTTTGGTCTACAAATAACAGACAATTAGAGCAAAGAACCGATTTTAAATTGTATCTTTAGGCACTTTATTATAAACAGCCTGCCAAATAATTTGTTCCTATTTCTTTAACGAAAGCTACAAAAAATACTAAAGACAGCGCAGTGTGACACACATAAAATTGCATTTTTGGTAACAGCTATCTGTAAAACATGGTGAAGCCTCTGTTTGGTTAGGGATGCATTTGAGCCCGTGGTGCTGGGGATCTTGTCAAAATTGATGGAATTATTTAGGCAGAAAAGTACCGTCAGTCTTTGATCCACAGTGCAATGCCATCTGGAAAGTGTCTTACTGGCAGTGGCTCCATTTTTAACCAAACACACTGCCAATGCAGTAAAAGCATAGTGCCTCAACAGAAAAACACAGTGAAACACTACCGTGGATTGGCCAACGAGGGGAGAACAAAGGCAGCCAACATCCAAAGAAGAGCTTACAATGTCCTTGAAGAAGCCTGGAGAACTATTCCTGTTCAACTGTGTTGAAGTATAAAGATGATCATACCAAATGCTGACTTGTTAAGCTTGTTAGAATTTTAAATTCTATTTTTTGCCTTATGTACTAAATTTCCATGTATGTTTGCACATTTTAGTAAATCATTGTACCTATTTCTGATGTTCTATATAAAGAAAATATGAAGAAATAAAGGATGGCTCAAGATTTTTGAGCAGCATTGTGTATATATATATATTTTTTAAAAAATGCTCAGAGCCAGAATTTAGATTTCAAAACAGACCCACAAAAGATAATGAATGAAATGATTATGTGGCTAAGAAGTGGCTTCATCCACCTCTTTCACATAGCCTGTGGCTGAACTTTAAGCCTCATTGCTTATTCCAAAATATTACAATGCAAAATGATGATCACAATGAAGATTAACTTTCAAATTTGCCATTACTATTTTATTATTATTATTTCAGGAGATCATTTTGATTACCACCCTTCATTAAACTCAATTACCTAATTAGCTAATATACCAATGGACTGTGTCTGCTGTGCTTAAATGAGGCTTGCTATTAGGCTTGTGATAAAATCACTACACACCTGCAGGTGATTGTCATTAGCTCACAGACCTGAAGAAACATTGTCAAGCACACGCTAGTTTAAAAAAAGGTAATTATTGTGACTCTAGCTGGCTGCTGTCCAGGTGAAAATGGAGTTAGTACATTTCAAGTGGAGGGGGGAAATATATGCTTTTTTTGCGACAGCAGTATGCGACATTACGTGATGGCAGAGCTTCAGTTCATCCTTTGTCATTTTTTTTTTTTTTTTTTTTTTTTTATAAATAGGACAGGGGGAATGAATGAGAGAAAGAGGGGGAGAGAAAGAAAGAAAACCAAAGGGGAGAAGAGACGGTGAGAGGGGGGGGGGGAAGAGAGAGAAAAAAAAAAAAAGAACTCCTGGGTCACCTGTATGGAGAAAAAAAAAAACAAACAAAAAAAACAAACAGAGGAGACAGCAAACAACAAAGAGCAACATAATAATAGAGAAAACAAAGCACCATCACAATAAACTAGCTAGTCATAGATATCAATATTTACTAAATAATAAACGATATTGTGCAGCACGCAAGATAGACAGCGCACAGTGTGCTTTGAGGCAGCAGCCAAGAAAGCTTTAGTCCGCGTCTGTGAATACCCATGTGTGCATACCTGTGTGGATCAGCATGCTTGCATTCCAAAGGTTTCTCCATGTAATGATCTGCTAGGGAGTGTGGGGGGGCCACAGCCCCGTCCTCCAGGGTGTGAAGCGGGTATGGAGGAGATCAAAACTCCAGACATCCAGAGGCCCCCAGAACACAAGAGACCATGGAAGACCAACAGAGGGGCAGCCGCGCCACTGTTCAGTAAGAGCTGAGGAGAGTCCCAGATGAGGGCTCGCCCAGCAGCCGCGGAGCAGAAGTCAGGGGGAGTTGCAGTGACGCGCCTGTGAGCTCCGCCGGCCCCCAGCTGTGCCTGAGTGACCGAGCCCCAGGCCGAGAGGCCGGGGGCACCCCACCTCCAAAGGGGCCCGAGCGAGCCCCAGGCCCCAGGCCCCGACAAGCGGCCGCCAAGGAGTGAGCCGGTGTGTACCCGGACGCCCACCCCCAGACACAATATATGCTTTCATTTAGACACGCATTAAGAGGTTTTACATGGAGTCAAGTGGCACAGAGGCCGGCTATAGAAAACAACAGCAAAATAGAGAGAGAGCTTCTTTTGTATTGGGATCAGTCCTCTGAGCTGTCACAATATTGTTGCGTCAGTGCCACACACTCTGCCGCTGTAAAAGTCTTTTCAGCATGAGCAAAAAATGTCTTCTGACATGTGAAAATTCTCAAGAGCTGCTATTTGTGAAAGTCGCTGGCATAATGAGGATGAGCCAGGCAGGCTGAATGCCATTTATTTTTAATAGGCTGTGTGGAGCCTACCGCACGACTGTTTATCTATAAACCGGTCCAGAATGAGACATTTGTTACAATAATTATTAGCCTGCCAGAAAATCAACAGGGAACAAATTTAATAATTACCCTGCAGAGGTGTCTTGTGGACAGTCGAGTTTTTCATTAAGTTTTAATAAGCAAAAAAAAAAAACAGAGATACCTGAAAAGTGTCTTCAATGCATTTCATTATGCAAACACTTGCAAATTCCTTTTTATTGAATACTTGAACTCATCTTCTTCCTTGACTTCTTCTGTCTACATATTTTGGTCAGTAAAAGTCAACATGATAAACTAGATACAGTATAAACTCGCAATGCTTTACTTACATAGCTGTGTCATGTGACCATAGAGCCGCGCACCTGTTTATTAAAATGGTAGTTATTTTTGCACATTATTCTATGTAAAACAACATTGAGCAACCTAAATATGAGAACAAAAAATGAGTGACACTTGGATCATCACCCATACTGATGAGATCGAGCTTGGCGGTTGCATCACCTCTAAAATGTCGATATCCGTAGATAGCATGCATCTACAGCGGTAGAAGTGCTGTTATGTTGAGAACTGTCCAGTGCTGTGCTCTCCGGCAGAGACTTGTGCAGAGGGAGAGAGCCTGCAGCCCCAGTCCTATTTTCAGCTTCAGTAGGCAGAAGAGAGCAGAGAGCCAGGCCAACTCAGGGCAGACAGGATCAAACCCCAGACCTGTTTAACCCTACACGATCCACTTCACACAAACACATAAACACACAAACACACAAGCACGTGACTCGGCTTTTTTACAGTGCCGCCAATGAAACGTATTACACTGATCAACGTTACACAGCACAAATAATATAACAATAGTCATGAAGCACATCTAGATATTTCTTAACAGAACAATACAGAGGCTATACGTTACCCATTGATAACAAATTGTGAGAATTTGTTTTAAAAAAAATTGTTTCCGTTTTAAAAATACTACTGAAGGAAAACAAGAGTTTAAGGACATCGTGATTGAACACCTCCCCTGTATTTGAGCAATGGCCAGCCACAGTGCAGCACCTGGGGACCAACTCCAGATGTAACCCAATGTCTTGGTCAAGGGCACACTGACAGCAGAAAGGACTTACTATGTTTTTAATGTTGGGAGAAACCAGAACTGAAATTAAAAACCACCCTACCACATGTTACTACAAATAATATATTTAATAAATGTGCTCACTATATGACTTAAAAAAAATATGTAAAAGAGAGGAACCTTTCGGTGACTAACACCGTGGTCACATTACGTGGGATGAATGGGTTTAATAGGAAAGCTTTAACTGAGCCGAGTCAAGATAGTAAAAAATTGCAGGTTTGCTGTTTACGATGACGGCATCACATGTGTCTGAATTTTAATTGTTACAATTTAACAAGAGAATTAGTGATAAAGCTGAAACTGGTGGTTTTAATGCTATTTAGAGGCTTGACAGCAGTGAAGACTTTGTTGTAGTAAACAAACAAAAGTGACACTCCCAAAAAATATTTATGCCTGAAATGTTTACTTTAAGTAATTTGATTACATGTAAATTTTTCATGTATTTTGTTGCACAAGCACAATGTAAAACATTCAATTTAATGGAATCTAGTGTGAAGGTTTACATGATTGGTATACATTCAGTTTATAACAGCATTTTTTTTGCTTAATGATTAATTATTTGAGTAAATAAATCTTTAATTTTGTACATTTTAGTTGCTTTTACTACAAATTATTGATTTATGTTACTGAAAAAAATCATTACATAAAGAAATAATTATCTTTTGAGTGCATGTTAGACTCTGGAGTAATGCTAAAATTGCTTATTTTCTTCTAGAATAATCTGCTTATTTTTAGCGACCTATTATGTAGAAGGCCATGTTGCCATGAACCTCTGAAACTACTATTTCACAAGGCTCAGCTATTTTTGCAAAGTAAAAATAATAAGAAGTGGCCAAACAAGCACACGCAATGGCAATTAATAAAAAAAAATGCTTCTATTTATTATGTTGCATTAATTAGCCATCTGTTGTTAACCATGAACCCACGGACTCTCAGGGCAGCCTTACAAATGGATATTTGGCTCGTGATTGATTGTCAAGTGAAATGTCATCTCATTTCACCTCATCAGAAGGAACGAATCACATTACATTAGTCTAAATGCCATTGACACATGCTTGCAATGGCACCACAGTGGGAATACAAGCACCTCTCTGGGAGACATGTTGTCAACAAGCGAAACTAAAGAGAGAGGGGAAACACTGCTGGCCATTTACAGAGCTGGAAATAACACTTCACTGGCTTGATAGTGTTTAAGGTTAACAAAGCCCTGGCATAAACAATAGGCAGCAAAAGGTTAACATAGCAGTCAAAAAAATGCAACAACACACACGTAATACTTTAGACAGACAAATGAAAGAGAGTATAAAAAGAAAAAAATGTAAAACGGTAATTTATCTCCAAAAAAGTTACAAATTGAAAAATACCCTTTTGGATTTTCTTGATCGCTGATAATTTCATGATTCATGGTGTAATGGTCCCACTGCTCACCTGTCAAGCCAAGCCAACCGCAACCCCCACAGGCTTGGAGAATCAATACAAGGATTACTGTAACTGATCTTGTGGCTAACAGTGTCCCAACACCTTTCAACCTCCTTTTTTTCTGGGAGACTGTTTTGTTTAAAAAATAATGAGAAATTAAAAATGTCTTAACTAGTAGACCTCATTAATGTGTGAATCAGTTGCTAATAGACAACAAAAATATCCCTGTCAGCATCCACTGCAAAAATATCACAATCAAATCCCCAAAGAAGACATTAAGCTACCTATTCTTTGAAAATGAAAATATTATCATTTATTCATATGGGCTTTATTAAGATAATACATTTAAATACATTGAAATACTCATTTAAGCTTCTAGATAACATTTGGTCACTGGACATACAGTACTGTGCAAATGTTTCAGGCAGGTGAGAAAAAAACGCTGTAAACAAAGAATGCTTTCAAAAATGTTAATCATTTATTTTTATCAATCAACAAAATGCAGTGAATGAACAAAAGAGAAATCGACATCAAATAAGTATTTGGTGTGACCACCCTTTGCCTTCTTCTAGGTACACTTGCACACAGTTTTTGAAGGAATTCGGCTGGTAGGTTGTTCCAAACCTCTTGGAGAACTAACCACAGATCTTCTGTGGATGTAGGCTTCCTCACATCCTTCTGTCTCTTCATGTAATCCCGGACACACTCGATGATGCTGAGATCAGGGCTCTGTGGGGGCCATACCATCACTTCTAGTACTTCTTCTTCTTCTTTACGCTGAAGATAGTTCTGAATGGCTGTCTGTTTGGGGTCGTTGTCCTGCTGCAGAATACATTTGGGACCAATAAACAATCATTTATATTTCTGAAAGCAGTCTTTGTTTGCAGCATTTTTTCACACCTGCTTAAAACTTTTGCACAGTACTGTACATTCAATGTCAACTTGACTGGACCCTTTGTGCCTTCAGTACTGCACTAACTCTTTCTGGTAAAGATTCAACAATGTGCTGAAAACAGTCATCTGCGATTCTGGTCTATGTTTATATGATAGGATCAGACAGTTGCTGCGCATTCATGATGCAAAGCTCCTGTTCCACCACACCCATAGGTGCTTTATTGGACTGAGATCAGGTGACTGTGAAGGCCATTTGAGTACAGTGAACAGTGATTTCAGGTTTGTGACATACTGGAGTATCCGGCGGGAAGCAATGGCTTTTAAATGATGCTTAATTGGCACTAAGGGCACCAAAGTGCGGTAAGAAAATACACCACCAGGCTGAACCATTCTTATAAGGCAGAATGACCCATGCTTCTATGTTGTCTATGCCAAACTACCACTCTATTGTCCAAACATTTTCTTCTGCAAACCTCTCCTGACTAATTTTGGTGAGTGATGGTGGACTCAGTTTGGCAGGACTGTCGTCTGCTTCTGCTGCTATAGCCCATCTGGTTCAAGGTTCAATGTGCAGATCTACATAACTTGTTGTTGGTTGAAATCAACGAATAATTTTTGCTACTAACTAGATGTTGTTTTGTTCCAGTCTCTGCAGGAATACCCCAGTTCATCAAGGTACGCTCATACTCTCAGCATCATTTATATCACCTTTCTTCCCCATGTTCGGTTTAAACTTTAGCAGGTCGTCCTGTGAATATCTACGTGGCAACATGCAGTGAGTTTCTGCCATGTGATTGTCTAATTAGATGTTTGTGATAACAGCAAATTTTCACCTGCATTTCATCAAGTTTAAATAGATTTAATTTCTATTTTATGTTTTACTTTTAAATTGGTGCAGTCAGCAGTGCAACAGTCACACCTGGCACTTACTGTGAGTACATGCTGAACTTAGTTCTACACAAGAATTTATTCATGTAGTGTAACCATTTTAACTTAGGCTAGTTATTACCCGTTTCCACCTTGTGTAGTTCTTGTCAGATTAAATCTGAAATAATGAGCAGTTGATCCTGGCTTCAATTTTATGACCAACGTGGGTATCAATTATCCATTACTGTGTATATATACAGCAGTTAATACTACAGAAGTACACTAAGGTAAAAACAGACATTAAAGCATTCTGATAGGTAAGCTAATGCTACCAAAGTTAGCTATATTGAAAGCTAACTGATGAAAGCTTGCTACAGCTAAGCAACTAGCTGAAAAGACTGTGGTTATATTTAGTGGTTAGTGATTTGGAAGTGCAGGAATAAGTGCTGTTTCATACTTCAGAGAGAACGGTGGAAATATTGCCATCTTTTTATAAGTCCTTTTATTTTTCAGATTGTTTTATTTATTCACATATACAGCTTTATACGTTTGACTCGCATGATCGCTAACTTGTGCTTTTTCCTTTGCTTGAACCCACATGTGGAAACTTGTTCTGTGCTGTTAAAAAGCTTTTGCTCCCTGTTAGAGCTGAATTACAGCTGCTTCACACTCTCAAACTCAGAAAAGGTCAGAATATAATAAAGGCTTTTTGTAAAAGTACATTTGAAATGCCCTCTTTCACCACACATTCACCTTTTATGTGATTCTTTTTTCTAGTTCAAACCCATTCCACTCAATTGTTTCAAATATTAAAAAGCCTGTGAAATTCTTTTTTTTTCTTAAACGCAACACACTTTTGATTTGGTGAAGAAGAAGATTTGTCTTCTTTTATTTTGCCTGGCCAGCTTCACAGCAGACGTTAAAGTAGAACGGCATCCTAGAGTCAGTTTTGTAGCTTCAATGTCATTTTCAAGGACAAGTCAGCAGGGTGCAGATGTTGTAGGGTCATTAGTTGGTGTCATGATAATTTATGTAACCTCTTCTTATCCAGAGGACCCATTTACTTGTTGTAAAACGCCATTGTATGTTTGAGTCAGACCTACTTCCCCCCCCCCCCCCCCCCCCCACTGGGATTGATTAAGCCTGTCACCACTACTTCCTTTTATAGTGGCCAATCAGATCTGAACACAAATTGTAAGCACACAAGATTAAACATTTATGTAACTGAGACTCTGTTTAAGCACTCTGGCTCTGATTTTTATTCCGGCCACCGACTTAGCAGAGGCAAAGCAAATATTCTGCCTCATGTTTCACGTCCCATTTCTTGGTCTTTTTAGGTGAATGCTATTTTTGCATGCAGGTGTACGCTTGTGTGAAGGGGGGCTGTGTAAGTATGAGACACGGAATGTGTGCGTGCATGCTTTTTGTGTGTTCAAAGTCTACATCATGTCTGTGTCTTCCTTTCCGGGGAGGGGTGAAGGGGCCTCGATCTGGCTACAGCTCGATACTGCCATCTATGGGAACTGACAAGCTCATATGGAGAGCTGGAGATCCGGCCTGGAGATAAAACAAACTACAAGGTACTGCGAGTTCTGTTCCAAGTCAAGTCAACTGAAGTCAAGTGGCTTTATTGTCATTTCAACCATGTGCAGTGGTACAGTACCCAGTGGAGCGAGACAACGCTCCTCCAAGACCATGACATATAATAGACAATCAACACGGGACTACATAAAGTGCAGGTCTGCAAAAAAACGAAACAAAGACACAAGAGTTCAAAGGAAAATTGCAACAATGACAGTGTATTGTGCAAAAGACTGAGCATTGTGCAAAAAGTAACTTGATATATGAAGGTGTGCGTGTCTGTGTGTATGAGATTGCTGTTAACACTAAACAGTTTTAATACTAAAGAGTTTATCAAATCACTCGTGGAAAAAAAGTAACATTTCTGTCCCAGAAAGGTGGGTGAAAGAACAGTTTTTAAGGACACACTGCATGCGGTAATGAGATATGCCAGGTTTTCAGCTAATAGCTCTTTGGGAATCACCTTGTTGGTTAAAAAATACATTTTTTATGCCTGTCAAACTGTGTAATCTTTGGGATCTTTTGTACACTCAGCTAAACCAATGGGAACATTTGTTTCTGTGACAGGCTGCTAGTAACAAAGTGCCCAAGAATACAATAAAAAATTGTTTCAATGCCAGTTTGTCTGTTATTTGTAGATGCAGCATTGATTCATCCCTCAAGTTAAGCACTTTTTTACGCTTGCATCATAGGTCAGTGTTTAAAAAAAGAAAATTTCTCTGAAAATGATCAGGTACAAGGATTGGGCTGAAAATGAATGAAAAAGCAGCCAATGTCCAAAGAAAAACATTAAGATACCATCAGAAAGCCTGTAGAAGTATTACTCAAGACCATTTTTTAAATCACAAAAAAGTCTGCCTATTTGAAAGCAACATATAAAGAAAAGAGGAGTGGATCAAAACTTTTGCACAGCACTGTAAAAAATAATATTCCGCTACAACAAGAAACAATATTTCCCTGGATTTGTAAGTTAACCACTAAAATGAATAATTGTAGCACAGTGGCCAAAGAAATCTAAGCTCTTCACATGGCAGTTTGGGATTGCAGCCATAGATTCATGATAATCCTTTTAGAGTCAGGTCCAGCAAGACCCCTCATGATCTGAAATACAGTTTTTAGACCTGAATTTCACAGAAAGGAATAATCAGCGCTTCAAAGGCAAACATGAAAGTCCAAACATACAAAGTCATGAGGGTTTCTGGCAGGAGGCTTTTAAGAAAGATAGAGGGGAAAGAAAAACCCACTAAAAGTCTCTCAGACTTCTCAACTACCTGGAAAAAATTAAAACTTATTTGAATCCATAAGCAAGCAAATCATAGCTGTGACTTGATTTTAGATGACTAAATTTGTGCGAGCATGTTGTTGAAGATGCCATTTTATTTAGCCGCTCTGTGCCCATTTCTCATTACTTGCAGATTTCCTCTGGAGTCCTTTATAATAAGACCATTGCTTAGGACGGTAATCACAATCTGTCAAATACTGAAGCGACGTCTCGCACTTTATAAACACAGCAACTGTCAGTCAGCGCTGCAAAAATATTTGACGACAACAGCTACCCTGAAACGACGAATCTGTACACCCCAACAAAAAGATATACCCGTCAGGATGACCTGCTAAGCCATGGGTAGTCTTAATTATTTATTCAGCCAAACATAGCAGACATGATAATACAGAGCTTCTCTATATCCTGGAAAAGACTTTGATGTTGTTTTCTTAGCCAAACCAAAAACAGGAGATTTTTTTCATACTGATCTTTGAAAAGTCAATCTCTAATAGTTCTAACAAAAGTAAGATCTGCTATTGATTTCTCCACTCCAGTAGTATAATCACTCACCACGCTTCTCTTCTCAGCTATATCAGCTATTCTCAGGCATATAAGAGAAAAAGCAGTATATGGAACGGAACTAACTCCCAACTTGTAGTTCCTTGGAACACATCTCAGGTGTCTTCCTTTCAAATTCAAAGTCGGCATAATGATTCGAGTGTGAGACCCCTACCCTGGAAACAGACAGACACCTTTAAAATATTTGCAAGCTATACCTCTTCAGCCTGGAGTCTCCATTTCCTTTTGTGTCAAACCAGTCAGCTACTTTTACCTGAAGCGAATGCTTTCTGATGCATGTGCGACATCTGTATACTAATTACTCATAAACGCACGCTGCCTGGCTCTCCCAGGCTCGCTTTTCAGCAGTGACGGCACAATTAGTTCACAAATGAGGAGCTTATATTCGTAGCCTTGCAACATTGAGATTATTCGTCTCCCAGAGGGAGCAGAGAAAAGCTGAGAGATTTGAGCACTCACCTTCTCCACCAGATAACCTCTGCACTCCACGAACACGAAGGAAATCCTACTGTTATGGTTGTCACATTTTACATTAGCATGCACAGACTCATGACAGGTTAACACACCTGGAAGAAAACACACCTGAACAAACACCAGAAAATACGCAGTGGGATTTCATGATTCAGAAAGAGTTTAGAGTGTGTGGCACTGAGTTTGAGCAAGCATGTGTACACTACACACACAACATGATGCACATCTCATACAAACAAAATGGAATAATAGATGAAATGTGGTTACATATACAAACACGAGATCTAGTAGTGTTTATGATTTTTTTCTGGGTCTTGGTGTTTCTTTGTCCTGGACAAACAATATTCTGATGATTATTTATTGATTGATTGTTTATTAGTTGTTGTTTTTTTTCTAACATCAGTGGTAAAAATTGATTATAATAAAAATGAAAATCATGACTATTTTTATCTTTAATATTATAATGCCCATTATTTAACATGGTGATTCATTAGCATAGACATCAAGCAAAGACTATGACTAAAATTAAACCAAAATTAGCTGTCAAAATGAACTCTCTCTTTTATTCATACATATTGAACTAAACAGCAACTGAGTCTTAGCTTTTAGTAAATGGTAAAAGCATTCTGCTGTAATTAAAAGAGATGTGTTTGACTTATAAGAAAAAAAAAGTGAATGCACAAAATGCAATTATCTTACCCCAACAGTTATTCATAATTCAAAATAGGGGAATCATGTGGCCTGTTATCACTGCACAGTTTAAAATCTGGCATCTGTGTTGATATGCATTTTCTTAAGAGCTAAAGGGCATCCTGCACACCTGAGAAGATCACATTAATAGAAAACTATGTATACTGGTTTAATAGCAGCATATACAGTCATACATGTTTCAGGAAAATAATGCAAAACAACAGCATGTGTGTAATATAAAAATCCAGGTGCTGGACAGTTTTTAATACATATAAAAATAAATAAGGTTTGATATGTTTTCTTTGTATTTACATTTATTATGGGGTTTAACATGCTGTTTTTAAAAGACAGAGAAATCAGCACAGAATCCTAATTGTAGCTTTCATCATCAGATAAGAGTTTGATTCATGAGAAGTGTCTGAAAGCGGAAACTGGAGCGACTGTTTTCGAGGTTCTGGTAATAAATTCCAAATATAAAGCAAATGAGTCATATGCCTTTCATGGAGGTACATTTATTTCTGAGCTGTTGTATCAGGGTGTCGACCCGTTTGGCTTTGTTGTAGTAGCAGTACTTTTTCTAAATTCCTAGGTCACCTTCAGCAGGTCCCTGTAGGCTCAAAAGTCTCCACCTGAGAGAATTTTCAGCAGAGTGGATCACGCCTTTCGATTTGACGGAGTTGTAGCTGTGCTATGGTTGTGTTGCTAAAGTAGGAGTGTCTATATTCAAGATAAATGACACTTCAAATTCAGTTTGACAGCACTTCATATGAAACTCTCATTAAGTGCAAAATAAGCTCGTTCAACAGTGAGTGAGGAAATGCATTCTTCTCCTAAAAACAAATCAGATTCATTTCCGCTAACACAGATGCTGGAGGCAACTGGAGTTCTCAGATCTAAAAGAAGAAGTAAATAAATAAAAAACAACCATAACAACGTATTCACCTGACTAATGGAACACATTGATACGCCTGCCTTGGCCTTCAGACAGACAATTTTCCAGATTCTAACAGCATTACCACAATAATGAACTCTATTTGTCATTTAGATTTGCTGAGACCACAGAGGTCAGATATTCTGGTGTGAAAATAATTACGTATTAGTCTGCATAGTGGCCTATACATGGTTATATACCACACCGGAGAAACGGGGCGAGCCAGCGCCAGCAAAGACTAGATTCAAATATGTTACTTCACTATATCAGTCAAATATTCAAATATGTTGTAACACAGAGACCTTAGGTACAATTGTTGTCACAGCTTTTGAAATTTCTACTTGTCAGACACTCAAGCCGCCTCTAAATCTTACCTTGATCTTTGTTGTGACTGATAATGAATTTTAATCAGATGATTTAATTAGTGTTCATTTCCAGCATCAAGGTGATGCAATGTCTAAGATATGAAAGGGTATTTAAACATTTAATTTGTTTCTTTTATTTCTTAATTTGTTTATTCACTGATCTAGGTAACTATATTACTTTCACCTTAAGGACCTATGACTTTAAGGTGGAAGAGGATGTGTCACAGCTAGTTTAAACAAATATGTATCATAAGGGTGTAAAATTGTGTTTTTCTCTCAAGAAAATCTGGTAATCATGATTCAGCATTTAGAATATAAATAAAATGTATCTGTTGGATATAATATAAAAAAAGGCTTCAAAACAGGATTTTAACATACTATTTTAGATTTGTTTTTGATATAAACATAATTTAGGCACTCTTTTTAGGCTTCAGATTCTAGCCCCAGAACATTTTGCTGTTTTTCTTACTGTGAAAGGTACCTGTTTAACTTTGACTGAATGCATTCTGGCACCAGGCAATGATAAGTGTCGGGTGCACTAGTAAAATAAAAGCTTTGAGTGGCAACTACATGCACTTGTAACTATTTTTCCCAACCAAAAAAAGAAAGAAAAGAAAAGAAAAGAAAAGCAAGAGAATGTTGAAATTCTTTGAAGGCGTAACATCCATGTGGGTGTAGTTGCTGACAGGAAAGAGAAACCAATGGGAGCAAAAGCTCCAATGCAGAGCAGTATTGTCCAGATATTTTGCTAGGCACCAAAAAAAACTCTTCTAGAAAAGTAAGACAAGTTGCTGACTCTGTGTTACAATGTCAATCCATTCGCAACAGTGGGGTAAGCTAAAGGATGATAACCACTGCTGACAGCAAGAGAGAAACAAACAAATACAATAAAATAGTTTATGTAACAATTTTGGGCCTAAAACATAGCATATCCTTCTTTTTTACCATTGCCTAGTAGCACGCAATATCCTGCTACCACCAGAAAACGATGCACCAGAAACTTGTTAACTAGCCATTAAACCGCAAAGCTGGAAGAAGAGCAGCTACCAACTAAGAGGCACTCGACTACTAAGGCATGTGTTGCACTGTAAGATTAGATAGAAAAGTACAAACACACAAAAAAATGCATAACCAAGGATGACTACAGCTGTCAACTTCTTGTTTAGAACTCCTTAAACAAGTCTTGGTTGCCAGGGCATGATATTTAAACAATAGGTGAATGGCTGTGGGGGGACTAAAGCCTATCTCAGCTGACATAGGACAGAAGGCAGGGTACACACCGGACAGACTGCTAATCAATCATAGAGCTAACAGATAGAAAGACAACTATTCATGCTCACACTAACACACTGAGCCAATTTAGAACAACCAATTACCAAACATATGTTTTGGACTGTGGGGTGGAGCCACAGGGCCTGAAGAGAACCCACACAGGCAAAGTGACAACATGCAAACTTCACACAGAAGACCTCTGTAAGCCAATGGCTTTGAATTCTTACTCTTAGTTGGTGGCACTAAACACCACACTACTGTGCTAGCTAAATGATTCCCAGTAAAATCACTGAATAATAATTTTGCATGAAATCTGTAACTGTAGTGCAGAGGCTTGGTGACAGAACAACGATTCTTGTGTTATACTGAAGCTGTTTGATAATACTCGACATTCTAAAGAAGCACATTTATCCAATAAACCTCACAGTAATGGACTAGTTTGGCGTGGTGCAGAGCAGGCTGTGATATCCTTGAACACTTTTAGTCCAAAGTTTAATATTGTAATTTTTAGTGCTATTCACTATTACTTTCCAAACTCCACATCAATACAATGGCAAAGGATCAGAAAGCAGGCAGCGGGCTAAATTCACAAAGAGCAGTAAACCTCAGAGCCACAGCAGCAGACGAGATTATTACATGGCCTGTCTGTAAAGAAAATTAGTCAACGGAGCTCATAGGAGTCCGCAACACCCACCTTAGGGTTAGCCCACCTGGAAAATAAATTTTAACCTTGCAAAATATTATTTCAGATAGTAGTAGATGTAAACACAGAAGTTACATCTGTGTTTGTAAATTTAAAACCAGTCTTTTCAATAAATGGCCACATGGTTTGCATCCTACTATCAACCTGGAGCCACAGGACAAACCAGAATGCATCCGGTAACATGAAGATCCTTCTCTCCAATCAGTCTAGATCCAACCAAGATATTTTTTCCTCTGTCCTCTGTGCACTGATAAAGACTTGTACACAGAATGCATGGCACATTATTGAAGCAGCAAACTATTCTTGGTGGGTGAGTGGGCGTCTTGCCCTGTTTCTGAAGGGCTTTCATAGCGGGATGAGCATAGCACAGTGTGTCTGGTATGATGAACACACACACACACACACACACACACACACACACACACACACAAAGTTTAACAGAAACACACATCTACAAACAAAAGCACAGCAAACACACATACACACTGTTGCTGGTGCCCTTTCTGCACAAAGAGTCTTTAGTCCTTGGTGCACTAATTTGCTTATTAAAGGTTTATTAAACCTTCTTTAGTACTCCCAGTAAAGCCTCTATACTGGCATGGAGAGATGACAGCTTTACATACATTAACAAAAAGCAAGCAGAAAACAAGAATCCGGAGCTAAGGCTGAGAGAGAAGGGAAAAACCAACATTAGCGAACGGAATGGTTCACGAGTACGTGTGAAAGAAAAATGTGCAAGCGAGGCAGAAGCACCTGCAGGGAGAGTAGGAACTTATTTCACGTATTTCAGCTGTGTTTCCACCTAACTGCCGAGTGCATTTTAGGGGCAGCTTTTGAAATGTCACAAAAATGAAATATGAATTACTCACATTTTTGACAGAAAGGTTAGAATGACTAAAAGCATTTGCTGTGCGGATAAACTGAGAGAAATGTATCCATAAGAAATTGGAATGGGTTCTGTAAGAACTGATTAGTACTGGGAAGGGAGGTGAGGTTGGGGGAGGGTATCCGGTTGTTCAGTCTGACGTCACTAGCCATGTCTGGGTCTAAACTCCGCTGCAGATCCATATATCAAACGATCACTATGGCATTACTGAGAGTTGAAAAACTGTCTAAAGTCTTTCATCTTTAATAAAATGATCAGCGTTCTGCTCTACCAGGTGTAAAAATTGAGTTTAACATCCAGGCATCCATGAAAACGGAATTTATGACATTTAACGGAGTTAGAAGTTAGCAGGAAGTTAGCTCGCTAGCTTCTATCTAAATACAACATAGCATGTCCTGACTGCGGGGTTTTGGAAACAAATTAAAACGTACAGCTCTGTTATCACTTCCAGCATAAATGAAGACAGAAAACTAAACAGCAGTGACGTTTGCAGGGTTACTGAAGTTTGGCTAGCTGGTATATAATGATGTGCTACGTGACCGCTAGCGACACAGCTATGTTAGCATAATATAAACAAGCTAACTTTTTTTCCACTCGATAAAAGTTACCGTGAGTGTTGTCGGTGGTCAGGAACAAATGTAATCGCATGGCAGGATGCTGTAAAAGGACCAAACTTCAGCCAGGAGAACAACTGAGATAATCCATCCACAATACGAGGTTAGTCATTCATATACTGCTGCATGGGCTGGGCTGTAGTTACATCCTAAGGTTTTAAAAACTGAGCTTAAATAAATGATTAGTGGTAATAAAAGCCGAGGGAGGTCAACAGGGATCACCGACTGTTTTAGGAGCTTTTTGAGATCAAATAGAAGAAAATACATAACATTAAACATGTTAACAACACAAAAGCCATATTAAACGCAGACTACTTTAGACCCGGAAGTAGGATTCGTCGCGTCATCACTGAACAACCGGATTGTTTTTGTTCCTTTGGCAGCGTTTATGATATTTAATACTGCCTGCAGATAAAAACAACAAAAATGTGATGGCTAATGCCGCAGTAATGCCCAAAACAAGCCTCTTACATGTATAAGTAGCAGCAAATGGTGGCCTCTGTTGGGTCTAGACATTTGAGAGATGACACTTTGTCTCCCCACTCCCCAGAGCCATTTCTCTACTGTTTAGCCATATTATTAAACCTTTTTTCTGGAGCAATAATAGCAAGCATTATTCTAAAAATATGGTTCCACTTTATTTGATTGAATCACATAAAAATAAAATTCCCTCTAACTTGAAACAATATTACTTCTAAAATGATATTTGGAAAAGCACACCGGGTTGTACTCACTGGATTAAAAGACAGAAGAAATCAGGAAAACATAAAATCAGGAGCAGCAGAGATACCAAGAAACCATACTGGGCAGTCTCTGTCTTCATATTTCCTCTCAGGCATTACTTCCATCTAATTTGTCTGTAATTAGATGACCAGGATTCATCCTACTGGGTGATTAATTACTCACAAAAATGATGAGAACCCCACCACCACCACCCAGGTAGTAACCATAGCAATATGAGGGGTGCAAACACTCGTCTGTAGGAGGAGAATAATTGGTGAGTGGATCTGTTCCTCCGATCATTAAGAGCTTATTTAGATACACAAACCATAATTTGATTTGAAAAACAGTGAAGAGGTTTCTAATCCTGTGATTTAAGTAGATTTCATACAAAAAAATCCAAAGAATCTTTACTGTACAATTCAACGTCTTTCATCACAGAGGCAGTGGTTATAAAAGCTTCATTCATTCATTTCCACATGCAAACTGAATTCCTCAATGAAATTTAGGCTGAAAAACCTTAGATACGAAGCATTTAGACAAAGAACTAAAATTTAATCTGTGAAAGCTGCTGGGCTCTGAACAATGTTAACAAAATGATATAAAACAAAGAAGGGGTGGAAGAAAAACTCGAAAACATAAATCACCCTTAAAAATAAAAATATGGAAATGTGTAAAACAAACTCATTAAAAGCCTCTTACTTATTAAAAAAAGAAAGGAAAAAAACAGCAGCAGCAGACAACGCCCACGGGACAGCTTTTGTCAACAGCATGTGTTTTTCAGTCAAACGCTGCTTGTTGACACTGTCAGTCAGCTGTCTTAATCTGACCTTTTAACATTAGTACTGTGCAAAAATAGATGTTCAGGCTTTTATCCATCAAAGATGCGCCTTCTTGTTTTTGACGTCATTCTGCAGGATGACACAGTATAAGACCAGTTTCATGCAACAACTCCCTGATCTCAACATGAGTCAGAGAGTATGGCTCTATTTGAATGAGCAAGTCACCAAATGCTTCTGCTCAGCACTCAAATAAACAAATAAACCCCACATTTTCTCATTCATATAGGCTACCAGGATAGTTACTAAACTGGCCACTATGTTCATTTGGTAGGTAATGTATTTGGATTACAAAATGCAAAAATTGAGAGCTTATCAGGAAGTAGCCAATTTATAAAACTTAAAGTTAAACGTACAGTGCTTAACAACAACAACAATAAAAACATTAAATCTGTCAAAAAAAGCTTAAATGTAAAAATGATATTGTTATAATTATAATTACCTTTATAATTATAAGGCAAATAACAAACTGGATTCGTGTTTTATGCCCAGTTAAGTTGGCACACTGAATCAGGAATATGGGCAGCAATCTGTGCCATCAGAAACTGAATTTGAATAAGTTACATTTGAATTTGAATTGCTCAGACTGAATCTGAATTGTAACTTGAATAAATGCTTTTGAGAACCGAATTTGAATTAGTCTAATTTGAAATTGAATTTATGGTTTGAAAATGATCATCACTAAATTGAAATAGAATTTTATATTTTGAAAATGAATTGATTTGCTTTGAAACTGCATTTTATCCTTTAAAAATTCAGCTCTCGAATAATTTCAGTTTCACTTCTCACCATTCAGTTTCAGGTCTACAATTCAATTTCAGTTCCAAAATTCAGTTTTTTGGAACTTACATCCGGTTCCGGTTCAAGCGCAGATTAATAGAACTACGTTTTACTAGCGGACCGAAAGTGTTACTGACGGGAATCTACAGCGTCTTGAGCTGAATTAAGACTTCAGAAGTCATTCGTCATGTCGAATGACCAGCGGATGAACTCTCAGGTTGGTAATAAATGTACTACATGTATAAGAACAAGCGTCATGTTAACAAATGATAGCCGTACGGTAACTTTTATGCTTATTGTAGCTGCTAGCTAAAAACGCTAATTTAGCGTAGTTTGCCCTGAATTCAGCTTTGACAACAAATATGATCGACTGTTTCTAGTAGAATTCCAAAGTTGTCATCTTGGACCCTCTCAGAGTACCCCCTCTGTATGCTTGCAGAGACCCCTACAGTAGGGAAACATGCAAAACGGTGTCCAAACCTTTGTGTTTTAGCTTTATTTATGTCTTACACAGCATCCCAACTCTTTAGCTAACTTAATAACTTTAGCTAAAGTGAATAGTTAGTCTAATTCATTAGTGCAGCATTACTGGGTCACCTCTGTTTGAAGTGATATAATATGATATACAACTATCACTGAAACAGCAAACTTTGTAAATAAGCAAACAACACTTCTCATTCTCTAAACGTTTGGCCACAGCTGTAGATTACACTATCAGTGCTTGTTCACTCTTAACAATAATAACATTTCTAAATTTACTTTGTGCATTTACAGGTAAACAATATCTAATATTTTATCTAAATGACTGCTTTGTCTTTGAAAAGGGTGAAGAGCCTGAGGCCGGTGACAGTCCAGTTCTACTCTAAGTACATCCTTACAGTGGCTCACAGGACAAGGCCACATTCCTGCCCTGCCAGAAGAGAAGAGAAGCTTCAGAGTCTTCATCCGTCAGTAACACTTTCGGTCCGCTAGTAAAACGTAGTTCTATTAATCTGCGCTTGAACCGGAACCGGATGTAAGTTCCAAAAAACTGAATTTTGGAACTGAAACTGAATGGTGAGAAGTGAAACTGAAATTATTCGAGAGCTGAATTTTTAAAGGATAAAATGCCGTTTCAAAGCAAATCAATTCATTTTCAAAATATAAAATTCTATTTCAATTTAGTGATGATCATTTTCAAACCATAAATTCAATTTCAAATTAGACTAATTCAAATTCAGTTTTCAAAAGCATTTATTCAAGTTACAATTCAGATTCAGTCTGAGCAATTCAAATTCAAATTTAACTTATTCAAATTCAGTTTCTGATGGCACAGATTTCTGCCCATACAGGAATTAATAAAAAATAACATTCAACCACTAAAACTATTTTTTATGTAAATTAATGCCAGTAAAAAACTGTAATTTGGCACTTAAACAAAAAATGAAAATGATGCGCTTGACTATTTTTTTCTACCTTTTTATTTTAAAAAAAAAAGTGAAAATTCATGGATAACAATAATTATTACCATTAAAAATTCTATTTTCAATTAAAAAGCTTGTGCTCATTGATGGATTAACCATTACAGAAACATAAAAAAAATTATCTGGGTAATTACCAATAGTGATCAATTGGAGCAGCTGAGACATAAACCTTACACTGAGTGGTTGTCTAATAAATTTGTTAACCCCTGTAATGTACAGCAGATGTACAAGGCTAGACTTTAAGGTCATGTTTTTGACTGGGATTTATTTTTGAACATTTAGCTTCCAATCTACCAACGGTCTCTTTCTTTTCCTCTTCTTCTCACTGACCATTTCTACAGGTGAAATGTTACTTGCTGAGACAAGGGCTTTCTGCAAGCACCTGCAGCCATGTGAAAACTTCACTTAGTCATATGAAATCAGTAGGTATATCACAGCTAATCAAAGCACTTGATCAACTGATCAAAAGCAAGTGTGACCACATCTATAAAAGCAGAAGGTTTGGCAGTTTGATGGTCTGGAGCAGGGGTGCTCACACTTTTTCCGCATGTGAGCTACTTATAAAATGACCAAGTCAAAATGATCTACCCACTACAAAAATCCAAAACATATACTTATTTATAAATATATTGAGGATTCTTTATATCTACAATGTATATACATGCATAACCGCAATATCCAATATTTCACAACACAATTAACTATGTAAATTTTTTGTCATTACCTGAGTTTACTCTGATGACTTGCACTGAATTGAATCAGCCAGGGATGCATAGTCCGGACAGTAGCTGCTGACGGCCAGGTTTAAGAGAAAAAACCGAGAGCTAAAAATTGGAGTTAACTCGCTGACTAGCTTGTCAATTTTACTACACTTCGCGCCGCTGTTTGCGCATGCGCAGCGACCTAAGCGTCAGAAAAAATCTGATGTCATCTGACTGGCTTCCCTGTATCAATCAAGTGACGGGATGGATGATAGGCTGGCATCTATTTTTTTAATGCCATGCGATCTACCAATACTACCTTTGCGATCGACTGGTCGATCGCGATCGACGTATTGAGCACCCCTGGTCTGGAGCATTAAGGCGACACCTGCTATCTCTTCATGGAAGAGATACATAACAACAATCTTCCAGTAAGTGGACATCCCAGGAAATTCCCCTCAAGGTCAGACCATCTTCAAAGAAATTACAACTTCTGCTAATGATGTCTGTCAACTCACAAACTGTAAATCAGTAAAAATGTGCAACACTATACATTCACATCCACTGTAGCCAACTGAATTTGAGTATAAATGTGAACATCAAATGTCTCGGTAATATAAACCAGGCTCTGCTACAAGCCTCGTGTTACTTTTCAAACACAGTCAATTAGAGAATGTGCAAATAAAAATAGCTGGAACATCTGTTAGAGGTTAACACACATTGTAATGAACAACAATATTATACACAGTACATAACCACTAGATATACTGTATATGAGTGACACCTTGTCCCACCTCTGTAACAAACTACTTACAGAGTCATGGAGCAAAGCAAGCCGCTTATCACTTCTAACACCCACAGCTGTAGCAGGTGACGTGCCGTTATATGTACCAACATGCTGACACACAAAGCCTGAAGATTATGGAAATAAATAGATATGACTGACCATGCTGTATGCATGAGGCAGCAGCAAGGAGTGAGACATTATACATTCAGATTCAGATGCCTCAGGGGGGCTCAGGGGAGCAGTTATGGTGCAGCGCAGAACAAATATTGAAGTGTTGGTGTAGCAAGAAAACATTATGACTGAAAGCATAGTAATTTAACAGACGCATGTGTTGCTTTTTTGGGTGTGTTTATGCATATTTGTATTACTTTTGCTGTGGGGACATTTACCTCTCTATGCAGTTACAGTGTTTCTCTTTTGGGTACAAAATGCTATTCTAGATAAAGTAAATCATTACATTTCACGGTGAAGACTTGGTTGAAGGTTAGGGTAAGATTAAGATAAGGTTCAAGACAGGGGTGACTTGAGAGGGGCTGTGGGAGTTGATGGCATTACAATTGCATTTTAGGGTGAAAAACTGGGCTAAAGGTTAGGTTTAAGTCTGTGTAATTGAAGCCTATTAATTGAGGCCTTACTCACAGACCTAGAAACTCTAGTTGATGGGGATAAATGTGTATTCGCTGACTGGCTGTTGCCAGGTGAAATCAGTCACAAAGAGGTATACAGTGCGCTGCCTGAAACGTTCCTCTGGTTGCTAGCAGATTGCTGTAGTCGCCCCTAGTTTGCATGGGACTCACCAACTCCCTGTCTTTGCCTGTGTTTGCAGACAAGACGGCATCATGCAAACTACTGGTGACCACAGCAACCTATTAGACACGAAAGCAATCACACTGGTTTCACTGCAGCACCGTATACCTCTTTATGACCAATTTCTAGCAACTGCCAGCAACTTCCTGCAACCTCTTGCCAACCAGTCCTGAAATACCTACTTTTCCCTAGCAACCAGTGTTTACCACTGGTTCACTGACTGGTCTCTAATACTGTGTGACTGGGGGCTAAGTAGAATTATTATATTTACTTACGCAAAGGGTCTAAATATTTGTTATAATGCACTTGTCAAGTCCCCTTTTAAATGAAATGTCATCTGTAAACACAGGGCTGCACAAGAGCTTGAAAATCCCACTATTTTCTACTGGTTTAGGTTGAATTCAGAATTAGTTTAGGGTTAGGAATGCAGGCCTTATGGTCATGGTTAAGAGAAGTCCCATGAAATTAATCTAAGTCAGCGTATTGTCTCCTAAAGGGACAGAAGAATGTCTCTGTGTGCATTTGGCTATGTTTGCATGCAACACAACAGATGACAACACTTTAGCCGGGGTGGAAATAAAATAGATTCTGGGCAGCTCAGTGCAAAATTTGAATACAGATAGTTTGTAAAGGCACATTTATACAATATTTCTTATCTGCGAATGAATGATTTATATCCAACATGAAGATATGAAAACATGGTTCTTATGAAAATACATTCCATTTGTATTGAAAACCTGATGTGTGGAGAATATCAAGTAGGTGAGTGCAAATAGTGCAAAACCAGACTATCAGTGCATTTAGTTTCTGAGAAAAGCTGATTGCTTTATAGCACATAAAAAGATTTCTTCAGTGCTCAAACAGGTAAATGTGCCCTTTTATGCTTTTACAAGAGATGGAGGAATGAGTGGATTGTATGTGTTCTAAAAGATATATACCAAGAAGATGTTTTTCTTACAGAGAGGTTATTATCTATAATCCTATCACTGTTCATGTGAAGGCCTTTGAACTTTTGAGAGCAGAGGCTAGCGTCCAGTAATGTCAAGAGGAGGTTGAGCTGAGGTTGTGGCTCCCAGGTCTTCCATGTGATTATTCAGACATAGCACGAGTGGGTGAGGGTGAGCTTGCATATTCAACATGCTTTATATAAGTGTGTGTATGTGTCTAACAACCATCTGTTTAAGCAGCATGAAGAAAAAATAAAAACAACCTACAACTACCAGTGGATTAAAACCATTTGGCATGCAGTAACATGGGCCAAAAGCAGCTGAGTAATAGTCCCAGCTGCATGGTGAGTCAGAATGTGAATGGTTCAGTATAAAAAAAAAAATAGATACTTGGCATATAATTTGATTTAATCTCACTTCTCTTGTATATATGCTCCCTAGAAAAAAGTCAGTGATGCATATCATGTCAAGAAGTACTTATGCAGTCTTACAAATGGACCTTGGGCATCTGTATCCATCACTACTTTTTAAAACATTGCGCTGACCTTTAAAAGAAGCTGCCTTGAATTATCAAGAAAAAATTTCTTCAATAGGCTAAATTTTGAGCACTTTGGCAACAGAAGTTACCGGACAATAAGATAAGCATGTCTGTGTGGTCATCTTTCAAAAGAAAAGGAAAAAGAGTAGAAAAGAAAGAGAAAAAATGGCAAGATAGGTGCCCTGGCCATGTTTCAGAGGGAATCAAGGGAAATATTTGCAACTGTGCTTGTGTGAGTGTGTGTGCACAAAATAGTTCATACAAAAAGAGTTTTTAGAAGTTTGACCTTCCTTCAACCCGGCAAAACTGTAGCCACAGCAAAGGTTAGAAAAATACAATATTCATAGAAAGATAACAGCCTGCAAACATTTGACATTATTCATAAAACCTTCTTCTCTGCAAGCTTCTGAGAAGCACTACCTCCATTTTCACTTTCTTCTGAGCCACGGCCTTCTTGCCTGTTTCTCTCTGTGTGTCAGAGAAAACTTGGAATGCACTACTTTCTCCAAATGGGATTTGCTGAGAGCAGCACCTCCACTTGATTGAATCCCAACCCAAATTTTTTTGTTCCAAAGGACACAACTGTGCCACAAATGGAAAGAGGCCGGCAGCCCGAGTGTGTGGCCTTACTGGCCGGCTCCCAGGTGTGAATGTGAAATGGGGTTTGATGAAAAAAGGGAGCAAGCTCATTTGACATTCCTTGGATAAACAGAGGTAAAACAAGTCGCCAGCCATGCTTTGAGCTGTGTGTGACTCACAAAAGATCTTTGTTTGAGAGGATAATGTTTGGGTATAATGTTTATTATCCTTGTTTAGCATGTTAGCCTGACACCATGCTATAATAAGCACTAAACACAACGCAAAGGTTAGGTTGACTGAAAGTAATTTGGCAGGTATAATCACAAGCTGTAGAAAAATACTGATGTGGCCATTTTTCCTGTTTTCTGCAAACTAAGCGCTTTATAGCTCAGTCTAGGAAATCAAATACACTGGATCCTAAGACAATAGCACCTTGTCAGTCACAAGGCCGACACAATTCAAAGTATTCCCTATTATAATCATACTTTATAATCTCATAGGTTAAGAGAAAACATTTCTCATACAGTCAGACTTTGTCTTATCACCAGAAACGTCACCCCCACTGGCCATTAGAAAAGAATGCAGGTTTAATGTACTTTCACACCAAACCACAAATGTCTGTGCAAATTTAAATAGCCATCCTTCCAGTAGTTTTTAAGATATTTGCATGTGGGTCTAAGTAGTTTTTAGAAGCAGATGCTATCTGTCCTGCTAATCTGAAACGTTTTAATAGACAGTGTTGATTTTAGATTTTAACACAATTATTTGCTTCTCTTAAAGACTGAAGCTACATAGACTTGTATGTGTAATATTGGGCCAAGGCACCAGAAGTACAATACTACCTCAGATAACCTGAAAACATTGTTGTTTCTTGTTTGTTTGTTTTTTAACTCTAAGACAATCTTAAAGTATTTATGTTAATTTTGTCATTTTTTTGCTCTGTTGTCTTGAAAATGGTATTGAGAATTTTCTGAGGCTTCTTTATCAATATTTAAATGCTAATATTGTGACAACAATCATGCAGACATCAAGAGCCTCACTGGATCAAAAACACCTCCATTATTTATCATAAACTACTTGAAACTGAAATATTGACTGAAGATTTGCACCTTATATATGATATGATTTAAGAAAGTGTCTAATGCACAAAGTAATTCTGCTGTCACCATTTCCATTACATTATTTACTTGCACGCTTTTCTGCACAGGAGGAACAGCTGGTACCATTATCTATAAACTCTAATGAATCACATGTAATTTTTACATAAGCGCATGAGGTCAAAACATTTCTTTTGGCAGCTTTTGTCTGCATTTTGTTCCATTGGATACCGAGCTCCAAAACAGGCTGAACCATCGTAATAATCATAATTTTGAAAATGTCAGGTTGCTTTTTCATGCACTGCCTGTACAGCCCCTCCACAGGAATGACGTCTAACAATCTAAAGACATTGTGACAGACTGACCTCATCCCACAGTGAAGTATAGTCATTTTCGACGGGAACAGTTTATCCTGTTCTGAGATTAAAATATCCAACCAAAAGGCCACAATACTTTGTGTCATTAAATAAGTTAATGAGCAGAAAAATGAAGCAATAACCTGATGGACGCAGTATGCCAAGGCCAAAGTATTCAACAGGCTCAGCATGTTCAACTATTATCAACAACCAGCAACAAAATTTCATAAAGAGAAAGTGAAATCAAGTTAAGTAAGTTAAGTACTGAGCAACTCTGAAGGGAAATAAAGAGAATTTTCTACAGCGCCTACACACTATTTACCTTTCTGCATAGGTTTATTCCCCTTATTTACTACAGGCAGTAAGACAAAGTGCTTTTTTCTCTATTCTCCCAGATTTAAATTGGAGAGAGAGCATCCCCTGCTGCAAAGAGATTTTAATTGCTTTAAGCCAATAAAAAAAACCAAGGCGGCGAATGAATGGCTTTATGTGCTGCTTCCCAGGCAAAACGGCAAAGGCAAACCATCCTGCTCACACAGATTTCCTCACAGCTAAATCCCAGAGACTGTCTCATTGTTTCAATCCTGAGTGAGAACAGCAGATAGGGAGGTCATAGCAAAGAGAGCGAGAGCCGAGATAAGTTGAATGAGCAGATTTTCATTTTGACATAGCTGCTCCCAAGGCGCAAATTGCTCAGTCTGAATCAATGAAGTCATTCTTAAACATTGCAGAGCTTCGAGACTCTGGGAACAAAGTCCCCGAATTTAACAGAAATATACAAATAAGCCATCAAAAGCAGGGTGACAGCAAATACGGAGACTGATCTGTTGTTTCCGGCACTTTTATGAGTTTACACCCTCTTGTAGTCTGTTGTCAGACTGTGGTGATTAATCTGCCCATCTGGGGAGGACTAGAGACAGAATGGATCATTCTTGGGTCTCAGGACTTTCTGCCACTTTGTTACCCTGGTGAGGCCATCTGGGCCAGAGGAGAGCTAATCAGTCATAAGCAAGCCGCAAGCCTTATCCCATGTGGCCACCTGATCACCCACAAGCATCCAGACTTGAATCAGAATTATTTTTGTCAGCATGTGAGAGAAATGCAAGTTTGTTGTTTTGGCAGATACAAGTAGTTATGAACACTGTGCAAGAAATGCTCCTGTTGCTGCTGCAAAAAGAATCGAGAGTCTGCCAAGAGTAAACAAAACGACAAAGACACTATATATGATGTGGCGCCATTATGAAATGCATGATCTAATTTGTCTTACAAGGTCAATAACTACTACAGCACTACAATGTTAAAAGATGTCTTATCATCATCATCATTATTATTAGTCTTGTTATGACGATATTCCTCTTAATTATTTGGTCCTGATATCTGACATAAATAGTTAAATGTGCTCAGTGTGTATAGCTGTTGCTGTAATTTTCTGGGTCGAGCTATTACTATAAAAGACCAGGCTTTGTTTAAAAAACGTACTTGATGTGCAATCTGTTAAGCCTCTTTAAATCTTAACATTCTGTTTAAAAATGACTCATCATTAACTCCTGGCTCAGAGAAATGATTGTAGAGATTCATTAATGAAGGACTTAAAGACGGGGAGATGTAAGTATAAACGCTGCCTTAGAAGCAGGAAGAAGGATTTTGCTTATTTCTAAGAATAGGAGGTCTGTTCAAACATATTACAGACCAATTGTCATTTAACCTCGAGATATCTTTGCTGCGGGCACTTTTGGCACTGCTCCTGTCATGTAAATTCTCCTCAGACCTCCTCTTTGGAAAGACAACTGAAACAATATACTGCCCTAGTGCTTTTTATCTACCGCTTAGATGAGGCTGCACATCTGTCATAAGCCCTTACTTTCTATTGTTTTTGTTCCAGCTGCATTCTTTACATTCCCGAGGTTGTGCCTCCTGTTGACTCCAGAGAGGAGGGAGGAGGGGATAAGACACTCCTGCGGGCTCATTCTGTTTAGTGAGTTTAGCAAGTCTTTGTACAGTGGCATCTGGTGGTTACAGTTTTCTGTTATTACAAAGATGATTTAGAAATGGATGTGGTCACTTGATCACATTTACCAAAAAACTAAACTTGGCAGGATACTCTTACTTTAAAGTCTTTGATCTTGTGACTTTTTGAGAGGGCAAATTTTAAAAAAAGAAATGTCAGTTTCATATCAGTCAATATTCAGCAAACGGAGCTGGCACAGGAGTTGCTACATGACTTAAGTGTGCGACTGGTGTAGTGCACCACAGATGACTACTAATCAGTAAGACACCAAGAGCCTAGAGGCAAAACCGTTGTATTGATGCCAGCATCCATTAGGTGAACTGCAATTAGCACCCTGCTGCTGGAGTTTGCGCACTGAGTGAACTTGCCCAAAACAACGGCGAGGAATAAAAAAGACTGCCATATCATGCTGCAGTGCTGCATGCACTGTGTCTGTAGCATCACAACTTAGAGACCAGGGTAAATACTATATGCATGTATTAGTATGACAAAAGGATGACTTAAGAGTTACAAAGGTGCCAATATCAGAAACCTGCTGCACAGCTTACTGTGCAAATCTTTTGCTCGGCATCTAAGTTTGCGGTAGATAATTTGCTGTTGGCTGAAATGAAAACATTCTGAAACAATAAATAAGCTACATTAACAAGTAAGCAAGTAAACTGGCACATCAGCGAATCAGCCTTTCCATTCCAATATAATGTTGCAAGAATAACATCTCTGCAAAAAAGCTGAAGCAGTGATGCTCCATCACAATTAGTCTCTGTATTTGTTCCACAGTGAACTTAAATATAACTCACGCACTGACTCACTTACCGCTAATATGTTTATTAAGTCACAATGTTTCAGACTGATTGATTTTTTTCCACGTAAACAGAGAATATCCTTATATTCAAGTATGCAGACACACATCCATACTGTTTACTTTCAATCATCCAATCAGAACTTAATGGCTTACAAGCTTACAAGTTTTTCTATCTTCTACGAAAACATTCGCACAGGTCAAAAATGGAACAATGGTTAAATTGATCTATCCAGCAAGTACGCTACACAAGATTTGTGTATTTCCCACCCAAACAAGTATATAAGCTGCTAAAGAATGAAAAGAAAATATCACAACAAGTAAATAACATGTTCATGAAATGACTTCGAAGACGCATCATTTAAACTCCCCGTACTACCTTCAGAAAACTTCTTCTCTTTATTAAAATTACATTTTTGGTTATTTTATGATCGAACATTTAAATCAAAGAGAAATTATGACATTACATTCATCACTTAAAAATGTCTGTAAAGTAAAGTCTTGACCTGTATCCCATTTTCAAGTGGGCTCTAACTACATAATCTCTATCCTCTCAATGAATCACACTCATATGTCTGGTTATTCTATGTTTTAAGTCTCTGAAAGTTTTACCTACATACATGAAGCCGCATGGTCAGCACATCATACATAACCTGGGTAAATGCACAGGATTTTCACTCCCAATTTAAATGTTTTTCCCCATGTGTGGAGTTGCTGTATAGTTTTCTGCCCGATGATTGTGTTGTCTATCCACATTACAGCTCACATTTTAACCAGAGTATTCTGGGATTAGCCCCAATCATTTACACTCTTAGAAAGATGGCTTGGTACTTGTCAATATCTGTTTTATTTGGAATTAAGCCTCCTAACACATTAATTACCTGGAAAATTCATCGCACTAAACACCAACCAAAACATCAGTAAATATTGTAAATAAATAATGTTTGACTTGATGGGAGTTAGGTGTTGGAATATTAGTTTTGCATTCCACAAGCACCACAAATTCTTAAGGTTTTGTGGCCAATTATGTTATATAAAGGGTTTTTATTTTACAGTGACAACCTGGCAACAGAGATATGTGGCAAATACTACAGCCAAACAGCAAGCTTCTCTAGATATTTTCAAGGTAGTGCTGAGGATGATAAATGACTGGGAGCAGTAGTGAACATCAGCTGACCATAAACAGTTTAGTACGGTTCTTGAATAAAGACTTTTAGGTGGCCATCTCTCTACCCTGTGGATGTAGTGGGAGGAGGCTCTGATAAGTTACAGAATGACATGAAATTCCCATCTTTCCTAACAGCATTAAGGCAAACATCTCAGCATGCTGTGGGCCAAGCTGCTATGATAATTTGCTGAACCACAGTAAACATGGCTTTCTGCAACAAGTAGAAATGCCTCCAGTTTGCACAGTGGCTGCACCGGAATGTCTTGGACAGTTTTTTTAGGCGAATGTGTGTATCAGTTTGACCTCATTAGTACCACGGGCCAAGGCTGTACAGTCCATGAGCCAAGTCTTTACACCCCCCACTAGTTTATACACACTAGACGATAGCTTGTTTGTTGGAATGAATCCGGGCTGCTGCGAAACGAGAACAAGTGTTTTTGTTTATTTGCACAGGGATTAACTTACACCGTTGGCATGTTGATAAGGGCACCAACGTTGTAACATGAAAGGTCTTGGATATTAGCAGAGAATGAGAAAGCAAACACACCACACACACACACACACGTGCATGTAAATGCAGACGCTATTCGTTATTCACTAGCATACTAATAAAAAATGAATTTGCTCGGGCAAAGCATGCAGTGCAAAACACAAAGTGCAAATTATTCCAGAGACAAGATTTCTATCCTTTTTTCCCCTTCTAGTGTAAATTCTCAAAATCAAATCTTCCATGCACCACTCTTTTTCATGCAAAACTGTGCACATACCATACCTCCCCTCACCCACCAGCATGGATCTGTAAAGGCGCACAGGTGCACAAAACTCGATACAAGACTATAATGCTTGATGACAAGAGGCCAAGACACACAATCACTCATGAAAGGCGGAGAGAAGAGAGAGTTTAGAAATGTCTCAATGCCTTCCTGTGCAGGCAGTTAATGTACAACTTAAATAAAGTGGGCACATTCAGCGTGGAGACGTCAGCTGGATAGAGGTCAGTGTAACGGAGAAGGCCAAATTGGTTCTGACATTGTAGAGAAAGTGGGCATCAAGATACAGTAGGCAAGGAACGCTGAATTATTTGCTATACATCATATATATGGATTCGATACAGCAGATTTCATGTGCATGGGCATGAAGCAGTCAAGACAGACCCTCTTTGAAATTGGCAGAGAATAATTAGTTATGCTGATTCATCTGCATCCAAATGTTAATGGTTGTAAAGGACCTGGAACTACATCAAAGACCTCCACTACAGTATTGTGAGTTAACAGTAAAGTGATGCTGAGCTCCAAGCGATTGCATGGGAGAATTATTTTCAATGCAGTCACCATCAACTGGTATTCTAGTACATGTCCTCCCAGCTACTTTGGAGGTTCCAGCTGCAGATTTAAGGCCACTGCACAGCAAATGAGAGCTAAATTTAATTCTTGGACCCAATTAAGTTGATAGCATTTAAGCAGAATAATAACCCTACTCTGCTACTAACTGCAACTAAACAAGATCCATAATTAATGTTGTACCAAACAGCTTTAACATTTTACCCATTTCTGTTCTGTGTGATTGTGAGTGATTTAGTATGTGACCTGTGAAAATACTGATTACATGACAACATGCCTCACTCAGGTTTACAAGCAGAGCTGCACTGGACAGAAAGTGTGTGCATTTCAGTGACACTTCCACACCTCTTAATGGAGTTGTTAGTTTATGAAGATCCTGAATCTTTTAGTTCACCTGGGGATTAAAACTTGACAAAAATGTACAAGTGCAAAAGCAGGGGAAGCAAGTGGTATAACTGAATAATTTTAGATCATAACACAGCTGTTTTTCAGTCTATTTAGTGCATTCTGTAATTCTAAACGGTGTCGGGAACAGCATCTTTTCAGGGGCGGCAAAGCTGGCAAGACATTCTTCCAGTTGGGACACATTCAGCACCAAGGCCCTTCCTGTAGCATTCCGTCACAGATACAGAAAAACACCATACAACTCCTCTCTGCATGGGGTCTGGGTGTCGCAACGACACCTACATTGCAAAGTGGCACAGGAAGAGAGGCGGGGAAGCAAAGTGAGAGAGCGTAGGAAAGCATGAGAAAGTGTAGTTGTAGAAAAATGAGCGGGGAGGTGGAAATGTATATATCATGTATATATCTATCCACTTAGCACTTTTAATTCTTATTCTTATTTTTATATTTTTATGACAGTATGTTTGCACTGAAGCACCGCAGCAATTTCCTAATGTTGTAAACCTGCTCAACATTTGGCAATAAAACCCTTTCTGATTCTGATTCTGATTCTGAAAGGAAGCTTTGCAATGCAGTGCTCGTTTGGCTCACCTAATTAAAATAACAATGGGTGCTTTCATGTTAGTATAATAGAGACCCATCGCTCATCATAATGGTTAGGAGCTCGGCCTGGCCAGAGGCACATGAATACAGTCAGGCACAAGAATCAGGGCAGGCTCGTATCCCTTTGGAATTACCTGTATGTTTTGTCTTTATTAAACAGACTGAGCAATCATTCATATGACAGCCTCAAAAAGTAAGTGAACATTTTGTTTAATGACTTTTCAAAAACTATTTAAAGTCCAATTAAGAAGATGACATTTAAAGAGTGAGTCGTAGAGGTTCCTCTCCCTAAAGGCAAACATAGTCTGGATTCTGACAAAGTCTGTCACTTTCAACAAAAAGACTGGTTTGTTTCATGTGTCCTAAAAAGTGCTGCAGAGATGCACAAAGGCTGTAAATCCTACTAAAAAAAAAAAAAAGGAAAATCTGTTGCTAGTGCTCTTCCTAGAAGTACATGTCCTGCAAGGATCACACCAAAAGCACAACATGCAATACTGAAACAGGTAAAAAGGGACCCAAGGGTAACAGCAGAACACCTACTGAAATCTACAACCTGCTAAAATCTTTATGTGTCCCTTAGGGCAAAAAACCCTCAGTAAGTCTGATGTTAATTAGAGATGGACCAATCCGATATTACGTCTCGGTATCAGTCCGATACTGACCTAAATTACTGGATCGGATATCGGAGAGAAATAAAAAATGTAATCGGATTTATATCGGTATCGGCAGATATCTAAATTTATGATATCGGTATCGGACATAAAAAATTGGTATCGTGCCATCTCTAGTGTTAATGCTGTTAGGGAGACAAAAAAAGAAAACACACACATTGCAACACATCTTAAGTTTGCAAAAGACCTGTTCACAGAACATGGTAATGACTTCTCTTAATGAAGTTTTAAGAACAAATGTATCTTTTAAATGCTTTTGTTACCCCTTCCAGTGCTGTGTGTCTCTATAATATTTGCAATGATGCCAATACAGAGAACGAATTGAACACCAGTGACAGATTTAAAAGGTTGTATTCTTTACTCAGAGGAGAAAGAGATTTTTTAATGTTTTAGGCACCAACTTAAGTGGTTCCCCACCTTTGTAAAATAAATGAAAAACATCTCAAGATGATCTTTTACTTATTAGAAAAATAACAGATGATAAGACCGGGATATATAAAATTAAAAAAAAAATTGCACTCATCTCATTACGTGTTAGTGAGTCATTAGACTACACTCTCATTTACAATCTCACTAGTTTCTCTTTTCTCTCCTCTCAGCTTGTCTCACTCTGAGTGCACCTCCTGACACACAGTGTGTGAGGCTGAGAAGCGACAGGTGAAATGTAATTATACTGAGGTGAGCTGTGTTACTGTAAGTTCATTAAATGCTTCCCAAGAAGTGTTAACCTGACTGTTCTTAATTTAAGATACGAGTTAAATCAACACCATTGTTTTTTTGTTTGCTTTTGTCAGTAAGCAAAATGCCTTTTATAACAAAGTAATACTTCTAATCTCAGCATATCCATGGGAACACTCAAATACCATGGGAGAGTGAATATGTATGAAATCCAAACTGTATGAAGAAATTTTACAGGAGAATTGCACAGCACAGTGGCTCTAAACATACAAGTAAATGCACACTTATAGCGATAGGGAAGAAAAGATGAAAATCTTGTATTAAACCTTAAATTGATTGATAGGCTTGACCTAAAGACAGCTCAATCACAACATCCCATAAATAACACAGAACAGTTTCATAGTAGGAGTTCCTCCTCACCACTGTGCTAGCGGCACCTCACGGAGGTTGAGTTGGTGCTAAAGCGACTTCTACCAGGTGCAAAAGTCCAAGAGGTCCAAGAGATTACTCGCTTTTTGCAGTATGTCACTGTGAGTGGTTACTCTTTGAATTCAATAAGGACATAAAAAGAACCGCTATCTGGGCGTGTCTGTAACTGTAACTTCACTGTTAGGTGAAGATTCCTAAATAATTTGGAAATCATCAGTTCAGAAATTCAGTTCTTTCCAAAGTGTATTTAAAACTTTGTATTGGAGTTGTAGTGGTCCTGTGGACTGAAGGAGCAGCTAATAGAAAAACTCTTCGGGTCCACTGAACTGAAGCCAGAGGCAACTGGACAATTTAACGAGCTTAGAGAAGCCAGCATCGCAGCATTAAATATTATCATAGCAATCAGACTTTTTCATCCGGTTGTTCAGTCTGACGTCACTAGCCGTGTCTGGGCCTAAACTCCGCTGCAGGTCCATATATCAAACGATCACTATGGCATTACTGAGAGTTGAAAAACTGTCTAAAGTCTTTCATCTTTAATAAAATGATCAGCGTTCTGCTCTACCAGGTGTAACAATTGAGTTTAACATCCAGGCATCCATGAAAACGGAATTTATGACATTTAACGGAGTTAGAAGTTAGCAGGGAGTTAGCTCGCTAGCTTCTATCTAAATACAATATAGCATGTCCTGACTGCGGGGTTTTGGAAACAAATTAAAACGTACAGCTCTGCTATCACTTCCAACATAAATGAAGACCGAAAACTAAACAGCAGTGACGTTTGTAGGGTTACTGAAGTTTGGCTGGTTGGTATATAATGATGTGCTACGTGACCACTAGCGACACAGCTATGTTAGCATAATATAAACAAGCTAACTTTTTTTCCACTCGATAAAAGTTAGCATGAGTGTTCTCGGTGGTCAGGAACAAATGCAATCGCATGGCTGGATGCTGTAAAAGGACCAAACTTCAGCCAGGAGAACAACTGAGATAATCCATCCACAATACGAGGTTAGTCATTCATGTACTGCTGCATGGGCTGGGCTGTAGTTACATCCTAAGGTTTTAAAAACTGAGCTTAAATAAATGATTAGCGGTAATAAAAGCCGAGGGAGGTCAACAGTGATCACTGACTGTTTTAGGAGCTTTTTGAGATCAAATAGAAGAAAATACATAACATTAAACATGTTAACAACACAAAAGCCATATTAAACGCAGACTACTTTAGACCCGGAAGTAGGAATCGTCGCGTCATCACTGAACAACCGGATAGTGAGGTATAAAACAGTTTGAACTGGACTCTTTTTTTATTGTCAGGTTTTTTTTTCATTAATATTTTCTTTATATATTTATTGATAGTTCATTTAGAAACAAAGACTCAAATGTACTTGCTTGTACATAGTACTGGGTGCTGATGTAGTTGCACGCAATCCAGCACACAAGGCTAGCTAAAGCCCAATCAATATATCGGCAATGTTTAAATGAACTATTAGCCAATTAGGGTATGGGCACTTATCAGCCAATAAATTCAATTTAAAGAAAGTAAAAAGAGAAACACCCTTCAAGTGTTGATGCTGCATAGTTTGTCCACCAGAGGGCACTTGTGGCAACAAAATAAGTTGTTTTGATTTTTGTTTTTTTGTTTTTTTACACTGCACTGTTATCTTTATAAGGATTTATAAATGCTAACAAATTATTTGTGTGTCTAAAAGAAAAATTAATAATGGCTCATGAATCAGATTTTTTAAATCACCAAATATCAGGCTAGCATACCAATAGTTAATAACATGAGCTAGGTGATGTTAATAATGTTACCTGACTACTGCCATAACAGTAAAATTACATCTAAGTACGTGTGTTTTAGCATAGCACTTTTTGTTCATTTTTAAAAAATAAAATTTTATGTTAATTTGGCATTAATTATTATTTTGTGGCATCAAATTTGGTGTTAGAATGCATTACACCAACTATTATCGTCATCCCAAGAAAACAAACACTGCAAATGAAGTATGGAAATAACGGCATGGGACCTTGAGGCAGTAAAAAAGTCACAACTGCAAGAACTAAACTTGCTGGTCAAAATTAACAAAAAGGTCAACAGAGTCAGGAAAAATTATTATCTGAATATATAATAAAAAAGCTTCGTCATTTCAGTCAATTTTTAAATGTGTCCATTATTTTGTTTTAGATAATCACAGCAGGCTCTAATCACATACTAACACTTGGTTTAGATATTTTGCCATTTCACTTTTATCCACTGGATACTCCTCCAACATCGCATTTATCATGCAGAGCATGTAGATGTGGTTAATGTCACACCATAATCATTCTCTAAAGTCAATAAAATATTTATGGTGTCTAGTCCTAATGAAACAGAAGATAAAAACAAAAGTCAGGGAAAAAAAAGTTTAAAACTCTTCTGGGTGAAAGTTGCTGTGACTCATTTAACCGTCCTTCAGCTTCATGAGATTGTCATCGGAATAAAATGTGTTTTCTCTTCTGCTTTTATACACAAACATAATAATGGAAAGAAGAAGAAAAGAATGGCAGAACAAGGTGAGGGAGTTTGAAAACTAGATATTAATCAGTGCAGAGGATAAACAGCAGGGCAGCAGTAACAGGAGTGAAGAACTAGGGTGTTTTTGCTAATTGTTAGAGGAGGTTGGGCAGCACTTCTAAACAGTATGTTGCGTTGGTACAGGAGGCACAGAGGTCACACACTCCCCTGACCTCAGTCTAATTACTGCATACCCTTTGGTGGAAACAATTCTGTAGAGAGTTTCGAAGACATGAGGACATTGTGATGCCAGACGGCTGCCTAGCCCCCTTTGTACCTCCCTGTGGTTCAAAAAGCAGCACAGCATGGCTCTGCTGCCCAGGGGCAAAGAGAACTAGTGAAAGCAAGTTTTGACTGCACATCTCTGTGCTCTACATTCTCCACTAACTGGAAATGTACTTGCTTAACATGTAGGAACAAGAAAGTCCAACTGAAATTTTGGCCAAACAGATATCTTCCACTTTTTGTTTAGTATTATAAACACCAAGCTCCAAATGTCTGACTCAGAGGTGCCAAAAGGATATAACAGCTAAGAGCCCTGGGTTATTTAGAATGCTGTAGCACTATATGGCCAATAACCAATACAGTTGGATCATTCCAAATAAAATCTAATGAATTTGACTTCTAATAATCAGCTGATATTTTTTTGTACAATAACTTCAGTATATTTAATAAAGCATTACCAAATGCTGCCTTTATACTTTTAATATAGTTCAAGTTACAGGCTCTTCCCTCCACCAACAACCCCTAGGAGGAAAAAAAAAAAAGACACAGAATAGTACTGAAATACAAATTTAACTTTTCAGTACTAGAATAGCAAAGGACGGGTCAAAGACAACGGTTATGACTTGATAAATACACCATGAACGCAAGGTGTTAACTTACCGGGCACCATTGTGAGCTAACATTAGCCAACGATGGCAAAGGCAACCCTAAATCCGCTCAATGAAACACCAACCAACACTGGACACCCTTAGTTTGACATAGCTCCCAGTTCAGTGTAAGCTAAGAAAATAGCTTCACCTCCTTGATTTGTAAAGCCCTGCATTCATACAGCGTTCTGGAAAATGAGGGCTTTTGTTACATGCTCAAGACAATGAAACCCAGGTATGTATTTTTGCAGGGACACAGAACTTTATTGTATTAATTTGGGCAACTGTGGAGTCATGTGAGACTATGATAGCTCATTATTTAACAGAGGACTGGCGACTGCTTAGCGTGCGTCTGTGTGTTACTATTAGCCTGCGTCTGCTCACGTGCTGCGCATGTGTGAAACAGACTAGCTTATAATCAGACATACACGATCAGCTGGTGAAAGCTAAGAACCCTGGAAATGGGCAATCTCTGGTCTTCGGCCAATCAATCTTTGCATCACTATCAAAAACAGTGAAATTCTAATGATATAAAATGATTAAATGAGTATGTAATCACCTAATTATAGTAAATTTATTTTTTGACTACTAAACTGGGTGTTCACTAACTTGGAAATTCTAGGATATCTGCACACCCACACTTACACTTGAATGTAATAATACTTAAGTGGCTGGTTTAGTCAAATAAAGCTTGTTTAATGGAAGACGCCCTTTCTAACCCACGCTGCTTATTTAGCTTGACAAGCAGGAAGACAGAGAGGCATGCAATTAACTATCCTGCAGCTACTCGGGCACAGATCATTACAATCAAGCGTGAGTCACTGACAACGCATTTTTTAACATAATTTCTTGTGTGTGTGTTACTATTAGCCTGCACCTTGTTTTTCTTGTATTATGAAAAACTACCACGGCCAATGAACGATCTAATCTAAGTGCCATCCAAGTGCAGAGGAACTGGGCACAGCTGAAGATTTGTCAGTGCGCCCCAGGGTGGCTGTGGCTACACTGTAGCTTGCCATCACCAGTGTGTGAATGTGTGTGTGAATGGGTGGATGACTGTGTATAGTGTAAAGCGCTTTGGGGTCCTTAGGACCAAGTAAAGCGCTATACCATTTACCATTTAGAAAAAAGGGCCTGACTGTTGTACAACTGTCCAGCTGCTTGCCAAATAATAAAAGATGTTCTCTCTGAGGCTGAGCCAAGGCCAAACGCTATATTCCTTGCATAGTACAAAACAATCTGATGTAATTAAAAATATCTCTGTTTAAAATGATATGCAGTATCTGGGATTGATGCCACTCGTGACACACAAAATCACTTTATTGCAAGAATGAAAAATGGAAGACGCCACTGATGAAAATAACTCCTCGCTTCCTTTAAATGTGTCCTGTGAAAATACAATAACAGACTGTGGTGACAATTTAATCTCATTGCAGTTTTTTTTTTTGTTGTAGTGAAGCAAAAAGACAACAGCAGAGTTTTAATGTTTTTTCAGCACACTGAACCATGCACCATCTCTCAAACAGACGGCAGTATTACTAATTCCTTTGGAGTTTTTCTTTTGCTCTGTTTTTAATACAATAATGTAAAAGTCAATTAAGTAGAAATTAGTACTTCAAATCACGTGCAAATAAAGAAATAAAAGCAAAAAAAACCCCCAAGCTGCTCAAGGATTTTGTGTTAAACGAAGCAAAATTGGTGGTCAAAGCTGTGTTTGTCATCAGATGTGCTGAGAAGAAAACAAGTGCAGAGTGTCTTCTCCTCTTGCTGTCTGTCAACACTCCTTCCTTCCCTCTTTTTTGTGCTTTTTCTGCATCAATTGAGCATCAGGTGTTTGTGTCTCTCTCATTGCCTCCTTGTCTTTCAGGCAGACCCGTGGAAGGCATGAATAATGTCTACGAGCACGGGGACAGCACGGCCTCTTCATCTCCTGTAACTATTTTAACATGCTTCTCTCCCTCAGCTCCCAGTGGATGAGATGAGTGTATGAATGCAAAGGATGGGGACAGAGAAAAAGGGTGATAGAATAGTGACAGTGAGAGACCATGCTGCATATGTAAAAAGATCCCAGGAGTGTTGATGTGAGCTGGCTTAAAGCAGCTGGAGGTGACCTCGCTTCAGGCAAAACTAACATCATGGGTTGGGCAGAGAAATGTTGCTAAAGGGAAGCTAAAGGCTAGTATGAGAGTTGACAGGAATCCCAAAAAGTCAAAACTACATTCCGACAACACTGGTCTCAAGCTTATGAACCACTGGTGTGAAAGAGGAGAGTAAGACAGATGTGGTCAGCACACAGATTTGTTGCAACACAGAGACAGTTATTGAATGGACATGCTAATAATGTGTCTCCTTGTAGAATCTATACAGCTGGGCATTAAATCAATGTCTTGTTTACAGTCTTATTGCAGACTCCTTGTGTTGTCAGAAACTGCTGCTGTGTCAGTTCTGAACTGCAATTCTTCTGCACACACCACAGATAGATCAATATATCAGGTAGACACTTTTGTTTTCTTAATTGTATATGTGCTAAATGCCATCATTGGTCGAACAATACAGTCTACTTTGCTAGATTACACATGTAGACTGGCAATTGAAAAAAAGAATACGTATGTATATATATAGGGCTGTTCGATATAACAATATATATCAGTTGACGATATAAACTACAGACACTACAGACAGACAAGGGCTTGTTTTTATGCGTTGTCGTTATTTCCACATAAACCTTTCACAATAAAGCTCAAGATCCTGTTGAGACTTTTCAAAATAAACTGAATCACGTGAAAGATCTAGAGTATTTACGGATGAGAAGTAAAAAAGAGCCGGCAGGTGCTAAAAAATAAACCTTAGACTCAAACAGAACAGGCTTTTCCCCGCAGCACGCTGTGTAATAAATACTGACAAAGAAAACGGCGGCCGTTACAACCTATGTCTAAAAATGTATAGTTTCATGCATCAGTTAAAACACTCGACTCCAGGTACGCGACGCCCAGCTGGAAACACTTCCCGCAAGACGAGCTGCCTGAGATTCACAGAATTTACAGAAAATGTTACATTTTTGTGATTTATATCGTTATCGGACAATAGAATTCTTAATATTGGGATATGAGATCACGGTTCAGTTCGATACTTTGGTGTCACGGTTCGATATTTTTTCGATACAAAAAAAATGTTCATGCCTTTTTAATTTGTCATTTATTAAAATTATAAATATATATTTTAACTCAAAAGTACAGTTTTTAAATTTAATGTTGCTGAAACAACAAAATAAAAAAATAAATCTATCTGATTGAGGAATCACTCATCTTTGGAAAAGAGAGTTTATTACAGAGAAATGGCTCTTTCCAAAATAAAAGCTATACTATACGCTTCTTCTGGGCTATATTCTCAGCAGCATATTAAACATATCAGGTCCCCATGAGGAGAATCATGTGCTAACAGCTGTCTAAATGACTCGGGTAAAGTTTGTAGCATGTGTGCTTGTTGTTTTTGTCTGCTTCCACTTGTATGAAGAAAGCTCCACTGTCTTCATCTCAGCTCGAGCTAAACTGAACAGTGAATGAGTTTAGACTTTCAGGAGGAAGACCTCAGTTAGCATGTTAAATGTCAAAGTTCATGACAGTAGAAACATACTTAAAGCATGGCTTGTTTTAGAAGGGTTGCTAGGACAACAGACATGGCAGCACAGCTTAGGTTTGAAAAAGAATAGGAGCAGAACACAAGACTTACAGATAAATGTCCTTTGGACAGATAAGACTAAAGTTGCAATGTCTGGCCATAATGCACAGGGCCACTTTTGGATAGCTTTGGATAGCTTATTTTGCAGCCACTAACCTGGACACTTTGGAGTCATTCAGTCAACCATGAACTCCTCTGCAAACCAAAGTATTCTAGAGTCAGATGTGAGGCTCTATCTGACAGCTAAAGCTTGGCCAAAAGCACACAAAAGAAAATCTACAACAGAAAAGAACCAAGGTGCTGCAATGAGCCAGTCAAGTCTAGAACTGAACTTGACTGAAATACTATGGCAGGAAAATTAAATTAATGCCTCAATAAACTGAAGCAAGAACGGACTAAAATTCTTCCATAATGATTTGGAAGACTGAGAAAAGCCACAAGAGAAAAAATATCCGTTAAAAATGATTCTGCAAGCTAAAGAATCATAGTGTATACTTTTCACAGGACTGCATAGTCATCTTTTGCAGAAGAACACACAGACAGACAGACATCGGGGAGACTGTGGCTCAGGAGGTAGAGCAGCGTGTCTACTAATCAGAACACTGGTGGTTTTCAATTTCTGACTGCATGCCAAAGTATTCTTGGAGATGTTGTATATGTATATGTATCATGAACATCTGTTTGGTAGTAAGTCAGGGTGACAGAACCTGACAAAATGTTTTGCCGAGAAAAAGGAAGTAGTTCTGCTACTTATCCTCAAAAAAAGAAAAAATCTATTGTGCCCAAACCAAAAGGGAAAGGAACGACCCCAGATGGATACAAATGCAACCATCCTCTCTCTCACACACACTTGTGGTAAATAAAAAGAGCATTTGATCCTCGCCAAGAGATTGGCAGTGAAGGACAGAACGACCACCGAGGCACTCAGAAAGGCTTTAATCGCTCCATATCGATTGTTCCCTTTTTTGGTGAATCAGCAACAACTGGTAAGGGCTGAGGAGTTTGCTTAATATTCCCTTCTCTCAGAGAGCAGGTCAGCCAATTTCACCCTCCCCA
This sequence comes from Copadichromis virginalis, assembly GCF_057382275.1. Lineage (NCBI taxonomy): Eukaryota > Metazoa > Chordata > Actinopteri > Cichliformes > Cichlidae > Copadichromis > Copadichromis virginalis. The sequence continues at coordinate 26,059,611 of NC_140634.1, read as the reverse complement.
GTGTCTACGCTTCAAAATATCCTATTTAGATCTCATTTATATTCATACCACTGGCTGTTTGAGGATGTCGAATGTGAGCTTTTCCCTACATGAAATATGAAAACTTACAATATCTCCCTCTGCAAAATCTTATGGTATCCAGGGGGGCATCTATCAAATTTTGCAGGTTACACAACAGCAACTTTGTGATTCATCACGGCTTCACAACCAAAATCTGATGTTTTCTTTTGGTTCATCATCTGCCTAGAGGGCTGCTGGGTCTGCACTATTCCACTTTCAGAATTTGAGTGGCTTTTGATAAAGAAAGTGCCCAAAGGAGGCTGAAAATAAGCTCTGTGCAGAAAAAAAGTGTAAATATGACAGCTGTGATTTGTTGCAAAGATGAGGAGAATCGCCACATCTTTTGGACAAAAGAAGTGTCACTGAGATTTGACAATAAGACAGGTAGATATTTTATGATCAGTGAGCATTCCTGCCAAACAAACAACACGTCTAGTATCTCTCAAAGCAAATCTGTGTACATATACAGTATGAAATAAATAAACCATTCACTCTCTGGAGCTGAAAATACTGTACTTTTACACTTACTGTCAAAAAACCCCCCAAAAAACATCCACTACACAATACAGGCTCTCTAGGAAACAGATGAGAGTTGCAGTTCCTCTGTCTACAGTTCATTAAAATTCACAGACTTGCTGCAAAAACAGTCTTGCTAATTGCTGGATTACCAAAATCATTCATCAATTATTAAGCTGCACAAGCTCCCTCTCCCACCAGATGAGCACAGGTAAACCGATATCCTCCTGCTCAGACTTCACCTGTGTCTGGCACATAAATAAAAATCCTACTTAGACAGCATGTAGGTGTGTTAATATGCAAGACTTTTAGCCCATCTTTATTTAGAAAACCAGGACTAATAAACTCACCAATTCTAAAGTAATTCTTGACCTAAGTCTTGCCACTTGGTATCCATCTGAGTAATGCCTCCAGGCAGTTATTTGGACTGTTATTATGAAGCCACTAAATAAATGTATGAGGAAACAGCCAATGGTAACGGAGCCATAAACACAGTAAGTCAGAGACCATCCTGAACCAGTCACCCCTAAAGGGAATCTGGGTGCTCTTTTATTCTGCAGCTATGGGCCCACTTTACTCCTTAGAGGGACAAAAGTGCAGATTTGCAAGTTAGTCAATTAACTTGTAAGCTTTTTTTGTATTTTTGTGATACTTTGAGGATTCATCTAAAGCCATTAGTTTTTACAGAGTCCAATACTTTGGCTTTTTACCAAATACCTGCAAAACCAATTACATTCCCATCATCCTCACCTGCACTGTCCATTGACAAAATCATATTATTCAGTGTGTTAAACTGCACTGTCACTGTGACCTCTTAAATAGTTTCCTGCACTCTCACACGAGTTAAAGAGAAAATAAGAATTTTACTTTCACAGAGACAGCTTCACGCATTCTTCTATAAATCAAGTTAACTGTAATTCAATAACACAAAGACACAAACGCACACAAAAACACCAGTGTACTCTGGTATCCAAATTTAAATAATGCACAGCACCACATATGAACACTATACACACACAAGTGTTTACAGCCTACTCATTGCTCAGTCCTTGGAATTCTTCAGCTTGCCACAACAGATGGTTGATGTTGACAAGGAGGGAAAGACAGTCATGTGTGTGTGCGCATGCGTGTTTGTGAGAGTTTGTGAGTATGTTATCCTTATCGTTACCTGTCCCTAGAGGTGAGCCTGGCAGTCAGTGTAACAGAGGCAACAACAACAACAGCATCTCTCCACCAAGCTTCTGTCAAGCATGATTGGACAGGATGTGGTAAGTGGTGCTAAGGCTCCAGGGAGACACACATATATAGACACACACATAGACACAAACACATAAACACACACAGTGGAGGATAGCAGGTCTTTATGCGTGCATGTGATGTGTCTGTTTGTGTATCACACTGTCTGTGTTGAACTTGCTGGTGCTACTTTACACTCTCAGTGGGGTCTCTGACAACAAGACAGATGAGTCTGACTGCACTGACAATCATTACCACCCTCCCAACAACAGTGTGTGTCTCTGACTCAACACAACTTCTCAGGGATTGCCCAGCCCCATCTTTCAAAAGCCCAACAGACCTGCCACCAGTCCAAAGTCATCATCACTCACATCACTCATTCCATTGGCTGGGCATGCACCATTGACTTGATAGTGTCATAACATACCACTTTTCCCTTGAGCTACTGAATAGCCTGCATGGTGCCATGTTATAGACTGTTCTTTGGTATGGATTTCCATGCTTGAGATACAAGTCTGGAAAACATTTTTATCTTAACCTACAGTTTCTGCTGAGACCTGCTCTTTTTGTATGAATCTGCTTAGCTGTCAGCTATGCAGCATGCACAGCTATATGTATAGTTGAAGACAGTGACTCAACTATTGCAGGAGCAGTCCTAATAATGGAAGTCAATATGCAACCAAAGACTTGTAAATAAAATTGGAAGGTTCAGAAAAAAAAATGACATGCCAAGATTTTAATGAACGAGCGTATCTTTTAATTTATGAATCTCTATTAAATTAGCCTCTCTGGCTTCACGCTGTCAGTCAGAAACAAATCATCTTTGCTGATGCAGAGTAAAAAGCAGACTGCAACAATTCAGAAACTGAGGCTGAATCCACGTTTCGTGTCCTGCTAGACACGAACCAAACTGCCGCCACAGCTGTTACTCCATTTCAACCATTATTACACTGCAAATAGAGGCAAGACTGGGTGTTGAGCAGAAGAGACACCGTGAAAGCGCAGGACCTCAGTGCATGAACAGAAACACAGACACATTAGGAGGATTATGTGACAGTAATGTCCAAGAAATGGAGGGATTGCTTCATCTCTATAGCTAAAGACCTCCGTCAGACAAATGTTGATGCTCGAGGAAAGTGTGACTTATTACACTTTTTGTGTTTCTGTAGACATATTTTTTCAACGTAAGTTAAAATAGTTTGGATAAAGGGCATGATATGCTAAATAGCAAAGCAATCATGTTCGTTATGCTAATTAGCCATACGCAGCTGTGGTGTTAACATGTGACCCAAACATAGTAGCCTTGTAAACGCAGTTGAAAAAAATATCCTGGTAAAAAAAAGAAATCAAAAGCTAACAAATAATGCACTTTATTTTTGTACAAATAAAGTCTATTTATTCAAAACTACAGTGCCTGAAAAATATGCAGTCACAGAGTGAGCAGTTAAGCTGCTGCTGCTCTGCTAGCATAATGCCACCCCTCCTGTGTAGATAAAAATCCCAGACTTTACTACCAAAGATTCAAAAAAAATCCTCAGGCAGACAACCAGGGAAACCAGTTTTGGTTTGGTTAAAATGTCAACACTAAAGCCTTGAAAATTTTTTAGGGTAATCCCAGGGAGGTTCCCGCATTAGGAAAACTCTACCCCCCACCCCCTCCAAGCCAAATCTGAGAAAAATATGTTTTTTCCTTTCAAGCGCTTGAAGCATGAAGGGTTTGTCATTTAAAGAAATTTGTCACATTAGCATAACCCTTTCTACTCTCTCTACCCTCTTTGCCCCAGTATTTCCCAAGCTGCTAGCTTTCTTTAACTTCCAAATTGCCCTAGCAACAGGTTAAAGGGTGGCTTTTAGGGCACATACAGGCCCAACACTACTCTTATACTACAGTAAATACTTGGTGTTGCAGTTTTTGTTTTTTATTTGATCTGTAACATTCATACATAATTCCCAAAAAGTTAATCAATGGCGGCAGTAATGAGACAAAGTTTGAGGCTCAACTTGAGCAACAAGATGAGAATGCTTGTTGTTTTTCTAACGTCTAAAATTAACTCTGAATTATAGAAGTTCACATTTAAAATCAGAGACTCGTCAAAGCCAGTTGTGGCCAATCCTGTGGGAACTCAGGTCTGCTACAACTTTGGCAAAAGCGTATTGAAAGTGACATGTAATAAAAGTGCTGGGCTGACAGACTGACCAGCACTGCTGTCTCTATAGAACCATGGCTGCTGCCATTTCTGACTTGCTAAAGCTCCCCAAGCTCAGGTTGCTGTAATGACTTTCTCTGCCACCAGCTAACACAAAGTGGACAACCAGCTAGCAGACTTGATTGGCTTCAGCTTACCTAAAAACGCTCGTACCTGCACCCCCAACACCACTAAGCGAAGCTCAATCAGCATACGGTTCTCAGTCACGCTGGAGTACAGCCACAGTAAGTGTGTTCTCACTGTAGAGGCAGTGAAAGATACAGTGACAGACTCCATAGCTGGCTGCATTAATCCTTGGTAAAAGCTGAAATAGGAAACTGAACTGGGACATTTGAGTGTGCAGGAAGGATAGAGTAAAAGCAGCAGTAGATGTGATATAAAGATAATTTACCTTGATGCTTCAGCAGGAGCATTTATGATTTTATTTTCATGCAGATTTCCCACTCATGACAGCTCTTTTTGCTCATGGATGTGACTGCTTAGAAACCATTCTGCATGCTTAGCGTATACCTGACTCCTCGCTAAGAAGCAAATAGCAAAAGACGTACTGAAATAGGTTAACATGATTGTGACAGAAACTACAGCGTGGGGGGTGAGAAGCCCGACAATGTGTTAATTTCTGCTTATCAGAACACTCGCCTAGAGTTGCATCAACAGCATCTGCCACTTTGTGTTAATTCTGCGAATTTAAAGTATTAACATCCTGCCCCCTGTTCTCACACAGAGCTTTGCATAGGCGAATCCCTCATCACCACAGCTAGCTGTTTCAGCATACATCAGTGCTATGTTTTCCTCTTACTCAATGTGTACACAAATCACCAATCTTAATAGGGATCAGGAGAAGTGTTAAAAGAGAAACAACAAGCTGATAAGCTGCAAGCAAAAATTCCAACATGTATTGCACATTTCAAAAATCAAATTCCAGTTGCTCAAGGCATCGCAAGTCTCCCAACCCTGTTATTAACTCCTGACAGTTATTAACTCATTAGTCTTCCTGATATCAAGATGCATCTTCCGGGGACAGACATGGGTGTTCATTCAGTGACTTAGCTGTACTGTAAACAGCCAGCATACTCGTTCCTTTTCTTCTGTAAACTTCATGGTGAACAATTGAATGCAACATAATGAATGTCTGAACCCAGGAGAGAGACTCTGAAAATGTGCATCATTATTCTTTACTAGCATCTAATCCACAGGGTCCACAACAGCCACATGATGTAGTCTTAATGCCACTCTTACATTATCCATAATGTTCTGCTCTAAGCACAATTCATCATTTCTCTGGGAATGTAACTTTTCTCTAATATTCTTCTTTGTGTTTTGCGGACGTCCTAATTATGTCCTACAGGGCACACCTGATTGCTGATGGCAAACTAATCTAATCCTCACCTCAGAGACTAATAAAAGCCCTGCTATAGTGTGTGTGTGTGTGTGTGTGTGTGTGTGTGTGTGTGTGTGTGAGAGAGAGAGAGAGAGAGAGAGAAAAAAAAGATAATACCCAAGGATTTCAGTTGACATGAAAAATTAAAGACGCATACATTATGTAGGAAATTAAGTACTTAAACTCATAAACAGTACTCATGTTCGCCAAAAGAATCAAGATCCACGTTTTTAATTACAGAGAAGAACACGGTAAACGCTAACAATCCAGACAAGACATCCCAAGAGAAAGAGAGAACACCTTTAGAGTTGTGGCATTAGTGAAGCAGCAGAACACTGCAAAAGAGAACTTGATGTATTATTCAGAAAGGCCATGGACATCTTTTGGAGATCAACCATGCATGTAAGCCAGTCATTGACCCTGTTCCGTGACTGGAGGCAGAAAGAAGCTAAACAAAGCACAGCTTATTACTGTTTTATTGGAATGTAGCGGCCTCATTGTAAAACAATCAGGTGGCTACATTGCATTAAAGTACTTTAATTACTGGCAGTATGTCTACTTCAACTTGCTCTTCGTTTTAAAGCAAACAATAAAAGTTACATTTAAGGGTGTAAAAGCAAATCAATTAATGGCAGTGCAAAGTGTTTACCTGCTGTAATGCCTTAGTTGTAATACTATGTTACTTATTTCCAATAATTCAAAGATAGTGTGAGAAGGTGTGGAACGATTTTAACAACAACTTTAACAACAAAATTAAAAATCATTACAAAGGTATTTTGTTTCTCTGGCACCAAATGGGAAATAATTACATAACAAAAGAGAATTCAACACGAAAACAAAAAAAAATTTCATTATCAGTATTGGATGTCAGCCAAAGAGGCTTGTTTTTAGTTGAGCTTAAGGACAGGTACACAATTTCAAAATTGTTTTTCAAGACCACAGAGTCTTGACTAGTCACAGTAGTGTTATCAGTTCAAAATAGTCAGTGTAACAGATGCCACTGTGCTGTCAATGTTTGGAGCTGTTTAAAAAAAAAACTAGGTAGTGCTAGGTTATTCGCTAACGCTAGATTGCTTGGTTTGTCAGTTGCATCCATAAACTGTACTGATTCATCATACTGACAGAGTTCATCTAATTAGCTACAGGATCGTGCAAAATTATTGAGCCACCTCTCATTTTTTATATTTAGCTAGGAGAATTGTAAAAAGGCGCACTGATTAATTGAAACTAGGGCTGCCACAAACGATTATTTTGATAGTCGACTAGTCACCGATTATTTTTGCGAATAGTCGACTAATCAGATCATCATCCATTGGACGTACAGCGTACAGCTTATTGCACCAGCAGCATCTGCTCTTATATAACTATCATTAGCTTACAGCTTTAAGTGTTTAAGATCTGTGCTAACTAAAAATAAAGACAAGATGATAGTTTATTAAACTTCACCGAAACAATCTGCAAATTTCATTAAAATTTAATAAACTCCTTGCTATCTAAAATATAACAGGACACCGGAATAAATTCTCGAGCATCTCACACTTCTGATAATCAGCTGTCTGCTTGACGTTTATTCAGCCGTGTAAAAACTATAACTTTAATCTCAGCCAAACCGATTCACTCAGGAACAAATAAAATACTGGAAAAAGCCAAACAATAACATTTTTAAGTTATCTAAGTGACTTATATATCATGTTTAACCTGAGTAGCGAAAGACAGCGGTGTGTTTGAAAATGATCTGCCAGGAGTCCGGTGTTCTCACGGCTCTAGTGAGCCTAGCCCCCGGCTAGCTATCGAGCTAGTGGGTAACAGACGTCTCCGAAAACGTCGGAGCGCTTTTGAAAATATGTGGTGTCCTGATAAACTGAGCAGATATTTGAAGTTTACACAGCTACATTCTCGCCTGAAAATATGTTAAACGTTTATTTTGTGACCCAGAAAGAATAATAAGAGTAACATTAAAACTAACTAGCTGCCGCCATTGTTGGAAACTGAGCTGGGCTGCGCTATGAATTCTGGGACACAGCTTCTTCTTCTTCGGGGTTTAACGGCAGCTGGCATCCTTGTACATGCAGTGCTGCCATCTTCTGTTTCAGTCCGTTATTACACTCTTAAATCCTACTACTTATTCCTGCGTCTTTTGTGATCTTACAAAGCTTCAAACGACGCGTCGACTATTAAATCAGTCGTCGACGATTTTGATAGTTGACGTAATCGTGACTAGTCGACTAATCGTGGCAGCCCTAATTGAAACATGTGCAAACATACAGTAAATGCAGTATATAAGGCAATATTGCTTGCCTAAGAGGTCAGGCTTTCTTTTAATTTCTTCAAGTAGTCTTCAGTAATAGTTCTCCAGGCCCTTTGAAAGACATTCAAAGCTCATCTTTGGATGATGGCTGCCTTTAGATGATCCCATACTGCTAAAGTAATGTTGAGGTCAGAGCTTGGGAGGCCAGTCCATGATTGATAGGGGTTCATTGTATGTTTCTCTAGTGTTTGGAATTATTGTCATGCTGATAAATGAAGCTGTTGCCAGTCAGATGCCTTCTAGATGTTATTGCATGGCGGATCAAAATCTGACGGTATTTTTCTGCATTTATAATTCCTTAAATTTTGATAAGAGCACCAACAACACTGACCGAAATGCAGCCCCAAAGCGTAACAGAGCTTTACAGAAGCCTGTAAGCACAAACTGTTGTACCTCTCTCCTGATCTCCTCTGTACATGCTGAAGATGATTTGAACCACAAATTTCATAATTTGGATTCATCACTCCATAATACCTGTTGCCACTGATTTTCAGTGCAGATCTTGAATAATTTGGCATATCTCAGCCCCTTTTCCCCAGTTTCCTCGCCCCTAAAAATGGTTTCTTGACAGTCAGTCTTCTATTGAGACCGTATCTGATGAGGCTTCAGCAAACCACAGATGGATCAAATAAAAGGTGAGATGTATGCAGGATTTAATGGCTTAAACAAAAAAAAGAGTGGCTGTCATATACAAACACTGGACTAAAAAATTCAGTGAAAGACCAGCTGATGTCCAAAGAGATATCTTGAAAGATCATCAATAAAATCTGGGGACTGTTCCCACAACAGTTTCTTTCTGGCATCTTAGTTTAACACTTTTCCACAGGAGTTCAACTAACAGACTAATAACACATTGGATTGTCCCTTGCCAAAACCAAACCACAACTTTGACGCAACGTCCAAAAACCTGGATGGTCCATAACATTTTAGACATAATGCTCCAAAATGCACCAACGGCACACAGTAAAGAGGTCCAACTTAACACCTGTCATTTAACTACAGTATCTAAGTGGAAGAGCTATAATACAAGCCCCACTCATGGGTCTAACATGAGTCTGATCCACTTTTGGAGCTAGCTTTATGCGGCACCTAGAGGGACTGCAATTTTTTAGCACTTCCGCTCTGGCTTCACTTTTCAGCTTCTGAGATTGCCCCTTGTTCAAAACCTCAAATACCAAGAGTTTCTCTCTGTGAGCAAAGGTTTTGTTTACAGCTGGGTTTGAGCAAAACCTTCAGCTACCCTCAAGTACACTGCGAAAACAAACAACGCTCAGAATTTCAAAGCTTATTCTACCCACCCATTATTATGGGATGTTGCTCATCCTTGAATCATATTTGGGTTTATAAATGCAAATTTCTTTGTTAAAAAAAACAACAACTAATAAATAAATAAAAACACACAATAATGAATGAGAACCCAATAAGTAATCTGTCAAGCATTTCTGAATGCGAGGTGCACACTACATTAAGAACAAGGACATCAGAGAAAAAGCTCTGTTTACAGTGTAAACCTGGCAGGTGTGCCTAGAAGCAGATCATCCCCTGCTCTATGCTATATGTAAGAAAGGAACACTTCAGGCAATGTCTCACGCTTATTCTACTCATAACCGGGATGGATCTTGTGTTAACTTTTTGATCAACTGATACATTATTTAATCTAATGGAAACCCCTTCAAATTTCCCAGAGTCCAGCTTTAAAATTTGCCCAAGTCAGTGAAAATCCAGAGGCATTCGGGACGCTCTGCAGCGCGTCTAAATTAGTTGTCTCTCTGTTGGCTCTGCGATAGACTGGCAACCTATCCAGGAATGGATGGAATAAAGAATTTGTAAACAGACACATTTACACATCTTTAACACTTTTATCTGAGGATAAGATCTACACACTGAAGCACTAAAGCCTGAAAGTTCAGGTGAAAATCTCAAAACACTAAATGGGTAAGTAGTGCCTTTTCATGTACTGTTGTCATAGAAACATTGTTACCATGAGGCGCCACAGACTAAGACAAATCTTCTCAAAGTTAAATGCGTTTAGCGGCTTAAAAAGAGGGAGAGAGAAAGAGGCAGAGAAGAAATGTTTCTGTAATACTTAATATAAAGGCCACAATCTCAGATCACACACAAAAGCTAGTCCTGATTTGCCACATTTATCTAAATAAAAAGAAGAGGGTTGCATTTATGATTACAGGTCTTATATAATAAACTCTAGACCCTCGAGGAAAGCTGGCTCTGAGATTAATAAACGTACGCTACAGTGGAGCTTGAATGTTCATAATGCCTTTAGATTTTTTTTTATATTTCTGCATAAAACATTATCAGCTGTAATGAATGGAAATGACACATGTGAGGGTCAAGAAGATTTTGGTCACTCTTGCCTGTCACCTTTTGAGAATTTTCCTGCACTCCTTACACAATCTATTCCATTTTGGGACATTGCTGGTTTTCCTTACATGAACTGCTTGCTTCAGTTTCTATTCGATTAAAGTCCGAATTTGGTCGTTCCAAAACATTCTTTTTTACTATTCTTTGGCAGCACAACCTGTGTACTGAGGGTAGCTGTCTTCCTGCATGACTCACTTTGTCTTGAGATTCATTTCATGGATTGGTGTCCTGACATTTTGTCTTAGTATGGTATTTAGTGGTGTCTTCCAAATTGATGGTTCCATCAATGGCAGGGGGGTTCGAAACAAGTCTTAAACCATGACATTACCACCAACGCGGGATGCAGTTCAGATGTCTTCACCTGTCACAGAATGAAGAGTTATTGTACAGCTTTACAGAGAACAGTAGGAATGATTTCCTTAAGCATTCTTTATGGCAGCGAGGTTGAATCAGTCTGAGGGAGAAGGAGCTCCCGTTGCCTCACAAGTGTGGAGTGGGTGTCATGGGTTGTTCATGATGGAGAGCAGTTTGTTCAGCGACCTGCTGTCCCTAACTGACTCAAACGCCTCCAAATTTAACCAATGATGCTTCCAGCCTGGTGGATTAGTTAGTTGATTGAAAGTAGTGTGAAGCAGGGCACTTTGGAAGTGTTCACACTTCTAGAGTAGTAAGTGCGCAGATATAAGCTCACAGTATTTACCTTGTCCTTTATTCCATTTCTAAACTTCTTAAGTTTTTTTTTTTCAAGCTGCTCGACCTCCTCTGATGTGCATGCCAACAAAGTAGGTTTTGAAAATGACAAGAGTGCATAAATTTAACTAAGTTATTTTCTCGGTTATAATTAGAGTACCATCTGGAAACTATGTACTGACATTTTTGTTTTTGTTTATGCAATACCACTTGTCATATTTGCTCAATCCAGCATGAAAGTTGAATGTAAATAGCATTTTCTTCATTTTTGTGACCTGGTAAAAAGTATTACACTTTTTTTTTTTTGCATTATTGTGAAATATAAAATATATACATATCACTGCTTTAACTTTTTTTCTGTATTTTAGACATCTTTGACAAATCAGTTCAGATTGATCTTGTAAGAAAAGCCAGTGAAGCTTTTATCCTTAATAGCTTTTATCTTTAATGTTCTTTTTTTTTTTTTTTTTTTTTTTTTTTTCTTAAATGACACCAGAAACAGCAGTATGCGACATTACGTGATGGCAGAGCTTCAGTTCATCCTTTGTCATTTTTTTTTTTTTTTTTTTAATAAATAGGACAGGGGGAATGAATGAGAGAAAGAGGGGGAGAGAAAGAAAGAAAACCAAAGGGGAGAAGAGACGGTGAGAAGGGGGGGGAAGAGAGAGAAAAAAAAAAAAAAAAAAAAAGAACTCCTGGGTCACCTGTATGGAGAAAAAAAAAAACAAACAAAAAAAACAAACAGAGGAGACAGCAAACAACAAAGAGCAACATAATAATAGAGAAAACAAAGCACCATCACAATAAACTAGCTAGTCATAGATATCAATATTTACTAAATAATAAACGATATTGTGCAGCACGCAAGATAGACAGCGCACAGTGTGCTTTGAGGTAGCAGCCAAGAAAGCTTTAGTCCGCGTCTGTGAATACCCATGTGTGCATACCATATCTTTAATGTTCAAACATGACCTCAGATTTCAAAGTGTGAAAAAAAATGCTGGAAGTTGGCCGACAGACCAGAATGCTAAAGTTTTACAACAACAAAAAAAGAAGAAGAAAGAAGAAGGAAAAATCCCAGCGCTTAGACCCAGTGGGGATGTCAGGCTTGGTTGAAACCCTGAGGTTCTTGTCCCATGCTTTCAGTTCCTTTCTGCAAAAGTTCTATTTTAGCCTGAAAAACATTGTTTGAACAGCCTTATGGGTTGTCCATGTGACCTTTTCTTAAACTGCAGCCAGGACTCCTTCATGACCTTCTAGAGTACTCCTCACCTCCCTTTTGGACTTTTCTTTATTGGTTAGACATTCCTGGAGAGGACATTATTATTATTTTATTTTCTTAGTTTGGACATAATGCCAAACTTATGCACAAGTTCAATAAAGAAGTTCTGTATTTGCTCATTCCTTGCCACTTTTTCAGGCCGTCCAACACAATTTGGTCCTCATCACTCTGAGAGCCAATCAGAATCTCCTCAGTGCGCCTTAAATCTCAGTGCTCTTCTAATATTCTGCCTTTCAGACTTTCATACATGCAAGCCAGAACCTTTCCCTCTCCATCTCATCCTGGCCAAGGAGAGATCTTCATCCAAGTCTCCACCCGCTTCATCTCCATCACCACCAGTGTCTAGATTCTGACTGAACACACCTCACTCCAAGCTCATTCTAAAATTTACAGTTAGATCTTGATGTACAGATACGTTTGTAATACTGAATCATTTCCTCAATGACTGAACGACCAGCTGACCTCTTTTCTGTCTCTCATCTGTTTAATACTACTTTAATTAATATCTATGCACAAATACAGACATTTCTAGAGTTCACCAACTTTCAAGCAGCACGTGATAAACAAACAACTAACCATAAAGATAAAAAAAAAAAACTTTCATTACACAGTCATATTACCATATAACATCAGAACAAGTGGACTGAACTGTGCTCTCTGACTCGCTCTGCTCAATAAAGAATCTACTGAGACAGATTATAGGAGTTTATGTGCGTCTGCTTGAAAGTGAAAATATTTATTATTGAGCACACAGCTGCAAGGGCACTGCAAAAGCCTGTTTTTCCCTCCAAAATATTTACTTAATGTACATATCAATCATAATAAAAAGAGCTCAACACTGTAAACAACCGATCGCGCAAACACGAGCACAGCTATGGGGAAATATCAATCACTTGGAAAATTGCTGGAGGATATAAATATTTCATGAAAAAAAAGTTAACATTTTAATTTGGTATAGGCTTGGCTGCCTTTTGAATAAATCCCTGGGGTGACGATGAACACACACACACACACACACACACACACACACACACACACACACACACACACTGATACACTTATGCAAGCACACAAGCTAGGACTTTGATCCAAAGCTTCTTACAGGGTTTCGCTGATTTTTCACCCCAAAATGAGACCCCACAGATCCCGGTCCCGGCGTACAACACAAGACACGGAGAGTCATTAGCTGTTGAGATCAAAACCACAGACAGCCAGAGGAGCGTGTCCGTGACATAAGAGCTGCACATCCGGAGGACAAAGCTGACAAGAATGAGATGAGTCTGAACCAGGGACAAGTTAGGAAATTCTTTTTGACTTGTGCTCTTTTTAAAATGTGTGTTCTGGCTACTCCATATACTGCAAAACCAAACATTTCTTCAACAAACTATATAGCCTCTGGACCACATAATCACAGCCTCATGTGTATCCAGCGCAGCTACTACACTCACTTAAGCAATCCACAGCACTTCCCACGTAAAAAAAAAGAAGCCCTCTGTAGTAATCCTGTGCAGGGGGGCTTTTGCTGTTTCATTGCACCGAATACCAAGCTAACGGTGACCTTATCATACTTTATGATATTTTTCATTTTCTGTGACACAACTATAATGTTGAAATAGGGACTCTGGGATTTGCTCTAATATTTATAAAATTTCCCTTCCAAATCCAATTTAGTCCACTCAGTGAAGCACAAATTGGATAATAAATATTGCATACTTAAATGTGTGCTCTAAAGAAAAAAAAAAAGAGAAAAATTATATGTAATTCAAAGGTTAAACTGAAAATATAGTGCAATTTTCTTTTATTTAAGAATCTGGCAAGAATAGCAGAGGTTCCATTTGGGCAAATGGCACATGCATTAAATGCAAAAATGACCAGTTCTCTTCATTTATGATCATCCCCGCAACTCCATGTAGGCGTCCATAAATGGCCAGCAAAATTACCCCAAAAATGACACAATCCTAACAGCTTGCTATTACAGACAAACTGACTAAAACTTATCAAAGTCATTAACGTTGTTAAAATGAACATCTTACCAAAATTTTTTATTTTTATTTCAGTCAATTCCCTTATTTTTGCCGAAACATTTTTTTGTTTCACTGGACAAGATTATTGGTTCTTTCATTTGGGGAGGGAAGCCACCTAGGGTCTCTAAAACTTTGCTGCAGCGATGCAGATTTAGTGGAGGACTTGCATTACCTAATTTTTTAGTCTATTACTGGGCCGCTCACATCCATAAACTTTGCTACTGGCTAAAATCTTCTGGTTCCTCGTGGTGTAAATTGGAGCTATCATCATGTAAGGGCTCTTCTTTACCGGCTTTGCTCTATTCCTCTTTACCCGTGAGACCCTCTCTGTACACTGATAATCAGGTGGTTCTTAACACACTCAAAATCTGGTTTCAGTTTAGACGTCACTTTAATTTTGTAATGCCGTCTTCCTCGGGTCCTCTAAGCGAAAACCATTTGTTTCCCCCTTCACTTTTGGACTCGACATTTTCAGTGTGGTGTGACAAGGGTATAAAACAGTTCAAACATTTATATGTGGATGGTGTTTTCGATAGTTTTCCCAACTTGTCTTCTCGTTACAATCTCCCTGTTACCCATTTGTTTCGCTATTTTCAAATTCGAAACTTTGTTGCTAAGTGTTTCCCAAATTTCCCCTCTTTACCTCCAGAACAGCAGTGGGAAACTACGTTATCATTTGTTCCTCATCACAGAGGAACCATTTCGAAACTCTATGATGCTATTCTGTCTTTTAGTAACCACTCTAATGTTAAGCTTAAGCGTACATGGGAAGAAGAACTGGGATTTCGAATACATGAGGAGTCTTGGGAACGGGCTATAACGAGGATACGATCTTCCACCTCCTGTGCTCGTCTTGGACTTATTCAATTTAAGGTCATACACAGGGTGCATTTCTCTAAGTCTAGACTTTCTGAATTGTATCCAGAAGTGGAAAATAAATGTGATAAATGCCATGGTTCTCCTTGTCACCTTAGCCACATGTTTTTTCTGTGCCCTGAGCTACAAGGTTTCTGGACAAGGTATTTTGCTATTATGTCAACTGTTCTTGGGGTAACTCTTCATCCTTGTCCTCTGATTGCTGTGTTTGGGATTCCTGCTCGCTCACTTACACTTGATTCCACACAAAGGGATATTATAGCCTTCACATCCCTATTAGCGAGACGTCTAATATTGTTGCATTGGAAGTCTGCTAAGTATCCTACTATTTCCCGGTGGCTTAAAGATGTCATGTTTTTTTTAAAACTTGAAAAAATTAAATATACGTTGAGAGGTTGCACAGCCAAATTTTTTCACAAGTGGCAACCCTTTATCTCTTATTTTGCTAGTCTAGAGGTATTGCCTGTTTAAATCTACTTTTGTTACTGTTATATTCCTCTAATATGTTCGATGGTTGTGTTGATCTGTGTGGGACTGGGGGGGGCGTTGTGTTTTGTTTTTTTGTTTTTTTTGTTGTTTTTTTCATATATATATATATATATATATATATATATATATATATATGTTAATTTACTTAGGAAAATTAAGAAAGGTTGATTGTATTTCGGTAACTGCAAGTACTGTTTTCTTTTTTCAATAAAAATATTTTCCAAAAAAAAAAAAAAAAACTTATCAAAGTCAGTCCTGATTAATTTTCTGCCAATTAAATAATTGCTTATTTTTCTTCCTCTTTTTTGTTTTTAAATCAGGACATAAAATGTCTCAGTAATTTAGATTTCTAAATATAAGAAAGATCATGTATGACTGTAATATTCTGCTGAAATAAATGTGTGTGCAAGGCTCAATCCAATTTAATCTGATCCAGCATCTCACATAATCCACTGTTTATATCTGTGGTATCATGTCATATATATTGGATTAATACTTTGTTACACTACTGCAAGTACAGCACGCCTAAAGTAATCCATATCTGTAAGCTAGTAGCTGGGTTCAAGGCTGAAGGAGTTGGCGCAATACTTGTAAATGACTTCTTATGAATTATGAATAACACTGGAATGTGTTTTCTGACTGCCACAACTGTAACACACCCCCTAACTCGGACGAGTGCCAAACACATCAGGAGCACACCACGACCAACACAAAAACACGCCACAAACACCTCTTAGATAATCGTTTCTATACGCCTAATAAGTGTAGCAACAAAATAACGGCATCATTATAATATATATGTGGCAAGTATGTGATTTATTTGCATGGTTTACTGTAAGTATGGAGCCTTGGGGGTAAGCGCATCAGTTTTGGGAAACAATAGGTGCTGTCAAAAGAGAAAAGCGCGTTGAGGGGGGGAAAGCTAACGGTTTTCAAAAAAGAACCGAAAGAAAAACTGCGACATGCGAGAAAGTTGCGCCGAAAGCTTACAAACCTCACCTTGTTTGACACACTTGAGTCGGAGGGGGTCTTTGCTGTGCTTGACCACAGCATGGACGTCCCTGGTGGTGAGTCCAGCCACAGGGGTATCATTGACTTCCAGCAGGAGTTCATCCTGGAAGAGTTTGCCGCTATGGCAGACCGCTCCGCCCGGGAGAAGCTCGCCGATAACCGGGAACTGTCCATTCTCTGCGCCGCCCTTCAACTCCAGCCCCAGTTCCCCCTCCTCATTCCTGCAAAGGACACTCTCGTGGACTTTGTTTGTCCAGTGGTTCTTCTTCTTCTTCAGGGTCTTGGACATGGCTCGAAGAAAGGGAAAATTACATGAGTGCGGCTGTGGAAGAAGTTTTGTCGCTCTCGGAAGTGCCTCAGTGTCACGGCAGCACTGTAAAGTGATCGGTTTCAGTGGTAAACGCCAGCTGTATCCATGTCCTCGCACACACTCACGCGCACAGCAGCTGGATCATCAGCCTGCCTTTGCAATAACTGAGAGCTGCCGAACTTGTGCCGCCTTCAGGGGATATTTTAAAAATCGGAACTCACACGATCGCAGTTTATGCAAACACCATCGCGAACAAGAAAAACGCAGTTTAGGAGAATTTACACTATGTGAATAAGTGATTGTAAGAAACACTACACTTAAAATTTGATAAAAAACAAACAAACAAACAAACAAACAAACAAACAAACATCTGTGTAGATAATGATTAGGTGATAATGATTAGCTCCTGGAGAAATATAGGTGGTTTTGTGTGGTGATGTAAGAAGTTATATTATTAATTAAAAAGTTTGGCATTCTTGTTTTCTATTGTAGGACCTTAACTAGTAAAATGTAGAAAACAAGACTCAAACCAATTGCAATCTGACTGCATCTACCAGCAGAAATGCAATAATATGCAGTGAGATATAGTACTTGTTCTTAATGATAAAACTAGATTATACTTTGTTATTATTTCACTTTAAAAACTTTGCTGACATGTGCAATAGAAACACGTCATCTTATTAAATAAATCAATGAGGCAAATCAGTATTTATCGTTGTAAAACCTTTACTTGCATTCCACACATTCCAAAAAGGAAGTTCATCTTGAGCGCCAAGAATAAAGCGCTTAAAACTTCTCAACTTCGAAATGCACAACATTACCAGTGTCATTTGAAAGCGACATCCAGCTTTGACCAACCCAACTGACCCGGAAGTGAAAGCTGAAGAAGGAGGAGAGAGACAAGGGTTTTCCCAAAATCCAGCTTTCCACGAAAAGAAAAAAGAAAAAGGAAAGAGGGGGAGGCAGAGCAGCGGTATTTCCACTGGCATGGCAGCAAAGAAGCGCTAATAACAGGGGGTTTCAAACCACAAATATGTCTCTTCTGTTTGACACTTGTTTACAGACACTTCTAATACTACAGTTTTAAAATAAATGCGAAGTATCTGCCACAGTGTAGCCGGTGAGACCATAACTATAACTTTAAAGATGTGATCATCTGAGTCTACTCAAATTTCTTTTTTCCTCCCCCAGCATCATTGCGATTCCTTTCTCCTTAAACATGACTCTGCTTCAATTAAAGTCTCCTTCTGGTTTGACAAGAAGCTTTGAGGGTGACTTCAGTGTGTTACTTGAATTGAAGCCCCAAACACATTTTTTTAACATTATTTTCAGGTGAAGTTGAAGGCAAGATTGTATTTACTTGAACAGCCTCGAGGTCTTGTGTGACGTTTATATTACGGAGCATTTTCAAAGGCTGCAAGTATTTATCAGCTGAGAATTCCTCCTCTATATTGATACTCAGATTTCAGAATCATTTGTTCCCTCTAACGGCATTTATGATCCGCTTGCTTAGTTGGTTTGTTGTAGGCCTAATAGTGCTGTCATGCACCAGAAAAAAATGGCTCTTAAGTGAAAATCCCCTTGTGTTTATCTCCGACTAGAGGAAAGGGACATAAAGCAAATGGAGAATTGGCTGACTATAATCCGTCTTCAAACAAGTGTGTGTTGTGGGTCTCTCCGTCACATTACTGACATCCTCCAGTCTGCTTGGTGATGAAGCCTTTTCTCACGTAGTTACTGATCCCATTCTCAGTAATGATAGTTTGCCGCTTTGCTGCCACAACTGTATAGATATGCAAAGATAATTGCTATTCTACAATGCAGAGTTATCAGTCATTCTTAATCCTTTTCAAAGCCTTAAAAATAGCATTTTTCCCCACAAGGAAGCATTCCAGTAATGACGTGAGATAAGTGCCCTGTTTTAAACCCAAAACGGCTTCCTCTTGTGTCATGATGTCATTTATTCCACCCAGTTCAAGGAAAGGTTGTTTTTAAGACTTTTTTTTAATTCATTCATTCAATTAACTGTTCAATAATGTTTTCTCCATATTGCCACTACTTGTAAAATACCAGTAAAAGCTGATGGAGATATTGATACTGACAGCAAAGGACTCGATCATTAAAATGTTGTGTAAGCAATTTTAATTGTTATAAAAAAAATTAATAAAAAAAAAGAAGAATACCCTGGTAGCTGTAAGTGGATACTGAGTCATGGCAGCCTTACAGTGCATGGTCTCCGCTGCATCAATCTGGTAGTCTGGGGAAAGAAGATGAGCCAAATCTGGCAATAACTACAATAACTGTATGGGAGTGTTAAACACAAAAACAGGGGTTTTTGGAGGAGGTTTCATTGCACCATGAGCAGGCAGATTAACTCGTGTCCTGTGCAAGAATGGGACTTTCATGGAACAAACAAAAATAGATGGAGCACTCAAAGTAGTGCAAAGCTGCACAAAGAGCAATTCATGAAGGTCATAGGAGTCAAACTGAAATGAGGAGTGCTGTGTGGAAGTTTTTTAGATTTCTCTCATTTCTTTACAATTTGCTTGCAATGAGCCATACTTGAGTTCTCTGGGCTTTCTGAAGATCTTTTAAAGTTTTCCTTTGGACACTGTCTGATTTTTCACTCATTTATAGTCCAGTCTTTGTGATCTTCTCACTTTGTACTGGTGGATCAAAGTCTTTCTAGAAAGCACATGTTTGGCAACAACCTTTTTTTCAGCATGACCTCAAAAACATGGCCAGCGCAGTAAAAGCATACCTGGATAGAAAAACACATAATGGACCGCTATCAGTCACGGACTGGACTCTCTAGTGCCTGGACCTAATCGTTACTGAAGCAGTGTGGGATCATCTTGACAGAGAACGGAAGAAAAACACAAAGGCATCCAACCTCAAAAGAAAGATCTTTGAATGTCCTTCAAGAAATCCAGAGAGCTATTCCTGAAGACTACTTAAAGAAATTAAAGAAAGCTTTCCTAAGAGAGTTCAGGCTGTGTTGAAGATTAAAGCTGGGCATACTAAATATTCACTTTCAAGCTCATTACAATCATACAGACTCTGTTCTTGTATTTCCATGTTTGTTTGCACATCCTCCAATAAATCTCAGCACCTATTTTCTTTTTTATGAGTGATGGTGCAAGACACTTGCATAGTGGCTGTCCAGAAGTTCTTTGTTATAACTCGTGCAATGAATGTGCTTTTATGTAAAATATGAGATGCATAAGTCCCGTATAACTAAGAAGATTAATACTACTCTTATCTTTATGTCAAAGCTAAGCCAACTTTGGAATCACTATCCTGGAAGCAGTCGGAGACAAATGTAGTAATTCCCTGTAAAAAAACACTTTTCTTTTTGGTGTAAACGAACTACAGATAACATTATAATTTCTGAGCTAGGGTTGTTTGCATGGATTATGTTACCCATGGACACTCATCATAGCTGTACCTCCACACACAAGAAGGCACATGCAGCAAGCACAAGGCCTTGAAGCACGTGTTATTCTGCAAACTCAACTTACCTTCAGCAAGGATGCAGAAACACATACTTTATCGTCTAAATATGTAAAAATATGTACATTTAAACTTTTCCAGGTTCAAAGTCCAAGAACAAAAACACGCTGAGCAAAATTGTTGAGCAAAATAAGGAAATGCACATCTGAAGATATAGTTCCACAATGGACATCAAATCAACATTGTTTTGCAATTAATTTTTGCTCAAAACAATCTTTGCTGTCCTTGAGTCATGATGACAGTAAAGCAGCAGACAATGCTCTGTTGTCTCCTCAGCGGGATTTGGAGAAGTGCCTCTGCATTCCAGAGGTGGGAGCACTGCTGAGTGAAAATTTAAAAAAGAAGAAGAAAGAATCCAAACAAAAGAGAAAGGGAGTATTTTAACAAGGGTAGGAATTCTGGAGGCAGTGTTTGAACAAGGAGAGGAATGCTCTGCGCGTGGCAGAATAAGTGCCAGGGAGGTGAAGAGAACAACAGCCCAGGAAATGAAAGGACTGGAAAAACAGTGTGGGATTAAAATGTGTTAGATGTGCTGGGTGGGCTCCCGCCTGCCACACTGAGCCTTTAAAAGTGGATTGAGGAAAATGGGTTTTTACAACAAATAATGTATATGTTTGGAGAAGAGCATTTTCAAAATTCCTGTTTATGTGATCGTTTTCCTGGAAGCACAAGGCACAGTACACAAACAGACACTTCCTGCCTTTTCTACAGATTCAGATTGCAGGAAATCATTCTGTTCAGCCATCAGTCACATCTACACGACCAGATGGGAGTTCATTGGCTCAGCCAGTGATGCTGCCCCTGGGATTGTTACACTGCTCTGCTACATGATGTAATGGTTATGACAGGCCTTATTGCAAGATAATTAAAGCTGGTCAGGAATAAAGTGAAACTGCCTGACGATGGCTTCCACCGCCAATGAAAGAGGAAGTTAATATCCACTCTGTGCGAGCGAACGCTGCCGTTCCAGCTCCAGCTGAGTCATTCTTGGTGATTTGGCAGGTTGTTTTACAATGTCACGCTCCGTACAGGAATGAGTGAATGACTGTGTGTGGTCACTTTGTCTTATTCAAGCCCGGTCAATCTCAGGCATCTGACCTGTTTACTTTGCTGCCATCTGTTCTACCTCGCAGCACAGAAAAGATTCAGTCTGTCACTCTCCGTCTCCTGTTGCTTGACCTCAACTGAAAAAGAAGTGCCAAGAGATGTTCAGCTGAATCTCATACACTGCCGATGTCATGGGGAAACGCTGTGAATGCCGAGAAAATGTGGAGGCAAAACAGGACATTGCAAATTTCCCAGATCAGGTATGTTATGATATATTGTTTAAAAACAAAACAAAAAAATGCTAAATTAATGTATTGAAGTCAACGTATTTAAAAGTAACTCCTGTGTGCTAAAAGCTGCAGCTTCCGACCATTTTCCACGCTTGGTTCCCGATGGGTTTTTTTCTCCTCAAGAGGATATCAGCAAGCAATGGGTTATCTGCGGAAGCTGTTATATTCTGGTCTCATTCACGACACACTCCAGAATATCTATTTCCTACCCAACGGGGTAGTAAGTTTTATTAACAAGTCATGCGACTCAGATTGGTCCTGTGCCATGTACAACAGCAACATACGGTCTAACAATCCTTACTTGTGGGTCACTCTAAAACGTCCGTGCAGCAACACAATCCATTGTGGAACAAACCATCTTGCAAACAATAATTCACATTATTACATCTCTTCTCTTTTTTTTGTTTTTGGAAAACCCTGCTCCAAGTGGAATGGCGGTCAAAAGGCTGAACTCTGACACTGTCCCCTAGCTTAAAAGAGTCCATGTCTCGTGCCGATCGGTCATAGCACAATTTTTGGCGCTTCTGTTTCATCTCCAACTCCCGCAGGGCTGGAATGACTTTTGGCCTTAGCAGGCTCGTCCTGGTTGGCAAAAATGTCTGTGTCCTCCTGCTGAGCAGCCTCTGAGCTGGGCTGGTCACCATGCCTTGCGATGGTGTGTTGCGATGGTCCAGAATCGCAAGACACGGGTCCTGCCCTGCCATTTTTGCCTTTAGCAGCAGCCTCTTTGCTGTCTTCACTGCTGATTCTGCCTTCCCATTACTCTGAGGGTAACCTGGTGAAGATGTTTTGTGCTGGAAATCCCACAGTCGACTAAATCTCAGAAACTCACCGGACGTATACTGTGGTCCATTATCTGAAACAACAATGTCCAGGAGGCCCTGTCTGGCAAAGTGAGCCTTCAACTTTCTAATCACTGTGATGGACTTAGTGTCCGGGAGATAGTCAATCTCCCAGAAGTTTGAATAGTAGTCCACTGTGATAAGGTAGTCCTTGTTGTCAAACTTAAACAGGTCTGAGCCCACCTTAGCCCATGGTCTAGTCGGGATCTCATGTGGGACCAAGGTCTCTTTCTGCTGTCTGTAGTCAACTGACCTACAGATGTCACACTTAGTCACATAAGTCTTAATTTGTTCATTCATGCCTGGCCAATACACACACTCTCTGGTTCTCCTTAGACAACCTTCTATACCTAGGTGTGCCGAGTGTAGTCTAGCTATGATCTCCTGTCTCATGGTAGTCGGGACAACAACACGTTCACCTCTAAACACAAGTCCATCCTGACTACTCAGTTCATCCTGGAATGAGAAGAATGGTCTGATGTCACCGTCAGTGTCTCTTGTCAGTCGGCCAACCTCTGTGAATTGTATCTATGAGGATCTGTAGTGCTTTGTCCTCTTGTGTAGCAGTCCTTATGCTGTTTAGTCTGTCAGGTGAGATGGGTGCATGAGTGACCATGTTAATGCTCTCTATCTCCTCCTCTATGGAGCCCTGTGGTGAGCACTCTGGAAGATATGCCCTACTCAACGTGTCTGCTAATAACATGTCTTTGCCTGGCACATACACCACATCTATGTCATATTTCTGAATGCGCATAAGCATCCTTTGCAACAGTTTGGGTGCGCTCAACAGCGGTTTTCTTACTATGGTCTCTAAGGGTTTGTGATCACTGTGTACCACCACTTTGCGACCATATGTGTACTGATGAAACTTCTCCATACTGAAAACTACAGCCAAAAGCTCCTTTTCGATCTGGGCATAACCTTGCTCTGTACGTGTAAATGCTCTACTCGCAAAAGCCACAGGCTTACCCGTCTGCATGAGTGCTGCACCTAACCCTTTGTCAGAAGCGTCACATTGTACTGTCAGCTCTTCCTCTGGGCAGTAGTATTTCAGGACAGGAGCCTCTGCTATAGTCTTTTTCAGTCTCTGGAATGCGTCTTCATGTCGAGTCGTCCAGTTCCACTCACTGTCTTTGTGTGTCAGTTGTCTCAGTATGTCGCAGTGGTCAGACAGATGTGGGCAAAACTTTGCTAAGTAGTTCACCATACCTAACAGTCTCTGTACTGCCTTCACGTCTGTAGGTCTGGGCATTTGTTCTATAGCCCTAACCTTCTCTGGGTCTATTTTCAGACGGTTGCATGTCAGCTGATGTCCAATGTACGTAGTCTCCTTCTGTTTAAATTTAAACTCGTCTGCGTTTAACTTAATGTTTTTCTGCCTGCAACGAGTCAAAAACTGTCTCAGCTTCTCGTCATGGTCACGTACTGCTCCAGCATCTGTGTCCCCCTGACCCGTGATCAGCACATCATCTGCAATGATGTAGATCCCTGCCAGTCCATCCAAAGCTTGTGTGAGCTTCCTCTGGAACACTTCCGGAGCTGGACTTATCCCCATTGGCATCCTCAGCCATCTGTAGCGTCCAAATGGAGTCGAAAATGTTGTCAGGTAGCTCGACGACTCCTCCAGTTTCACGTGCCAGAACCCACTCTTCACGACGCAGACAGAGAACACTTTAGCCTTTGACAGCTCCGTTGTAGGGCTTTGTTTAAGGGTTTTGGATCTATGCACACCCTTAAGTCCCCACTCTGCTTTTGGACCACAACCATCCCACTGATCCAGGCTGTGCTGCATTCTACTGGTGTAATGATCCCTCTGCGCTGAAGATCTTGAAGCTCCTTTTTTAACGGCTTTATCATTGCAATAGGGACACGCCGTTTTGGTAACTGCACAGGTTTCACATTTTCATCCACCTCGAGCCTTAACTCTCTTTCCAAACAGCCATCTCCTGTGAAAACATCGGCATACTCTGTTTTAATCTGATTCATGTTCCACTCATTGGCTGTTGGGTGCTCTGAAGTAACGATGCTGTCCAGTTTCAAGATGTTTTCATAGTGCACTTTTATGAGTTTCATCGCTTTGCTGGCTCTCTTGCCCAGCAGTGGTACTTTACAGTCTTTGTCACTTGAAACTCCAACAGATACAGTTTCTGATTTCTCGGGTTACGTAGCTTAACTTTGCATTTTCCCAACGGCTTTATCTTACTTTTGTTGTACATCATCAACACTGTCTGTGTGTCCTCCAACTGTGTGTTCGGGCTTAGCATGTGGATTGGCATTACATTACAACTGGCACCACAGTCAATCTGAAAATTTACAATCTCTTTGCCCATCAGCATGCCTGCAAAGAGTTGAATGCCTCTCACTTTGTCAGTGTTCTTTGTATTTGAATCATGTGTGTCTGCCTCTGTAACACAGAGAACATCCTCATACTCATCACTCTCACATGCTGTCACGTTGTGTACATTCCTCCTTGTCTTCTGCTCTGAATGTACCATGCATTTAACTGCAAAGTGGTTTTCTCTGCCACACTTTTTGCATTTCTTCCTGTATGCTGGACATTTTTCTTTTTTTTTTCCATGTGTTCTGCCACAAAACTTAAAGTCCACTGCGTCGCCGATCCGTTTCTGGCACGCAGCTCCACGCACAGCATGCACCTCCTCCACTGCAGCTCCCGAAATGGTTTTGCTGTTTTCCGGCGACAGCTCCGCAGCGCTGTATGCATGCATCCAGTGTCATGTTTTTCTCACGCAGCAGTCTCTCCCTCAAACTCGGGTTGTTAAGTCCACATACAATCCTGTCACGAATCAGTGAGTCCCTTATTACGCCAAAGTTGCACGTTTTTGTCAGCAGCTTTAACTCCGTCACATAGCTGTCGATTGTCTCACTGGTGCCTTGGTTTCTCGTGAAGAACCGATAACGCTCTACAGTTTCATTAACTACAGGATTGCAATGATTGTCAAACTTCTCAATAATGTCCTTAACTGTCCACCGATCTCTCGCTGTGTCGCCCATTAGCGTGTCTAGCAGCTCCCTGCCGCTCTCCCCAACGAGATAACTGAACAGGCTTACTTTTTTCTGTTCGCCATCTGAGTCCATGGTCAGCTCCAAATAGAGCATAAACTCGTCCCTCCAGGTCTTCCATGTCCGTGATAGGTTACTGGAGTCCAATACCAGCGTCGGCGGCGCTTTAAGGCCCTCCATGCCTCGCGGTGGTGCTAACTCGATTAGCCGCTAGTTGCTCACCGCTCCGACAGGCGTCTCCCGGGGGTCCACTCCAGCCGTGCAGCTTACTCCGCTGTCCGCTCCGCTGCCATCATGTTATATTCTGGTCTCATTCACAACAGACTCCAGAATATCTATTTCCTACCCAACGGGGTAGTAAGTTTTATTAACAAGTCATGCGACTCAGATTGGTCCTGTGCCATGTACAACAGCAACATACATGTCGTGTCCAAATTCATGGGCTGCATCCTCCTGAGGCTGCATTTGTAGACCGATTACGTCACAGCGACGCGCCGAAGGCTGTCCAAATTCGTAGACTCCTCTGAATGCAGCCGACAAATGCGTCCTCCTTTTCCCCGAATTTGAAGGATGGGTCGGGTGAGTCCTTCGTGGCCTACCATATCCCAGAATTCATAGCACGGCCCAGCCAAACTCCAGTTTCCAACAATGGCGGCTGCTACTAAGTTTTAAAATTACTCATACTAATCTTTCTGGGTCACAAAATAAACTTTTAACATATTTTCAGGCGAGAAAGTAGCTGTGTAAACATCAAATATCTGCTTGGTTTATCAAGATATCGCATATTTGCAAAAGTGCTTCGACGTTTTCGGAGACGTCTGCTACCCACCAGCTCGATAGCTAGCCGGGAGCTCGAGGGTTACTGATGCGGCCGAGAATGGCACAACTCCCGGCACATCATTTTCAGATCACCGTGGACTTTCGCTGCTCGGGTTAAACGTAATATATAAGTCACTTAGACAACCTAAAAATGTTATTGTTGGGCTTTTTTCAGTGTTTTGTTTGTTCGTGAGTAAATCGGTTTGGCTGAGATTAAAGTTATTAGAATAGATTAGATAAAATAAAACTTTATTAATCCCCCGGGTGGGTTCCTCCTTGGTTTTTACACAGCTGACTAAACGTCAAACAGAAAACAGATTAAACAGAAGTATGAGACAGTCGAGAATTTACGCCAGTGTCCTGTTATATTTTAGATAGCAAGGAGCAGACGGCTGAGTTTATTAAACTCCACCGAGACTGCGGTGACGCTAATCTGAAGGCTAGACCGTCCAATTTCACGGCCGTTTACTTCCGGCCTACCCGACCTTCTGAGGACCCGGCCCACGTAGACCGCGAAGGCCGGGTCCTCAGGAGGATGCAGCCCATGAATTTGGACACGACCACAGCCTAACAATCCATTGTGGAACAAACCATCTTGCAAACAATAATTCACATTATTACAGAAGCCAGGTGAGGGGCAGCCAGTCAGAAAAGAATTGGGCTTTTAGGAAGGAGGGGGCTTAAAAAGATAGTTTGTTCCAAACAAAAGTACTGAAAAACTGCAAGTGAGTATAATACAAGTTGTTAAAGCTAGCTTGTTCTCATTCAACTTCATTCTTTTATATTTTACATTCTAATGCTTCATAATAAATTATGATAATAGCACAAAATAAAATAATAATAATAAAATTTGCAGACGTCATTCTTTCTCCATAATGTTACGTACTATAAGTAAGTAATGTTGAACTTTTACCGGTAATTGAGAACGTTTGCATCATTGTGATTTTAGAGAAATATAGAAACTGGTTCCTCTAAATTAAAGCAACAATTGCACTCTCACGCCTTCACTGGAATTAAATCACAGGTGTTCTAGAAATTGGTTGTGGTCTCAAACTGAAGAAAACCTGCACACCCCAGCCACATTCTTTGATTAGGAACAAAGGATTTTAACATGAACGATAGATGCACAGTGACTTTTTTGTGTATTTTCGCAGCATGCTGAGCCCCGTCTCAGTACAAAGTGAAAAAGCCACTGTTAAATCATGATACAGGGCAAGGGCCTCTCCCGTGCACCTCCATTGCAGGGCCCCCAGCTGCTTTCTGTTGCTGATGAACAGGGCTTCTACCATCACCGCATTTGATTTGATTGTCCTTTGCATAATTTTTATGGTATTTTACCTTCACTAGTGACCGGTGTTTTGATGGTCTGGTCTCTGCCCTGCGGTCTGACTGTTAATTTATGGCCTCTCTTGGCTTTCACACAGGGCGATTTAGGCGGCATTCTGGCACAGTTGAGTTCTCACGAGACCGCTACTTCACAAATCCAGCTCTCTGAAACAACATCCAGCATCTCCACCTCTGCTTTTCCTCCCTCATTCCTCCTCCCCTATCAGCTCAGACAGATAAGTACCTCACTGAGGGCTTTAAACTGCCTCTAGGGCTGCAAAGAGTCCCATTGCTCAGCCCCGTAGACACTAGACTCTCCTACCCTCTCACAGGGGAAAAGTTGCATTTATGCTATCACAGTCAGTCATCTGCCTTCACAAGGTGCATCGTTCATCAGAGAGGGAAGCCGTGTCACTGTTGCCATGCAATCAACAGCGTGACAGCTTTATAGACTTTCACAAGCCTCCTCTCATATCCCATCACAAAGCATATCTGACAAACCAGCAGAGACAGGTCATCAAACTAGACGACAGCAGCCTATTAGGGATGAGGTGTAATACTTTCTCAAATAGAACTGGTCAGCTCTTTATCCACATTTGTACTAATGCACCTTTGTATTCCCACGAAATTGCGGATTTGTTAAGTAATGACAGATTTGTCTGCATATCATGTCTAGGATTGGTGGATGAGTGGGAGAGTGAACATTTTGTTAGCTATAGCTAATAGCTATGGGTGAGCTATTTTAATAGCATGGCTGTCATTCCTAAAGGACTGCTACATTTAATTTTAAGGATTTTTAAAGCTTTAAAGATATACGCCCATATGTAGAAGAAAGGCAACCAGAGGGTTCAAATTGGGAACCCACTTTATTTTACAAGTTGGGCTGATCAAATAGTGCTTTAATATAGACCCGGGGAATTTTTTTAAATAATCCCATACTTTCCTATCACCTACAACATAGAAGCATTCTGGTTAAAAACACAACACCATCTCAAAATATTTCCTGAAGCAGAATCATCATATCTTTGAAGTATATCCCATGCAGCTTCTGGTTGGATTTACTTAAGCAGTTTCCTCGTCTCCACCTTGTCCAGTCCCTACATACATTTATACATAAGGTTCCTTATCACAGTCTAACATGTAGGCACATTCATGCTGTTAGACATATGACTAGCATTATAAAACCTGGCACACAATGCCACCGTTATGGCAGTAGGGTAAGTGACTGAATATTGTACTTTGTCTGTGACATGATGCTGCAAAAAGGAAGCCTTGATCAGCCAGACTTTTACAAAAGTTGAACACATGAGAAAAAACTAAAGACAACTTTGCAATGAGGTCCAGAGGCCCAATTGTGTCAGTGTGAAAGTATACTTGCATGGAAAAATGTTATATCCATATATCAAACCATAACTATGGCATTACTGAGAGTTGAAAAACTGTCTAAAGTCTTTCATCTTTAATAAAATGATCAGCCTTCTGCTCTACCAGGTGTAACAATTGAGTTTAACATCCAGGCATCCATGAAAACAGAATTTATGACATTTAACGGAGTTAGAAGTTAGCAGGAAGTTAGCTCGCTAGCTTCTATCTAAATACAATATAGCATGTCCTGACTGCGGGGTTTTGGAAACAAATTAAAACGTACAGCTCTGCTATCACTTCCAACATAAATGAAGACAGAAAACTAAACAGCAGTGACGTTTGTAGGGTTACTGAAGTTTGGCAAGCTGTAGCTAATGATGTGCTACGTGACCACTAGCAACACAGCTATGTTAGCATAATATAAACAAGCTAACTTTTTTTCCACTCGATAAAAGTTAGCATGAGTGTTCTCGGTGGTCAGGAACGAATGTAATCGCATGGCAGGATGCTGTAAAGGGACCAAACTTCAGCCAGGAGAACAACTGAGATAATTCATCCACAATACGAGGTTAGTCATTCATATACTGCTGCATGGGCAGGGCTGTAGTTACATCCTAAGGTTTTAAAAACTGAGCTTAAATAAATGATTAGCGGTAATAAAAGCCGAGGGAGGTCAACAGTGATCACTGACTGTTTTAGGAGCTTTTTGAGATTAAATAGAAGAAAATACAAAACATTAAACATGTTAACAACACAAAAGCCATATTAAACACAGGCTACTTTAGGCCCGGAAGTAGGATTCGTCACGTCATCACTTAACGACCGGATGTGCTGACCGGAAATATTGTTAGGTACACCTGTTTGTCAATGCAAACACTAATCAGCCAATCACATTTCAGCAATTCAGTACAGTAGACATCTAGACATGATTGAATTCAAACGAACATGGCGTGAACGTGAGTTGTTGATGTGAGATGGGTTCGTCTGTGTATTTCAGAAACTGCTGATCCACAAAGTTTTCCCCACATAACTATTTACAATGAACGGTTAAGAGGAAAAAAAAAAGGTGATTGGCATTTCTCAGGGTGAAAATGTCTTTTTTGGTGCCAGAAGAGAATTGGCAGACTTCTTTGAGTTAATAGAAAGCCAACAGTAAATCAAATAACCACTGATTACAACCAAGGTATACAGAAGAGCATCTTCTACATACCTTGTGAAGAAGGGCCTGTATACAGTAGGTTCTGCCCTGGCACTTTGACTTTGTCCCAAATTCCAGTGGTTCTGAACTGTCTGTAGGTGTCAACGTGAGTGCAGATAAGTACCTCTCTGTTTGAGCTCTATAATGGACTGACAACATATTCCCACCTCCCACGACTGGTATTTGGACAAGAAGGTGGATGGGTGGAATAATAATCTCATCGTGACAGAAACGATCTCGACAAATCACGGAAATATATATATATTTTTTTTACTTCTCTAAATACCATGTTTTCTACAACAGACACACTGTTGTAGATTAGTGTATAATCCCAAATTAAAGTTAACATGCCCTTACAGTCGCTCTGTCAAAGGGAACATTCAGAGTTTGAGCAGCAGGCTGAAAGGTTACACATTGCCTGCAACCAGTGACACCAACACCACCAAATGCCACAACGAAGTTTATCCTAATGTTTTGAAAATTCAAC
Organism: Copadichromis virginalis; assembly: GCF_057382275.1. Classification (NCBI taxonomy): domain Eukaryota; kingdom Metazoa; phylum Chordata; class Actinopteri; order Cichliformes; family Cichlidae; genus Copadichromis; species Copadichromis virginalis. Next base: position 26,028,934 of record NC_140634.1, on the reverse strand, counting down.
AGAGCAGTGTTATAGAGGTTAGCTGGGGCTTTCACTATCAGTGTAATTAATATTCAGAGCTTGCAGCTATACGAGCTAGTGCCCCTTAGCCTTCCCCAGTCCCTTGTTTGTCCATCATGAAGGAGTTTGTGTTGCAAGACAGATATCTTAGCTTCCAGCTAACGGACTCACTGAGGCTGTCTCTGCCGCTGAATGATTGCGCGACCCCGGCGAGCTTTTCCCAAAGGCCTTTTCGGTATTCTGTTCACACAGCCTTTTTTCAAAGACCCTCATTGATCAGCTGCTCCTTAAGATCCTTTTTTCTCGTTTAGTGAGGAGTAACTGTTACATCACTGTCACAGAAAATGAATAAATGATCATGTGATTTATGAGGAAACGTCTGGATCGCGGTTTCTCATCTTACAAATGTGAATGTTCTTATTTGTTGCGTTTGAAATCTAGAATAATAGTATTAAAAAAATCAGTACAGGGGATGATTTGTTTGGATATAAATTCATGTAACTTCTTTATTTTGAATTTACATAAATTGGGATGAGCTAAAAGTTTCTGGTGTTTGTGCATTTCCCACAGTTTAAAACCAAAGCATTAAAAACTTTTGATCATATAAAATTAGTTATCATAGTAATAGGTAACATTCTTGTTTATGACAAGATCAGCATTAAAAACATGCATTTTTAGGGCTTTGGCACATCCACTGACAGGCGGGCGCAGCTTTGTCTGCTAAGCATCATTTCAGCTAAATGGAGTAACTGGACTGTGTTTGTGGTGTTGGTGCTTTTTGAGGAAATTTTAATGTACTTATCTGATCAATAATAAAGGGATTGCTGTGTGGTTAACTGTCCTAACAGATAGTTCTCAGCCACTTTACATACCTTCCATCAGTGGATTGCATTCAAGCAGTGGGACTGGACTGGTTTGCTTAAGACTTCGTAGATCTACTAAGATGCTGAATGATTTACCAGGGAAGAAATTTGCTCCTCTGTTGATGTTTGAATCTGGTTATTGATTATACGGTTGAACACGAAGGGAAAAATTCTGAAAGAAAAGGAAGTGAAAAATCTACCGCTTTTATACATTATTCAGATTATGCAGCAGTATTTCATGTATATAAATGAGTGATTTTCAGTCGAATGAGGCATCGTTATGAAATATAACAATCCCTGTCACTTCATGAACTCACCTGAAGGTTACGTTCCCTTCATAAATGAGCCTTTCCACCTCTGATATCATCAAAGGCCCTCTCATCCCCTTTTGACTAACTACCATGACCTACAAAACTCCCAACCACGTCTTCTCCAAACCTTCCACATTAATCAAATGCCTTATTTTTATTCATCACTCTTCTCCCATTTTCTCCCCGAAGCCCTTTTGACAAGGTAGCACCTCCATCACTGCATTCCACTGTGTGTGCACATCCTCTGTCATGCAGATGCAGCCCACGGCTTAATTATTCATCCCCAATCTATCCTTTAACAGGAGCCTACACTACAAGTCACTCAACCTCAGTCAATAAATATTCTCTTTGCTAAGATTAGAAGATTTTTGCATGACCTAGATATTAAATCAAGTTATTGTTCCAGCTCTGTCATGCTACATTTTCCTCTGACAGTTAAGGGAAAGGAAAGAGAGAGAGAGAGAGAGAAAGGTAGAGCGGGTGTGAGGCAGATGGATGCCATTTTAAATGAATGCTTCAGTTCAACAGTGACCCCTGCTGTAGGGTGCAGACTGCCTTTTCCTCCCTTCAGGCCAAATTGCTTTGAGGACACTTCAGTTCAGGGGGCCAGCCTTTAGTTCGGCATCTCTTCCATGCCAAAATCCCCCACACATTTTTAAGCATATCATCCTGTGTGCGACCTTCCTTATCCAACTATTCAAACATAATTGTACAGACTCAAAAGTTATAAAGCAAAACAATACTGCAGGATTAAATGGGATGCCGTGATCTTTTTATACGTCTAAACCCTCATTGAGTGCTGCACAAACTGTTTCATGCATTTACACCTTTCTCCCAGGGTGCCTTTTCATGAGTTTGATGAATCACTGTACAAACAGCGTTGCTTTTCTGACGACTATAAAGAAACCTTTAATCACCGCTTTTCAAACAGGCTCTTTAAAAATGACCAATTTAATAACATTTGTTTTTTAAATGATTGAATGCATTTAAGCAATGAATATTATGTAATTTCTACATATTTTAAAACATACCTTAACTGATCTGTGACAACCTTGTGCCTTTTCAGGACTGATTATTTCAATGCTTTCTCCTTTCAGGTAATCCTTGGCCTCCTACCTCTGGACAAACACTTCTCCTGATCAGGACCATATATAAGCTGCTTTCCACCAAAGGTGGCTGTCTTTCCCACTGGATGGATGGGGTTTGTCAGGCATCCAGCTTAGATTTCAATTTTTTTCCTTCTTTTAAGTTATATGTATTTTTGGTCACCTGTTCTGCTTGGCTTATCTTTCTTGGGTTACGATTACTTAAATTTGAACTTAGATTAAATGCCTGCTGTGTCAGTCTCCTTTCTTTGTTAGGTCTTGAATAACCTGGGAATAACACTGCAGACACACACACACACACACACACACACACACACACACACACACACACACACACACACACACACACACACACACACACACACACACAATCCTCAGAGAATGTCTGGAATGAGTTTGCCCCAAAACACACGTATCCATGACACCTAATCCTGCACTAATCGTCAACTTAACCACTTATATACACTCATAAAAATTAGTCATTGGATGAACTCAATTTGACTGATGGCAGGTTTTCCACGTAATACATTTATTTTGGTTCAACCAAATCTACATACATCATGACAATTTAATTAAATTGAGTCAGTAGAACACAATTTAAAAGGAAAAAAATTACATTAATAAGATGTGAAAGGTTTTGGTTGGTTCAACTCAATACAATGTCATTCATTTGAGCTAGATTTTCTTTCGAATTGAAATGATTATTTTAAGTTCAACTAAATCATAATTTTAATTACCAGAAAACTAATTTAATTGTTAAAATAATGACAAAATAAATTTGTTTTTTCAACTCAGTTTTATTCACTTGAATTAAAAGCAGAAACAGAATATTTTGTGAATAAACATACATTTCACATGGTCAAATTAACCTTAACAAAATCAAAGTGCTCACAAAAAAGTGCCTTACATTTGAAATGAATATCAAATCTGAAAAGCACACACCTTTGTATTACTAGGCAAGACTGAAAACAAACTGGAATTTGTAAAATCCGATTTCACGTAAGAATCATTGTATATATATTTATAGTGACACTTGCAGGTAGGTTTTCAGCAAATTCACAATGATAACCTACTAAACATTGCAATTCACACCATATTATGCCAGTCACTGAACATTTTAAACAACCCAAAAATACTTAAATACAAATATATAATGTATATATATATATATATATATATATAAAAAAGATTTTCATTAAGAACATTTTGTGTTACCAAAGGGGAGGTATTTTAATAAAAAAAACCCTTTATTTCTCTAATTCAAACTTTTACAAGCTTATAAGAATGGGAACACCAACTTTAAAACACTGGAAGACACCAAACTTGTCAACATTTGTTTTGTCTCTTCGAAAATCCCAAACGCAATTAAAAGGAAGATGCTGGTTACAACCATTGAATTTTTTTTGAGCTAAATTCTCACAGTCCTTTTATCCATCTATAGTAGTATAGATTAAAGGTTACATCACTCACAACAGAACAGCAGACAAAAATAGACAACTTCTATTTTTCAAAAAAAAGGGGAAAAAAAAGGTCACAGTTTGAACAAAAGAGATAAAAAGGCCAAAATCAAATTTTGTGCTGGGGTCTTGTTTGCCTAAGCAAACATCTTCAATTTCATTTGTTGCATTTGTACTGAGCCTTTGTCCATCCAGATTCATTAAATTCTTCTGACATAACTCGAAAGTGTACTTGAGGTCATTTGGATAGCTCAGATCAAGTGCATAAATCAGTCCAAAGAGAACGATGAATGACATGATGACACTACCGAGGTTGTTCATAACTGTAGTACCTTCAATGACAACTCCAACATCCTCTGGCTCCTGAATGCCTTCTCTTCTGATGGTGTAAATACCCATGACAGTTGCTGCAGTGGATCTCAACTGTTCATCCTCAGTGGAGGAGGTCTGAAAAACAGGATGTTTCAGGTTTAAGGGCTCTGTCACTTGGAAGGGGAAATATTATGCAAAACTCAGCTTTGTATCCTTTTGTGCTGAAACATGGGTCTCTACTGCCTCTATAAACACTCCAAACATGAATAAAACCCATCAATCTGTTCTCTATCAATAGTTTGGGCTAAGGTATTATGTACCTCCCTTTGGGAGGGGCTTGAAATAGAGGAGCAGCTCCTCAAGTGTCTATAAGTGTAGGTGGGTGGGTGTGTGGGGGGGGGGCTGGGTCAATTTCCCTTATTTCATGACAATTGGGGACCTTCTGAAACAGCTTGTTTTAGGCACATTATTCCTGAAACCAGAGGATCGCTGTAACGCCAGTGACACTAGTCAGTGTCTCGATGCAATCTGCTGGGTTCCTTATATAGAAGACTTTTTACTAATTGGCATAATTAACTGAATTTCATTGGAGTGTTTACTTTATGAAGTGCCTTGAGATGACTGTTGTTGTGATATACCGCTATATAAATAAACTGAATTTAAACACTGACAGAAAGTGGATGAATGTTTTCTTCACATTTACCGTGTTTATAGAGGCAGTAGATACCTACATGGCAGCCCCAAAAAAATGAACAATTGAATTTTTACTGAATCTGTCCCCATAAAAGGTGCTCTCCAGTACAAGTTTCAACAATGACTATTAAGAGTAATACATATTTCACAATTATATTGTCTTATTTGAATATATGAGCATTTTGCGTGCGATGAACCTAACTCAAATTGAATCTAGAAAAGAAAGTGTGATAAGCGTACCAGATACTCCTTGAACAGTAGGTCTGGATCTTCATTAAAGTAGATCACCAGGCTTTTAAGAGTATGCTCCCTCTTTATGTCGATGTCATCATACTAATGCAAGGGTGGGAAAAAAAGGGTGAAAAAAATGGAATTGATTGATTGCATTTAATTGATGGGTTTATCATTAGTACTGACCAAACTACTGATCGCCATGATATCCTTGATCTTTTGGCCCTTTGCTCCTTTGCTCCCCTCAAAAATTTGCATCAGCTTGTCTGTTAAGTTGTCCAGCTGAGCCAAGAACTTCGCCTGCAGGGGTTTTGTAGTGATCTGCAGGAAGTCTGCATTCACCTGGAAATAAAACATACATAAATATAGTAAACTAGAAGTTTAAATACAGACTGCTGAATCAACACACTGAAAGTTGCTAAACATTTGAACCATCAGTGAAGTTTGTCAAGACCTAAACTGTTTTTAGCTGAGTTTAGGAATATATCGCCACCTGTTGCTTTGGCATGTTCCTAGCAGCGTTTTCCTTCATTTTTGCGTTTACCTGTGGACGGGATTATTTTTTAAAACGAAAACGGAAAATCTCAGTTTTCAAAAATACCTGTGTAAGTGTGGACGTAGCCGAAATCTTTTATAATAATAAATAGGTTTGAACATCACGGGAGTGCGCATTGTGCTGCCTGCAGTTACTCTTCCGGCCACATGGTTCGCTTTTGGTAGCACCCTCAGTAAACTATGTAGTGCTTTTAAAGACACCTCAAAACGATACTTTCTACTAGAAAATGGCATATAATAATAAACACAGAATACATAATTTTTAGATTATAAAAAGAAAATCAATTTCTCCTCTAAAACAAGGCACTTTTGAAAAGACCTGGCTATATTGTCAAAAAAAATAGTATTCAAGCAGAGAAGAGAATGGTAGCACCACCAAAAGTTCAAAAAACAACTGTTACAAGCTTCTATGATAAATAGCATTGCCATAGATTTAGCTGATAAAGAAATACACAATTGGATATATGAAAAAATAATATTTTACCTTACCTGAAGGTGTAGTTTTATCCAAAAAGTACAGAAAGGCCAAGAGCAGCTGCATTCATTTAGGTGATCCTGAAAGAGCGCAAAATTTTCAAAGAAGGCGGACCGTTGTGTAACTCAATAACTTTGTGTTCTTGTAACAAAGACTGCTTTGAGAGAAAATAATTTAGGTTCACCACACGAATAATAATTGCAGTAATGCTGGAGTGCTACATTTGCGTTGAATGAGATTAAAAAAAATGTTTAAGCTTAAAGAGGGGCTTGAATTTATTTCTTTGAGTTTACAAATACTTAATTGCAAAAATGTACTCCTCCTACCCCCAGTGCCCCAACAAACTCATTCATTTTGTGTTCAGAATCAGCCTCTGCTGGTTTAGAATAATTTTAGGTTTACACAAAGAAAATCAAATTAATTTGGTATTTTTTAATTACATTTATGAACAACTAACAAAATTTGTATGTGTTCTTTGAAAGGAGGACCTGAATCTGTTTTTTGAGTGTATACACAAGACCTGCAGACTGCTGCTTTGCTGGTTTAAAGAAGCATTAAATCAAGCTAAAACAATTCTGGATGATGAGCTTTTGTGGGTTTGCTCTGAGTTCATACATCAGTATGAGCTCCATTCACAGTAAAGTGCATATACTGTAACATAGAAAGAGAAGTGAGTCCCTAGCGCACAAGGATTTTTATTCGTTATATTTATATTTAGGAAAGTGTGGTGGGGTGGTGGTTAGCACTGCAGCAACAAGGTTCAAATCCTCTCTCTGTGGAGTTTGCACATGTTCTCTCCGGGTGCTTTGTCTTTCTCCCACAGTCCTAAAACATGTATGGGTTAGATTAACTGGTGATTCTAAATTGGCTGTAGGTGTGAATACAACAGTGAGTGGCAGTTTCTCTGCATTAGCCCTGGTGATTTGTCCAGGGCGTGCCCTCCCTCTCACCTTATGACAGCTGGCATAGGCTCCAGCTACAACCTGACCCTGAACTGGAGAATCAGAAGAAAAATTTAGATTTCCTCTAACTTTACTTTTTTACAACACAGTTTCTCGCAGATTTAATCAACAACTATTTTGTGAATTTTAAATATTCATTTTTTAATACCTTATTTTTTTGAATGCTGTCAGTATGATTATTTTTAGATGTCAGGAATGCAGTTTCCCCCAAAACTCACTCATATGGGACATCTAATCCTGCCCTAATCCTCACCTTGACCGCTCCTCTGAGCGACAGGTGTAATCTTTCTTTACAAGACTGGAAGACTTGAGTTTGGAAGATCGAGCGTGGGGTATTTGAGGGCATACAAACCATGCCAGGGGGACCATGTCTGACCAAGTCACAGCAGTCCCCACAGCTGCAGCCTTGTCAGTGCAGTCAGCATGCTTTATGCTCCCCAGTTGCAGGGAAGAGTAATCACTTTCTGCAGGAGCGGTGGAGATTTAGCTGTCTGCTTACCTTCAGCCTGAACCGTCACTCACTCAGGATAGAGCACCTGCCTGGAGGCTGCCACGGAAAGCATACATCATCCACCTATCATATCCTCATCCTGCTGCTAACTGCTATTACGCTTTATAAATCAGCGTGTCAAAGGGAAATATTCATGAAAGGCAATTAAAATAACTAAGAGATCCATCAACCGAAAAACACAGGAGCTGACAAGATTACCATCTTGATGAATATTTATCAAAAGAAATGGCAAGATCAAAGGGGTTTCTACTGCTAAAGCACATGCAGACCTCTCAAAGAGCTGAGGAAAAAGCAAAAAGATGCACCATGGTGTTTGCTCACAGATGAATTTGTTAAATGATAAGGATGTTGGTTTAAACAGACACCGGGGACTTGTGGGTAGATGTGGCTGCAGGTGGAGGAGCAGCTGAAGAAGCAGGACGATTTGACTTATTTCTGCAGGCGCCGATATATTTAGGAATAAGGCACTGAAGCCAAAGAAGATTTTCTAAAGGCTATGTCAGACAGATAAGACAGAGTTCAAAGTACTTAGTCCCAGAACTCCATATAAGAACAACTTAAAGTGCACAAAAGGACCAAAGAACCTAAAAAGCAAATATTCAAAGAAATCTTTTTTTCAGTTTAAATATTTTGCCTTTAGAAATACAAAGACACAATAAAATGAAACTGAAACTTTATGCATTGCTACTTCCTGCAATCGTGTAAGAGAAACACTCATGAATGTGGATGTGTTTCTGAAAATCTAGAATTCAGGTCGCCACTACTTGGTGCATCTCTCTCCGACAACACTGGGATCCAACAAGGATTATTTGATGCCCGAGATCGAGAATATTTTGGTCTGGATGCAATTGAACTCTTTCAAAAACAGTTGAATGGAGTTTCATAAATTGCCATGACAATTGCTTTTTCGAAAGTTCAGCGACCATCGCGCAATACGTCACTATCCGCATGTGAAACAATGACAGCGCATTAAATGAGTTTAGGATCCTGCACAGACATGAAATGGTGTGAGACAGATGTCAGACTTTTACAAGGTCCATTAAAAGTATCATTAAATTTGCATATGACCCAGGACTGAAGGTTGTTAAAGCTTAGCAGATAATTTGAACATTTGATAGAGTTGAACTATACTGTTTCCATTCAAGGCTAAACTCTACCATCAGCATTCAGACAGGATGAGTTATAGCCTTTTCTGGCCTGAGCCTTGAGTGTTAACTGAATTAAGATTCAGTTTGGAGCAGAGGACATAGGACTAGAGAACCTTTTCCTGTAAGGTAGCAAGGAAGAAAAACAAAATGTGGGCACTGGGGAACTGTTAGCGGCAAACAACTCAAGACTTTCCAGCAGGTTTGAGATGATTTTTCTGTGTAACCAGTAGGCAGGAAACAGCCTCAAAGATCAGAGGTGAAGCTGTGGAAGTGATACTTTGAGTGAGGAAGATAGCAGAAAGTTAGTTGAAGTGAGGACATGGCAGGAAAGGTTCCTACAAAGATCCTCATTACTCCAGTGCTATCACCCTCCTAAAATGTGCTTCTGTGCCGACTGTTATCTAGTCAAGCTGATATGTGAGTGAGGGGAAGAGCAGATAGCCTCCTGTGCTTTCCATCTGGCTATCGTCTTACACTTTATGTTTACCAATGAGCTTGTTGAGGAGATGGCGCCATCCAGGTCGACAGACGGGTGATGTGCAGTGCAAGCCTGTCAGTTTGTGTCTCTCTTCTCCAGTTTCACCTCCATGAATTGAGGAGGAAAATTGGGGCGGTGTTACAGCCACTGACTGCACTATTTGTACCTGACCAGCTTTTTAATGTGACTTGACTTCAAGAGTGGCCTTGGCACAACTTCTGCATTTTTATGCTATCCAGTGTAGATCTAATGTTCCCATATCTCAATCAAAGAAAGGTGAAACTTGGCAACTTTAGTTCAGATATATATATATATATATATATATATATATATATATAAAGTCTCCCAGTGGAGAACACAGGGGTGCGCTTGTAAGGCAAATAAATGAGAATGTTAATAAAACTTACCTAAGATAAAATGAAATGCCTCTAAGGGAAGCAGGCAGGTTCCTGTAGAGCGAGCCAACATCAGTTCAAACAAGAGATAATCTGCCAGAGGAAAAAACAAACAGATGAGTGGAAAATAGGAAAACAATTGAGGGTAAAACACAGGAACACCAGGGGACAAATAGGGAGTTAGGCAGGAGCACAGGATGGTGAACAAACGAAAGGACACGGTCACAAACTCTCACACAAACAGCTTGATTGGGTGACAGGATGCAGGCGGAAACAGTTAGGCCAGAGCAGGCAATCACAGGCGCAGGAAAACAAGGAAAGGAAACACTATCGAGGACACACTCTGTATCTCTAAGTACTTTACCTTGAAGATAGCAGTAGATGTAGCAATACTATCTATTTTACTATCTCTGGTAAAGCTAGACTACCAGCAATAGTTATTTTCCTTTTCAAACTGACTGGAAGAGCTTTTAAGGGCCCTTGTAGCAAAGAACCCAGCAAGAATGATCAATTCTCACCCAACTTCTTCTCTTTTTCAGGCATCACATTTGATTGTACAGGTTAGCCTGTAATGTGTCTCATTTTTGTCAGGAAAATAGTGAGAAGTATTTTTGCAAGTACGAGAACATGCTCAATGCCAAGAAAGACTATTATTCCCAGTTTCTGATTTCTCAGTTTTTTGTACATTTGTCGTACTTACGTGTTTCAGATTGTCAAACACATTAGAAAATATAATCTGAGTAAATAATGAAATGTCATTAACTAAAAGATTTGAAAAAGTGGTGCATCATGTCACAATCCAAAGGAACTCAAGAAAAGCTGAAAAACAAAGTCATTGACAGCTATCAGTCTGGACAGGGTTGCACGGCCATTTCTAAGGGTTTGAGACTCCAGAGGACCGTGGTGAGAGCTGTTATCCGCAAATAGAGAAGATTTTGGAACATTAGTGAACCATCCGAGGAGTCAGCTTACGAAAATTACTCCAAGAGCACATCACGTACTCGAGAGAGTTACAAGCAGAAAACCACTGCTGACCAAAAAAAACCCACAGGCTACTCTTATGTTTGAGGTGGCTTTAGTGGAGGTCATTGAAAGGCTGGTGGTTCAGTCTTTGGCTACTCTAGTCTCCAGTCTGCATGGCTTAGTATCTTTGTGTAAGATACTGAACCCCAAGTTGCTCTTTGATGCATTCATCAGAAATGAAAGTGTGTAAATGTTAGATAGAAAGCTCTTGAATGGGGTGAAAGAGGCATTTTGACGAGTTCCAAGACCTGTGGTAAAATATTCTGTGGACTGATGAGGCCAAAGGTGAACTTTTTGGAAGTTTGAGTCACAGCTTTTTATAGAAAGAACAACGGACCAGTCGCTAAGCATGGTGGTGGTAGTATGATGGTCTGGGACTGCTTTGCTGCATCAGGACCTGGAAGACTTAAAATAATTGATGGAACTATGAATTCTGCTCTCTACAAGAGAATCCTGAATGTAACACTTGCACAGTAATTATGACCAAACAAGTTCAGACCTTAAACATTTAAGCACTGGCTTTAAAAGAATATTTTAATGTATTCTTTTTAATTAAATTAACATGTGCAAAATAAGTGCTCAGGCTTCCTCTGCAGGAGATCCAGTTAAACTAGAAACAGTTTAACGTGGAGAATGAAATCCCCCTTTCATGTAGCACCATTTGGCCAGCTGTGCCACTTTAACCTCAATATTTAATATGAAATTATCTCAAATTTCCAACAGTGAAAACAGCTCTCAGTATATTCAGCAGAAATGGATTCCTACGTATCAGGCATAGAAAACAGTTTGCTTTGGTAGTGGACCTTTTCTGCTTTCCTGTGGACCGCCTCTTTTAACCCACATCTGCAAATCTCTGTAGAGGATCTGAAGCACTCACTGTTCCATTTATCGAGATCAGCAGCAGACTTTCAGAGTTTAAGAGTCAATAAATAGGGGAAAATTACTCAGCTTTGTAATGTACCACAGGTTGTAACTTGTGAATGATGCAGCGAATGACGATCAGGTCAGAATTAATCTTTTTACACAGGAGTGGGGCTGCTCTCCTCTAATGCCCCATCACTTTCATAGCAAAGCTTTCTAACTGTGAGATTTCACAGACGGCAGCCTTGGTACATAGCTGCAGTTCAACAAGTATGAAACTGCAGTCCGTGGGGAATTCAGATGTCAGTGTTTGACACTCAGTGGGAACGTTTTGGGGATTTTTGTTGTGAGTTTGTAAAATATGACGCTCTGAATCCGATTCATGTCTCTTTTAATTAGCTACGGTGATGCACAATGGCTTAATGGCAACTGGAAAGACACAGATCCTCACTCCCTCAGGTAGTTTTAGTGTCTGACTGGACTTTTGTTTATGCTGTGGACTATTTTGCAGCATTATAAATCAGAGAGAGGGAGGATTTTTGATTTTCATCTCCACCAAAGATAAAGGTGGGGTACCAGAAGAGATGGAAACACCTCATATACTTTTTTGTCAGCTGTTACACTTCCTCAGTTAGGAAAATGGCTTTTTGAAGTATTGCCCCTCATACTAAAAAAAAATGACGGAAAAGGTAATGACAAGGATTGGTGATCAAGTGTCGGCATCTGATAAGTGAGGACTGAGAAATTGTTAAGGTACCTCCTCAATGTTTTTGGCACCTTTAAGCTCATTGTTTTGGTTTCTGGCCTGCTACATTACTGGTTTAATGGACTGGCACGCCATTCATCAGTGTCATTTTTAGCCACAGCAGGCAGCTCGCAGATTTAGTGAATAGGTGGCAAAGAGGAGCAGAGAGCAACTTAAAGGTCAGGCATGCTTCTCAGATGTTTCCACAGAGCAAAACTAAACAAAACAAAGGGTGAATATTGCAATTACATGCATCAGATGGCCAGAAACTCAAGAGAACACTTTGTTAAATGGATCATATCACCTGCAGCAGCAATTTGATTGTTGGGGCAATTGTTTGTACATAGGATAAAGCTACCTCATATGGGGAAATACAGATATATTAACAACTATGAATGTGGGAAATGAGGCACAGCTCTGGGAATTGGGGGTCTTGATGAATCGTATTGTTGTGGCTTGTAATTAATGGGAATGCTGTTCTGCTGGATGAGCGGAGGCAGCTGCGTACTTGTTTGCCATGTCACATTGAAATCCAATTATGTGTCAGTGTGGCATTTGCAACTTGTTTCTAATGACTCAAAATGGCAAATTAATTCATGTTTAAGGGATTTGGACATACAAATTATACTGTGTTTACTTGGCAAACCTGCAGTCTTTGTCCCATCCCTCTAAAACTAGAGTCTTTGGATGTAGGGATAATACCGAAAATATAGATTAGGAATCGATTTGAAGTCCTTTCCTAGCACCTAAAAAGCAAATATTTATATTGTTAATTGAATATCAGCGATTTACAGCAAGAACGTTGAAACAGATGACTAGCGTAATTTCATATTCATGTTCAAAACACCTGAGCTGGCCTGACAGCCAGCAGCTAATATCCTCGACTCCACTGGGTGCCACAGCACTGATTAAGCTCTGATCCAGCTCATAACCACCCAGTCTAATTCCAGGAGCACAGATACGACACCTTAGGGGGTCTTTGTGTTTTATCTCAAAATGAGGTCCAACCATTTAGTGACACAAAACAGAATTGTTCTGGAAAATAAGGAAAAGAAGAATGTAGACTAAATGGTGAGCATCCAGAGAACAACGGTGGTTGTTATCAGAGGGAGGCAGGGCACTGGGAACAAAAACAGATGTTGTGTTTTCTGCTTAGATTAATTCCTTGCAAACACATGTAGAATTTCTTTATATTGATCCAGACATTGCTTTGTTGAAATTTGCATAAAGCTTTGTTTTATACTTTCCTCCCTCCTATTTGTAGTGAGTCAGTCTCCATAAAAGAAAACAGATTGTATTGCAGTCTCAGTTATGAGGGAAATATTCTCTCCTAATGCCATGCTGACAGATTTGCTTTCCCCAGCAGTGATGGTCTCTCATTGCTCCATCACTAATTCTATCAGACGTCACACACTTTTGCAGGCACTAACCCCCCCCCCCCCCCCCCCCCTGCTAAAACCGCCTCCGAAAAGACATGAAAAGCCTCATAGTCTGACAGCTGAACTGCAACTGATGCCTGTCAGCGTGATGGGCAGTCAAAGCGAAGCGGGGAAATGCACAGAAACAAGCAGTGATGTCAGTGCCCACTGAGCATCACGCATGACAGCTGCAGCAGTGTATCCAATGTGATGAACGCGCTCCTCATCACACCATGAAAGGTGAGCATCTGTTTGGATGTCAGAGTCATGCATCTCACAGCAAAGTTCCTACAGAAGTTAGATAGCTAAGCATAACCAAGTAAGACTTGGGAAGATAAATGGAACAAAGAGCACAATGTAAACACTTGAAGTTGAAGTGATCAACATATTCTGTTGTCATAGTTTACACTGAGCAGTCAAGTGCAGTGGCAGTGAAAATGTTTGAAAGGTTTAATGAGCAAAAATCTCAAAATAAGAAAACAAGTTAACTCAGTAAGACCTAGATGAGTGTCTTAGAGCAGGCTCTTTGCAGGTCTGGCAGGAACCAAACACAGATAAGGGATTTCAGATTCTCTATTTAATTCAATTGAGTTTGATTTATATAGCGCCAAATCACAACAACAGTTGCCTCAAGATGCTTCATATTGAAAGGTAAAGATCCTACAATAGTACAGAGAAAACTCCAACATTTAGATGAAACCCTAATGAGCAAACACTTGGCAACCGTGGGAAGGAAAAACGCCCAGCTCAGGGAGGGGCAGTCATCTACCACAAAAGTATGTGAGTGAAGGGAGGAACATGGGGCAAAAGATTAATAATGACTAATGATTAAATGCAAAGTGATAACCACTCAGCGCGTCATGGAAAGCTCCCAGCAGCCTAGGCCTATTGGAGCATAACTAGGGGAGGATTCAGCAACTTGGGGTTAGTATCGTTCCAAAGGTTATTTAGCATGCAGACTGGAATTAAACCACCAACCTTCCCATTAGGAGGTGCCCTGTGCTATCTCCCGAGCTACAGCCACCCTGAAAGTTGACAGAAAGTTAATTTTCCTCATCCGACTATTTTTTCAAAAACTAGCTTCCCGATAAACAGAATAAACTTTCTGGCATGATTAAATATCTAAGATATTTGATGTTACATTTTCTTTTGTTTACAATAAATAGCATCTTTAAGCAAATCAATATATCATGTTTATATTGATACCAAGCAGAGTAGCTGTTGTGGCCTGTATTTTATCATCTGAAAACCTGATGATTCTGATCATCTGTTTTTCCTTCTAGTTTTTTTTTTTATTTTTTTTTTATTTTTATTTTAAAGGTGGATATTAAAGACGTGAGAAAAAATGAGAAGACATGATGTAGGATTGTGGCAAAAACCCTCACAGGCATAACTAAAATGCAGGCTACAAACAGAGTGATTTTGCCATTAAAAGACTGGAGAGAGGTTGTGCACACGGAATGGGAATTCCAGGGACAGTGGACAAGAGGGGGGTAATGGAGGATAAAGCTTCCGTAGTAGGGAGTGAAGGAAAAGCGTGTCAGTCTGAGGTAGGCTGCTGATTGGGAGGTTGTTTGCTTGCTGGCAATGAGAGGAACAGGCGGCTAATGAGTGCGAGACACAGGAGGCTTCTCTTGTTAGGTTAGTAACAAGATACACTGGAGCAGAATCCTTAGAAACAAATCTTTAGTTGGCCTTGAAGTGTTAGGACCACTGCAGCTGAAACAACAATCTGATGAAAAATGGATGAAGAGCTGCTTTAGATGGGAGGCAGGTGTGCAGCATGAGGTGACAGCACCCACTCAGACAGACGGCAAAAAACAAACAGACTGAAAACACATGAAGGAAAATGTCAGCAGAGTATTTCATAGTATTTAGTTTAAAGATAACCTTAAGCATAACCCTTATAGCTCAGCCACAACAGAGTGAAAATAGGATGGTAACCTCCTTCTGACAAGGAATAACTGGTGGTTTCAACCAACCAGCAACCAACTGCTCAGAGGTTGATCATGCAAAACCCTCAACCTTTGGACAACCACTTTTGATCAATAGTTGAATGCACAGGTAATCTGATGGATGGCAACATGTCTCTTTGCAACAGTTCTCTGTATGTTGACAGCAACAGATTTGCAACAGATGGCAAAAAACCTGAGGTTTTTGCTCATTTACCAGAGTTAATTGCAGTATGATAAACAGACCTCATGAAATTGCCAGATTTAACCCATTCAATCACAGGCTGATTCCATCTTTTTACTGTTTTATCGTGGCCTTGATGCACCACAGTCACTTTGAGGATGGTGACCGACTGCAAGTGGACACAAACCTGGTTCTAATCTTTGAAGCAACAAAACCCCCCCCAAAAAACAACAAGTTTGCAAGTTAAAAACTTTGGTTGTGCAGCCACTCTTTTCTGTAATGTGACTGTAGCATTAATACCTATCATGTTTATGGATTTTCTCTGATACTACTAGACTAGCTTTGCACGATAAACAGTAAAGCTACCTATTTTAGCTTCTCTCACTTTAAAATCTCACCTTTTTTTGTTTGGCTGCTATTTGCTTGGCTTCTGTGAACAGAAATCAGTGCTTGTAAGTGCAAGCTACACCACATGCTGTATAAGGAAATCAGTGTCTAGCTGATGTCAGCTAACGCAATAGTAGAAAAAAGTTGGAAAATCATTATTTGGAACAGTCTGGAGCCTCAGCTTTAAGACCAGCTCCTTATTTTTAAACTCTGACAGTTTAAATATAAGACAAAAAAAAAAAAGCAGGAAAGTATTTTAGGCCTCTTTTAAACATGATACCATCAGAACATCATAATGGTTGAACAGTTATTTCAAAGAAAGATGTCTAGTGGAGTGGGTGATATTTAAAGTAAAAATCATTATTAAGACTATTTATTCTTCTGAACATACACACATACATTACACTACATTACCGCCGTAGAGAAAGCTACAGTGTCCACTGAAGAAGAATTCATTTTACAAATGTATAATTACACCTAACTGGGCCCTCAACATAATTGTGTAGCTACAAATAAGTACAGAAAGTAATTTAGTGCCAAGTTCTCCCCCATGGCACTCAATGCAGGAGGCAGATGAGAGGGATTTTTGAAGGGATTATGAGCATTAGCACCCCACTACCTCCTGCCCTGGTGGGCGTTATTAGTTGGCTGAATATTTTATTACGAAAATGTCTTTGTCTGAATATCTGCTGTGCAAAACCCTTCTATCAAAAGCAGTCAGAATTACTTCATTTTTGACTTACAGAGAATAAGAAAGGCTGATGCTAAAAACCACAAGTTGCAACTTGTGGTTTTTAGCATCAGCCTTTCTTATTCTCTGTAAGTATTGTATTGTATTGCAATACATCAAACTGAAAATAGACTAAGCAAAGAAGAACATGTATATTTAAATATGTACACGATTGTGTCCTTTTATGATCTTTTCAATAATAATGGAAACACACATCCACTGTGTCTATTTCACGGTTTGACTCTCCAAAGCGTGAAATAGACATGCGTTCAAAAGCTGCTTTAAGCTACAATAACAGCAGAGGGAGATTTTAATTTCAAGCCAACTTGAAAATAATCACGGTAAAATGTTTAAACAGACATTATTAACACATTTACATGTATATACATATTAACCGCTTAGCTTAATCGTTTCTGACAATGAATGTACTTCATACGTTTTTATTCACTACTGACTTCTTACCTGTATGTTTTAGTGTGATATTGGGTTGGGTAAAACTGCACTTCTCTCAGTGAAGAGAAAAAGCCTTCAGGACATGGAAAAATGCATAAACAACATGAGGATGATGATTTTTGGACCAGGGGCTTCTTTCTTGGTCTGTATCCTCTCAGTCTATGATGCTACACTTGCTAAACTGTGAACAGTGACACTGATGTTCTAGCAGTTTCCAGTTCTTTGCTTGCTTAAACCTTGGTGGTTCCTAGATTGTTTATGAACATCCTAACTCTTATAAAAGGATGACAGTTTGGGTCTTCTTCCAGACCTTGCAAAGTGGTGACGTATCTGAATAACTTTTAGACAATTGTTTAAACAGATGATCTTGGAATCCAGAATTCTTTAGAAATAGTACAAGAAACTTTTCCAACTTTTTTAAACCTGCAACTCTTTGATCTTCACTGAGATTCCTGGACTTTCCCATTGTGCAACAATCATTAAGAGATTTAAATGAGCGTATGTACGTTTAGGCCTTTTTGAATTCTTGTGAATGGTCACAATAGCCGAAGGCCAGTACCAGAACTGGACTCCAATGCAGAAACTGGACTTAACCGTACTGGGCACAGAGCGACATGGAACGTAACTATGGTGTGGCGCCGTGGTTGTGGGCCGAGAGAGGGTAATGGGAATTGGAGGAGCGACTGGAGCGTAACAGGTACGTCTAAAGGTTGTACTGAGGAGAGAGGAGAACGGTGTTAGAACGGTGGAGTAGAGAGGAGCACTTGAAGGAGGTGAGTATATCTGGATGTTTAGCTTTCTTGTAGCTGGAGTGAAACAGGCTTTGAGGGAGAGGCAGTGAGTGTCTGGGTGAGTTAAATGGTGCGACATGGCTAACCTGAGTTCTGCAGGATCTGACAGTGTGTGATGGCTGGAGGGCAGGCAGGTGAGGCTCAGAGCGATTTCCAGAATGAGATTATTATTCAAGACAAGAAGCTGAAGCCAAAGCTTTGTCGTAGGAGTCCAGGAGAGCTAAGGCACAGGAAAACAAGATAAGTAACACACTTAGTAGCAAGAACATGGAGCATAGTCTGTGGTCCCCACATGCTTCAAAAGATCCACCATCATCCCTGTGCCCAAGAACAGCAAACCCTCATCCCTGAACGATTACTGGCCAGTTGCACTGACCTCGGTAGTAATGAAGGTGTTTGAGAGGCTGCTGAAGAACATCATCTCCTCCTCCATCCCAGACACTACAGATCCGCTGCAGTTCGCCTACAGATCCAACAGATCCACAGAGGATGCCATCGCCCACGTCCTACACACCACTCTCAGCCATGTGGACAAACAGGGTAACTATGTGCGAATGCTGTTTGTTGATTACAGTTCAGCGTTTAACACCATAGTGCCCTGCAGACTGTTCACAAAGCTGAGGGATCTGGGACTTAACAGCCGTCTGTGTGCATGGGTGTTGGACTTCCTCACTGGCAGAACTCAGGTGGTGAGGGTGGGCAGGTGCTTCTCCAACAGCATCACCATCAACACAGGAGCACCTCAGGGATGTGTCCTCTCGCCACTGCTCTACTCCCTCTACACTTCAGACTGTGTGGCCACCCATGGCTCCAATACCATTGTGAAGTTTGCTGACGACACAGTGGTGTTGGGTGCCATCTCCAACAACGATGAGGCGGCCTACATGGATGAAGTGAAGAATCTGGCATCATGGTGCCAGGACAACCACCTCCAGCTGAATGTCAGCAAGACCAAGGAGCTGGTGGTGGACTTCAGAAGGGGTCAGCACAGAGACTACAAGCCCATTATCATCAATGGAGCTCCAGTGGAGAGGGTGCAGTCCTTCAAGTATCTTGGTGTCCACATCTCCTCAGACCTGACATGGGCTGCCCACATTCAGGTCCAGACCAAAAAGGCTAGGCAGCGCCTGTATCACCTACGACAACTGAGGAAGTTCAGGGT
This sequence comes from Copadichromis virginalis, assembly GCF_057382275.1. NCBI lineage: Eukaryota > Metazoa > Chordata > Actinopteri > Cichliformes > Cichlidae > Copadichromis > Copadichromis virginalis. Next base: position 26,009,731 of record NC_140634.1, on the reverse strand, counting down.
CTCTCCAAAGATCCTCAGGATTTTCTATACAGGGGCTGTGGAGAGCATCCTCACACAGAACATGACATCGTGGTTTGGGAACAGCTGTGTGAAGGACCAAAAAGCTCTCCAGAGAGTGATCCGTACAGCAGAACGCTGCTGCAGGATTGCTCTCCCCCCGCTTTAGGACACCTACACCAGGAGATGCCGGACTAGAGCAGCGCAGATACTGAAGGACCCGTCCCATCCAGGCAACAAACTGTTCCAACTTCTGCAATCTGGTAGAAGGCTCCGCATCATCCGGGCAAGGACAGGAAGACTCAAGAGGAGCTTCTATCCCCAAGCCATCCGTGCCCTAAACACACACACCCGCCCTCTCACATCATCTATAATTGACTGAGACAGGACTCTCTTCCAGACACTCTAAACCAAGGCACAATGTACATTTCAATTCCTTTAATTTTAAATATGTTTATATTGTCTATCCTGTAAAATAGTCAGATGTCCATTCATATTAATGTACAGAATTCACCTGCTTGCTGCTACTACTGCACATTCACCCAGTGTATATACTATATATATATATATATATATAAAAAAAAAACACCCAGCACGCCCCTGCGGGCGGTTTATCCTTCAAGCTCGGGTCCTCTACCAGAGGCCTGGGAGCTTGAGGGTCCTGCGCAGTATCTTAGCTGTTCCCAGGACTGCGCTCTTCTGGACAGAGATCTCCGATGTTGTTCCTGGGATCTGCTGGAGCCACTCGCCTAGCTTGGGAGTCACCGCACCTAGTGCTCCAATTACCACGGGGACCACCGTTACCTTCACCCTCCACATCCTCTCGAGCTCTTCTCTGAGCCCTTGGTATTTCTCCAGCTTCTCGTGTTCCTTCTTCCTGATATTGCTGTCATTCGGAACCGCTACATCGATCACTACGGCCGTCTTCTTCTGTTTGTCTACCACCACTATGTCCGGTTGGTTAGCCACCACCATTTTGTCCGTCTGTATCTGGAAGTCCCACAGGATCTTAGCTCGGTCATTCTCCACCACCCTTGGGGGCATCTCCCATTTTGACCTCGGGACTTCCAGGTTATACTCGGCACAGATGTTCCTGTACACTATGCCGGCCACTTGGTTATGGCGTTCCATGTATGCCTTGCCTGCTAGCATCTTGCATATATATATATATATATATATATATATATATATATGTATATATATATATATATATATACATATATATATATATAATGTTCTTCCTCTACACCCCCCCCCCAATTTTTGCACATGTCGAGGAGCGTGTCAGGCTACATTTCACTGTGTGTTATACTTGTATAACTATGCATGTGACAAATAAAGAACCTTGAACCTTGAACCATAGGAGCTGATTCCCAACTTGAAGTAGCTGAGGAACTGGCGGTAAAGGAGAGTCAACAGCTGTGTGCCAATCAGGGGCTGCATCCTTCGGAGGCACCGGCCCACGTAGACCATGAAGGTCGGGTCTTCTGAATAATGCAGCCCCTGAATTGGACAGCAAACGTGGAGTTTAAATCGCTCAGCCTGATTGCTCCAGGTGCACAGAGCTCCTGGAGAGGTTGCAATCCTGCCCAGGGGCCGAGACCAGAGAAACTTGGGGGACCTGGTTGAAATTTCCAGCTCCTCACCCGGATCATGACAGAACCTGTCTGGAACTGAGAAAATCCAAAATAAATTCAAACTTATGCACCCAGTTATTCATTTAGAACGTATTTAAAGATGCATACTGTACAATCATTCCACCCCGGAAAAAGTAAAGTTCAAAGAAATTGTTAAAACCCCCAAATTACCATCACATTCATGCATGTATTCTTTCTGTTGGTCTGCTTTCCCCTCTGATTTCTCCCTGAGGATGAACCCTAGCTTCTAAAATCTGTTTTATTGATCTAATTAATTTGAGTGCTGGTCCTGTCATTGACAGATGGAACTCTGAGTGATATAAAATATTACAACACACAATACACATCTCTCCACAGAATATCTAACTGAGATTGATGACGACAACTAGTTTTTATTTCTTAGTTTGTTGGAGTGTAATTCACATCCACTGCGTCACTGCAGCAGAGGAGCTCCTTGAGCAAACATGAATAATTGAACTGGGTCTGGACAAACACGACTCATGATTAAAAACACACTGTGACAACATTAAGAGCTTTACAAACACAAATCAGCAGAAAATGCATAGGCAGGAAACCGTGGAGTCCGACAATCTCACCCTAGGGGACAAGTTTCCTGCCTGACCTGGTGATGATTTAAAATAGAATAAAATTTAAATGAAGGAATTGTGGCTGTAGCTAATAGAGGTGAGCTCCCTCGCCGTTTGTCGGCAGTGCTAAGGAACAGAGTCTGGCTCTCTGTGGGAATGGCTTTTACTTTTACTTCAAACTGCAGGAATACCAATGAGACATTCATAACTAGGACCGCCGCCAAAACAAGCTCTCAAAGCCTCCTTTATAGATGGGCTCTGATGTCCCTGCTTAGTGCAGTAATAAGAAGTTGAAATTAAGTATTGGGGCTGAGAGAGAGAGTCTGCAGCGGAGGACTGCCTCTTTGCATTTCTCACTCTGACTGTAGATGGGGGTTAAGTGGGTATATTACTGTAGGCAAAGATCAAAGAGATGATTATGATGTACTGTGAAGTTGCACTTGAGACTAAAAGCGCTTCTTGGCAATGTGTCATTATTGTAAACAGGCATTACTTCTGAGCATGGATTGAAGTTTGATCAGGATCATTCAAGGCTCCAATAATTGACAGCTAAATCACATCAGTGCCTCACTTTCTTTTTTTCTGCATTTGTGAAGGTGATGCAAAAGTGACTCCATTTAAGCTATTTCATACCTTTCTGTATTGTTTACATATCTTAATCAAAATTCTGAATTGATCTGATGAAAAAGGTTTGCCTGTCCACAAATATACATTCACTGGACACACCTTAACAGCAGTGGATTGGACCCCTGTTTTGTATTCAGAACTGCATTAATTTTTCATATTGATATGACAGTTTCACACTGTTGCTGAAGATTTATGATACAAACTACATCTCAAAGGTGCTCTATTGGATTGAGATCTGGTGACTATGGAGTCTGTTTGGGTACAGTGACATAGCGTGTTATCCTGCTGGTGCAGCAATCAGAAAATGGGTACACCTTGATCATAATGGGATGGACATGGTAAGTGAATACTCAGGCATAACAATGCTCAAGTAGGCTGTGGTGTTTAAATAATGCTCAGTTGCTGCAAAAGGGATCAACTGTGCCAAGAAAATATTCTCCACACCATTACACCACCAGCAGCAGTCTGAATCATTAATACGAGGCATGATACTCGATGTCCAGTTATCACACAGAAATCATCTCATCAGACCAAGCAAAGTTTTCCAGTCTTGTATTTGTTTTTTCTAATCTTGGTGAGCTCATGCCAGTGTCATTTTGACTCAGTTTCCTGTTCTTGGGTGACTGGAGTGCCACCCAGTGTGGTCTGTAGCCCATCTGCTTTGGGGTTCAATTTATTGTACATCCAGAGATGCTCTTCTTCAGTAGATCAGCAATTTCTGAACTACTCACATCAGCCTGCCTGGCACAAAATAACATGCCACGTTGAAATGTGTCATACCTAAGTGCACGTCTCATACCTAAATGCACGAAACTGCTGCCACGGTTGGTCAGATATTTGCATTAATAAGCAATCGAATAGGTGTACCTAATAAACAGGTACCTTAATTAGAATGCACCTTGGTAACAAAGCTAGCTAGTCGGTCCAAGCATTAGTAGATAACTCCCTGTCCCATGCTGAAAACAAAACAAAACAAAACAAAACAAAACAAAAAAACAAGTTGCTGAAGCCAAAATGCCAACCTTGCATCTTCAAACAATAAACTAAATGCGACTGTAACAAATCTCTGGATCAACTAGTACAAAGACTTTTTAAATGTGACATACTGAATGTCCTGTCCTATTTTTTAAATGTTATAATCATTAAGCCATTCAATAAATACTTGACTCCATGTATCTTTGTCACGAGCCAGTTTTTGAGTTTACTTGATAGATGTTGGTGACATTTCCCATAACCTGTTATATACTCTATGGTATTTAACCTCCTAAGACCCGAACTCTTCCACGGCATGCATTTTTAATTTCTCTTTGATATTTGGGCATATTGGGACCCGATGAACGTAAATACAAAGAATTTTTTTTACCTGATTTTTGTTTCTAAGAAAAATAAGAGCCACATATGAGGATATTTGTTTAAAATTTCGATAGAACAGCAGCAGTATAATGTCCTCGTAAGTGGATATCAGGCCCTTGTAGAGCAAAATTGAGTATTTTGGTCTAAATAACCCAAAATGTGATGTCCACATATGTGGACGCCAGGTCCTAGGAGGTTAAAGAACCAGTGTAAAACATTTCAATTCAGATTCAGAGTTGCAAAGGTACTGCATCCTATTACCCCGTATAGGGCAGGGTCTTGACAGTACAAAGACCCAATGAGGTCGAACGTGCTTCAGTGCACTTGTTCCTGATTGCGTACCCTACCGTTTCCCCATTTCCTCATGCACATTATTTGCCTCGCCTGTCGCTAATACCTTTTTGGAAGCAGTGAAATGCACTTTACTGCTTTCTCTAGTCAAGCATCAGGAACTAGGTGTTTTCCAGGCCAGTGAGTGTGTGTGTGTCACTCTGGCCGCAAAGAGCAAGAGAAATAAAAGCTTTGAGAGTGTGCGAGCATCAATTCATTATCAAGGAAATGTTGAAGGGCTTTGCCCTTTCACCTGCTTCTCACTTGAATGGAGCCATATTGCTTTGTCCAGAATGTGTGCTGCTCGAACTTCCTTTTATTCCTTGCTTGACCCCTTTGCACGCTCTCTGTCTCCCTCCTACAGTGCTTGTTTTCTCTTGCTTCTTCATATTCTTCTTTCATGCTCTTTTCTTCTCCCGGCGATGTGCTTATCAGTGTGATAAGATATAAGATAGGACATGAATGGAATATTTTAGAACTTAAGTGCTGTAAACAGTAACAGTACTTTTTAGAGGTGCAGCTGGGAGAAGCTAATGTGTGGCCACTGGCCACTTTAGGCTGGCTCTAAAAGTAAGTCAACACCATAGACCACCATATTAAACTGTCCAGCAAAATACTTTGTTCAACCAGAAGTGAATTTCTGCACAAGTCACCCTTTTATTTTGTATTAAGATGTGTAGACAGTGTTTGATGTGTGCCGACTCTGAGTGACTGGGTGCTGTTTGGTCTTGTTTAACTGTTGGTTGTATCAAAAGGAGTCAGATGGTCATTTTCTTTGGAAATACATTATTTTAAGCCTGTTTACTCCTGGAAGAAGAAGCATCCCATCTATTATTTTTTCCCCTGGCGCTGTGTATGTGACAGCCTATTACAGCAGCTCACATTATTTAATTTTTAAAGAGTTCATGTGTTGATAACTGTGATTTAAGGACTTTTTGGTTGGACACTGATGTTAATCTGAGCAATAAGAAGAAATGTGGAGGGATTGCACTGATTGTGACCGAATAGAGGTGTAAAACTGATAATGCTACTGTGAAGGAACATTTCTGTGGCCTGGATATTGAAATGCTAGCTGTTTTCATGCTTTCATTTTACTCATCAAGGAAAATCAGTCTGAATTGACACGCTGTTTGGATTCCTCCATCAGCTGACGCAGAGGTGATCCAAATGACTGGTTAATGGATGTGGATAATTTATGCATCCAGACTGTCCTCTGTATGTCATGGTGTGAGGAATATGGAGCCAAATGCAAGATGGGTTAATATAAAATATACACACATTGAGGGCTAAGGGGCAATGAGTCACATCTGGAGAAATATACACATCTAAAAATTTACCATGAAAGAACACAGGGAAGGCAAGAAAAACTGAAACAAAAAATGCAAAAATTAAAATTGAAAACATGAGCAAAAATCAGATAGCTGAACTAAAATGAAAACCGCCTGAGAATATAAACATAAAGAAACCACATAGGAAATATCTGCTGAAGGTAAAAGAATGCAAAACTCAAAATACAAAAAACAAGAATCCAAAGTAGATAAAAAAATTAAACTGACTCCAGTTTCAGAGCACTTGCAGAAACTATTTCTCTGTGTTTCAGCTCTGTTTGCCTCAAGGACAAATACAGATCTTTACACCTCATATTTAAAACCTGCATTAATTTTACATTTGAGCTACTTAATGTATCATTCATATATATATATATATTACACCTTAAAGGTGAGGTGTAAGATAATCTGTAAAGGGCTGAGTGTTATGCAAAGTTTTAAAAAATGAGATAAAGTGCTGAGCTTTAAGGTATATATAACAGTGATCACTGGCTCCTTTGAAACATACTGTATGTTTATTTCAAGCCAAATGATCCAGGATCGCTGAATTGGAGACCTGGCTTCACACCCTTGAAAAACCAAAAGCTAGGCAGATTGTTCCAAAAAGCCAAGGAAACAGGATGGCCGGGTACGGTGAGGAGGAAGCATAGTCTTAAACAGAAGCTCCTGTACATCACTAGCCTGTTCATGTGTCAACCCATTTTCCCCTTTTCGGGGACACACCCACCGGGAATCAAACTCTGTTAATTGGCGATTCTGTTCTGAGACATGTGAAGCAAGAGACACCAGCAACCATAACCAATTATCTTCCAGTAGCCGGAGCAGGTGACACTAAGGGAAATTTAAAACTGCTGGCTAAGGTTAAACATAAATTCAGTAAAACTATAAGTCATGTCGGCAGTAATGACACCAGGTTACGCGAGTTGGTCAATATTGAATCGGTGTGTAACTTTGCCAAAACTGAACCAGGTGTGACATGTTTAGCCGCATGTTTTCCTTAAATTGCTGTCTGAGTGGTGTCCAAAAAAATGACGTGGACTTTATAGATAATTGGGTAACTTTCAGGAGGGAACCTGGTCTTGTTAGGAGAGACGACATCCATCCAAGTTTGGATGACGCAGCTCTCATTTCTAGAAATCTGGCCAAATTTATTAGACCCCCCCAAAATGTGACTATCCAGAGTCGGGACCAGGAAGCAGAGTTGTAGCCTTCAGCTTCTCTCCTCCTGTTATTCTCTCAAAAGCCCATCCCCTTAGGTGGGGGCAGGATGATTATGTTAGTTTAAATGGATCAACACTCCTGAGTTATTGTCAGAAGCGAGGGTGTATCAGCAATCTTCCACTCCAGCTTGTTAATCAATCAAAGACATTTGAAAGCCTGACACTTGTCCACCCTAGCCTAGCTGGGAAAACTCAAAAAACTGTTTTATTTGTTATCTATTGTCTACTTGGACCTCGCTTGTCTGATTTTTTGTAATAACATTTAAATTTACAATAATTGATTTCATAGAAGTGGGAAATAGATTCGATCACAGAAAATGTGTTTCTGAAAGTGCTGTAACTAAGTTTAAGAATATAATTCATCCACTGATATCGTCCTCAATGCCTTGTGCCAGCACAGTGCAGAGCAGCTACCTGATGGTGACTATCATGTAAATATTTTTACTTCTTCACTGCTTACAACTCTGGATACTGTAGCGCCTCTGAAAAAGAAAGCCTCAAATCAGAAGTACTTGACTCCCTAGTATAATTCTAACATTTTCACTTTAAAGCAGATAACTCTTTAGATCCCATTCCTACAAAAACTTTCTATAAAGATGTCCTGCCATTAATTAATGCTTTACTCTTAAATGTAATCAACCTATCTCTAATAATCGGCTATTTATTGCAAGCCTTCAAGCTGGCAGTAGTTAAACCTTTACTTAAATAGCCATCTCTAGAGCCAGCTGCCTTGGTTAATTATATATCTCTTTCCTTTCCTATCAAAAATGCTTGAAAGAGTACTTGTCAAACAGCTAACAGATCGCCTCATACATTAGGTGCTGCGTCCTCATGCTGCATAATCTGCAGACTACCTTGATGTGATCATCCACAGTGATCACATCTGTCAAATGGGAGGCTGCGGTCCTTGAGACCCTGAGGCAGGCGGGGCTCACAGCCAACCTGAAGAAGTGTGCAGTTGGACGGAGGGAGATACAGTATTTTGAGTACCACTTGGGGGGCAGTCAGGTGCGTTCACAGGCAGAGAAGATGGCAGCCATTGGATCCCGCCCTGACGAGCCCGTCGACTGATCTCACCTGAAAATCGTGCCCCAGATCTGGTCCAGTGGATGGAACGGTGGCCAGGTGGCATTTGTACAGGTAAAAAAAGCTCCCTATAGGGAGCCGGTGTTACACACACCTAACTTTTCACTCCCTTTCATTCTGCAGACCTGACACCTCAAAGAGAGGGCTGCCGCTTTGTCCCAGCAGGTAAGGGGGGGGGGGGTGTCAACCGCCCAAGAGTGTACATCAGCCAGAAGCTGACCGCACGAGAAACGTGGTACAGCACCATGGAGAAGGAGTGTCACTACGCTATTGTCTCGTGGGATGCTCGTTCACCTGCTCAGACCACAGGGGGGTAGGTTCGGCAGGACGCGACTCCAGCCTCAGTCGGGCAGTGGGGATGTGTGGCAGGGGTGTTGCACTGGGCTCAAGGGGCTGTGCCAGGAAGGCTAATGGAGATGATTGTGTTAATGAGGTCTCTGTGAATCATTCAAACATAAAAACGGCACCTAACACAAGACATGAACAACTGTTTTCTACACATAACAGAAAACTTTACTGGGAGCTTGTCACAAAACAGTCATTTCTTTTCTTGAATTTATGAAAAATGATAAAAATTAAAAAGTTCAAGAGGAAAAATACAATTTTTACACCAGCAAGGTGATTCCCAAAGAGCTATTAGCTGAAAACCTGCCATATCTTGGCAAAGGTGGAATGTTTCAACTAAATTATCAGGAAAAGTGTGGGCTATGGGAAAAAGAAATTTTGCAGTAAATCATGGTGATCTCTTGGATCACTGGAATTATCCTCTTGATCTCTCTTGTCCTTCTTTTGTTCCAGACATTTTGAAAACAAGTTTTAACAAAGTCCTGGAGAAGTGCCCAATGCTGGAGGACCTCCTGCTTTACCCCTGGCTCAGATAAACTCATCTCTGACACACACACACACACACACACACACACACACACACACACACACACACACACACACACACATAATTCACATTTTACCATACAAATGTGATACAGTAACCAACTTTCTTTCTGTTTGACAGAAAAAAAAAAAAGGAAGTTAGTGGATTATAAATTTTCCTCACAATTCTGCTTGCATCAAACTATCCAATTCTAAAAATGTTGACACTGTGTGAATTATTTTGTAGAGCATTTCAGTCCTGTGTTTGATTGAAAAACACTAGAGATGGCACAATACCACTTTTTTATGTCCGATACGATATCATAAATTTGGATATCTGCCGATACCGATATGAATCCGATATAGTGTTTTTAATCAATAAAACTGTTTTTTTTAATATCTTGCTGCATTTTGTATAAGTTCAAACTCTAGTTAAAAACAAAACAAAACACTAAAGCTATTCTGTTATACCTGTATGCAAAAAATACACTGCACCCAAAATATTTCATAGTTCAGCAATACTGATCAATCTAATAAACTTAAACCTGCTCCATCCTCCCTATTCTGGTATTTTAAAGAGTAAACAACTATTAGGGCTCGAAAACTCCCAGCCAAAAAAAAAAAGAAAAAAAAAGGGAACCACCCTCCACCTCATGATGCTTAATTGACGTAATCAACTTTAATTTGATGCAGTTTGAAACAAAATGCACAGAAATAAATTATTTTCCAAGAATAATTAAATAGATTCAACATCTTTCTTCAACAGAACTGCAGACTGCACAGATCGTACCTTCCCAAAGGAAAAAGTACTATAGCTTACTAGGGTATATTAGACTTAATAGTTACTATATACAGTGATGGACTTCTATACGTTTTACATAAGATTAAAACTTTGGGTGTATTATTCGGATAATTATTTATTAAAAGCTTGAAAGGGTGCCTCAGATCTGATCCAGTGGATGGAGCGGTGCCAGGTGATGTTTGTGCAGGTAAAAAAAGCTCTCTATAGGGAGCCGCTATTACACAGACCTAACTTTTCCCTCCCTTTGATTCTGCAGAAGGATGACTCAAAGAGAGTGCTGCTGTTTTGTCCTAGCAGGTAAGAGCGGTCGAGCGCCTGAGAGTACATCAGCCACAAGCTGACCGACTGAGAAACGCGGTACAGTACCATGGAGAAGGCGTGTCTGGCGATCCCACGGGTGGTTGATTCACTACGCTATTACATCATGGGTTGCTCATTCACCCTCTGCTCAGACCACAGGGAGATCGGTTCGTCCGGATGTGACAGCAGCCTCAGTCAGGCTGTGGAAATGTGTGGAAGGGTGTTGCACTGGGTTCAAGGGGCTATGCCAGGAAGGCTAATGGGGCAGGTGGAGATGATTGTGTTAACGAGGTCTCCTTCCTTTTAGTGACGCTGGGGACTTGGGATGAGTGTGGAGTACGCTGCAAAGCTGACTGCCAGGAAAAACCACAAAGGAACATTTCTGTGCTCTAAATAAAAGGTCAAGGTCAAGTTTATTTATATTTCATTTCCAAACATGCGGGTTGTGACAGTTTGATAGAATAATGTCAAATAAGTTTTTTTCTTTTGGCATCTTTTACATTTTTTTTGATATTGACGCCAACAGTCCTTTAGCATATGGAGTGACACTTGTAGTTTTAACTTTTTCCACTTTTCCGCTGAGCTCGACGGCACTCACATCTGCCAGCTCAGGTTGTGTCGGTCTGGCTGCATAAAAACTCAGGGATTTTACAGTTCTGGTTAAAAACTGCTGAAAACTGCTCAGCAGCAGCGCGAGGTTTAACTGAGGTACAAGTAAGAGTATTTGGGGTACCACTTGGGAGGGGGGCAGGTGCGTCCAAGAGTGAAGAAGACGGCCGCCATTGCATCCTACCCATGTCCCAAGACCAAAAAGGAGGTGAGGCAGTTCCTGAGGCTGCCTGGGTACTATTGCCAATTCACAGAGAAAATCCAGAGGAACTAGCTCAAAAAAGCTAGGTGGAGATCTTAATGTCTGAGGTACCAGCTTGGGTAAACGTGTGAAGGTTACTGTAATCCACGCCACATCCACGGGTCTGAGGCCACTTAGGGAAGTAGAGTTTTGGGACCAGCGGATCAAATGTCGTAGGAGCTCTAGGGACAACAGGCAGGATCCATCAAGGGGTGTACTCTGCTGGTCCTGTAGTTCCACGAGAAGCAAGAAGATAAGCCCTGACTCTGACGGGTGTACCAGCTCGCCTTCCCTGTTTCCTTGGGCGGTTCTTCCATGGTGAGGTGTGAGGGTGGTGGCACAGGTAGGCTGGAACAGGCGACTCAGAAAGTAAGAAGTCCAGACACTTTTCTTTCCAAGTTCCTTAGTCCTAGGACATCTGTGGACATTATAAAAAGGAAAAGAGGTAGCATCAGCCAAGACAAGACAGGCAAAGTTGACTGACACGATGCCGTCCATCTTACTCCATGTAAGTTTCATTTCAAAACTTCTTCAGAGAACTGAAGAAGCTTCTCGAATGAGAGGTGAAACGCTCTTTATGAAACTTAAAGAAGTCCAGACGCTTTTCTTTCCAAGTTCCTTAGACTACAATGATCTGGATGACTGAGAACCTTCACAGATGGTTTGACTACAGTTCTTTCCTTCATTCATCATATCTGATTTCAAAACACCAAGATGGGAATAGTTTATTTGAAGAATTTCAGTCATGTTTTAGAGCTCATCACAGCCTAGAAACGGCTTTTGTCAAGGTTAAAAATGATCATCTTATGGCCTCTGACAGTGGAAACATCTCTGTACTTGTCCTGCTAGACCTCAGTCCAACATTTGTTCCTGCTGATCATAACATTTTATTACAGCGATTAGAGGATGCACGTTCCTCAGGGTTCAGTGCTAGGACTCAATTGTGTTTACATATATATATACACATGCTTGCCTTAGGCAGTATCATTAGAAGGCATAGCATACATTTTCACTGCTATGCAGATGACACCCAACTTCATTTACGGTATTCATGAAGCCAGATAACACACACCAATTAGTTACACTGCAGGAATGTCTTAAAGACATAAAGACCTGGATGGCCTTTCTGCTTCTAAATTCAGATAAAACTGAGGTTATTGTACTCGGCCCTGAAAATCGCAGAAATGGGGTTTCTAGCCAGATGCTTACTCTGGATGGCATTACCCTGAAAAACTATTTTATGCACTTATTACTTCTAGGGTGGACGAAGGCAATAAGTTATGATCAAGATATCCTAAAAACTTTCTGAAAAGCCTTCAGGTGATCCAAAGTGCTGTAGAGTACTGACAGGTACTAGAAAGAGAGAGCATATTTCTTCTATACTGACTTCTCTTCATTGGCTCCCTGTTAAATCCAGAATCAAATTTGAAAATCCTGCTCCTCACATACAATATCTTGAACAATCAGTCTCCATTTTATCCGCATAACACCGTATCACCCTATTAGAGCACTTGGCTCTCAGACTGTGGGCTTACTTGTGGTTCCTAGAGTATTTAAAAATAGTAGAATATGAGGTGAATTCGGGAGACAGACACCCTGTTTACTTTTAAGGTTAGGCTTAAAACTTTCTGTTTTGTTAAAGCATATAGTTAGGGTTAGATCAGGTGACCCTGAATCCTCCCTTAGTAATACTGCAATACTTCTAGGCTGTTGGGGCATTCCCATGATGCACTTAGTGCTTCGTCTTCAGTCACTTTTATCACTCACTATTGTATGTGTTTATACACCGCTCTGCATCCATTTGTTATTATTAATCTCTGTCTCTCTTCCACAGCATGTCTTTGCCCTGCTTTCCTGCAATCACCCCCGACTGATGGCGGCAGACAGCAGCCCCCCTGCGCCCCATTCTTGAGATTTTCCTTCCCACCGTCACCAAAGTGCTTGCTCATGGGGGGGTCATTTAATTGTTGGGGTTTTCTCTGTTCTATTTGCATTTTTGTAGGGTCTTTACCTTAGAATATGACCCACCTTAACCTCCTAAGACCCGAACTCTTCCACGGCATGCATTTTTAATTTCTCTTTGATATTTGGGCATATTGGGGCCCGATGAACATTATATTTGTTTTTAAGAAAAATAAGAGCCACGTATGAGGATATTCGTTTAAAAATGTGATAGAACAGTAGCAGTATAATGTCCTCGTAAGTGGGTATCAGGCCCTTGTAGAGCAAAATTGAGTATTTTGGTCTAAATAACCCAAAATGTGATGTCCACATATGTGGACGCCAGGTTCAAGGAGGTTAAGGCAACTGTTGTTGTGATTTGGTGCTATATAAATAAAATTATTTGTTAGGTTACATTATTGGAAAATCATTTTACATTGAGAGTTTGCAGAAGTTGGCTGAGGATGCAGAAAGGGACTGTCTGCCATCCTAGCTTGTACTATGAATTCATTTTGTTCTTTTTCTAATACATGACATTAGCAGGTTGCCTGGTTGTGGTGGCAAAAAACTGAGGAAAGCCCAATCAGCTGACTAACGTCTCTTGCAATGAGCTGGGGGACCACAGAAAAAAAGTGCTACTGATATATGCACTTACATAGAGTATCACTAAATTATTTATAGGAATTTGTAAATGTGAGTCTTCCTTGTATTCTATTTTATTTGGTGTTAATATATTTAGACATACCTACATTTAGAATAGCTTAGTACTTGCCCGCTGTGTACGTATGGGAACACTTGTGTTTAAGACATGACATATTTTTGATCTTATATTTGATCAGCATTAACACACAACAGTGTGAATGAATATACAGTATATTGCATGCATCCACCCGTTTTTACCTGTGGAATTTCTGGTAGCTCCTCATGTCTGTAGCTTCAGTTAATCCACTGCTGTAAAAGGCTTGGCAAGAAATCCAGCACTGCATTTGGAAATCATAAGGATTCTGCAAACCCCATCACTGGCCTGCAAGAGGTCAACCACACTGCTGATTCTACATGGACATGTCAGGAGACGCCTGCTCACAGCCCGGGTGCCACCGCTAGTTTCCACTTCAGTCTTCTGCAGAATGCCAAAACAAATGAGCAACAACTTTCCAATATTTTCTGAGTGCCATCTCGCTCTTTTCGAAAATATAGAGAGTGATGCAGCTACATGAGCGTAGCGTGCATAAAAGATGAGTCATGAAATAATGTGAAACTGCATATGAATGATTGCTCCCGTTTTTCTGCTCCTTTCCCTCAATACTGAGGAGATAAAATAACAAAAAAAAGAAGGTCACATCTTCCCAACACTTCACAATTGAATAGGTTGTCCAGAGGGTTCACAAAAGATCAAGGTTTTGTTTGTAATATGCACAGAGAGAAGGGGCAAAACCTTGGTTCAGCGTTTCTGATGAAGTTTGATCTTCAGAGGGAACTCTAAGTGAAAGTACAGAGAAGGGTGAAGTGGAGATGCAATATGGCTATCACAAAAGAACAGCAGAATGACTGGGTTTGTGTACACACATGCACAAACATGCACGCGACTGTCCTCTGTCTGTGTGCACGCAGAGCATTATGATTCTCCCTGAAGCATAAGGAGAGGAGACGATGACAGATTTCTTTCCCCTTGACTGTCAGTGTTTCCGGTCTCTGTGTGGGCCGATAACGCGGGAGCTTGCTAATTAATTACCTATTGATGCATTTATCGTCTACCTCAAGTGTTCATAACAGTCAAACAGCTGTGGCCTCTAGGATGTGGCGTTCTGATGCCCTGCAGATACTCGGTTAGGTTGCAATGTAGAAACCATGAAGTCAGCTTCTTCCCGAAAACACAAACCTGCAATAAAATAGAAATAGCTCAGAATAAAAAAGCAAAAAATAGCACATGATTCATAGTTTTTGAAGAAACTACGGAAAGAAAGGAAGCTTTACACTATACAAGTACGTGTGTGGATGTTAAGAAGTGGCTTTACATCAGCACCTCACTGGTATTTGAAGCTCAATAATTTTATATGAGCAGCCTGGATGACTGATGTTGAACGTTAAGAGAGCTGCTAACAGAAAATCATCAATCAGTGCTAGAGTTGCTGTCAGTTTTATTTAACACTGAATCATCTCTCAGCTCACTGTTTTAATTTTATGAAAACTGTTTTGGTTAACTCTCACTTTTGTCAACCTTGGTTTCAATGACTAAACCAAGGAGACGACTACACACCAGTACAAGTGAAACATGGACGAAGTGACTCAGCTAGAAACACAACTCCAAATAAGTCTTGAGCTACCCTTCACTTCTTTATACAAGGAGCCAGATTCAAGTAGTCTTGAACATCAGTTCTTTCTAAAGGCCTTTCAAACTTTTCATTCGGACACTGGCTGTTATTTTAGTCATTTGCAGACCCCCCCCCCCCCCCCCCACCACCACCCCCACCACCACCAAACTCAAGGTATGGACCAGTGTTCTGTCTACACATAACAAAGAACCAAACTATATGTTTAAGCACTTTGATACTAGCAGCCTATCTTAAAAACACATTTCCCATTTCATGAGTTGACTCAATGAAAAATATAAAGTTCTGACACAGTTTGAGAGACATAACATGGTATTTTTGCTCCAGCAAAGCAAATCTCAAAGAGCTATTTGCCAAAAACTTGGCATATCTTGGCTTAGTGTGCTTTGTGACCATTTTTATTTTTTTTTAGGAAACTGGACAAGTGGAAAGAATAAAGAATAAGTGTCAGGCCTAAAAAAAATTCTGAAGCAGGTGAACAGTATCTGAAAGGTAGGTCCTTAAAAACAGAAAAAAAAAATCGATCAAAGACCTGAGACATGACCAGAGAGATCCATCTTAAGTTGATCCATCTACTGTTCACTGAAGCTTTATCAGAACTGGTCTCAGTGGAAGGGTGGCTGTCAAAAAGCCATTCTTAAGGAAAGGAAACAAAGAAAAAAGGCTGAAGAATGCTAAATTTAACAAGAAAGTAAAAAGCCACCAGACTTTTGGTCCTATTGAAGTCTATGGGACTATGACCCCCAGACTTAGGTCCATATCAAATAAATGAGTAAGACCATTTTCTGAATGTCTTCATCCAAGCTTCAGAATACAGGATTATGCAGGTTATGATCATTTTGGAGGTGAATATGGAGAACATATAATACCAAACACCAAAATAATTGAATTTCTTTAAGAGGAAGAATGACCGTACAAGCTGTTGCCACAGTAGACGTTTGTCAAAGCAGGAAAAGCACGTGTTAACAATGGCTTCGTTCCAGTTGGCTCTGTGGCATTGCTTATTGGGACACATAATGGAACTGTGCCATCATTACTCTGATTGATTGTGCCTTTGATTTACCAGCCCTGGCAAGCTAAGATGCTTTGAAAAAGGTCCATTACTGTTCACTTGGATGCTGCAACTGAAGTTGAATATTCTGAGAATATAAAAAAACAACAACAAAAACCTAAATCTGTGCCTAACAGGGAAAGCTTTAATTAAGACAAATATGATAAATGCACTAAGAAAAGCTTTTGAATTTTAGACACTAATGGTCTTGGAGATAAAGATCAAAGCTAAAAGCCGAGCATTTGGGAGAAAGTTGTTTGATAAAAGTTGTTTGGTAGCGTTTGGTGTCTCCACGTGAGCTTCCATCTTAACAGCACTTCTGCCTCCACATTATAATTAACTTGACAAAACTAGACCATTAGGGAGAGGACTGGCAGCCTCTGTGGGCTGCTACACTACATTTCAGCTTTCATACCACTGTGCTGGCTTTCATGGGAAATGTGCTTTCTTTAACTACACAGTTTCTGCTTCATTGTCTTTCCACAAAAAAAAAGCAAAACAATTTGGGAATATGAGAATTTAACTGGGAAAAACCTAAACCACAGTCACAGAGGTTCTACTACAGGCTTGCGATCATGTAAAACTCAAAATCTTCACTATATTTTAAATAATCGTCACCTTGTTGGAAGTGCCAAAGTTAATAAAACTGGCAAGAAATTGAAGTTAGAGAACTGGAATTCTTAATTAACTGGAGATATGAGAACATCTTAGAAAGCAGTTTAACGGTGAGATTAAGCACGAATGGGCTTCTTTAAATATGCATGAGATAATGTTTTGAAGTTTAAAATGATTCTCAAAGGGCAAAGTGGAAGATTCCCTCCATCTACTAAAGTCACTTCAGGATCTAAGTTCTCTCTGTAAGTTTCGGGCCTCTGGCTGTAAGTTGAAGGACAGACCTGAAGATCACTTCAAATTAAATTTTTGTCATTATCATAGAGTTTGTCATAAAAGGCTGTAATGGGAGAATTATTGCTCCGGGCTAGTCTTGTTTTCCCCGGTCTTGTGACACTGTTTGATGTTCCATGGTGATTGGGATTGCACCCCCACACCTTTCACTTCCCACCTACTGCTCATCTCTTTGTTAAATCGGAGTCATTTTACACATAGCGATGACTGAGTTGACATAAGTCCTTGTATTCCTGCCAGACGCTCCAGGCACAATTTTCTTCTTTCATTAACTTGAATAAATATTGCTGCCAATGCAGTCAAATTTAAATAAAAGCTCACTTTGTCGTGTATTGGGAAATCTGTTTTCAGACTGATTTGGGATTTAGCTCGCAGAAGAAAGGACATTAGAAGTGTGACTCACTCTGGAAGATGGAAAACTCCGGTGAGGTCATAATGATCAGGTTATACACTGACATGCAACGCAGCTGGGTCGACATCAGAGCAGTAGTCGTTTTGTGTTTGTTTTGCAGACATAGTTTTACTTGTGGAGCTGTTAAAACCACTTCAATCCACTCTTTCTGACATCATACAAAGCAAAGAGCAGACTAACTATCTGGAATCAAACTTATAGAACAGTGTGTCGCTTAATGTGCACTGACAGTATTAAATAAAAAATCCATCCATCCTATCAGATATACCTTGATACTAGTTGATTGGATCCCTCTTTTGCCTTCAGAACAGCCTTACTTCTTCATGGTATTGAAGAAAGTGTTGAAACATTCCTTAGAGCTTTTAGTCCATGTTGACATGAAATCATCACACAGTTGCTGCTGATTTGTCAGCTGCACATCTGTGATGCAAATCCACCACATCCCAAGGGTGCAGTGTTGGATTGAGATGTGGTGACTGTGGAGGCCATTTATGTATGGTGAAATCATTATCGGGTTCAAGAAATGTGGACTGTTGGTCATAAATAGATGGATATGGTCAGTAATACTCCGGTAGTTTGTTGGTACTAAAACCCCACAGATGGTTGTGTGGCAAGATTCCAATAGATCAGCAGCTGAAATGAAATACTCAGACCAGCCCGTCTGGCACCAGCAACCATATCACATCCAAACTCCCTTAAATCACCTTTCTTCCTCATTTTGTTACTAACTTTGATGACAAGCACGACTAACTTATTGATTCCTTCTTCTATATTGTTCACTTAAAAAAAACAAAGAAGAATCTTTGTCCTGGCATGGAGCCGATTGCTGATTACCCATCAATCTTGCTGATGGTGACCATAGTTCACAGTGAACTCATTCTTCCTCTGGAAAATCACAGAAGCTGTTCTTCTAATAGCTTCTGTGACAGGCTGGTGCTGGTGTTGGGTGCAGAAGGTAAAGAAATATGCTTCAGGTTTAGTGCAAGCTAAGGATGATCCCTAGACAATGTGTTGTCTCTTTCTTTTTACTTATCTAATAAAAACACTCTCAGTTTTGGAATTGCTTTAGATTGGTTGGATGAGGTGTGATGAAACAGATTTGTGACACTGAAGAGTAAAAACCATCTGATTTACATTCAATCACATAAGGAACCACTGGGCATGTGGTTCCACTGTAACCTGCAATTTTACCTATTCAATTTTGTGCAAACACCAAACATCGGCTGCTGCATAAAACATATCAAATCAATATTCTGAGAATCGTAACTTGTGAAAAGAGTTGTGTCTCTGGCCACCAACCAAATAAACATGAATTTGTCCACCAGCACCAGGGCCTCAATTCTCACTGGAAACAAACTGCCTTGTGGTGGATCCCACTGTGCAGAGGTACACAGCTCATGGTAAACTCAGTTTTCTTCATCCACACCAGTACATTCATCACTCACTGCCTGCCCTGCTCGCCAGATTTGGCTCCCTGATATTTTGTCCTCATTTCCAATATCAAATTGTATTTGACCCAGAGAGCAGTGCAGGTGCAGTAGTCCCAGTGGTCAGTCCCAGCAGGATTTCCAGCAAGCAATCAAAATAGCAGGAACACCGGAAGTGTTTCAGAATCCCACAATGGGAAGGCCGTAGAGGATCCATCTGCCATCCTTTATGTTTTTGCTGTTTATCAGTGAACTCACTGAATCTTTTACCCGTTGCATGTTTGCAAAAAGCAAAAGATTAAAATAACATGGAATTATCCCTTTTTGTTCATGGATTAAAGAGTGCATTGTGAATTACTTATAAGCAGGGCTCGCAATTGATATTGGAGATGAACAAGATGAAATTTAAGCATAACTGAATGAAAAAAAAAATCATGCATCATGTCTGTGTGATCAGATTTGAACACGACAAATTCTGATGCAAATTGAAGCAACTCAACATTTAAGGGTTGTCAAGCAGCCCAACTATCTACAAACACACAACTTCTCACCAAGTTAACAAGTGTTTTAATAAACTGTTGCCACTGAGTACCAACAATAGCCACAAGAAGTGGTTTTGCAGCCTGGATTGGATATTAAATAGTGATAAGTAACTTTGAACTGTTACAGAACATCACCTGTCACCTGCTTCTTTAACTTTTCTGTGCTCCTGCCCAGGATACCATTTCTCAGAGTTTAAAAAGACCTCAGTCTTCAGTGGGACACTTATTGAGATAATTTTAGATGACACTACCTGCAGGCAAAGGTGATTATTCATTGCCAATCATTCAGTCTTGGCACTCAAACTGGCATCCACCACATTAGTTGGCAGGGATGGGGCATTGAGGCACTGCGGTGTCTAAATTGCTTCCACAGGGCAATCCATACTGCTTACACAAGTTAGTCCTGCTTATCACGAAGTCATTACAGCCTGGGGTGGATTATAAAAATCAAGCACTGCCCAAGCAACAAAGTGTGTGTGGAGTATAAGAATCAGTGGTCTCACTGCGCAGCGGTGTGAATTTGACAGGGCAGCGCCGACTTCTGTGTGTGTGTCTAGATGTCTGTGTGGGAGATAGAGGGCGAGTTTGTGAGTGAGCTCCTCCAATGAGGAGAATGCGTGTTCCTCTCACGCTCCGCTGAAGCATGAAAAACATAGTCGACAAGCAGGCTGGCAGCCAAATCAACACACGCTGTTGGCCAGACAAAGACTTTAAACTCCCTTTTTTCCCTTGAGATGTGACCTCAGAGGGATGGAGAAAAAATTAATTCATCAGCTTTTTGTCTTTGGTTGTGACATTACCAACGACAATATGATGATACTCACGCAATGCCATGCTCGTGTTGGGATCCTGCCAAAGCAATATGTTACATGTCTGATGTTTCATCCTGATGATGACATCAACACTTTAATCGACAGACTGCTTTACTGTGATTGTAGATGGCATAAATCATGATGCACAGGGTCAAAAAGCTCAAATATACAGTGCTGTGAAAAAGCAATTACCACCTTCCTAATTTATTAGGTTGTTGCTTAAATTCTAATATTAACAAAGATAACCCTTGTAGTAGTAACCCCAGATGTTAAATGACTCTTCCATTTCTTAAGGGAAAACAGCTTTTCAAACCTACCTGACCCTGTGTGGAAAAAGTAATTTATTGGAAAGCTGATTTCTGTTTCAATAGACACATCCAGGTTTGACTACTGCCAGACCTGCTGAATAATGAAATCACAAAATAGAACCTGTCTGACAAAGTGAAGTAGGCTAAAAGAAGCAACTTATCATGCTGCAATCTAAAGAAACTCAACAGCAGATGTTAACAGAGTCATGGAAAGCATTATAAAGCCGTTTCTGAGACTTTAGGACTCCAGCGAAGTGAGAGCCATTATCCACAAATGGAGAAAGCTTGGGACAGTGGTGAACCTTCCCAGGAGTGGCCAGAGAACCTAAATTACTCCAAGAGGACCTGGTCTGTGATGGTCTGGAGCTGCTTTGGCGCTTCAGCACAACTTGCTGTAATTGATGGAGCCATGAATTCTGCTCTCCACCTGAAAAATGATAAAGCAAGAAAAATGAAGTCTGGACTTAGATCCCACTGAGATGCTTTGACAAGACCTTAAAGAAGCGTTCAATGCTCGAAAAACCCTCCATTGTTGCTGAATTAAAACTATTCTGCACAGAAGAGTGAAAAATATGTAAATAAAAAAAAAAGAAAAAAAAGAAGGAACGGAGTAAATACTTTTTAACAGCACTGTGAAAAACCGCTGTATAAGATAATGTTTTGGTCAAAGAGCCATCATCAGCACAATTTCCAACTCATTTTATTTTTGAGAAAAGGAACGACCCTTCATAAGTGGTCACATAAACGAACACTATACTTTGCACGCGTACTGCAGTATTTGTCATGTGTAGGCTGTGTGCAGGTATGGAGGTCCCACAGTGCAGACTCCGGAGACAAAACTCAAAAACAGGTTTATTACTGAACAGAAAAACCATACAAAACCTAATGTTACGTCCCTCTGCAGCCTCTAATCTGCTCAGTGTGTTCAGCTGGTGCTAATTGGCCACACCTAATCAGGTGTGGATAAAAGCATACCTGAGGCAAGCTTCCCAGGGAGCTCACTAGTCTTTGCCTTGGTATCACCAGCCATTTTAGCCAACCTGATAGTCCATTTTAAGATAAAACCTCTTTTCACCTACACTCTGGTATTTGTCTCCTTTTTTATGTTGCGGCTTTTGAGCCGGGTCGTAACACTAAACTGGGCAAAATCTAACAAAACACACACACACAGGGAGATGCAGGAAGAGCTACACAGCATGATGGAGATCGCAACATAGACAAACAAAAACACAGGGCTTAAATACACAGAGGGAGCAATCAGGGAATGGGAAACAGGAGGGAAACAGCTGGGGCAAATCAGGGCTGACGAGACAAAGGAAGCAAAACATGATACAGTAAACTGAGACATGATGATGATGAGAGATGATGAGATAGCCTTTATTTGTCAGTTGCAGTTGCCCACAACCGAGATGACAGACCTCGCCAACCGTACATACAATACACAAACATCACACTGGGGAGACAGGTCAGGCTAGGTAGCAAGGGGAAAAAACAACAACATCGAAATGTGTAACACAAAGGATAATACAGGAATGCAACACAATATCAACACAATAAAACACAGACAAGCAACATGGGAGAGTATTCCAGTGTGTACAGCTGATCTGGGACCGCTGCAATCTTCGATTGCGCCTCCAGCTGATCCGGTGTCCACATCGGATGGGAGGTAAGCATGTGAGGAGGCGTTGGATCCGGGGTAGGGAGGGTGATAGTGAGGGCGTATCAGTGTACGTGCTTCGTGCGTGTGCGCGCGTGTGTGTGTGTGTGTATCCTGTGTTCAGCTGAGAGAAAGTGTCACCACGCCCGGTTGAGCGTCAGTCAACAGTCTCCAGTGGACCCAGTTGGCCTTGAAGGAGGGACAAAGACCAATTTTTACAGTTGGTCTAATGTCCATCACTGGTCACCAGGACATGGACTTCAAAGTAAAACAGGAAACAAAAGGCGGAGGCGGCCAGGAAAACAGTTCCAAAAAAAAATTAAAAAAATTCAGGGTGCCGGCCCGGAGGATGACTGCACAACAGTCCAAAACATTTCAGCTCAGGAGGCCGACAGTGTGAAAAGCAACCGCGGCGCTGCAGGCGAAGGAGGTCCGGAGGCCGGCCGCGGGGCAGGACCAGTCGAGGGCGTGGAAGCCGCAGGTGGTGGATGACCGGACTCACCAGAGCCGTCAGCAGCAATCAGGGAACGGGAAACAGGAGGGAAACACAGCTGGGGCAAATCAGGGCTGACGAGACAAAGGAAGCAAAACCTGATACAATAACCTGAGACATGGACTTCAAAGTAAAACAGGAAACAAAAGGCACAGAGACGCGGACTTAACAAGGGGATAAAGCAGACAGGGGAGACAGAGCAACTAAAGAACACAGACAGAAACCAGAGAGCAGAACATTAACAAAGAAACCAAAAGACTAGAAACAAATAATGGCAAAATCAAAAATCAAAACTCCGGGTCAACGACCCAGGCACCCTAACAGTATCGATCGATAGATAGATAGATATCCTCTTCTTTTTTTGGAAAGAATCCCATAACAGTAGATAAAACAGTGGGATGGGGTGTGGGTGCAGTAAGGAGGTGCCTGGCTGACAGTCAGTTTAGTGCAATTTGCTGTTACTGGCCAGGACATATAAAATTGTGCTTCAAGGAAATGCATATCTACTTATTATTCTTCAAGCTGCAAACAATATTGGCAGTGCACTGTTCCAATCAGTCTTCAAATCTCTTGCATTGTATTGTACAAATTAAAAAAAATCTCCAGTAAAACCATGGGGTAGCTTATTATACAGTGCAAGCCACCTGCCACTGAGAATGACTCATAACACATTTAATATCTTCAGTACTTTAAAAAAAATACAGGTAACAAGTTGCTTATGGTGTTCGTATTTGGCACAACAGCTGTAACTTATTCAAAGCTACCAATTAGTTGTGACACAAACAGGATCTGTCAAGGCCACATCAGACAGCCAGGTTTTGCAGTGAAATCACTTGTTACACGATGGTTCTCTTGATTGTTCGTTACTGAAGTTACATCACAGGTGTGATGTGATCAGGTCAAAACTATATTACTTGCCAACAATAGTCGTTTTTAGGTTCCCACCCCTTTAAATTCAAAGTCAGTATTTGCAGGAGTGATTATGGTCTCATTACTGTGCCCTCACTAAATATTACAAGAGGAGAGTCATTTCCTCTGAAATAAACACTACTATCTCCTTTTCTGGGCTATTTAAAGGGCCGGTTCATTTAAACTACCCAGGGTGACTACAAGCTGGATGCTGACAGGCTTGTAGTGACAAGAAAGTCAGAGATAAATAGGAAACTATTTTAAAACACTGCAGATACGCAACGGTATGGCAAAGAATTCATGATAACACAAAGAATCAGAGCACTTCCCACATGAGAATAAAATTATGTCACTAACATAAAAATGTCTACTTGCAGGACTACTTGAGTTCTTCTTTGCTTTCGATTGTGATAAAGCCTTATAAATGTGTCGTTTTCTCTGCTTGTAAAGCAGTTTGCGACTCGTGTTTTGAAAGGTGTGATAAAGATAAAGTCACATTTGCTGTGTGTGAAAGTTTGGGCATGGGCAACAGCAACACTAACGTCTAATATATTAGAAGCAACACCTTTTTTTCTTTTTAACCAGATAAATAAATAAATAAATAATAATAAAACTCCAACGCCTCAATAAGAGGACATTTAAGGTGACTGTTAGCACGGCAGAAAAATACCTCTGAGTGTTGGGTGCAGTGAAGTGGTCATGCTGCCATCTGCTGGTGGGAAAGGCCAGTTAAAAAGTTGACATGTATTCTAATCTGCTGATGAGGAATAAAAATACAGGATACACGTACATGAACTCAAGTTAAAGACATGTGGTATTACCCTCAGCGATGTGATGACTGCAGGAGTGAATCCACTAATCTAATGTCAGAAAATATGGGTAGGTGGACCACATCTGAGTAACTCTGTGATAACTCCCTTTGAGATGCCTTTGAGCCTCTCAGTGGAAAAAGACTCATTGTTATGAGTCAACTTTTGCTGTATCAACAGAAGTGCAAGTACACACACTACAGTGTACACTGAATTTGTCAGTCACACAGCAGGGATGGTTTGAAGCTGAGTGACTGTCCTATCGATTCAAAAGCTTCTCTTCACCTCTGCCAGTCATCCGTGCCTTAGTTTCTGCTATTGATCCCTGTCCTCGCACAGAAGCGGCGGCAATGATCGACCTAACAGGCAATGTATTGAAGATAAATTTCACAGCCATATCTCCCTGAGCAGTCTACAGCTGAATCCACTTTTACTCCTCTAATTACTGGAGTGTGTCAGAAAATAACACAGGATCATTTAATTCATATTCTCTCAGATGTGGCTAGCACATTAAAATGAGTAATAACCGCCCCCTTACCGTCGCCAACACCACTCCTTTTCCCAGCAGCTGCCTGTGGGCATTCTCGTGATGAGACTTCCAGTGACTTTCTGGCCTATCAGTTTGGAATGATGTGCAACGGCAGGCACGACCCCCTGTGTGGGCAAACAACAGGGTATTGTTTTGAGGCACGATCACATCAGTGGGGAGTTTAGGGTGGAATGGAGCAAACACACCCCATGCCACACACTGATGGCTCGTGCTTCACACCGACAGGAAGGGAGACGGACTGCAGGAAGTTGAGGACAAACCCTATTTTACACTTTCATTTATTCAATCAGTCGCTTCACTGTCTCTCACACAAATCCATTTCCCTTCTCAGAGGAGTAAGACACAGTAGGGGACACCCTGCTGCATACTGAGATGAGAGGCACGGGTGACATATTGATTTCTGAACGCCGACTTACCGATCTGCCATAATCGGATAACACTGCTTTTCATTGCATCACACTGTAGGGCAGGAGTGAAACTGCTTGTTTTAGACACAGGGAATCCTCCATTAAACTTTATCCAAACAGTCAGCTCAGTGGGGGTCGCCTAACAAACAGGAGCCGAATGGTGGAACATCACAAACAATGTAGTGGTTGCAGGAGACATCTGTTCATTTTCTCTGCCTCTCTCTGCTGAAAAACACGGAGAAGCCTGACTGGCCCGGGTATGTGTTTTTTTTCTTTGTTGCAATGATTAAATTATGTTTGTGGGCTTGACGCAAAGATGCATCGTCTGATGGATGCCAACCACACGTGGCCTTGGTTGATGAGCTGTTTCCACAGCAACATGGAGCCTTTATCGTCATCACACAGAGAGCCGGGTTACGCCGGAGCAGGAGTTCTTTAAATAGCCATCAGCAGTTCACAACAACACATGATTAGGCCGACGTCTGAAAACTCTCAAACCGCCAGTGTTTTCACCTCTACGATAACAATAGCGCTTATTTATAGAACAATTTTCAAAAATAGCAGAAGAGAAACAGCAAAGTAAATGGTTAAAAAATGTGAAATGAAGGTGAAAAAGGTAAAAAAAACAAAACAAACTGAACAACAGAAGAGATGCTGTGTGAAGCGGCACACTGCTGTCCTAATTCATTTTAAACACATGTGCTACAGATCATGAAGGCAGTCAGACTCTAGGAAAAGAATAATACATCTCATGTTGATCTACTGCACACGTGGAGCTTATGCGTCCAGGAGACATATGGATTTAAAAAGCAGTCTAATAAGAACAGTTATTGCCATGTGAAAACGTTTTCGTTCACTTTGAGATTTTCTAGAACTAGATGAAAATAGTTCATACAATTCATACAAGACAACAGTGTCTCAGGGTCACACGTGGCTTCTTTTTATGCATCGTAGAGCTTTAACTTGTATTTGTGGATGGCATGGTTTACTGTGTTCATGACCGCTTGCAGTGATTTCTATGATGCAATCATGTTTTTTTTTTTAGTGCAGTGCAGCCTGAGGGCCTGAACACTACATGCACCTAATATTGATTGTCAGCCTTGTCTCTTGCTCATAGAGATTTCCTCACATTATACTGTTGAAAGTCTTCCCAATTTAAAGTTGAGGAACTCTATTTGGATTTTTTTCCTACAGTTTGTAGATGCAGTTTTTTTTTTTTTTGCAGATTGATGGATCTCTGCTCAAGCATAGGTTTATGCCAATTGTTGCATTCTCTTATTCACATTTTACACAATGGAATTTCTGGATGACCTCGGGAAAATTAGTTTGCAATCATCTTATGAACAGTTAGTCAGACTGTTTACAAATCAAGGAAATTCAAGAACAGTCAACCAATGAAAATCTCTTGAGGAATGAGATGTGTAAGAGCCTAGGAACAATTCTTAGCAATTAACGCCCATGAGCCAGTGATCGGGTAAACACTAAACAATGGTATTCTTGGCACAATTGCAAGGCGACATTCACTTCATTTTCAAAAGAGAACTCCCCGTCTGTCAGCAATTTGCTAAAGATCATTTGGAGAAGCCAGAAGCTGTTGGAACAATAGTTTGTGGACAGATGAGACCAAAATAGAACTTTTGCTTCGGGTAGAATGAGAGATTTGGAAAAATGCTTTATTTTAGCATCAGATTCTTATTTCAGGTGTGAAACATGGTGGTGGTAGTATCGTGGATCGGGTCTGTTTTACAGCATCTGGGACAACATGACCTGCCCATCACTGATAGGGCAACAGATTTGTAAATTATACCAGAACATTTTAAATCAGAGGAACAGAGTAATGCAACCTCTTGCTATAAATTCCCAAACAACATAAAACATCCAGACAACATTTAAGTGACGACGGGATGACATCACAGAAATTTCACAGTTTTCAACCAGCACTGAATGAACGCTCAGCCAGCTGTTACTCAATTTCCAAATGTTTGCTGGGTATTCTGGCAGATTCCTTTCATTTTCACACAAAGAAGCACTCTCTTTCCTCAACATACTTCTCCCAAGAGGGTTGCTAATATAAATAAAGGTTATGTAACTGTGTGTGCTGATGTCTCTTTGTAATAAGGTGGAGAAAGTTTTTCTTTTGCCCTAAACCTGACCAATCTAGCTGCTGGTTGTGTAAAAGTGGAGTAAACACAGCTGGTGCCCGTTTCAAAGCCGCTGAAAGCGGGAGGGGTTTATTAAAAGAGTGTCTCCTAGTGAGTAGTCCCTTGCTCTTAAAGAGCTTGTTGATGTCCTCAAGCCTTTTATCTTTAAAAGGTTTGTGTCTCGTACAAGATGCAAATGTGATCCATGTAGCAGCCTTCGTCGCTCTTTATTATCCCAGAATTTTTACCTTTTAGTTTTTGATTTACTGTAAAAATGTGTTTCGATGGTTTTTGCTGACATGTCTTACTTTGAATCCTAAATTAGTCAAACAATCAAATAGACACTACGTAGCTAGTGTCTATTCAGTGAAAATATAAAGTTGCACACCATTAACTTCATTTATTTTGGTATTTATGTGGCCATAATTGGCAATTTAGTAATGGATTATTGCCCCAGGAATAGTTTTGAATTACTGAATAAACACTCATTGTACAAATTTGAAATCTGAGCTCAAATGGATACAAACTGAGGTAGCTCTGTTTTGGGGGAAACTGCGAGGGTCTCAACACTACATGCCTTTTGTTAGGGAAAAACAAATATTGCCATGATGAAGATAAGCTTGCCATGTGACACGGAAAAGTGATAACAAAATAAAGAACAACTCCGTTTTAAGCATATACAATGAAATGTAACTAAATCGACTAAATTTTCAGTTTGGACTGTCTTTGAATTTGTTATAGAAATGTCTAATAAAATGTTGTTGTCCAGAACATTACATTTTTAGAACAGTACAGACATTAGCCTGTATTAAAATACTGTCATGTCCATCATATATTATTTTCTGCATCAGACAGATGTGGCAACACGCACTGCTTAGTCATAGATGTAATTATCAGTGAGTTGTAGGTGGAGACTGACTCATGTGGGAAGCTTCAGTCAGAGCAGTGTCAGCACAGAGATGTGGCAACATCAGCTGCGTCTTCAAGCAAGTGGAAATGTAGGAAGTGACAACGGTCTAATCCAATAGGAGCCAAACGCCTCTGTAATACGAGCGCAGTCATGATATTACAGCTCAGGAAATTCGCTTTAACTCTAAACCACGCTGTGACCTATTAGTTTACACACAGTTGCAGTGGTGTTGAAAAATCTCTAGAGGGTGCTATGAGTAAAGATGCTCAGGAGGTTGGTGCTCAGTGTAGGAAAGGTTTGTCATTAAAAAAATGTAACGCAGATTTTTAATAAAATGCCTTTGAATCAATCACGTTTCAGTTGAATTTAATGAAAAAGGGCAGGATCTACGTCAGAACGATGTAGAAAAAGATTATTTGTATGAAGAGAAAGACATTTTATGTTTTTCCAAGTTGTAGAATGAAAGTATTGTATAAAGGAGAAAAACTGCACTGGAAAAGCTAAGAAAAAAAATTCCAGGATCTGATTGGATGACTGGTTAAATTGGATAATATTACAGCAGGACCACAAAAAGCCATTAAGTAGATGCATCCACTCTGACTCTTTACTGCTGATAGTCGGCTCCTTCTCCTCCCTTTCTCCCCATTAGATCACAGCCTGCTTCACCTTAACCACCCTGACCGCAATTTCCGGATACAAACACGAGGGTGGGGTGTTGGGCGTGTGGACGTGCGGGTGTACAAACAGAAAATGATAAATAATTAAAGCCAGCTTTATAGCATGGAACATGCGGAAGGAGACATGGCTTAAAAAGAACACAGATGGAGAGTGGCTGATAATTACGTCTCAGATTGATTATGTGCTTTGTCTCTGTGAAAGTTTCTCTTTGGAATTAGGCATCGGATTCCTCTGAAAGTGCCTCTAAATGATCATTTACAGGATTAAATATAGATGAGTTCTGCTTCAAACGTAGTAAACCCCACTCCCTGCTCCATTAACAACTACCTGTCTTTACATCAGCTGATGAATACAGATGAAAACATACATTTGGCCGAAAGCAGCCCATTAGCATATTAACCATATGTAGAGGCATTTGTGCTTTTGAGAGGATGAAACTGAAAAAAACCTCTTCCGTTTCACTATAGAAGGCCATACTAATGAATGCAACTTTGTTTTATTTGACAAAAGCAGCCAAAAAAAATAAGTGCATGGCATGATCTTACCAATAAGGTGTGATTTACTCACAGGAGGAGCTCCTTCCCACATGCAGTCTAAGTTAGCAGGGGAGGAGGTCCAATTAGCAGAAACCAGATTGCCCGGCAGTATGACAAGAGTACATGAACTTTTTTATTACCTAGAAATGAATCATAAATCTAGGAAATCTGAATATTGCTACCCCTTGTCCTTGTCATCATCTATTTGACAAAAATAATTAACTAGACAATCACGCGACAGAATCACGCCAGCTGCAACACCAGTGAGTTCTCGATCATGGAAAGTAGATGCCAGCTAAAAGTAACTCATGCGAGTTCATTAAAAAGTCTATGAAGAGGAAGACGGGCTGTAGGAAAACTTCATCAGACTGCACTTGCTATATTTCCCGCCACATGACTACATGGTTTCTCTAACACGGTGCCTGTGTAGAGTCAGTTCTGGCCTGGTGCCTTTTGAGAATCAGCCTACATTTCAACAGATTTAGAAGCTTAATGTTACAATGAGAAAGCTGACTGAGTCGTGGCCGACAGGCTTGTGATGCTTCAACCACCAAAGGTGTAATTGCCTTCAAGGCACATTTTCCCATGACAAACACACTCGAAAACACTGACAGGCAAACTCAAAAGGTGAAAACATTACCAGTCATGCTACTGCAGCTTGCAGTAAAGTAAGTGCAAGAACATCACCGTGCCAGTGTTTGTATTTACACTGCTTGAAACATTATCACACATGATCACTGAGCCTGATAAGTCCTCAGCATTAAAGCTGTAACAAGTTATTTTAGGACTGGCAATGTGATACTGGAATTTGAGTCTGGAAACTTTCTGTGTAATGCTATTGTCATTTCTTATTTATTTATTAATTTTGTTGGAAGACGTCGTCCACAGTTTTGGCTGAAAAGCTCATGTGATTGGCACTGGGGCTGTAATGTTCCTCAGCAGTGGGCATGCAGGAATGTTAAGAGGGAGGAAACGCACTGTTTAATCCCAAACATCCTCATCCATAGATGCAGGGCTGCTTACTGGACTATTGTTCAGGCCACTGAGACTGAAAACAAAGTAGCACTGCTCTGAAACTCAACAAGCTTTCAGAAAAGTATGATCACAGCCATTTTCTAAGCAGTCCTCAATCTTTTTGACCCATGACATATACACAGCTTCAGGTTTAAATGTGTTAAAACTGCATCCTTTCTAATGGCCACCAGGAAAACAGCCCCCTGGACCTTCTTATGCTAAATACTCTCCTGGTGAGTTTATGAGCCCAATCGCTCCCACCCGCTGTCAGGAAATGCACCGTGACCAATTTAAGACAACGTAGCAGCAGACTGCAGCATCGTGAAGTCTCTGTTTCAACTTGTGCCGAAAGTGTAGATTTCAAATTGTGTTGAAAGACCAAGTAAATTAATACAGCTTTAATGCTTTTTCTTCAATATTGCTGTCATGTTCAGTGCCGTATTTCTCCAGTTAGACAACAGTAGTTGTGATACATCCTGAATAGAGTACAAAAACACCTGAGACATTTCCTCTACGTTAATGTAAATAGTTGTAAATAGTTGTATATAACTATTGTTGTTTTGCAAAGTTTCAACGTACCTTTTTGGATTTTACAGTTTATATTTGCATTTCAGCCTTTGGAAATTATTTTTTAAAACATGTTTGAGGTTTCACATTAAAAAACTAAACTAATACAAACTTTCCTACTCCGACTGGATGGTTTTTGTCATGATTTGCACTGGCAGACTGCGTGGAGGGAGGAAGAGGACCCAAAATGCAGACACTTGGAACGAAACTATAACTTAACAAAAGGCGAACTGTTTATTTGTGGCTGGGAAAAGGTACAAAACAAAAGGAAGATGCACACTGAGGTGAAACCAACTAGAACTAAACTAGGAAAAACTAAATGCTAAACACAATAGACAATGAACAAAACCTCGAATGTGATAAACCCTGAACATGGAAAAACCTGGAAACATGACGAGAACTCACCAGAGAACCTCACAACGGAATGAGGTTTTAACTGTAATCACAGGAGGTGATGAGGGGAAGTGGAAACAGCTGATTAGAATGAACATAATGATGCCACAGGGGAAGTGAAACTAAACACAATGAACATGGGACACCAGGCCTCTTCAAAATAAAACAGGAAACATCATGAGACGCAGACATGACAACACGAGCTTGACAACGTAAGACACGCAGACGTGAAACACATGAAGGTCAAGGGAGACTTAAACACAGGGGTGAAGACGCAAGAGGAATCTAATCAACAACGAACTATAACAGAGCAACATAGGCAAAAATAGAAATGAACTCAGATAAGCTAATGAACTTCAACATAAACCATAAACATCAAAATTAGTGCCGGCAGCATTAATCTTGTTAAAATGACGCAGCAAATCTCCGTTAGCGAGTTAATGTGGATCACCCTGTGCTGGTGTAACCGGTGTGATTCTGCGTTGTGTCTGATAAAAAAGGTAAAAGAAAGAAAGACCTCCAAGTAAATAATTTGCCCACTCCAGCTCCTCTCCCACAGGGGAATTGTAGAAAAAGGGGCTGGCATTTATTTTTACATTAAACATAAAATATGCATTTACACGTAACATATTTGACATAAGATAAAACAAAAACAACAACATGAAATCCGACATACCTGATAAAAAAGGTAAAAGAAAGAAAGACCTCCAAGTAAATAATTTGCCCACTCCAGCTCCTAGACCAAATACAAACAGTGGGGAAGAGGGTTAGCTCAACCCACCACAGCTCCCAAGCTAGCAAGGAGTATATATTCATGCTAGCATTTATGGCGCCTAAAACACATTTATGATACACACATACTTATCACATCTTACAAAAACAGGCTTAATAATGACAATAACTGAACTAACATCGCAATCATAAACATCAGGGTGGCTAAATATGAATTATGTGTGTTTTTAAGGTGTTGGAAAGAAATGACACCCACCTCTCCCACAGGGGAATTGTAGAAAAGGGGAGAGGCAAAAGGGGTACACTGTATTTATAGTATTGCACCAAAGAAGAAGAAGAAAAGAATGAGGAGGGGCTCTAACTGATAATGAACACAACTACAGGCTTGGAGGTCCTAAAAGTCAGGTATAAAAGGAGCAGTTTGGGGGTTTAGAACACATTTTGTGTAATTATAACAATGTGATTTATGACTCTGTTACACTGGGGCTGCACAGCGTGGTTAGCTCGTTTAGCTTGTTAAAGCGTTAGCGCCATCCAGCGTTAACGTCATTTTAACGAGATTAACGCTGACAGCACAAAAATATATTAAAACTCAAAACGCTGGGTCAAATGAGCCAGGATCGACAGTTTTTGTGTGATTTTGTGAAATATAAATGTAAAATCAAAATTAGGCAAGAATTTGATACTCTTGACCTTGGATGATTAAAGTCATGAAGCTAATTTTGTAAATGTAACATGTTGAATCCCATAAAGGCGAGCATGTAGTGACAGAGGGGCGGGGAAGTCCCCTTTTAACTGAAAGAAACCTCTAGGATATATATGTTAAGAGAGAGTGGCCATCTGCCACAGTAATTTGTGGTGAGGGGAAAGAGAAGAGAGGAAAAGAAGAAGAAGACAAAACCAACAAACATGACATAGCACAAACTACTGGATAGAGAAAATACAAAGTTAGTGACAGACACTCTACAGCAGCATAACTAAGAGATATCAAAGAAAGTGTAAAGCATAATCTTAAAAGCTGTGAAGGTTTCCGCCTACCAAGAAAAAAAAGAGAGCTGGTTTCATATAAAAGAAAAATTCAACTTTTGAAAACTCTGGAAACAAAAAGTAACCCTGCACTCTAAGCATCAACAGGGTACTATCAGATCTTTAAGGTTTGGTGGCGTCTGATCATTCACGATTTTATGTGTTTGGAGAAGCATTTTAAATTCAGCTCTTGATCTTACAGGAAGTCAGTGAATGACACCAAGGAGTATGGGAGAAACATGATCTATTTCTACTCTCTGTTAGTACTCTGGTGCACCATTTTGGAAGCTTTTCAGCTTTTTACTTATTCACAAGGCGGCGCCACAGCAGATATCTCTCGACGCTCTTTCTGTGTCTCCTCCCAGGGTTGAACTGTAGACCTTTGGCTTGTTGGGCAAATATGTAAACCACTGCATTATGGAGTCACTCTTACAGGACACGCCAAGCACAGGTAAATGGGAAGGCACTTCTAAAGACTAGTTTCACGTGTAGCTTTCTTGGTTTGGTACCAGCTGGCTCACGTTCATATGCGGGCTTTAGAGACTTTGCGGAACATGGGGCATTTACTGGACCAGTTTACTAACTTTAAGGTGGATCTCCTCCTTTAGTACTGTTATAAAAAGCCCTTTAGGTAAATACAAAGCAAAGCTATTTTTGCTTGGCACTACAGCCACCTCTATACAGCAGATTTGCATGGTGATATTTAGTTATGTTGATAGAAAACAAATGTTAGATGAAGAGGATTTGCTTACTTAGGCTAGGACATCACTGTCTGAGCTTACGTTTACATGGCCGCTTCTTTTCTACTTCAGAGTTTTATATGTTTATATGTTTTATAAACATATAAAACTCTGAAGTAGTTTTATATGTAAAACTACTTCATATCTGAAGTAGTTTTATCAGTCAAATCTGATGGTTTTATATGGTTTACAAGTCTGCTCTGAAGTTGAGCTGGATGTACCAATCATATTCTTGTTCAAGACTGAGTGATCCATTATTGAAATTAATGATGGGTGCATACAGAAACCAGGGATGGGAGAGTTGGAGGTAATTAAAAGTAACCACATGGCTGCAGAAAAGGGAATATATGAGAACAATAAAGAGGTTATTACATTAAATGAGTGAACAATGGTATCCATAAGACCTGTAAGCTAGTTTTAGCCCATAAAGCTCACAGCGCTTTCTGGTCTACCTACCACACCGATAAAGCCCTGAGATAACAGGCCCATTTCTGACAAAAAGTTTCTCTTAAAGGCCACGTATGACTGTCGTCACTCTGAGGGCT
Source organism: Copadichromis virginalis (assembly GCF_057382275.1). Classification (NCBI taxonomy): domain Eukaryota; kingdom Metazoa; phylum Chordata; class Actinopteri; order Cichliformes; family Cichlidae; genus Copadichromis; species Copadichromis virginalis. The sequence goes on along the minus strand of NC_140634.1, from coordinate 25,974,908 downwards.
CTGAAATTGCCACTTGACAGTGACACAATGTTCCAGTTGAAACCCCCCCTTCCCCCGGTCCCTCTCGTTGCCCGAGACCCTCCCACCCCCGTCGCCAGCCACGTAGAAACATCAGGAGCTATTTATAACATCTTCACCCCCTCATATGAAGGAATATCTCTCTGTTTTTCTCCTCTCTCCTCTCTCGCTTCCTCGCTCACTGTTGCCATGGCGCTGTGAATCAATGACATCACAAGTGTGTGCATGCTTGCGCGTGTGTTTGTGTGCGGAGATGAAAGCTGGAATCTGCAAACTGAATGAACACAGCTAGCGAATATCAGGTGACGAGCAGAAGCACAGACAGCAGGCATCCAGCTGGAGCATGCACACAAATACACACACACACACACACACACACACACACACACACACACACACACACACCAAACTCATACGGCCCTTCACCCACCCACTCGCCAACCCACACACGCACAACCAACCAATCTGTCACGCACCCTGTGACACACAGTCAAACAAATGGACAAGAAAAACTAATTGGGTTAATGATGATAACTGCTCATGCTTTTCAAAATGCCTGCACTGTTATGTTAGCTATATGCAACTTCAAATAGAAGTCAGACCGGGCTGCACATTTATATCAAAGACCTGAATTTAGACTATCTCAGATTAATGACATCGAATATAATCATTCACTCATTGTTTTATTGAACTTATAGGAAACGGCAAAACATAAAAAAATGAATTTTGGATTTACTTACATTTTACATCTAAGCTTGTGCGTGAATTTGGATGTTTGGGAAGGGCAAAAATCATTGCAGCAAACAGAATGTGGCACCGTTACTGTTCTAACTGTATTAGTCTGCTTTCTTAATAAAGTTTTACCAGCTTGTAACAGGATATGCATTTTGCTGTAAAGTTGGGCATTTTACTACGTTGTTAACTTAATTACTTCGAAGCCAGCCTCTGCTGATCCCGAATTCCAGTTTATGTGATTACCTGTTTAAATTATTCCATTGTAATTGTTTTTTGGATTTATGTATGCTTATGCATGTTTTTAAATAGTGCATAGCATCATGATCATTTTATTAGGGACGACTACTCAATTGCTTGTTAAGTCAAATATCTAATCAGGTAAAATCAGCACAAATAAACAAACAAACAAACAAAAACATTTGCTTTTACGCGTGTAGACATGCCTGAGATTAAACTGAGCATCAGGAATGAAGGTGACTTAATGTTGCCTGATCTGATGAGTCCTGAAGTCAGAATTTAGTGTAAACAACATAAAATCATGGATTCACCCTGCCTTGTATTAACTGGCCAGACTGGTGGTGGTAGTGTAATGTTGAGGGGGTTGATTTCTTGGCACACTTTTGGCATTACCGTAGTTTGCCCTGCTTGTAGCAGGTTAACTCTCTATGTCACAAAGCTCAAGCGCTTTCTACCTGGTTTCTTGAAAATGACAGTGAGTTCACTGTGCTGAAATGCCCTCCACAGTTACCAGAACTCAACATAGTAGAGCACCTTTGGGATGTTGGAACAGCAGATTTGTATCATAGATATGCAGGTGATGAATCTGTAGGATCATTGTGATGATGTTTACAGCACCTTGTTGAATGAAGATTTAAGGCCGGTTTAAATGTGATAGGGTGGGGGCGGTTAACTGAGTACAAGGTGCACCCAGTAAAGTGTCCAGTTAGTATATGTGTTATTGTATTTGAAATACTCTCATGTCTGGGATGTGATAATACAGTGGGTAAAATAAGTATTGAACATGTAAATATATTTCTAAACGGGCAGTTTAATTAAATTCTCACTAAATGTAGGTAACGATCCACCCAAACCACATATGCAAAGGCCATAGATGTCCATAAATGATGGTTTGTATAATAAAGAGAAATGGCATAGGAAAAAAAATATTGAATACGGTTACTGATATACCAAATACATCTAACACAATACAAAAGCCTTTGTTGGTGATGAAAGCTTTAAGGTGCCTCGTGTATGGAGAAACTTGCTCTGGTGTGATTTTGGCCCATTCTTCAAGTCTTAAAGGTTCAGTGGGTCCCTTCTATGAACTCTGAGTTTTAGATCTTTTCATACATTTTTGTTGGATTCAGATCAGGTGATTGCCTGGGCCATTCTAGCAGATTTCTTTTCTTTCTCAGAAACCAACTGAGAGTTTCCTTGACTGTTTGTTTGAAATCATTGTCTTGCTTAAACATCCGCCCTCACTTCATCTTCATGATCCTGGTAAACGTCAGCTGATTTTTATCAAGAATGTATTGGTACATTTTTCCATTCGTACTTCCTTCAATTATGTGAATTATGCTGAAAAACAGCCCAACACCATGATGTTCACACCTCCAAACTTAACTTTTGGTATGGGGTGATATGCAGTGCCTTTTGACCTCCAAACGTAGTGTGCATTATGGCATCCAAAGAGTTTAGTTTTGATCTAATTTGACCAAACTATATCCTCCCTATTTCACGGGCTTGTCTAAATGTTGTTCAGCAAACTTTAAACATGCTTGAACGTGGTTTTTCTTTAGCAATGGAGTCAAGCATTGCATGGTTGAGTGCACTACTTACTGTTTTTTTTTTGTTTTTTTTTTTAATGGCATCTCATTTCATTGTTATGCAGACAACTCACAGATTTACCTGCCACTGAAATGTTAATCTGAGTTCTCTGAAGGTTTTACTAGATTGTTTGGAGGATGTTAAGGCATGGATGGCCTTAAACATTCTTTAATTTAGATGAACAGATCTTGCAGGGAGCCCTTGCTTGTGGCTGGTTAACGGGAAAATTATTTTCTTTCCACTTCCAGATTAGTGCCCCAACACTGCTAACTAGACTCTTTAGTAGTTTAGAAATTCTTCTGTAAAAAATGCCATCAGTATTTTTTGCAACAATAAAGCTGTGATGGTCTTGAGAGTGAGTACTGGATTTACCTATCATGAGATATTTCACATGTGACACCTTGGTAATGAGACACCTTTTTATAGGCTATCAGTTGGGACTGAACCAGGTTTCAGCCAGTGTGCTGACTTTCTTTCTTCAAGTGTTCAATACTTTTTCCCCGTGTCATTTTCTCTTTAGCACACATAACTTTATTAATAGACATCTATGGTTTGATTTCTTTGCATGTGAGGATTGGATGGGTTGCAAAAGTATTCGGCCCCCTTGAACTTTTCCACATTTTGTCACATTACAGCCACAAACATGAATCACTTTTATTGGAATTCCACGTGAAAGACCAATACAAAGTGGTGTACACGTTAGAAGTGGAACCAAAATCATACATGATTCCAAACATTTTTTACAAATAAATAACTGAAAAGTGGGGTGTGCGTAATTATTTAGCCCCCTGAGTCAATACTTTGTAGAACTACCTTTTGTTGCAATTACAGCTGCCAGTCTTTTAGGGTCTGTCTCTACCAGCTTTGCACATCTAGAGACTGAAATCCTTGCCCATTCTTCTTTGCAAAACAGCTCCAGCTCAGTCAGATTAGATGGACGGTGTTTGTGAACAGCAGTTGTCAGATCTTACCACAGATTCGCGATTGGATTTAGACACCAGACAGGTCAGGGATAAAGTTATTGAGAAATTTAAAGCAGGCTTAGGCTACAAAAAGATTTCCCAAGCCTTGAACATCACACGGAGCACTGTTCAAGCAATCATTCAGAAATGGAAGGAGTATGGCACAACTGTAAACCTACCAAGACAAGGCCGTCCACCTAAACTCACAGGCTCAACAAGGAGAGCGCTGATCAGAAATGCAGCCAAGAGGCCCATGGTGACTCTGGACGAGCTGCAGAGATCTACAGCTCAGGTGGGGGAATCTGTCCATAGGACAACTATTAGTCGTGCACTGCACAAAGTTGGCCTTTATGGAAGAGCGGCAAGAAGAAAGCCATTGTTAATAGAAAATCATAAGAAGTCCCGTTTGCAGTTTGCCACAAGCCATGTGGGGGACACGGCAAACATGTGGAAGAAGGTGCTCTGGTCAGATGAGACCAAAATGGAACTTTTTGGCCAAAATGCAAAATGCTATGTGTGGCAGAAAACCAACACTGCACATCACTCTGAACACACCATCCCCACTGTCAAATATGGTGGTGGCAGCATCATGCTCTGGGGGTGCTTCTCTTCAACAGGGACAAGGAAGCTGGTCAGAGTTGATGGGAAGATGGATGGAGCCAAATACAGGGCAGTCTTGGAAGAAAACCTCTTGGAATCTGCAAAAGACTTGAGACTGGGGCGGAGGTTCACCTTCCAGCAGGACAACGACCCTAAACATAAAGCCAGGGCAACAATGGAATGGTTTAAAACAAAACATATCCATGTGTTAGGATGGCCCAGTCAAAGTTCAGATCTAAATCCAATCGAGAATCTGTGGCAAGATCTGAAAACTGCTGTTCACAAACGCTGCCCATCTAATCTGACTGAGCTGGAGCTGTTTTGCAAAGAAGAATGGGCAAGAATTTCAGTCTCTAGATGTGCAAAGCTGGTAGAGACAGACCCTAAAAGACTGGCAGCTGTAATTGCAGCAAAAGGTGGTTCTACAAAGTATTGACTCAGGGGGCTGAATAATTACGCACACCCCACTTTTCAGTTATTTATTTGTAAAAAAATGTTTGGAATCATGTATGATTTTGGTTCCACTTCTCACGTGTACACCACTTTGTATTGGTGTTTCACGTGGAATTCCAATAAAATTGATTCATGTTTGTGGCTGTAATGTGACAAAATGTGGAAAAGTTCAAGGGGGCCGAATACTTTTGCAAGCCACTGTATTTACTTTGAAAACTGGTGACATGTTCAATGTTTATTTTACCCACTGTATCGAGAAGAACTCCAGAGGATGTGGAAGGTGAAGGTAACACTGGTCCCAGTTGTAATGTATCTTGTTTTTGTTTTTTCAACTATCCAAGCTTGCGTAGGAAAATATGTTAATTTTAGTGAACTCACCTTATAAATCCCCAACCAGCCCACTGTAAACGGGTGGGCCTATTCTCTGCTACTGAGAGGTCACTTAAGAGCACAAGGCTAAAGCAGCAGAAAATAGAAATCGCTTGAAAGATAAAAGAGTTATGCGATAAAAGACTCGACCACAAACAAGCGAGACATCTGCTGTATTGTGGAAACTCCAGTGTGTAAAAGAATGTGTCCAGACTGAGACTGAGTGTGTGTCCAGTTTGGCATTACACACTGTCCATGACATGGCTGCAGAGCAGATAAGCTTGTCTTATCTTTGTTGCCAACTCCTACCCCCAGACAAAGTGACCGGGAGGAGAGCAGACAGCAGTGGAACAACTCTGAAATAATGCCTCTATTGTTCAGTCTATTTACACCCCCCTCCTCTCCCTCACACACACTTCAAACATTCCCCACCCTCTGTTTATTGCTGCGAAAAAAAACTCAACAGTGTTGCTTTCTTTTTGCTTCATCATGGCTGCCCCCTTGTTCACTCTGGCTTCTTCACCGTCTCATCTTTGAAAGGTGCTATAAATACAGCATATGCACCCGCACCCACGTAAACACACTCTAACTCCTCCAACTGGCAGCACCCATGGGAGCCACCCTACCACAAACACAAAGCCTAGCCTCACACTGTTTTGTCTCATTTATCTCTCTCAGATTTGTTCCACCTTTCTGCCAACTTCCAATAGAAGTTTAAACATCGGGATGCCACACTGCAGCTAAAGAGCGAGACAGCACGCACGCAAATCAGCAGTGTTTATCAGTGTGCAAACAAACCACACATGCAAAATATTTGGGGCACCCAGATCTCTTAAAATGCATATTTGAAAAGGGAATCCCTTACTTCAAGAGAAGCAAAGGGATGTTTGAAGCACTGCACTGTTTTTTAAAAACTCTTGCGAAGCCAGACTGTTCAACTTGCACATCTTACATATACTGGATTCATTACTGTAGCACTGACACACCTCATTGCTCAGTTCATTAGGTTTTACTGTAGGTCTGCTGCTACAGCCTTATGGCCATTAGCATGTTGTTTGTAACAGTGATAGGTTCTTAGTTCATTTTATTTTGTTTTATTAAAGATGCATTTTTTTAGCCTTCATTGCAAAATGACAATAGAGTGAAAACAGGATAAAAGATTATGGGATGACAAAGTGGGGCAGGATTTGAACCTGGTCCTTTGCATTAAACATATGGGTCACTTGCTCTATCCAGTAAGCTAAGCTAGCTTAAGACACATTCATGTGACGAACATAAAACTATGACATAATCAAAACTACAATAAACTTAATGCTAATACCAATACCTATTTTGAGTACTATTTAGAAACACTTGGGGCTAACTAAAAGCATATAACCTGTAGGACATAGTTTTTAAACATGGCCTACCAGCCTAGAATCATTTATCTTTAATCTTTAGCAGCTGATGAGTCAGTTCTGTTGCATAAGTGCCCTGCCCTTAGATATTTTCTCTCATGGAGAGATTAAGAAAGACCACTGTGGTCCCTTATAAAACCCCAGCACACACGGTTCACCTCCCTTTGCCCTTGGCCATGCTGAGGATCGTTGAATATGATCCGAGCCCTGCAGCAACATCGGAAAAGACAAAGATGGACGTTCCATAAATGCTGGCAACTTTGGACATCCATGTGGCCTATTTCCTCCTGCCTGAGTCACCAGGCTGTGGCCCCATCTGCCTCATGCCACTCCAAAAGAGTGCAATTGACAGCAGCAATTCATGAAACCCATTGCTAGCGATAGAGACAGAGGCAGCATGTACAAGTCAAGGCGACTGGACAACAAACAAACAAAAAAAAAAACACAGTAGCTATTGGACATAACTCAAGTTATGTTAAGTCTGCTGCCGTTAAGTTTTCTGCTTAGAGGCCCTCTGGCTTCTTCTTTAGTTGATAATTCTTCAAAAGGAGATGAGTGGTGTATATTATGGGATTAGGAGATCAGGGTGCCTGGTTACTACCTCCTTCTATATCAGCAAACCTTCCTAACCTGAAAGCCAAGGGGTCACATTTAACAGAACATTAAGGCAATTTTGTAAATTACAGTCATCTTAAATTATACTTAGAAACAAGCATTATCCAGGGTATGGTCATTGACTAACTACTGAAGTCCTTAGCTAGTGAACGGTTTCACAGTCAAATCTACCATAGCCACTGTGGTTTGCTGACTATAAATTTAAAGCCTCAAGTTTTGGTCAGTGCCATCTTTGTCTTTTAAATGTCTTGACAAAGAGCTGGATCTGACTGGGAAACCAAGATCACTTCCTGCTAACACAGTAGAGACTTGTCAGTCATGTAATTCAGCCATTCAGATCATAAATACATAAGTAGCCATACTTATGTTTGTATTCAGAAGAGTCATTCCAAAGAACTTTGACGGTTTAAGGCCTCACATTTTAGACCTAGAAGCTACCTTCATGTTTAATACACAGTCTATGCTTCACAGCCTGCCATGGTGGCTAAAAAAAAAAGCCATAATGTAAATTAGATACAAATTAGGCAAGAGAAAATTGCATACAGCCACGAATGTGTCGGGACTAAGGACAATAACGGACTATAAAGCACCAACAACCGGTATGACGAACGCGGCCGTGACTTTGGCAGACGAGCTGAACACTTTCTATGCTCGCTTCGAGGCTGCAGCTAAGGTCTCCAACAATGCTAGTGTTAGCGGCACTAACGGCTGCAGACAGGAAGATACTGCCAGCACCGGAAACGTGCTCGTCATCTCCGAGCATGAAGTAAGGAGAGCCTTCAAGAGAGTGAACACCAGGAAAGCAGCAGGACCAGACGGCATCCCAGGTCGTATCCTAAGAGACTGCGCATACCAGCTAGCTCCTGTGTTCACTGAGATATTCAACATCTCTTTATCTCAGTCGGTGATCCCCACATGCTTCAAAGAGTCCATCATTGTTCCTGTCCCGAAGAAACCCCACCCTGCTTCTCTCAATGACTATCGCCCTGTAGCCCTCACCTCAGTAGTGATGAAGTGCTTTGAACGCCTGGTCAGAGACTTCATCATTTCTTCACTACCAGACACACTGGACCCACTACAGTTCGCTTACCGTCCAAATCGTTCCACAGACGATGCCATCTCTCATCTCCTCCACACATCACTCACTCACTTGGACACTAGAAGGGGGAATTATGTTAAAATGCTCTTCATAGACTACAGCTCTGCATTTAACACCATAATTCCCTCCACACTCACCACCAAGCTGGAGCATCTGGGACTCAGCTCATCTATGTGTCAGTGGATCTCCAACTTCCTAACTGGCAGACCACAGGCAGTAAGGATGGGCGGACATGTCTCAGCCTCCACCACTCTCAGCACTGGAGCCCCCCAGGGGTGTGTTCTGAGCCCCCTGCTGTACTCTTTGTACACATATGACTGTGTGGCCACTACCAGCTCCACCACCATCATCAAGTTTGCTGACGACACCGTCGTGGTGGGCCTGATCTCTGATAACAACGAGACGGCCTACCTGAAGGAGATTAGGAATCTGGAGAACTGGTGCCAGAGGAACAACCTCCTTCTAAACGTCAGTAAGACAAAGGAGCTGATAGTGGACTTCAGCACTAAGCAGGAGAGGAACTACCAGACCCCCGTCATCAACGAGTGCCCAGTGGAGAGAGTGGACAGCTTCAAATACCTCGGAGTTCACATCACGCAGGACCTGTCATGGTCCTGTCACATCAACACCGTGGTGAAAAAGGCCCGACAGCGTCTCTACCACCTCAGACGCTTGAGAGACTTCCAACTGCCCTCCAAGGTGCTCAGGAACTTTTACTCGTGCACCATAGAGAGCATCCTGGCGGGAAACATCTTAACCTGGTTCGGGAACAGCACCATGCAGGACAGACGAGCTCTACAGAGGGTTGTGCGGTCAGCTGAGCGCACCATCCGCTCCGAGCTCCCTGACCTGCACTCAATCTACAGCAGGCGGTGCTGGACCAAGGCCAGGAAGATCGTGAAGGACCTCAGCCATCCCAACAACAGACTGTTCTCTCTGTTGAGGTCAGGAAAGCGATTCCGCTCCCTGAAGACCAACACAGAGAGACTGAGGAGGAGCTTCTTCCCGCAGGCGATACGGTCTCTCAATCACACCACCACACAGTACTGACCCACACATATGGTTCTTACACACACACTGGACTTTCTGGACTTTGTTTTTGCACAACACTGGTCACTATATTCTTCATTTCCAGTTAATACTTGTACAGCTGCTGTTATTGTGTATATATTTATTTATATTTAGATTTCTTCATACATTCTTATATAGTTCTATATTGTGTATTGTGTATTTTGTTGTACAGTTATTTCATTTTTAACCTTAATTTATATTTTATTCCTTCTTAGTTAAATTTACCCTTTTTAATTTTTCATATTTATTTCCTATCTTATTCATAGCCTTTCCTTTTTTGTTTTCTTTAGGTCACGAGCAGTTGTCCAAGCATTTCACTACATATCGTACTGTGTATGACTGTGTACGTGACAAATAAAATTTGAATTTGAATTTGAATTTGAGACAGTCCTACAGCTGCTTTACATTCCAGTCAACACCAAAGTCAATAGGCAAATGAGATCAAAGTGACCATGTATATAATAGCAAATACACGCCAACCTGTTTCACGTAGTAACATCTGGGCATGATCAATTTTTATTCAAAGAAGCCTTACCTTTAGATTCTACTGCAGTAGCGCAGCATTCAATGCCAAAGAGCAAAACAAATGTGCTAGACGGAGGCTGTTTGTATCAGGCATTATAAGGAAAGCACAGAATATATATGTGCACATAGTTTGTGTCCCGAGCTTACCATTCATAAAAATTCCAACTGCCAGTCAGACTACAGAAATAGTGAAGTACCAAGAATGAATGCCTGAGCAAATACTGAGAAAATCATCTAAGCAAGGAGTTGCTGCAATTTAGATACATTATGAATAAAAGCACTTTTACATATAAGGTTTATCTGGTCAGAAAACACAAAAAAATCATTTTAGGTTTTTGTCCTTGAGTGTGATGTCTAAGGTTGGGGTCAGAAGATTGCATACAGTGATCGTGGGCATGACTGTTTTGGTATTTATTTTTTGAAACAATTTCTTTGAACTCTTTATCTTCTAGTAAGTGGTGCTGGTGGTTCTACAGTGTTATATAACTTCACAAGACAAAGGCCTATAATTTTCTCATAAATGATCATAATTGACTACAACTGGTGGAGTCTCTTTTTCAGTATAAACAGGGTTTGTATGACAACTGATCAATACAATCAAGAAAGTTCAAGAAACGTCAGGTTCTTCCCACATGGTGGAAGGTCTCTTAAAGCAATCTTTTTTGCGCCACGGACCAGTTTATGCCCAACAATATTTTCACGGACCGGCCTTTAAGGTGTCGCGGAAAAATACAACAAAATAAAACTAGTACCGGTACCGAAAAAAAGAAGATTTATTCATAACACACGTGAAAAGACCCAGGAAAACAGAGTTAAAGATAAAAACGATAACAAAATAACGCTGAAAACCGATAAAAACCCTGAAAACCATACATTTCACACCTGAGCCTCAACTCTCGCGGCCCGGTACCAAACGACTCATGGACCGGTACTGGTCCGAGGCCCGGGGGTTGGGGACCACTGTCTTAAAGCCATTTCTAAACAGCAAGTTCCAAGATGATCATTTCCAACAACTGCACAATAATACGAGTTATTTGGCTACAGACCACTTTTATTCCAGACCACTTTGCCAAGGTCTGAAATAAAACCCAAATGGTTCCCTTAAGATTAGAAGAAATTAGGATGTTCAGGAGTAACCCAGGAACCACCAAGGTTCAAACCTGCAATTCATTCCTGGAACACCAGGAATACATCACTGTCCACAATAAAGTTTTCGATCTTTATGGACTGAGTTTGCTGACTAAGGAAAAAGTCCCTGTTCCAAAACAGACACCCTAAAGCTTCAATGAAATTTGCCGCTGCACATATGGGTCAAGCCAAATGCCTTCAGGAGTAAACCTGAGGCTTTCAAACCCAAGTACCACCTGTCAAGCATGGTGGTGGTAGTATCATCCCAAACACAGATCCAAACTCTTTTTGGAATGGGAAGCATCTGAAATGACCTTCCTGAAGACCCAACAACCCTACTGAAAGAAAGCTCTGTGGCAAGAAACAAATCAATTTAAATTAACTCCACCAATTCTGCCAAGAGTGGTCAACATCCGGCCAAGTGTGTGGTTGAGTTGCAAATTGCTAAGGGACTAAATTTGAGCCTATATGTATACATTTGATTGTTTTTTTACAGTAATTAAAGATGTATGCTGTTTGATCATGTAAAAAGCCCCAACTTACCATGACGTTCGTGCCCATGAATGTATGTAACCTTTGGTAGACTAGAAAAAAAGATGTTTTTAAATCATTTTAGTAACCCTGTAAACTTTAGTCATCAGGGAAAAAAAAAAAAAAGAAAAGCCCCCAGATGTCAAAGAAAGTCATTATATACGATACAGCAGCCACATTGTTTGTAAATGGTTTTTATTAGCAAAATAAGGGAGATGAGTCTACAAAGATTCTCCTTCCACGGAGAACATACATACACTGACAGTTGTGGCAGTTTCTTTATATGAACAGATCCAGGATGACATTTTACATCACTCTCTTGCCAAAGTATTGCTGATCTATGATAACAGACCAGGCTTCCTTGACCATCACAGTTTCCAGGATCCTCAAGCAGTGTCTCTACTCTCAAAAATCATCATTAGCCAGGATCCAAGAACAGCGCCTGAATTTTAAAACATTTCAGACCTCATCCTCACCTTCATAATCTATTCTGAGATTTAGTTTCTCTTCTCAACACCAAATTCTCCCCCCCCCCCAAAAAATACATTAAAATATACAGTAAAATGTGCCTACTCTGGTCTTAGTACTTAAAACACTTAAGCATATTATAAGCTCAGTGCCTCAGCTAACCATTTTTTGAATGTTTGGGAAGAATGGATATTTTACAGATAGTTTAAAAACCAGGACCCCATATTTGTGGGGTAAATGTAACAATATAGATCGCAGTATTGTACTGTGTGATTGGCTGACGAGGCCTTCCATTGTCAGGGTGGGTGGGAATTAGGGGACCGTGGAGGCTACATGTTGGTCACAATGGAGACCCATGTACCTTATAAACTAGAGGTAAATCCTCCTGAAAGCTCAGTGGTGTGCACACAGAAGATAGCAGAGACACTAACATATGAAAACAGTTTACCTCTTAATGACTAGAACAATTCAGCAGGCAAAAGAACAAGCATTTGTACTACGACCGCAGTAAAAGGCATGCGAAGGCACAAGTACCAACAAACTGGACTCAAAGGTTGCACCCCTTTTCTTCCCTTTTGGTTGCGGGGAAGGGAGAAAAGAAGCATTTCCATCAACAGTGAAGTTTCATTTTCCAGAGACAGTGGCAGAAGGAACAGCAAAAAAAAAAAAAAAAAAAGATCTTTCTCAAAAACAGAAAAACAAAAAAGATGAAAAGAATTTTGCAGTGACGCCTTTACAATGATACAAACATCCTACACAAATGTAACGCTAGTTCCAAAGGTTCCAAGACGAAAAACATAAATAAAGCTGTTAAAAGTGGCATATAGTACAGCACTGGTCCGTGACTGATTTTCCCCATTCTTCTCATCTTCCCCACTAAAGATGCACAATAAGCTGGCTCCACTGCCTGAGGACACAAGGGGAGAAATAAAGAAACATGAAAGACGAGTAGATGGAGGAGGGGTGGTGGTTTAAGGAGAGGCTTTGCAGACCTCGACCTTGCCGCTATCGTTTCACATGCATCTAAATTAAGCAGAAAATGAATTCAAGCCTTTGAAAATAAGACGGCACAAATTTGCACACATCATTGATTAAATGATGGATTATTTTCCTTCTTTATGCTCTGAATACTTATATTCTGGAAACAAAAATACACACACACACACACACACAAAAGTAAGTTTTTAATCATCATGGAAAGATGTAGATATTCAAATAAGGCTCCAGTGGTTTACTCAACTCCCACTCCATCCTGGTGAGCACATAAGCAGTTGTATTCCTTATATGTGCCCTCATCCATGACACACGTGTGCGCCACATGTGAGGGCTTACTTACCAATAATAATAATAAAAAAAGGTTGTCATCTTCAGAAGAGTCCACAGTCTTTCAGGTTGTTCTTGATAATGACGTCAGTAACAGCGTCAAAGACAAACTGCACGTTCTTGGTATCTGTGGCGCAGGTGAAGTGGGTGTAAATCTCCTTGGTGTCCTTCCTCTTGTTCAGGTCCTCAAACTGACACTGGATGTAGGCAGCTGCTTCCTCGTACGTGTTGGAGCCTGAGAAAGACAAGGAGGTGGAAGTGAAGTAGCCCGGGAAGTTACCATGTAAGGAAGGGACAGGGAAAGCGTAATTTTTGTACGGCGCTAGGAAATGAATAGCATGGCTGGGCTTTATCCTGCTAAGTGTGCTTCCTTTGTATGAAAAAAAGAAGAAGAAATAAATGGCTAAATTGTTATGCCAAATGCTGGTATGGCCCTACATCATGATCAGGACATCCCTAATGGCTATAATGCTTTGATAATCCACTAATTAGGATGCATTTGAATTATTGTGTATAAAAAGCAGAGATTGAAAAGAAAATTCGGCAGGTTTATGTAGACGAACATGCTGGGTTGAAGCAATAATTTGAGAAGGTTACTGGTGGTGGCCAACAAGTAGTCTGGCACATAGATGCTACACAAAAACAACATTTGGGTTAAGACTGATTACTGAGACTCAAAGATCGAGTGGTGGGCAGATTATCTCTTAGCTATAACTTTGTATTTAGCAGGAAAGTAAACAGTTTTAAAATCTGCCGTAAGACTTTGTTTTATAACAACACCAACTGAGGGTATCCTGAGCACAATGTGAATCGATGAAAAAGGCTTTTTACTGCCAGACTCACCAGCGTATTCTGGGTAGCAGATGGTAAGAGGGCTCTTCTTGATTTTCTCTTCAAACAGGTCCTTCTTATTGAGGAAGAGGATAATGGAGGTGTCTGTGAACCACTTGTTGTTGCAGATGCTGTCAAACAGCTTCATGCTCTCGTGCATTCGGTTCTGAGGAGAAAAAGGAAAGTGACGATGGGTCTTTGTGCTTCGCTCAGTGATCCACGAAGATGTCACGAGTGGAACCGATCCTTCGCTTCTACTTCTATGACCATTGTGATTATAATACGCAAAGACAAAGTTCCTGCTGTGTGTGAACATAGAGTGCCTGCTATTATGTCATGTTCCATGAGTCACACAGCTGAACCACTCACCATCTCTTCATCCTCAGCCAGCACCAAGTCATAATCACTGAGAGCCACGCAGAAGATGATGGCCGTCACACCCTCAAAGCAGTGGATCCACTTCTTCCTCTCAGACCGCTGACCTCCTACATCAAACATTCTGGGTTGAAGACAGGAGTGGGATCGTGTGAGCATGTTCCTCAGCATGACAGCTTACATTAGAGATAGTGCTTGTGAAATCCAGAGGTTTACAAAAAAAAAATGACTACTATGGCGAGTAGTGATAAAAGTACAGAAAACAAATGACTTTGTGGTTATAAATGAAAGATGAACTTTAAAAACATTACTACAGAAAACACTGAGGCATACAACAAGTATAAACACAAAGAGAGATTGAGAATAACCAAGCCAGGCAACTCGTACTAGTTTCCTTTTCATGCAATATTACAGTGAATTACACATTCAACTTGCTAACTAAGCTAGCTTCATGAGACTAGTGTTATTTAACTCCACAGACATACCCTTATGGTAACATCTGGCTGACAAAACAAAACAAAAATAAAAAAACAAAAAGACAGCTAAAGCCAAAATGCCAAGCTTGAGCCAGATGTGATGGTGGCTACTTCCATCTTTCATATACAGGCTATCAGAAAAGCACTTTTCTGGTTTTACTTGAGAGGGCAATGTAGGTACTTCAATTCGTGAACAGGACTATGATTTTCAATTAAGGCTCATCACAGATATCACTTTATATCTACAGTTTTTTCCACATTTTTAAGAAAATCAATCTGAGCATACATTACGTGAGACACCCTTGTGCACCGATGTACAAAAACACACAGCTGTAGTGCAATAAGAAATACCAAGGGAACCATTCAAGGCCTCATTTAGCTTCTGTAATAGCTCCTACTGGTGTATAAAACTGCACAAGTCCCATCTGGAAATACTTTAGTTTTAAAGATGGAACAGGAGGCGGGCTTGTGAAAGGAAATTAAACCATACTTGGTGTTCAGATTAAATTGGAAGCAAATTCAACCAGATGAGTACCTAAACTAAATAAATACTTTGTTCTTGAGAAAACCTGTAAACTCCCGCATTACATAAAGCAATATCTACTTTGGCTTTTGTAAGTGAAGTGTGCTTTTATGGAGCTAATTACAGCGATGTGACGCTGAATTGGCTAAAAACATTCCTGGTATCATGACATCACCAAACCTCCTGCGCTCACTTCCTGTCTGTGTACATTAAAAGAGGGTGACAACTGAGTCATCGCTGATGTGCGCAACACCTTTGCAGACTGTGTCACAACTTACAGCTGTGAATGCATAAAGGGAATTTCTTTTGGAGTGAATGAGTCAGTAACAGGAAGGAAAACTAATTAAGACATCTTGTAAAACACTCTGAGCCAGTTGTTACAACAAAATTCTCACTTGAAGTGCAGGTCCTTAAATGTGAAGTGCGTCTCAACAATGCCCGTGGTTTTCACTCGGGTCCTCAGGACATCCTGCTGAGTTGGGATGTAGGTGGCCTGGGATATCCTGTCCAAATCGTTCAAGTAGCTGAGAGAAGGACATAAAGAAAAGGACATGAGGAGGGGAGGGTTGGAGAAAATGGATCAAGGTCACCTGTCTCTGCTCCCAGTGCAGGGAGGTGAAAACCAGGTTAGATTCTATATTCTGGTCATAAAACTAGTCATTTTATGTACACATTTCAATACAGCCCTGTTTTACACATTTGAATTCAGTTTTTCAGTAGAGACAAAACAACAACAACAAAAAAAGAGGAAGCTAGTGACAGTATAGAGCATTTGCCATTGTGTCTAAATTTAACAGTGGTTTTGTGGTTAGAGCTGTTGCCTCACAGCAAACAGGACCTTGGTTTTAATCTAAGTCCTGCTCTTTTTCAGTGGGGAGTGTACATTGTTTTCGCTGGTTGCGGGGTTCCCTTCTATGTGCTTTGATCCCTCCTACAGTCCTAACAACTTGCAGCTGAATTGGAAACTCCCTACGTGTGAGTGCGATTGTCTCTGTGCATTAGCCCTGTAATAAACCAGCCATCTGTCCAGGGTGCTGTCCCACATTTTGTCAAATAAAGTACCTGCTGGGATAGACTCTCATTACCTTGTATGGGAATAGCTGTGTACTGAAAATAGAAGGGTGGAATTCTATTTATTCTTTATCACTTCGAGTAGGTTTTTGCTTTCTCGACAAAATTCTTGGACATCAGTGCAGACAAAAACAACATTCTCTGCCGACTGTAGTGCTGCAACACATGTATGAAGATAGAACATTTTGCAAACAGAGTAGAAATATTTTTAATCTTTTAAAATATGCAATACCGTTAAGTATATTAGACAAACTAAACACACTTTGGATGCATTACGTTTTAAGTTGATACCTCAAGGTTACTGGTGATAATTTAAAAGGAAGGAGGGGGGATTAGTAACCTGTAGTTGTTAGCAGAAGCAAAGTAATCTCAATTTCATGCAGACAAGCCTGCTGTTTGTCCTGCAGGATATTATGTGGAGTGAAAAAATAATAATTCAGAAAAGCCCCTGGACAGCAGGATAAGCGGAACTAATTAGAAAATGGACAACTGCTGCAATATAACTGCTGATGTTTGCTCTATAGAAGCAAAACAAGGTAGATGGCTTTCCAACCCTGAAAAATAATAAAAGGAAAAAAAAAAAAGCTGCCTTGTGATAGAATTTGTTGAAGTGCCAGGGGCAATATATGCTAGGTTCCAACTAGTAAAGACATGTTCAGCTACAGAAATTTCTTTTTTTTTTTTTACTGAGTTTTTAAAATCTTTAAGCATGTGCTAAATGTTCCTGTGCTGAAGGAGAAGGTCAAAGATTAAATAGTCTTTGCAGCCATCGCTCTTCAGGCACGGTAGAGGAAAGTAAATATTGACAGATTAAAAGTCCAGACACATCAGCCATACAAGTAGCTCTCTGAGTATGGTTGAAGGTTGGGGCAGCGTGTGTCTGGCTTCTGTGTTTACAGTGGAAACGCGCTCATTTTGGGCTCCTGGTCATCGGACGTGAAAGACTTTGTCATCGCCCGTCTTTTCTGCCGATGACTCACGGCTGTGGTGAACCCGGCGATTATTAACGTGGTTGCTTATGTGTTGGACTGCGTGACTCACTATGCTGCCGAGTCGTTGAGCTGATATTCGCGGGAGCGGCTGAAGCAGGCTTGAACACCTCCGTCCTTCCAGAGTCGCTTGATGACACCGGCCAGCTCAGCTGTCATGAAGCCTTCCTCTGCTGAGCCCGCCAGCACAAACAGTTGCCGTGCATCATCCTGAGAGAGGAGTCGGGGTGGTGTCAATATCATAAATCAGCCATCTCAGTCATTACACCACCATTGTGATTCACATGAGCTATCAAGCTAAAACACCAGTCACATTTTAAATACATCGCAGGGAAAGCTACAAATTAAAAGACCCAAATAAATGACCCTACTATTTTTATAATGTTATGTTGAAGGGCGTGTAAGCAGACTATTGTTCCTATTGACAGTGATCACTTAATGTAACTACCTGCTTGTTTCCCCAACACCACAAATTTACTTTGGGTTTCTACTCTAAACAGACCAAATTAGAATCTTCTCTCTACTCACAGCTCTTGCTGGGTCACCGAAGTCGATCTTGAGGCGCCCCATGGCTCTGATGATGGCGATTATGGACTGGATAGTGTTGCTGTAGACCACAGCCTTGTACTGCTTGCATTCCTCTTCTGAGTAGCCTGCCTCATGGATGATCCTGTAGAGAAGGGGGGGGGGGGGGGGGGGGGGTACTGGTTAGCAGTGGGCCTAACCAATTCTTCCTGCTGAATGATGTACAATTTTTTTTAATCATTTTTAGAAATCCTTCTTCCTCTTTAGCTCAAATTTAGTATC